>NC_143026.1:71515000-72715000 GCF_057628025.1 Oncorhynchus mykiss | reverse complement strand
GGGACAGCTGCTGCGAACCGAAGCTCCTACCTCACTGCATAGGGAGAACAAGTGTCTCAGGACCGCGTCAACCTGCTTATCGATAGGGAGAATCGCACCTTCACTGTGACAATGAGACACCTGGAGATGAACGACACAGACTGGTACTGATGCATAGCAGGAGACCAGCATGTCCCGGTGTACACCTCAGTCCTCAATGCATTCAACGCGTGTCAGCTGATAGTGAATCTGTGATGGTCTATCACATATCAGGCTTTGTCGTCCCCTTCAGTTGACAAATAATGCAGTTGAAAAACCATTGTACTTTTTAAATATTTCATTTTCAAGAGAAATCTATTGAAGGAAGAGAATAATAGTCTTACTTGTTTGTATTTCATTTACAAGTGTCCAGCATGTGGTGCTTGCTGTAGAATTCTAATGAAGTACTTTTCCTTTCCTTTTACAACAATATCTCCTCCAAACATGAACGTTGGTCTTGACTGAGAGAAACGTATGATGATAACCCAAGGTGAAGATGAAACCATTATTTTGTATTAGTGTAGATATACTGTAAAAATGAGGCTAATTTGGGGAAATGTTTTGATGTTTTCTAGCTGGGACTGGGAGAGATATCTGGATATTCTGCTGAAAGTTGCTGTTGGCCTGGTTTTTTGGGCTTGCACCTGGCTGTGGTCTTCTGTAATGAACACATTATGATTATGAAAACTCATTAAGAACCAGAAGGGTGACAATCAAAATCCACATGGGTTTACTAACGTTACTAACGTTACTCATGGGAGACATAATGATGAGATTCAGCTCTTCAATGGAAGTAATTGTGATAAAGACTTGGATTGCTGTGGACAAAGATGAGATAATAAGAAGGGCAGTGTTCATGCAGGACTAAGCAGGTTACCTAGTGGTGGCATGTAGACAACATGTTGTCTACTGTCCTGTGATGAGCTACAGATCTCCTGGCTGATATGTTCAGAGATCTCCTGCAGGCCTGAGAAGTTCTGGACGAAGAACACATTTTTGGGACAACCAGTTATTTTAATCAGACCCATCACTGATAAATTGGAACCCCCGATGGCATACAGAGACACTAAGATTCTTCAGCTCCTCGAAAGAGACACTTTTCTCATGGCGCTCACTGCCCATGATTACCAACCCAAACTTAGTAATTTGTTCTCCTCTCCTCTCACTCCTCTCACACCGTCGTCAGTCCCACTCATAATTTCGCGGTGTGGGTAAGTCTCTGTGGCAGAACCATTTGTGTGACTTTCAGATCCCAGATGTACTGTAGGATCTCCCTGTTGTTCAGGAAGTGCTGACATTGAATGCAGCCACATCACTATGTCAACTGTATGGAACCAGGCCCACCCAAACCTGGTCCTGCCCCAGGTAGGAGCAGTGATCTGAGGAAGTCCTTGATACGCTCAAGCTCCTGAGAGCTGATGCTCTGGGATCTGTCTTCCAGAACAATCATGATATTGATGGCAGCTCCCTGGGAACAGACTAACAGAACAAACATGAATTGCAAGTCTACCTAATTGTTTAAAATATAATGTATAGGGTTTTCAGGATTTAACAAGTGACATCAATAAGGGACCATAGCTTTCACCTGGAAATTCAAATTGTCATCAACATTAATTTTAGGGGAAGGAAACCTGGGTAAAAATCCTACTCATTCACAATCCAGGCTGGTGTACAGTACCAAGTGAAAGTCAACACACTCCTTGCACAGTCTTCACATTTTGTTGCCATATAAATAAAACAAAACTTTGATTAAATTATATTTTTTCCTACTCCACTCTTTAAAATATATTTATTTTATTTTATTATTATATATATATATATTCTTACATTTAACGAAGATGTCTTGATTCCGCATGTCTTCACACCGTCCCCAAGTCAAGAACAGACTCTGGGAAACGCACAGTACTACAAAGAGCCATGTAACATGTAACTTAAGATGTAGAAGGCAGTAAAATCTGATTTTAAAAAACAGATAAAACTACACTACTACACTACTTATGGAACAACGCGGACTGTGAAGAGACACACACAGGCACACACACACACATACATATGCACACAGGCGTGTGTTAATAAATCATCCATTCTGTTTGCAACAAGGCCGTAAGTAATACTGCAAGACAACATGGTAAAGAAATGTCCTTTTACTACAGACTTGGGTCAAATTCAATACTACACAACACGGAGTGAAATCCAATGTATTTTCAAGTATTTTGGAGGCAGCATCATGTTATGCTTGTCAGTAGCAGGGACTGGGGAGTTTGTCAGGATCAAAATAAATATGAAAGGAGCAAAGCCCAGGTAAAAAAGTTATAGGAAATCCCACCTCAGTCTTTTGTAAACCCTGGGATAGTAGACAAAAGTAAATGCCAAAGACACACCATCATTGCTTTCTAAGAGCTCTTTCGTATTCATGAGAAATTCAGAGACAAGGTTTGAATATTGCTGTCCGTCAATAATTCCCAACCAAACGTACTGAGCTTGAGTAAGTTTGATAAAAACAATGGATAAATGTTGCCATAGGTTTTGTGCAAAGTTAGTAGAATCTCATTCAAAATGATTCACAGCTGTAATGGCTGTCAAGTGCTTCCACCAAGTATTAACCCTGGGGTGTGCGCAATAAAGACATCATTGTTGTTTTATTTTGTATTAATTTAGTTTTAGTTACATTTTTTTAAATTTGAAGTAGAGTAGGTTGTGTAGATCGGTAGGAAAAACATCTAATTTATTCCCTTTTTGGATATCATTTTAAGGCAGCAAAATGCGAAGACTGTGCAAGGGGTCTGTAGACTTTCACTAGTGACTGTAAGTACCTGTTGGGGTGTTGGACACCTTCTCTGCCAGGTGCCAGTGATCTTGAACAGATCTTGCTTTGAAGTGATTTCAATACCAATGGCCATGAGAGAAACACCATGTTTCCTCAGCAGCTTTGCTGACCTTTCCATGTCGAAGGGATCCGTGGCTTGTCCATCTGTGATGACCATCCCAATCTGGGGAACACCCTCACTTGCCCTGCTGCCTTTACCCTTCTGAAACAGAGCCATCATAGACCGCAAGGCCTTTCCAGTATATATAGTATGTTACCTCCCAGTTGTAGAACGGTGTATACTGTATACCCTTCAGGATTTCCCTTCTGGTCATATGGTCATTGAGCCTGAACACAACATGTGGTGAGTTACTACACTTTATCAGGCCAATTCTGATATGGTCGGTGCCTGAAAAAAAAGCACGAACCACGGTATCCAGAAACTTCTTCATAATCATAAAGCCTTTTGGTGGTATGCTAAAAGAGTCCTCCATAAGTGTAGCAACATCAGCCTTCACTCCCTGTGGGCAGACTGAAAAAAGGGTAGACTTGATGATAGTGTAACATTAGAAATTAACAAAATATAGTAAAACTATTGAAAATTATTATATATTGTACTACCTTCTCCCTGAGATTCTAACACTTTGGTGTGGTAGACAATCAGCAGGAAGACAAATGTCCATTTGGCCCCCATTTTTTGTTGAAAGACAATTTCAGACATTACAATAACTCCTATTTTATTAAAATATCATTACTATGACTAAGTGTTGTTATATTACTTACCTGAGTCATCAAGAACACATCTCCACTTTTTACCAGCAATTGTCACTCACTCAGAATTGACTGTTCACCCTTTAGAATGTAGGTTGTGGGAGACACAAACCTTCTCTGCCAGCAAAGTACTAATGTCCGTCCTCAGATCACAGCTCTTATTGTGATATGGAAGTATAATTGCCATGGTAACACAACACCCATGCACACACACAAAGAAGGATTCACAAATGATGTGTGAGTGTGATTACACAGCATTATCATTATCATCACTTAACAACACTACATGACCAAAAGTATGATTCATTCATCGGACTGCCAGATGGTGAAACGTGATTCATCACTCCAAAGAACGAGTTTCCACTGCTCCAGAGTCCAATGGCAGCGAGCTTTACACCACTCCAGCTGACGCTTGGCATTTTGCATGGTGAACTTAGGCTTATGTGTGCGGCTGCTCAGCCATTGAAACCCATTTCATGAAGCTCCCGACGAACATTTATTGTGCTGACGTTGCTTCCAGAGGCAGTTTGGAACTCGGTAGTGAGTGTCCTACGTGCTACAGCACTCGACGGCCCCGTTATGTGAGTTTGTGTTGCCTACCACTTCGCGGCTGAGCTGTTGTTGCTCCTAGACGTTCCACTTCACAATAACAGCACTTAGAGTTGACCGGGGCAGCTCAAGCAGGTTAGAAATTTGATGAACTGACTTGTTGGAAAGGTGGCATCCTATAACGGTGCCACGTTGAAAGTCACTGAGCTCTTCAGTAAGGCAATTCTACTGTCAATGTTTGTCTATGGAGATTGCATGGCTGTGTGCTCAATTTTATACACTGTCGGTGGCTGAAATAGCCAAATCCACTCATTTGAAGAGGTGTCCACATACTTTTGTATATATAGTGTATTTCCTGTGAAATTCTCATAAATGAACAAAAAACCTGCTATGGTCCAACACTTGTGGTAAAAAATACCCACTAGTTCAGTTGGTTACAATAGTAAGTTGGATGTAGAATATGCACGGGTGTAGCTAGACCATGTACTCTCAATTCACACTATTTTGAGAGCCTGACAGTATTGGATTTCCAGGTCTCCTGCTGTGAACAGAAACAAATGTCAATGGTGCTACTGCTCAATTTGTTTTCCATTTGCAAGTCCACCGCCGTCTCTGTCCAGGTTACTAAAACCTCCGTCGATTTTCCCCCAACATCTGCTAACCTTTTAAAAGTGCCCCAAAATCTTATTGACTTTCTCATCCCTTCAAAAAGCCATTCACACTGGCAGACTCCAATTATTATTTCCAAATGAACAGAACATGTTTTGATGGGTATATGTGAAAAGCCCTGCTGTTTCTGGTTGTTTATGTTATGGAAAATGTTGCTAATTCTGTTTATGACAATATTGTTGAAGAAAATAGCCATCTATACAGATTCCACCCTCTCTATCTAGCCTTGTGTATCCACACCTAGCACCTGGCTACCACTGGACCTCATGAGTAGGGCCCTGTGTTTAGGACACAAGGCTTTCAATCCTTTTATTTGACGTTTTCCATACAGACAAAACCAACAATAACACGGAGCAATCGACATATACAAAATACAGACACATTTTTCAAAAAAGGTGGTGAAAGATGCACGGTCCCCTCCCCGATTTTATCGCGGGGGACAAAGAAAAGAACAAAAAATAGCAATGTCACTGTAATCTACAGTTTTTATTTTTGACAAATGTGCTTCCATGATAAAGAAAAAGCTTATTTCAATGTCCTAATAATTTCCCACCCCTCTCCCTATTCCACTTCCCGCCCAAACAAATCATTAAAAGTACTGATTTCCAATGGTACCAAAACAGCAACACTCAGAGGCTTGGTGGATTATGGGTTGGCAATCCCCTTCAACAATATATTCACACACTGTTCTCCTATAAATTGAACCTACAGGGCTCCAGATATGCAAAAATCTCATCAACTCAATAGGCACAGACGTCAATTCAACATCTATTCCACCTTGGTTCAACGTCATTTCAGGACAAAAGTCAGTCTTTCCAGGGGAAACAACCATAACAGATTTCTGAGCCACCAGGAATTGTTTTGGTTTAGTGTTATCTATTCATGATTGAATAATTGTTAATCTAGCAGCGTAGCACATTAGATCAAATAGTTTTTATGATATTTCAGTGCAGGGTTAGCTGAGTGTAGACGCAGAAGGTATTGGAGAGGCTGTAAACCAATTGGAGAGCCCAAAGTATTTGAAATTGCCCTTTTCACCTCTTTTCAGAAATCTGTAACAATAGGACAATACCAGATGATATGTGCATTAGTACCTTTCTGCTGCTTACATTTGGGACATACCCCAAAACATGCAGGGTCATATTTACATCTTAAACTGTAGCTGATGAGTTGTATAGGAACAACATATTTTCTTGGCATTGGCAAGAATAGCTTCCTATTCACAATTAGCGATGGTCACCCGAAAGTCTTGCTGCCATACATGTTTGCTGCTATCAGTGTTGATCTTGCCTATAGTAAAAAGACTGTTGTATACGTTGCATTCGGAAAGTATTCAGACCCCTTGACTTTTTCCACATTTTGTTACATTACGGCCTTATTCTAAAATGGATAAAATATTTTTTTCACCTCATCAATCTACACACACTATCACTAAGCAAAAACAGGTTTTTAGAAATTATTTAAAATGTATTCAAATTAAAAAACTGATATCAAATTTACATAAGTATTCAGACCCTTTACTCAGTACTTTGTTGAAGCACCTTTGGCAGCGATTACAGCCTCGAGTCTTCCTGAGTATGACTCTTCAAGCTTGGCACAACTGTATTTGGGAAGTTTCCCCCATTCTTCTCTATAGATCCTCTCAAGCTCTGTCAGGTTGGATGGGGAGTGTTGCTTCACAGCTATTTTCAGGTCACTCCAGAGATGTTCAATCAGGTTCAAGTCCGGGCTCTGGCTCCTGCGTTCTCTTAGCTGTGTGCTTAGGGTTGTTGTCCTGTTGGAAGGTGAACCTTCACCCCAGTCTGAGGTCCTGAGCGCTCTGGAGCAGGTTTTCATCAAGGATCTCTCTGTACTTTGCTCTGTTCATCTTTGCCTCAATCCTGGCTAGTCTCCCAGTCCCTGACGCAGAAAAATGTCCCCACAGCAAGATGCTGCCACCACCATGCAAGGTTTCCTCCAGATGTGACGCTTGGCATTCAGGCTAAAGAGTTAAATCTTGATTTCATCAGATCAGAGAATCTTTTTTCTCATTGCCTTTTGGCACACTCCAAGCGGGCTGTCATACACCTTTTACTGAGGAGTGGCTTCCGTCTGGTCACTATACTATAAAGGCCTGATTATTGGAGTGCTGCGGAGATGGTTGTCCTGGAAGGTTCTCCCATCTCCACAGAGGAACTATGGAGATCTGTCAGAGTGACCACGGCCCTTCTCCTCTGATTGCCCAGTTTGGCCGGGCGGCCAGCTCTAGGAAGAGTCTTGGTGGTTCCAAGTTTCTTCCATTTAAGAATGATGGAGGCCACTGAGTTCTTGGGGACCTTCAGTGCTGCAGAAATGTTTTGGTACCCTTCCCCAGATCTGTGCCTCGGCACAATCCTGTCTCGGAGCTCTACGGACAATTCCTTCGACCTCATGGCTTGATTTTTGCTCTGACATGCACTGTCAACTGTGGGACCTTATATAGACAGGTGTGTGTCTTTCCAAATCATGTCCAATCAATTGAATTTACCACAGGTGGACTCCAAGTTGTATAAATATCTCAAGGATGATCAATGGTAACAGGATGCACCTGAGCTCAATTTCGAGTCTCATAGAAAAGGGTCTGAATACTTATGTAAATAAGGTATTTCTGAGTTGTAATACATTTGCAACAATTTCTAAAAACCTGTTTTCACTTTGTCATTATGGGGTATTGTGTGTAGATTTTCTAACCCTTCTTTTTTATAAAACCTTTATTGTTATTAGATTCTAACTTTTATTTAAAGATTTTGCATCAAACTGTCCCCTTTTCTTTTCATGCCAGATGGTGTAGCACCATCCTTAGACGTTTTATTATTGAGTTAATATATTTATTCATAAAGTATCACTGCCTCAGCCTTTCTTTAACATTAGTACAGAACCCACTATTTAAAAAAGGTTTAAAAAGGCTTCTGAAGTTTGTAATTTCCACATTGAAATTGAAGACTTGATTTACCCTTATGAAAAATGTATGAACCCCTACCAAAATGTCCATTGATTATAATTTGCATCATCATTCACATTTCCTGTTGCTGCATTATTATTTTCCTGCTCTAGCAAACTGGCTCAAATTAAGATCCTACATCTGTATATTACCTCTGTGTCATCACCATGTTCGCAACAAAGTGATGTAGAAGTAGGGGTAAACACATGGAAATCACACACACCAAGGAACACTTGATTTGGTATTACACTGAACTATTCTTTCACATTTCACTGAAAATAACAGTGAAAATCTTTTTCTACATAGCACATTTACAAGTATACCAGTACCATTCAGATCTATAACTGGCAGAGACACGAAGCACTGATAAGATTTGAGATTTCCTCCCAGTCCTAGGAGCATCTGCACCTACGCTATTCACACCCAAATGCATTAGCAACAACACAACAAATATATCTACAACAAGTAGTATTTCAATATTACAGTATATGTAGATTCACTTCTGAAATGTAAACACAAACACTTGGTTTTACCCTCTAAGTGCAAGTTTCAAACTTCGCACATAGAAGGATTTGATGTGTCTGAAACAAAAAAACAGGGATATCAGTAATAACATTTTTTCTATCATATTTGAATAACAAAGACCAAAGTGAGTATCTAAAAAAGGGTTTCACACTCCTATTCATGGCTGAGCTATGTACACAACATTCCACAATGCCTGAGGAAAAAAATCCATATCCATTTGCAGTAGTCTTCTCACTCCAGTGACTCCCAGCCAGCCATACGTTGCATCACTAGCAAGACTGGGTCTCAATGTGAGGTTGGACAGACTGACGCTTGGGGCACAGTATCTTAGCAAAAGCCCTTCGGAAGCTGCTGTGGCAGAGAGGGTAAAGGAAAGGGTTAATACCAGAGTTCAGCCACAAGAGCCAAAACGTCACCTCGTACCAGTAGTGCTCCACACATCGCCCGCTACAGGCCGCTCGTATTATCATCAGTAGGGTGTAAGGTGCCCAGCAGATCCCGAAAATGCACACTATAATGGCCAGCGACTTGGCAATCTTCTTGTCGCGGGAGAGGCGGGAGCCCTCTGAGCTCCTGCTGGATGGCACGGTGGGGGCCTGGAATTGGAGGAGCCTGGAAGTTTTCCTGCAGGAAGGGCCCTTCTTTCTCTGAATGAAGGTGTGTCCGCTGCTGGGCTCCCCACTGGAGGATGGCGACAGCTCCTCGTTCTCCTCTGTCACTTCTGAAACAGCGGTTGGCTCGCTCGATGATACCTTGCAAGTCTTGACAAAAAACACAGACAAGGTAGCACCCCCGTCCCTGAGACTGCCCCTGTCCCTGTGTGCCTTGGTGTCCTCCTTACGGATAGCCCTGCTCTTGTTCCTCCTCTGGATGTTCAGGTAGATGCACAGGTTGAAGAAGGTCACAGAGATAAAGGGGGTGAAGAACTCAAACGTAGACGCACTGAGTAGGAAGTACCAGGTGCAGTAGAACTCAGCGAAACACTCGTCGGCAGGGACAATGCTTTTACCCACAACCAGCTCCCAGAAGATAATGGCAGGGCCATAGAGAAGGAAGGCCAACACCCACACAGCCACCATCTTCACCACAGCATGGTGGGTCATGCTCCGCTGAGCTCTATATTTCACCTGGAAGTAGAGAAGTGAAGTGAGAAAAATAGCATACAATACCTCACAGTAACATTTAATAATAATATCACCATATTTCTGTTAAAACACAGATGTAATAAACTGCATAATCAATTCCATGTCTCTCAATGCAGGTAGCCTAGTGGTTAGAGCGTTGGACTTGTAACAGAAAGGTTGCAAGATTGAATCCCCGAGCTGACAAGATACACATCTGTTGTTCTGCCCCTGAACAAGGCAGTTAACCCACTGTTCCTAGGCCGTCATTGAAAATAAGAATGTGTTCTTAACTGACTTGCCTAGTTAAATAAAGGTAAAATAAATATAAACATTTGTAGAGGTGTATTGGATCCATTACTTTAAGGCCTTATTTGGACTTATGGGGGAGGTATTATTTCCTTGGGTGATAGGGTTCAAGAGCCCCTCCTCCATGGTGTGTCAGTGAAGCCAGAGGAGCAGGAGAGCTTTAGGCTGAGTATGATACTGAATAATAATACAGGAGAGTGTGGAGGCACATCTGTCTGTCTGCTCTCTCCCTCTCATCTTCACCATTCTCTTCACCCAGGAATGAGCTTTTCACCTTCCATTTCCATTTCACCTCATCTCTCTGTTTGCTTTGTTCATCTTCACCTCCCTTTCTCGGTCCCCGATTCCCCACCTACCTCTGTCTCTCGCAGTTTTTTTCCTGGCGATCAAATAAACAACAATTGCTGAGATGTCATCAAAATCAATGTCATCAAACTGAACAACTTGACTTTGTTGTTTGTCATGGCTGCGTCTAGGTATACTGACTTTGCTGTCAATCATGGAGACTGTGAGCACTGGGAGCAATAACAAGATCAAACATACACTCTACAGACAGGGGTTATTTTCCATCATTGTAACTCATTATCAAACACTACATGCAGCACTGTACTGTACTTGTTTTATTATGTATTAATATGTAATCATTGTTAATCAGGGAACCAGAAAGATATTCCGCTAGAAAACTTTACAACCACTGTAAAGTAACCTTTTAAACTTTGTAGAATGTTTGAATGTAAAAAACAATATTTTATTATGATAAAATATTGTATGACACATTCACTTATGCAGCTCCAGATAAAGTATAGTGACCCTTTACATACCCAAAATCGAGAACCTACTGATACCTACCAGTCACAGATGTTCTGCATGTTCTTTCCTATACATGTAGAGACTTTGAATATCTACATCAACATACTACATAAACATAGCTTTAATACTATCTGCATTTCATTCCTCTCTCAGGAAGCCATTGTGCTGATAAGCAAATGACCGAAACAGAAAATAGATTGGAGACATAGTTCTAAGAAAGTACTTCGAACAATCAATTTTCCACCAAAACAATTGACTATTTTGCATTAGTCTTCAAATCAAACAAAGTCAAACAAATTCAAGTGACCTAGCCATTGAGAGCATTGGGCCAGTAACCGAAAGGTCACTGGTTCGAATCCCTGAGCTGACTAGGTAAAAAAATGTGTTGATGTGCCTTTGAGCAAGGCACTTTACCCTAATTGCTCTGGATAAAAGTGTCAGCTAAATTATGTAAATGTAAAACTACAAAGAGC
Source organism: Oncorhynchus mykiss (assembly GCF_057628025.1). Taxonomy (NCBI): domain Eukaryota; kingdom Metazoa; phylum Chordata; class Actinopteri; order Salmoniformes; family Salmonidae; genus Oncorhynchus; species Oncorhynchus mykiss. The sequence goes on along the minus strand of NC_143026.1, from coordinate 72,703,990 downwards.
ATTGATTCAAATGTGCTTTGTTTAACTTGTGAAAGTACACAGCAGCATTTACATTAGGACATAACTAGTCGACTTGCCTCCCTGAGCATGTTCATCAAAGTTTCTCCTCGTACTTCCATTAAAAGTCATGTTGTTTCCATGTCCTTCAGTAAACTGTTTGTAAAGACTGCCTGTTGCATGAACCCTTGGGTTCATTAATCAGTGTCTTCTGTCTAGGTGGGTGAGTGCGTATATAATAGTTCATATTAAATTCCACAAGGAAATTAACTACAGCAGTTACAAAGTGACAAAACCCCTCTAGGGTCACAATAAGGTGGCAGTCTTGCTGGTGCTGTGTAAAAAATATCAATATTTGTATTGTCATGAAAAATATTGATTGGCCAAAATTAGCATTTAAGATGAATGGTTGAGAGAGATTGGGCTATGATATCATGCTTAGAGAGTGCCCCTTCATAGGGCAACAAAACTATTTAGTTAACATTTCATTTCTGAATGCTCTGCATAGTCACGTGGAATATATATGAAGTACACACCCCTATGTATATATTTGGACAGTAAAGCTGTACTCCAGCATTTTGGATTTGACACCAAATGTTTTATATGAGGTAACAGTACAGAATGTCACCTTTTATTTGAGGGTATTTTCATACATATCTGTTTTATCGTTTAGACATTAAAGCACTTTATGTATCTAGTCCCCAATTTGAAGGTGTCATAAGTATTTGGACAAATTAATTTATAGTGTATTAAATTTAGTCCAAATTGTAGTTTTTTGTCCCGTATTCCTAGCATGCAATGACTACGTCAAGCTTGGGACTCCAAACACTTGTTGGATGCATTTGCAGTTTGTTTTGTTTGTGTTTCAGATGATGGTCGTGCCCATTATAAATGAATGGTAAATCATGTATTGTGTCATTCTGAACACTTCTACATTAATGTGGATGCTACCATAGCCGCGGGAAGTCGTTTGGGGGTGGGGGTGCTGCATTTTTTTTGACGATGGAGGGGGGGGGGGGGGGTTCACTGAGAAAACAATGCTTGCACTGAAGATGTCTATATCTGGTCTGCTAATACAGGACTAGTAAAGGCCAAGTGCACAACTTCTGTTAAAATATTTAAACTAAATGTACAGTATTTGAGTGTTTACCAGCATTTGCAACTTGAGTCTGATAATTATCTGTACTAAACAGTTAATCTGATATTACTTGTGAAATATAGAAATACTTGCTTGATATTTGTTTTCCAGTTTCATGAAACACATTGAAATGCAACTTATTTCAATGTGAAAACTGAAATGGTCTATTCATTCCTTTTCCATTTTCCATTAAGTGGTTTGTAAGGATGGTATATTAATACTGCACAAATACTGTTATTTGATGAAGAAAAATATTGAATTTGATGTAGATGTTTTGTGTCTTTGCCCATAGCTTTGCACCGTTTGATGTGGATGTTTGAGGAAAGGGTTTGTTCATTCTGGATCCCATTAGAATGGCAATCTCAGAGAAATGGACAGGGCAACAACTCTTACAATTCCAACTATTGAATCTAGCAGGATACTGTTCTTAATTATAAACTGGGTGGTTCGAGCCCTGAATGCTGATTGGCTGATTTGTCATACCGTATACCACAGGTATGACAAAACATGTATTTTTTACCTGTCTAATTACATTGGTAACCAGTTCATAATAGCAATAAGGCACCTCGGGGGTTTGTAGCATATGGCCAATTTACCACGTTGCGTCGTGCCTAAGAACAGCCTTTAGCTGTGGTTATATTGGCCATATTCCACAACACCTCGGACCTTATTGCTTATTGCAAAGTGAAGATGCTGAAAAAATATATATTTGCGCCCACACTATAGATGTCTATATCGGTCCACTAATACTAGTAAAGGACCAATTAGGGTTGGACATTTTGGGGAATATTCAGCGGTGGAAACTTTCCGTGGGAATATATGGGAATTAACGGATATATGTGCAATTTAATATTAATACCATTTAAATGTAGACGTTTTTTTGCATTTTATATATTTACCATATAATATGGAGACACAAATAAAAACATTTTACCTTATCATAAGTAGACAATTGCAAATGATGAAATCCTTCCAATAGAAATAAAAAAAATATTTAGTTACATATTTAACCTTAATTAAATTAGTTGACTATCCACATGGGATGATTTCACTGAACAACAAAAGAAAGGGAATATTGAATGATCCCTAATGATCCATCGCATCTCCCAAAAACATTTTCAACATACATCTGTAAAATGATAGTCTAGAAACTAAAGCTTTGGTTGTCTTCCTCTCAGGCTTCCATGTCTTCACCCTGGACCTTCTCAATATCCTCCTCTTGATCATCAGACTCTGAGGCCTCATCTTCAATGTCACTTTCCAACCTTATTGAGGGTGGCTCATTGTCAGGCTCAAAAAGCCTGAAATTTGCCCGGATGGCCACCAATATTTTAACCCCTGTATTGGTCAGCCTGTTGCGTGCTTTGGTGTGTGTGTTCCCAAACAAGGACCAGTTGCGCTCTGAGGTGGCTGACGTTGGTGGGATTTGGAGGATGATCGAGGCAACAGGGGAAAGAGCCTCAGATCCACAAAGTCCCTTCCACCAGGTGGCTGATGAGATATATTGGCACAACTGCTGTATTGCATCTCCATCCCAAAGCCCTTGCTTGGAAGTGTACTTCGCCAGACTGCCAAGAACCTTGCCCTCATCCAGGCTGAGGTGGCGAGGCACGGTAGTGATGACACCATAGGCCTTGTTGATCTCTGCACCAGACAGGATGCTCTTGCCATGGTGGTGGCAGCATCATGGTTTGGGCCTGCTTTTCTTCAGCAGGGACAGGGAAGATGGTTAAAATTGATGGGAAGATGGATGGAGCCAAATACAGGACCATTCTGGAAAAAAACCTGATGGAGTCTGCAAAAGACCTGAGACTGGGACGGAGATTTGTCTTCCAACAAGACAATGATCCAAAATATAAAGCAAAATCTACAATGGAATGGTTCAAAAATAAACATATCCAGGTGTTAGAATGGCCAAGTCAAAGTCCAGACCTGAATCCAATCGAGAATCTGTGGAAAGAACTGAAAACTGCTGTTCACAAATGCTCTCCATCCAACCTCACATTCAGAAATCTCTTCCAACACATTGCCTGTGAGCATCCGAGGGGAACCAGTTGCATACACAGCTTGAGCAAGACATTCATCATTACTCTGACTACGTTCCTCCATTGAGTCAAAAAACTTCTGATTCCAGGAGGACCATGAGCTGTTGCTATCGATAAGGTGTCTGATTCATCATTTTCACCTCGAATAGAAGTAGAGGGACTTTTGTCAGAGGTCGCTTGTTGTGAGAGCTGTAGGAACGTTATGCACTTGGCCAGATGAGTCTGCATCTTTGTTGCATTCTTCACATATGATTTGGCACAGTATTTGCAAATGTACACAGTTCTTCCTTCTACATTAGCTGCAGTGAAATGTCTCCACACATCAGATAGTGCCCATGGCATTCTCCTGTAAAGATTAGGAAAATAATAGTAAAAAAAACAACCAATACAATTCCATGATCAGATAAATAGTTAAGCAGTTAGATTAAACAACTCCTTTGCAAGATAAATGTTTTAAAATGAAACAGGTGAGTTAACACTCCTCAGTTAGCAGGCTTAAGCAAGCTAAAACCCACATGGTAGCAAAAACGAAGTAACAGAAATTGTTAGAAATTATTTAAACACACTTTGCTGTAGGCTACTATTTACTAAATAACAAAAAAACGATGTATGTCATGTACAATATATTCACCCCACCCAGTATTGTAATCAAAACTTATCAGAAAGCATGTAGTCCTTGGCTCAGACAGTGTAGTAGTGTGGGCTCAATAGCATCTCATTAGTGTGAAAGATCTTGAGAATCAGCTGTACATGTGATGGAAGAATGCACTGTGCCTGCAGAGGGTTGCAATTCCATTGAATTGGGGACAGTTTAACCAAAATATGCCAGAAGACCTAGAATTGCCTTGTTTATCCCACAAAAAAAGGTTCACTCTTATATTCTAACTTTTTGATGAATTTAAGCAAAATGTCCAAAGTTCCCGAACATAACTTCCCATGGAAAATTTCCAGAAAATTACTGGATTTTAAAAAATGACTTGCAACCCTAGGCCCTAGGCACTCATGTGATTATTATTTATTTATTATTATTATTTGTTTATTCTGATTTTCCAGGCGATGCGGCAGCTCCCCTACTTCCTGCGGCTGCTACCATGATAACAGATCCTGAATAATGATGAGTGAGAAAGTTACAGAGGCATAAATATCATACCCCCACCAAAAAATGATAATCTCCCATTATTGGTAATGGTGTGAGGTTAGCATGTTTTGGGGGTATGATCTTTGTGCATCTGTAACTTTCTCAATCATCATTATTCACGATTCATTCATGATTATCCGTAATTATGGTAGCATCCACATTCATTTTGGCATGTTCAAAAACATTCTATACAATAAAAGTGACTCCAAAATGACAATACAATATTTACCATTCATTTCTACTGGGCACAACATAATCCGAAACACAACCAAAACAAACTGCAAATACATCCAACAGATGTGTAGAGTCACAAGCTTGATGTAGTCATCGTGTGCTAGGAATATGGGACCAAATACTAAACTTTTGACTAAATGTATACACTACAAGTGAATTTGTCCAAATACTTGACACTTTCAAATAGGGGGACTAGATACAAGTGCATTGGTTTCGAAACAGTAAAACAGATGTGTATGAAAATACCTTCAAATAAAATGTGACACTCTGTACTGTCGCATCATATAAAACATTTGATCTCAAATCCAAAATGCTGGAGTATACAGACAAATGAAAAGTTTTAGCTTCACTGACCCCACCCAAAAACATAGGGTGTATAATATTTTTTATTTATCCAGGACGTTGAGGTATTTTACAAGGGAGACCTCAATACGATTGATAAAGCAATGTCCAGTTTAGTATTCAGACCAGAGTATCCAGGGATTGCATCCCAAAAGCAGATGAAGATCAAAGAGTAGCACGCTGGTCGACAAGGACCGAGCCACTTTGTCTGGACTTCCAACAGAGCTCATTCAGAGTCAGTGCCACCGCAACACGGTGCATCCTATCAGGACACGTATTAAAGGTAGACTCAGATGAGATGAGACATGCAATACTTCGCTCTCACACGGTCACACACAGTATCTTTACATGTGCATGGGTTTGCTTCAGTGGAGAATTTGAGCCTCGTGGTTCAACGCTCTTAGTCTTTGCGGAAATTGACCCATGCCGTTTACTTTCTGCATCTATGTCACGTCGCTGAGTCAACCTTTAGTCCTAATGGCAGTGACTGTCAAACCATTCTGCAGTACCTCTGTATTGGTAATGGGCCTTGTAAAGCAGTTGCGTGGTGGCAGGAGGGCCATATGAACAGTAAAACATGCAGTACCTGCATTTGAAACAGCATTTCAAATGTTACCGTGCATGTGGGTGCATGTGTGCACGTTGTGCATGCATGCCTGCATGTGGCACGGTAGCTCTCTATACTCACTGCTCTGGTGACGGAGAGGAACCGGTCATAGCTGATGAGGACTATGTTGAAGACAGAGGCAGTGCAGAGCAAGTAGTCCATGAGGAGCCACAGCTTACAGAGACCTCTGCCCAGCACCCAGCGGCCTGTCAGGTTGTAGGGGATGTATACAGGGATGCAGAATGCACCTGCAAGGACACACTGTGTATAGACTGAACCCCGAACAATGTGTCCATAGCTCCATAATCAATGCCAGAATTCATTTTCACAGCAAATTAATTTCTAAACAAGCCTGCTGGCAAGTGGCAGCATTATGTGTGAAAAGGTATTGGCAGCATTGTGTGTGAAAAATTATTACCAAAGCTGTGTTGGGTTTTAATTTGCATTCATGAACCATCAATTATTCAAGAGCTCTATACATCTGTTATAAATGTCCTTGTGGAAAACCTTTTGCTAAGATTCTTTCAAAGTTAATGCAAAAAAAAAACATTTCTTTACTTTCCACAATTATTGTCCATTATGATGGCACTTGACAGTGTCTTATATAGCTTAATGAACAAAAAAATGGCATTATCCCACCAGAGCCATACTAGACAGACAAATAGATTAGATAGCAGACCCACAGACAGGATATATAAAATAGATAAATAAAATAGACTACTCACCAACAAGAAAATCAGAAATGGCAAGGTTGAGGAAGAAGTAGTTGCTTTGATTTCGTAGGCTCTTGTCAACAATGAAAGCCAGGATAACAAGTGCGTTGCCAGCCACAACCACGACTACCAGAATAATCATAAGCACGGCCAGAATCACCATCATATAGCCCGGGTGAGCCGCTCCAGTTTCGTGGACTGTCCCCGTGTAGCCGCCGGGAGTGAAGTTGGTGCTTATATTAGATTCCAGGATATTAGCACCCATAGTTAATCTTATAATACAACCATTACACTTGCTTTCGTTATGAAACTACTAATCAATGTGATTTCCATAGATATGTTAAAAGAGACGCAGAAAAGCGAATGCAAAAGTCGTCTTGAAAATGATAGCTGACTTCTGAATGAAAGGAATATCTTCCGACAGATTTAAAACTAAATGTGTCAGTGTCTGCTGTCTTGCAGGATGACGTGATTTATCCTGTCCTCAAAGGTGACCGGGCGGGTTACGGGAGCATAGGTTCGGCTTCATGTGCTACTTTTTAGTGAGCGACGCGAGCGCTTTGAATTCAGTGTGCAATAGAGAAGGGTGCGTCTATGGTATTATGGAAAACTAAATTAACCTACAGCGCGCAACCGTATATCTAGTAGGTTCTTTGTAGCGCATTTACTGTACGCTGCCCTGCGCGGGAGCAAGAATTGTCACTGAAGAGTGTAGACTGGATGTGCATGGAAAACGAAACAGAATATTCTGATTGAAAAAGTATTCTACTTGGAATAAAACCATTGAATATAATCATGGCCGGATTTTTTTTTATCGAGGTAGTCTGAGAAAAGAAATCTTCCACGGATTGAGAGTGTAAAATAAGGTGGTTTCATGTAGCTTTGTTTTTGTGTATATTTTCATCCTAGAATAAAACACACAAAAAACAGGTGCACTTGACACATGGTTCCTGTCTGAGTATAGGCCTATGTCCCCGGACAGCTGGAAGCATCCCACGCTAACTCTGCAAGGGAAGTAAATTAAACTGTGGCCAAAACCATTCTGCAATTTTGCTTGACCACAGTTATGGTTAAATACTAGTGCATCAATACTGCAATGAAATGCACCTGTTTCCCAGGTTGAGTGGCTTAAATGTACCATTGTTCAATAAAATAAAAAGTGCCGAATTTGGTCGGCAGACTGCCTATTAGGAAACTCTGCTCTATTATCTCTCTGTGTACTCAGGGCCAGTTTAATGCAGGGGCTTACCGGGGCTGAAGCCCCTGGGCCCAGGCCCGTGGGGGGCCCAAGAGGAAAGGAAATATATAATATACTGAACAAAAATATAAATGCAACATGTGTTGGTCCCATGTTTCATGAGCTGAAATAAAAGATTCCAAAAATGTTCTATGCGCAAAAAAGCTTATTTCTCTCAAATTTTGTGCACAAATTTGTTTGTATCCCTGTTAGTGAGAGTTTCTCCTGCCATGATAATCGAGCCACCTGACAGGTGTGGCATATCAAGAAGGTGATTAAACAGCATGGTCGTTACACAGGTGCACCTTGTGCTGGGGACAGTAAAACGCCATTTTAAAATTAGCCATTTGAAAGGTTGGTCATGGCTCACAACATCATTATCCCAGAAACTCTAGACCCACTCCAATTTGCATACCATCCCAAGAGATCCACAGATGATGCAATCTCTATTGCACCACACACTGCCCTTTCCCACCTGGACAAAAGGAACGTGAGAATGCCATTCATTGACTACAGTTCAGCGTTCAACACCATAGAGCCCTCAAAGCTCATAACTAAGCTAAGGACCCTGGGACTAAATACCTCCCTTTGCAACTGGATCAATGGACTTCCTAACGGGCCGCCCCCAGGTGGTAAGGGTAGGTAACAACACATATGCCACACTGATCCTCAACACGGGGGTCCCTCAGGGGTGCGTGCTCTGTCCCCTCCTGTACTCCCTGTTCACCCATGACTGCATGGCCAAGCACGGCTCAAACACCATCATTACGTTTCCCAATGACACAACAGTAGTAGGCCTGATCACCGACAAATATGAGACAACCTATAGGGAGGAGGTCAGAGACCTGGCAGTGTGGTGCCAGGATAACAACCTCTCCCTCAGCGTGATCAAGACAAAGGAGATGGTTGTGGACTACAGGAAAAGGAAGGGCGAGTACACCCCCATTCTCATTGACGGGGCTGTAGTGGAGTAGATTGAGAGATTCAAGTTCCTTGGAGTCCACATCACTAACGAACTGTCATGGTCCAAACACATCAAGACAGTCGTGAAAAGGGCATCCCACGCTAACTCTTCCCCCTCAGGAGACTGAAAAGATTTGTAATGGGTCCTCAGATCCTCAAAAGGTTTTACCGCTGCACCATCATCACTGCCTGGTATTGAATTTTGACTTTGATTAAATGTCAGGAATTGTGAAAAACTGATCTTAAATGTATTTGGCTATGGTGTATGTAAACTTCCGACTTCAACTGGAAGTTTACATACACCTTAGCCAAATACATTTAAGCTCAGTTTTTCACAATTCCTGACATTTAATCCAAGTAAAAATTCCCTGTTTTATGTCAGTTAAGATCATCACTTTATTTTATTATTATTTCATGATGCCATCTATTTTGTGAAGTGCACCAGTCCCTCCTGCAGCATAGCACCCCCACAACATGATGCTGCCACCCCCGTGGTCCACTGTTGGGATGGTGTTCTTCGGCTTGCAAGCCTCCCCTTTTTTCCTCCAAACATAACAATGGTCATTATGGCCAAATAGTTATATTTTTGTTTCCTCAGACCAGAGGACATTTCTCTAAAAAGTACGATCTTTGTCCACATGGGCAGTTGCAAATCATGTCTGGCTTTTTTCTGGCAGTTTTGGAGCAGTGGCTTCTTCCTTGCTGAGCGGCCTTTCAGGTTATGTCAATATAGGGCTCATTTTACTGTGGATATAGATACTTTTGTACCCGTTTCCTCCAGCATCTTCACAAGGTCCTTTGCTGTTGTTCTGGGATTGATTTGCACTTTTCGCACCAAAGTACGCTAATCTCTAGGACACCGAACGCATCTCCTTCCTGAGCGGTGTGACGGCTGCGTGGTCCCATGGTGTTTATACTTGCATACTATTGTTTGTACAGATGAACTTGGGACCTTCAGGTGTTTGAAAATTGCTCCCAATGATGAACCAGACTTGTGGAGAACTACAAAATCTTTTCTGGGGTCTTGGCTGATTTCTTTTTATTTTCCCATGATGTCAAGCAACAGGCACTGAGTTTGAAGGTAGGCCTTGAAATACATCCACAGGTGCACCTCCAATTGACTCAAATTATGTCAATTAGCCTAACAGAAGTTTCTAAAGCCATGACATCATTTTCTGGAATTTTGCTGTTTAAAGGCACAGTCAACTTAGTGTATGTAAACTTCTGACCCACTGGAATTGTGATACAGTGAATTATATGGGAAATAATCTGTCTGTAAAGAATTGTTGGAAAAATCACTTGTGTCATGCACAAATTAGATGTCCTAACCGACTTGCCAAAACTATATTTTTTTAACAAGAAATTTGTGGGGTGGTTGAAAAACAAGTTTTAATGACTTCAATCTAAGTGTATGTAAACTCCCGACTTCAACTGTATATACACACTCACATATACATACAGTATATACCAGCTGACAAGGTACAAATCTGTAGTTCTGCCCCTGAGCAAGGCAGTTAACCCACTGTTCCCTGTGCTCCGAAGACGTGGATGTCGATTAAGGCAGCCCCCCACACCTCGCTGATTCAGTGGGGTTGGGTTAAATGTGAAAGACACATTTCAGTTGAAGGCATTCAGTTGTACAACTGACTAGGTATCCCCCTTTCCCATATATACAACCACAGGAAGACTCAGGAGTCCACTTTCAGTGAGTGTAGACAGCCTGCTGCTTCCACTCTGCTAATCAGATGGGAGGAGGAGTAGGTAGGGGGTCCATGTGGGTAACTGGGGGGCCCTGCGTTGATTGGGTGACTGATTAATACAATTAAAATAAAGAAACTGCATAATAAATAAATCTGACTTGTCAGTTGTGTTAGTCAGGGAATGGGCCCAAGCCCGTAGTTACGTGTTTTTATTTAAATTTTAAATCCAACCACAGGAGCCCGCTCTCAATGTTCAAAATTCAGCAGAGAGCATAATTTAGCCACAGGGGATCAATAGTTTATATAAAAAAATGTGGTTATGACAAGCACATAGTGGTATCTGCCAAAATTAAGGAAACACCAACATAAATGGTCTTAAAAGGGTGTTGCTGAACAGCTTCAATGCGCCTTAGCATAAAATCTACAAGTGGACTTAAACCATGCAGGGAAAAAGCACCCCATACCATAAAATGTATCATTTGTTTACCCAAGTGTTTCCTTTATTTTGCCAGGTATCGGTATGCCTACAGTCAGGAAGGCTGCCGTTTGGACAGCATGTGTGCCATAGATATATAATCCATAGAAGAGTTTTGTAACCTCTTAAACCTATTTCCTGTATTTTTTTTGTCTTGCTAACTTAGTGGTGCACACTAAACGATGTGGTACAGACAAGGATCACACACTACAAGATTCTTCACTTGGTCTTGAGGATTCTAGATACTATACTGTCTCAAGAAAACAATGATCAGATTCAATTTAACGTAGCTACAACGAGCTGTGGCTGAAAGCAGCCTCAGATGTTCTAGTCATATATTCACGCTTGCCATATAGAGTTGAAACATCTAGCCAAAATGTTGAATTGAATAACATTGTGAACTACAGAGCTGTAACGATGTGACACTTTGGCTTTGATTAAAGGCATGTACAAACGCATACTAGTAGTAGTCATCGCTCCATCTCGAGTCCACACATTTTGGGTGATGTGAAACAACGTAATCATCTCACTGGCTTCTTCTCAGGTGAGCTCTCATTGGCTATTGCTCATCACTGTTCTCAAAACATGTCGTTGCACATCTCACACTACAAGAACATTGTAGATTTTGTGCGGATAAAATCAAACATATAATATTGGGACCTCTGGGACTGCTCAAATATGAGCTCGGTAGCCCTCAGATTGCGTCTCTGAACTGCTTTACATTAAACGTGCGTTGGTGACGGCCGCGCGCCCCGAGTAGGCAAAGACGTGGATTTTGTCTCAGATCTCAAAAACTTGTCTGGGAAAGCTAAACTTCGGGGCCGAAATCGTGTAGTGTACGCACGACTTTACCCTGATACTTTGACTGTTAAACTCATGGTTACGCTATCAAAGGGTGTCAATCCTGACTTGAATGGGAACTCCCATTTATGGATTTTATTTCTATGGTTGGTTTCGGCTGTCAGTTTGCCTTTTGCAGATTTCAAAATACAATCGAGGGAAAAACGTACAGAAAGAAAATGCCTACTGCTGAAAAGAGAACACTAATCTGTCTGTAGAACCAATAGGAAAAATGCCTCCACAACTCCCAATTTGTAGCTAACAGCAGCACCGTTTTTCAAAGTAGATCATCTTAAAATAGGCTATTGCCACATCGAGTGCATCAGCCATCACAATAAGTAGCGTTTAGTTGAGTCAGTGTGCCACTGGAAATGTTATTTAGTATCCTACTGTAGCCTATGACATACAGTGCATTCGGAAAGTATTCAGACCCCTTTACCTTTCCCACATTTTGTTACGTTAAACACTTATTCTAAAATTGTATTAAGTTGTTTATTCTCCCTCATCAATCTACACACAATACCCCATAATAACAAAGCAAAAACAGGTTAAGACATTTTTGCAAATCTATTAAAAATAAAAACTTAAATATAACATTTACATAAGTATTCAGACCCTCTACTCAGTACTTTGTTGAAGCACCTTTAGCAGCAATTACAGCCTCGAGTCTTCTTGGGTATGACGCTACAAGCTTGGCATACCTGTATTTGGGGATAGCCCTATTTGGTAAAAAAAAAGTCCATATTATGTCAAGAACAGCTTAAATGAGCAAAGAGAAATGACAATCCATCATTACGTTAAGACATGAAGGTCAGTCAATCTGGAACATTTCAATAACTGAACGTTTTTTCAAGTGCAGTCGCAAAAACCATCAAGCGCTATAATAAAACGGGCTTTCATGAGGACCACCACATGAAAGTAAGACCCAGAGTTACCTCTGCTGCAGAGGAAAAGTTCGTTAGAGTTAACTGCACCTCAGTTTGCAGCCCAAATAAATGCTTCACAGAGTTCAAGTAACAGACACATCTCAGCATCAACTGTTCAGAGGAGACTGCATGAATCAGGCCTTCATGGTTGAATTGCTGCCATGAAACCACTACTAAAGGACACCAATAATAAGAAGAGACTTTATTGGGCCAAGAAACACAAGCAATGGACATTAGACCGGTGAAAATCTGTCCTTTGGTTTGATGAGTCTAAATTTGCGATTTATGGCTTAAAAGGCATATTTCTTTCCCTGGCCCTGTATGTGCTTCTATGGTCTCTCTGTGTAGTACTATAGACTCTCTCTATGCTCTCTACTAACACTTCCTTCCTAAAGACCCTTATGATGTTTGAGCCTCATTGGTCCACTTCAAAGAGATGAAAAATAACTGATGCATTACCATCCCTTTATTCTTTTACTCCAGGTTTCTTCATGCAAAAGTAAAATACTGATTTGATTTCCTCGCCCCAATTATGGAGATTGTTTTTACATCATTGTGAATCACCATATGAAAGGCATGTTGGATATGAAATTCAAATCAAGCATTTTCATGCAAAATGCCTCCCATCCTATTGACACTTCCCAATTGAATATATCTAATGTGTTACTACTATTGGTTTATTGGTTTATTCAGATCCCTATTAGCTTTTGCCGAAGTAGCAGCTATTCTTGCTGGTGTCCACAAAAAACACAAAACAGGACATGGAACAAAACACTGATTCACTGATATACAAGGACAGTCACACTATCTTAAAATACAACAATATACCAGCAATACACCAAGAAAAAATATATAATAAATGTACAAACAATACAACAACGACAAAAACATTTTTGTTAGTGTGTCTGTGTATGCGTGTGTTTAACCCCTCACAGTCCCCGTCAATCCATGAAATATTGTTTCATAAAAAAAAGTAAAGGTTATTTTGCTATTTGCCTGAGTAATTGGAGATAGAAGGGAGTTCCATGGCATCATTGCTCTGTAAAATATTGTGCTTTGCAGTGAATTCGTTTTGGACTTGGGGACTGTGAAGAAATCCCTGGTGGCATATGTATGGGTGTCTGAGCTGAATGTTATTTCATTATGCAGACAATCTGGATTTTTCCTCACAGTAATACTTCTCATAAAAACTAGAAGAGAAGCAGTTCCTCTCTTGTCAACCCTCAACCAGGAAAGACTGGCATGCTTGTTGTTGATGTTAGTTCTGTGTGTGCTGCTCTGTTTGAGCCAACTGCAGCTAGGTCTTTCTTTGCTGCACTGTACCATATTACCAGTCAGTAATCAAAATTAGGGCAAGAACAGAGCCTTAACAACTAATACAGTTGATTTGTGTAAAATACGCAGAACATCTTTTTTATAACAGACATGCCCCTCCGCATCTTCACAACAACTTTGTCAATATGACTTGACTATTACAATTGACCATCCAATGTTATATGATTCAGCAGTCCATCAACCAGGTGGTGTGTTTACGTGTGTGTGTGCTATGGGAGACATACACTCAAACATCCTATTAGTAAGAAATACACTCAAACATATGTATGTATTGTAAAACTGACAGTAATGTGTACTGTCAGTTAATTTAAAGGTCCACTCTTATAATAATTTACTTTTGAGTCAGGAAATGAAAACGATCTATACCCTGAGAATAATAATGTTCTTGCTACTGAAGGCCTTGGAAGTAGGCTTCACTCAGGCAAACACCATCACCCACAAGAAGAATCTCTGTTCTCCTAGAAGGCACTTAGTCAAACAGGAAGCACATTAGCATGTACACAGTACACACCACAGTTGTGTGTGTGGATGGAACACTGTATTTGAAAATCATTTTCGGATCACTGGGTTTTTGCAAAAAGCCATTATGCTCTCTAGTGTGCATTTCACTGTCAGTGATTCAGCCAAAAGAGACGATCAGTTTAAGTATCATAGTAATATAATGTAATGACAGTTATTAAGTGATAACCCTGATGGAGAAATGGAATAAACTATTATTATTTACAAAAATGAGCCTCTGAGATAATTACATGTTTCTTAGTGTTTGAAAATGTTTTTATATTAATATTGTTCTTTGGTCAGGAACTTTTATGCACCTATGAAAATCTACACCTATGAAATCTGTTAGATGTACATACTACCTTCAACACTTCTCCTATGGTGGCCTACATGTAATGTGTATGGATGTCTTGTAGCCCGAGGGTTGATTGACACACCAAAAGTCAGAGAAGAGCAACAATATTGACAGGAGAGATGAGAAAAAATCTTGAAGAATAGAAGCAGCAGTGAAAAGTTGAATTGATATTCAACAGGTGTGATGGTGGATGACAAAAGCAGGGAGAAAGGCGTGCGTGCTTGCGCGCGTGCGTGTGAGAAAGAGATGGCTTAAAACCAATCTATATCCAAAACCTTTTTGGCAGCAAGAATGGGTCACAGTCATAAGTAGGGCTGTGGTGGTCATGAAATTTTGTCAGCCGGTTATTGTAATGCAAAAGACTGCCAGTCCACGGTAATTTACCGTTAATTAACATAAACACGTTTAGCATCTCCAGGCCTCCACACATACAAGTCACTGATGCACCTCTTTTCAACATCTACAGACCCATTTGACTTTTTCCACATTTTGTTAGGTTACAGCCTTATTTTCAAATTGATTAAATTATTTTTTCCCCACACAATACCCCATAATGACAAAGCTAAAACACTTTTTTTTTTTTTTAATGTTTGCTAATTTATAATCACATTTACATATGTATTCAGACCCTTTACTAAGTACTTTGTTGAAGCACCTTTGGCAGCAATTACAGCCTCGAGTGTTCTTGGGTATGACACTACAAGCTTGGCACACCTGTATTTGGCTGTGTGCTTAGGGTCGTTGTCCTGTTGGGAGGTGAACCTTTGCCCTAGTCTGAGGTACTGAGCATGTTTTCATCAAGGATCTCTCTGTACTTAGCTCCGTTCATCTTTGTCTCGATCCTGACTAGTCTCCCAGTCCTTGCCACAGAAAAACACCCCCACACTATGATGCTGCCACCATCATCCTTCACCCTAGGGATGGTGCCAGGTTTCCTCCAGATGTGATGCTTGGCATTCAGACCAAATAGTTTAATCTTGGTTTCATCAGACCAGAGGATCTTGTTTCACATGGTCTGAGTGTCTGTCATGTGCCTTTTACTGAGGAGTGGCTTCCATCTGGCCAGTCTACCATAAAGGCCAGATTGGTGGAGTCCTGCAGAGACGGCTGTCCTTCTGGAAGGTTCCCCCATCTCCAGAGGAACTCTAGAGCTCTTTCAGAGTGACCATAGGGTTCTTGGTCACCTCCCTGACCAAGGCCCTTCTCCTCCGATTGCTCAGTTTGGCTGGGCGGCCAGCTCTAGGAAGAGTTGACACAAGAGTCGACACAATGCTGTCTCGGCGCTCTACTGACAATTCCTTCGACTTCACGGCTTGGTTTTTATTCTTACATGCACTATCAACTGTGGGACCTTATATAGACAGCTGCGTGTCTCATAGAAAAGGGTCTGAATACCTATGTAAATAAGGTATTTCTGTTTTTAATACATTTGCAAACATTTCTCAAAACCTGTTTTTGCTTTGTTTTTATGGGGTATTGTGTGATTCTTAATTTTTAAATCCATTTTAGAATAAGGCTGTTTGTAACGTAAATATGTGGGAAAAGTCAATGGGTCTGAAAACTTTCCAAAGGCACTGTAGTTGGCATGGTAATAATGACATCAAGGCTGTGAAAGCGAAACTGTCTCTGTTTCAGCATGATGTACAGGGAATTTGGAAATGAGATTTTATTGTCTGTGAAACCCAGATGATGTGTCCACTGAACTCTCAGACTGATTCAACAGTACTTTGGATGACAGAAGTTGTGGGGATTCAACCACAGCGGAACTCAAATATCAAAGCATCTAAATACAGGCGTAACAGAAGGGAGAGAGAAAGAGACTTTTTCGAAATGAAGACATTTTGGTTATAATTTCAGACATTCCTGAAAATTACAGCTATGCTCTTAGAAGGAAAATCAGATTTACAACAAATGAATGCATTTTCCTAGTCATGTATGCAGCCCTTTTTTAATTAATATAAATGACTCACATAATCAGTTTTCATTATGGTTATGAGGAGATGGGCTTACTTTCCCTTAAGCCTGAATGTTCGACACTAACATTACATAGTTGCCATCAAATTCCCATTTTCAGTTTAAGGCACAACAAAACCTTTTTGAGATTGAAGTCCTCATAGAGGTCAGAAATGTCTGTTCGTTTCTGTAAACCTTTCAACAATATTACAGAGAGCATTGCCAATGACTAGCATTCAGAGTATATAATTTTACTTTGTCTTCTTGCTTTTTGACTTTTTATTCTTCCCTCCAGCTTTGGATGCCTCATCCTGCAAAACAATAAAAGAACATTGAATAAAAGAGAAAAGACGAAGAGTACCACTTCATGACAAAGCTGAAAAACATACAGTAATTATCCTCAACCAGTGAGTTGTTTACCTTATAATCAGCGTATTAGATGTATACGCCTTCAGTGTAGTTGCATAGCAAATGACTACCAATGTTTCACCTCAATACACATATTCCCCTAATCTGAATCAGGAAATGAGATGTGACCATCATGTTGCATTCATTATTCCACAAGACCACATTGGCCAGACAACTCGCTGAACGAGGGAGAGCTTGGTTTGTTGTTTTGGAAAGCTTTGAAAGTCTGAAGAAGTGTTCTATTGAAAAAGTGTCACAGCCGGCCATGACCGTGAGACCCATGAGGCGGCGTACAATTGGACCAGCGTCGTCCGGGTTAGGGGAGGGTTTGGCCGGACAGCATTTCCTTATCTCATCGTGCTCTAGCGACTCCTTGTGGCGAGCCGTGTGCCTGCTAACTGAATTTGGTCGTTAGTTGGACTCTGACACATTGGTTATGCTGGCTTTCGGGTTTAAGCGAGGAGCGCGTCAAGAAGCAGTGCGGCTTGGCAGGGTTGTATTTTGGAGGACGCATGGCTTTTGACCGTTGCCTCTCCCTAGTCCATAGGGGAGTTGCAGCGATGAGACAAGACTAACTACCAATTGGATATCACGAAATCGGGAAGAAAAAGGGGTAAAAAAATGTATTCAAATATACAGTGCCTTAGGAAAGTATTCAGACCCCTTGACTTTTTCCACATTTTGTTACAATACAGCCTTATTCTAAAATGGATTAAATAAATAAAATCATGAGCAATCTACACACAATACCCCATAATGACAACGCGAAAACAGGTTTTTTGAAATTTCTGCAAATTTATAAAACATTTACACAGAAATACCTTATTTACATAACTATTCAGACCCTTTGCTATGAGACTCGAAATTGAGCTCAGGTTCATCCTGTTTCCATTGATTATTCTTGACATGTTTCAACAACTTGATTGGAGTCCACCTGTGGTAAATTCTATTGATTGGACATGATTTGGAAAGGCACATACCTGTCTATATAAGTTCCCACAGCTGACAGTGCATGTCAGAGCAAAAACCAAGCAACGAGGTTGAAGGAATTGTCCGTAGAGCAGGATTGTTGTCGATTGTTGTCGAGGCACATATCTGGGGCAGGGTACCAAACAATATTTGCAGCATTTAAGATCGCCAAGAACACAGTGGCCTCCATCATTCTTAAATATAATAAGTTTGGAACCACCAACACTCTTCCTAGAACTGGCCTCCCAGCCAAACTAAGCAATCAGGGGAGAAGGGCCTTGGTCAGGGAGGTGACCAAGAACCCAATGGTCACTCTGACAGAGCTCTAAAGTTCCTCTGTGGAGATGGGAGAACCTTCCAGAAGGACAACCATCTCTGAAGCACTCCGCCAATCAGGCCTTTATGGTAGACTGGCCAGACGCAAGCCACTCCTCAGTAAAAGGATGACAGCCAGCTTGAAGTTTGCCAAAAGGCACCTCAAACCCTCAGACCATGAGAAACAAGATTATCTGGTCTGATGAAACCAAGATTAAACTCTTTGGTCTGAATGCCAAGCGTCACGCCTGGAGGAAACCTGGAACCATCCCTATGGTGAAGCATTGTTGTAGCAGCATCATGCTGTGGGGATGTTTTTCAGAGGCAGGGACTGGGAGACTTGCCAGGATCGAGACAAAGATGAACGGAGCTAAGTACAGAGAGATCCTTGATGAAAACCTGCTCCAGTGTGCTCAGGACCTCAGAATGGGGCAAAGGTTCACCTTCCAACAGGACAACGACCCTAAGCACACAGCCAAGATAAAGCAGGAGTGGCTTCGGGACAAGTCTCTGAATGTCCAGACCTGAACCCAATCGAACATCTCCAGAGAGACTTGAAAATAGCTGTGCAGCAACACTCCCCATCCAACCTGACAGAGCTTGAGAGGATCTGCAGAGAAGAAAGGGAGAAACTTTCCAAATCAGGTGTGCCAAGCTTGTAGTGTTATAACCATGAAGACTCGAGGCTGTAATCGCTGCCAAAGGTGCTTCAACAAAGTACTGAGTAAAGGGTCTGAATACTTATGTAAATGTGATATTTCAGTTTTTTCTTTAAATAGAAATGAGCAAACATTTCTAAAAAACTGTTTTTGCTTTGTCAATATGGGTTATTGTGTGTAGATGACTGAGGGAAAAAAGACAATTGAATCAATTTTAGGAACGTATCAAAAAAGTGGAAAAAGTCAACGGGTCTGAATACTTTCACTCTCACACACACACACACACACACACACACACACACACACACACACACACACACACACACACACACACACACACACACACACACGTTCAAAGGTTTGGGGTCACTTAGACATTTCCTTGTTTTTGAAAGAAAAGCACATTTTTCATCCATTAAAATAACATCAAATTGATCAGAAATACAGTGTAGACATTGTAAATGTTGTAAATGACTATTGTAGCTGGAAGTGGCAGATTTGTTATGGAATATCTACATAGGTGTACAGATGCCCATTATCAGCAACCATCACTCATGTGTTCCAATGGCACGTTGTGTTAGCTAATCCAAGTTTATAATTTTAATATGCTAATTGATCATTAGAAAACCCTTTTGCAATTTTGTTAGCACAGCTAAAAACTGTTGTTCTGATTAAAGAAGCAATAAAACTGGCCTTCTTTAGACTAGTCGAGTATCTGGAGCATCAGCATTTGTGGGTTTGATTACAGGCTCAAAATGGCAAGAAACAAAGTACTTTTTTCTGAAACTCATCAGTCTATTCTTGTTCTGAGAAATGAAGGCTATTCCATGCGAGAAATTGCCAAGAAACTGAAAATCTCGTACAACGCTGTGTACTACTCCCTTCACAGAACAGCGCAATCTGGCTCTAACTAGAATAAAAAGAGGAGTGGGAGGCCCCGGTGCACAACTGAGCAAGAGGACAAGTTCATTAGAGTGTCTAGTTTGAGAAACAGATGCCTCACAAGTCCTCAACTGGCAGCTTCATTAAATAGTACCCACAAAACACCAGTCTCAACATCAACAGTGAAGAGGCAACTCTGGGATGCTGGCGTTCTTGGCAGAGTTGCAAAGAAATAACAAGAAAAGATTAAGATGGGCAAAAGAACAGACACTGGACAGAGGAACTGCATCCCGGAGTCACCTCTTCACTGTTGACGTTGAAACTGGTGTTTTGTAGTTAAACATCATTCAGTTTAACTGAATCCGCTCTGACCTTGTCCCACTTTCCATAAATAAATAACATTTGTTTCAGATAAGTAGAGGAGAAAGTTTCCATTAGACTTTCAGATTAGATTCTATGTATATGCCTGCTTATGTCAAAAGCGTCCAACAACGAGGAACGTAAAAACAATTCCCCATCAAGCTTGATATTACAAACAAACATTTAAACTTATATATAGATGGAAGATACATTTTGCACACAGTATTCATTTTGAATTACTTCCAAGGTCTTGTTCAACATTCAGACTAAAGTCACTAAATGTATATACTTTAGTGTGGATGTTACGGATACCAGTATCCTGTGTGTGTATCCTGTGTGTGTGTGTTTCTTTTCTCTCCTTCTCCCCTCACAGGTGAAAATCATCACTCCCCAATCAGTCACCAATCCAATCATCAATCAGAAGACACACCTCCTCCTGTTTCCTACCCAATCACAGTTCCTTTCCCTTGGTTTAAAAACCCCATCAGTTGTTTGCTCTAGAGCGCAATCTCTCTGTAAATGCCATGTTTGTAGATCTCTGTGTTTCACGCTCTCTTTGTGTATTAACCTCTCTTTTGTTTGAGCACCCCCATAGCACTTTGTCATCACCTGTGAGTATTGTTTTTGGTTATGGTGTTTGTTTGATTGCTGGTGGGAAAAGGGGGAAACAAGACAAGTCGCCCATGGGCATACACTACCCGTAGGTAGACTTTGTTAAATACACTAGTTAGAACTGGGCGGACCACCCACTGCATTTTTGGTTAGTTAGCTGTTGTTAAAATAGGCTAGTCTAGCTTAGGGGTGTTTTGAATACTTATTGTTTCTTTCCTTGGGTCCAGCTCAGCCCCTTTTCCTGCTCCCCCCATTACCGTGTGTTTACAAGTAAACCTTGAGTTTGACGGTAGATTTCAGTTGTCGTAGTTATTTCGTTCTCACTTTTACTTTGTCACTATTATAATTTGCATGAGTTATGTTACGGGTCTCATTACCATCCCCCCCCTAGACTGTCGGGCCAAAAGGGATTCGTAACAGTGGCCTTATGCCAAACTTGGACACATTACTAATAGGGAGAAAGGGTCTCACCGCAGAGGATGCGTATCCCTCCTGGACCAGGATGTTCCTGGCAGAGTTGTTGATATGTTTGAAACGGTCTGGACCCAGCAGGATCCCTCCATACCAGCGAGACACAACCACCAGCACATTCCGCACATCCAGGATCTGAGGAAGAACAACAGAGTGGTGTTGACACAGAGGCACATGATGGATGTGGTAGCTACAGTATGTGTGGATGCTGATGATCGGTTTGGCATAGACTCAAATCACATGACAGATATGAATCACAAATAATGGCTGTTTGGGAATGATTATAAAACTGATGTTAAGCAATAAAGAGAGGCATACAGACATGTTTTCTTCTCCCAAGATAAAGACATCAGCATACAGAGAAAATTGTTGCGCAAGGATTGCTCTCACGGCAAAATATAGATAACAGACTTAATAGCTGGTATCTTCCCTTAACAGATGATTTATGTCAACAAGTGTGCTTGGAGATTTGGATGAGCAACATTCTGGTCACTGGTCCATGTACCCAAGCACCTCCTCATGTGTCATATCAAAGAGGATGTGACAATTAGCAAGACGATTGAAAGACCACAGGGGATGACTAGTGAACACCCCCTGGAAGCCTGATTTCACCTTTGCAGTTGACACAGGATGCATCATAAAGAATAAGCCTTTATCCAGGAGAATATCTGCCTCGGTCCCTCCGCTGTCAATCAACAGCCCTCTACGCAGCAGGGGAGAATTTGGCTATGGGAGACAACGCCAATGCCATCTTTCTATTTACTGTAATAATAAATGTCTCCCTTTATTCTCTGCTCCGCACTTCACATTCGTACTGCCAAAATGAGTAAATGCTAAATTCAAAACGAAGAAGGGGTCTGAGAGGAAAATATATGAGAGAAAAACAGATTAAGAATCAGCCCTCAAAGTAAATTGCCTGTCAGTGTTGAGAGGTTCAAGTAGAACATTAATCAGAATCTTACCCAAAAGCACCTGGGTGGTAGTGGTGGGGGTGAGCATTAGACTGAAGGCTCTTCTCTTCACTTGTTAGGTCAGATTCAGTAACAATGGAAGAATGATGACATAGTCAGGTCCAAAATTATTGGCACCCTTGAGAAAGATGAGCGAAAAAGACTATAAAATAATTCAAAAACAGTTATATTGTATGCTCAATAAATTGGGTATTTTTGTTTTTATACTAATAAAATTGCTCAAAGAAAGAGATTTTGTTTAACAAGTAATATTTTTTTACTCAAGGTAGGGGCCAAAATGATTGACACCCTGTTTATAAATACCTTTTAATACATTTCTAAAATGTATTATGAGTTGGAGAACATATTGGGAAGGATCCTAGACCATTCCGCCATACAGAATCTTTCCAGATCCTTGATATCCTTTGTCTGCGGTTATGGACTGTCCTCTTCAATTCAAACCACAGGTTTTCAATGGGGTTCAAGTCCGAAGACTGAGATGGCCATTGCAAAATGTAAATTATAAATTGGGTAGTTCAAGCCCTAAATGCTATTTAAGCAATAAGGCACAAGGAGGTGTGGTATATGGCCAATATACCACTAAGGGCTGTTCTTATGCACAACGTAACAAGGAGGGCCTGGATACAGCCCTTAGCCGTGGTATATTGGCCATATACCTCAAACCCCCAAGGTGTCTTATTGCTATTATAAACTGGTTACCAATGTAATTAGAGCAATACAAATTAATATTTTGTCATACCTGTGATATATAGTCTGATATACCACGGCTGTCAGCCAATCAGCATTCAGGGATCGAACCACCCAGTTTATAATGCTTAATTAACCATTTCTTTGTGGATTTTGATTTGTGCTTGGGGTTATTGTCTTGCTGGAAGATCCACTTGCAGCCAAGTGTCAGCCTCTTGGCTAGAATGTCCTGCTACTTGGTAAAGTTGATGATGTCGTTGACCTTAACAAGGGCCAAAGCACCAGGGTATGCAAAATAGCCCTAGAACATCAAAGATCCGCCACCATATTTTACAGTAGGTATGAGGTACTTTCTGTATACTTCCATTTTTCGACACCACTGGTGTTTGTGGCCAAAGAGCTCATGTCATCTGAACCTAGCACCGTCTGGAGTTTGATAAACGGCATTGGCACTCTGATTGGAACATGTGCTATGGTCATAAATCGGTCTCCATTGAACAGACTCAGTGCAACCTATAATCCAAAATCAGATTGTCCAGAGCATAGATAGAACAACGTCCTGTGGGGTTCAGGATGAACCGTTCAGCTCAGTACAAATTCCTCTCAAGATGTCTTATCCCACTCAGACAGACATTGCTATTGTTTTTGAAAAGGGGCTACCATCAAAGGCAGATTAATCTGAGAAACTTGTAAACAAGACTCTGGACTCCAGCAGAGAAATCCAATGAGACATTTCACTGTGGTGCACTCGTAGTCTGACATTTGGCATTCTTGCAAGCTGATGTTGTGGATGAATACGAATGCATGAAAACGATTTGATTGTTAAAGCCTCAGTCTGTACCCACTAATATTGACTGAAACAGGAATGAATGCTTGCTTGAATTATGTATAGTCATGAGTACTCGAATGGACATCAAAGATCAATCTTTAACAAGATATAAAAAATAAATAAAATAAAATACTATAAAACGATTTGGTGGAATGTGTTTTGTGGCTGTCCGAACGGGCAAGTACATGTTTTTCTTAAAGTCAATGTTAATTTGCTTTGACTCTAGTGTTCCATTTGTACATGTGCATTAGCGGGTCACAACAAAAACGAAACCAACTTCAAGCCAAGCATCACACCGTTCTTCTCCCTAAATTCCCTTTCCCCTCCGTGTCTCGTTCACTCAATTGCATTCCAGCCACTCCCTGCGCACACAAGCTCCCGGTAGGCCTACACAAATAAATGGCTATAAAAAAGTATGTAACTGATGAGTCCTAGGGTTGCCAACTGTCCCGTATTAGCCGGGATGTTCCTTATATTGCGCTAAATTGGTTTGTCCCATACGGGACCCCTCTTGTCCTGTATATTCATCCAATCACAGTATAGTGTAAACGTGCCAATTCCTGCAAAGTAATTTCTGTTGTTGTTCGGTCGGTTTGGCAGATCAAGGAAATATGGACAAACCTGCAAAAAAGAAAAGACTGTGCAGCTACAACAAACAATGTGAAGTAAAAAAAGACGTGGGTTAAGCCGGTCAGTGGTGACTCGACGAAAGCTTTCTGTACTGCATGTCGTCGGGAATTATCAATTGGCCATGGAGGGGAGAATGACCTAACTCAGCATGCATCCACAGAAATGCACAAGAAGGCCCCCTAGCTAAAGGTGCTAGCAATATCGGTGCATTCTTCTTGATGTCTACTGCGGAAACTAACAGAATTGGAAAGCACCACTCCGTTTACCAGTTATTGAGCAGTGCCAACAGTTGCATTCTGAAAGCTAATTACATAGCGTATAATGCCTGCGTTCAGCTCTCAGTGGATATTGAGACAATTGTTTTAATGAGCTACAGCCACGTATCAGTATCTGCTTCCCGAAGAGAGGAACTGCGTGAGGAACTGCATGCATTCTTCACCTTTGTTCACATTGAGTGGCGTGAAATTCTGCGACATGTTTGCACACGATGGCTCGCTCTTCATCCAGCTTTCGATCGTCTCCTGCAAAGCTGGCCAGGTCTTACTTCATACTTTAGGTCCCTTGAGGAGACCTGTCCTGTGGCACTGAAGAGTATTTTTGAGTATGAAGAAAAAACAGAAGTAGCTGAGATGTATCTGTGCCTTTTCCACAATGTGGGGGGTGTTTATGACCAACTCGTAAACGCTCTGCATCACAGATGTTTACGAGGAAGTCCAAAAGTTCAAAATTAAGATTCTTCAGCGGAAACAGGACAGCGTTTTTGGATACCAGACCAAGCAGCTGATGGACAAACAATTGTCATCAAAGGTCCAAGCAGCAACAGGACTTTGTGAAGTTCTATGACGCTGTCATTACATACATTGATAAGTGGTTTGATTTCTCACCGGAAAATGTAAATGGTGAAACTGAAACCGATCGGCCTCTATGAGGAGCTCTCCTTCACTGACCTAGAGTCAGTATGGACCAACTCTATGAGGAGCTCTCCTCCACTGACCTGGAGCAGGTGGTGGTGGCCCTCAAAATGACACAGTCAGTATGGACCAACTCTATGAGGAGCTCTCCTTCACTGACCTGGAGCAGGTGGTGGTGGCCCTCAAAATGACACAGTCAGTATGGACCAACTCTATGAGGAGCTCTCCTTCACTGACCTGGAGCAGGTGGTGGTGGCCCTCAAAATGACAGAGACATTCCGTATGGACCAACTCTATGAAGAGCTCTCCTTCACCGACCTGGAGCAGGTGGTGGTTGCCCTCAAAATGACAGAGACAGTCAGTATGGACCAACTCTATGAAGTGTTGTGCTAGCCGGGAGGAAATACAGAAAGCCAGACAGGATACCACAAAATCCACCAGTGAGAAGTGGATGTCAGTTTTCCAAAACCTAGGGAAAGCCAACTTGATCAACATGTTCAGGATTGTCTCATTTGTCCTCAGTGTGCTAGGCTCAAATGCTTTTGTAGAGGATTTTCTCTCTGATGACCATTACATGGTCAGACTCAATAAACAGATGCAGCACAGAGCTGATCAAAAATGAACTTCAAATATCTGTGAACTGTGACTTGTCATGTAAGGACTTCTCTCTGGCTATGCAAAAGGACAAAGGACTGCTTGAATCAGTCAAGTGCAGCAAAAAAATAAGTAGACTTGTTGTGACTCATACCCCTTTTTTCCATTTTAAATGTTGTTGTTTTTTTGCTGTAAAGGCCCAAATTGTGATTTCTTTGATCATTCATTTTGAGGTTTACTCACATAAGTTTACATAATGATACAGTAAGTAAAGCTATAGACTAAATGGAATATACAAATGTTTTGCCTTTCCAATTGAATACGAATATACACTGTATATTCATTCATTCACACAACACCATACCCACACCGCCGTGGCACCGTGCACTGGCACGCCACCTTTGTCCCTTATTTGGTAGTGAGAAAGTTGGCAACCCTACCGATGACATACACAAGCTACATTCCTTACCAAATGACAAAAGTTTTATCACAAATTCAAAATGGACTGGTTGACGGAAGTAGGAAAATATGTTCCACAACAAGCTGCAGTTTTGGAATAGCACCACAACGATTATGTTAGGTCAGAGCCAAGTCACATAAAAACACAGCTATTTTTTCAGCCACAAAAATCAGAAATAGAGATACAATTATTCACTAACCTTTGATGATCTTCATCAGATGACACTCATAGGACTTCATGTTACACAATACATGTATGCTTTGTTCGATAAAGTTCATTTTTATATAAAAAAAATCTCAGTATACATTAGCGCGTTATGTTCAGTAGTTCCAAAAACATCCAGTGATTTTGCAGAGAGCCATATCAATTTACAGAAATACTCATCAGAAATGTTGATGAAAATACAAGTGTTATACATGGAACTTTAGATACACTTCTCCTTAATGCAACCGCTTTGTCAGATTTACAGTTTTTTTAACGGAAAAAGCAAACCATGCAATAATCTGAGTACGGCGCTCAGAGCCCAAACAAGCCAAAAAGATGTCCGCCATATTGTGCAGTCAACAGAAGTCAGAAATAACATTATAAATATTCACTTACCTATGATGATCTTCATCAGAATGCACTCCCAGGAATCCCAGTTCCACAATAAATGTTTGTTTTGTTCGACAATGTCCATCGTTTATGTCCAAATAGCTCCTTTCGTTAGCGCGTTTTGGTAAACAAATCCAAACTCACGAAGCGCGTTCACTAGGCGCAAACGAAAAGTAAAAAAGTTTCGTTACAGTCCGTAGAAACATGTCAAATGAAGTATAGAATCAATCTTTAGGATGTTTTAACATAAATCTTCAATAATGTTCCAACCGGAGAATTCCTTTGTCTGTAGAAAAGCAATGGAACAGAGCTCACTCTCACGTGAACGAGCTTCACGAGCTCAAGGCATTCTGGCAGACCTCTGACTCATTCCCCTATAATTCGCCCCCACTTCACATTAGAAGCATCAACCAAGGTTCTAAAGGCTGTTGACATCTAGTGGAAGCCTTAGGAAGTGCAACATGACGAATATCCCACTGTATCTTCAATAAGGAATGAGTTAAAAAATGACCAACCTCAGATTTCCCACTTCCTGGTTGGATTTTTTTCTCAGGTTTTTGCCTGCCATAGGAGTTCTGTTATACTCACAGACATCATTCAAACAGTTTTAGAAACTTCAGAGTTTTTTTCTATTAAAATTCTCATATAATATGCATATATTAGCAACTGGGACTGAGTAGCAGGCAGTTTACTCTGGGCACCTTATTCATCCAAGCTACTCAATACTGCCCCCAGCCATAAGAAGTTAAAAATAAAACATTTGTTTTAAAGACTGTAAAAATGAGTCTCTGCTTGCCACTCAGCATCCCGCTTGCCACTCAGCATCGAGTAAATCGGTCTTCTCACGAAAATGTCTGTAGCATCCTTACGTTTTGACATAAAAACCATTATGGAAAGAAGAGACTCTCACGATGGTGTTCTCTGTTTTACTCAGTGGTGGGCCATCAGGGCCAGCAAGGCCTTTCTCTGCTGGCCTAAACATCATCACAATATATATATTTTTTAAAATATATTTTCCCACAAATATGTATTAAATTATTCCCCAGAGTAAGAGTTATACTCTTCATTTCATAGCTTTCCTCTTGGTTGCACTGCTTCCAGCCCCAGGTTGAGATTTGGAGGGCTGGTCTTTATGTTAGATCTTTTATCCAATCATATTCAGCCATCATGTGTTGCCAGTGGTCTAAAATCTGCCCCCAGGCCTTCAGAATCAACAGTGCGGGCGCTTGTAGCTTAAAGTGAATGGAAATTAAAATGTAGTGTCAACCAATCAGCTTTAGAGTTGGCTATAGTACGCCTGCTGGCTGGCTCCAGTGTTACACAGGAGCCAGCTAGCAGGTGTAGTGCGTGCACGTCTTTTGATTGGATTACCAATATTGAGAGGCAGGTCCTATATGGGCAGGTCTATGCAGAACCTCAGAACTAGGAAACTGAATTTGATAAACAAATTAATTTGCGTACTACTAAGCTGTTTTTTCAACCCACAATGGCGGAAGGAGAAGATATCGATTTGGTCGAGGATATAATTATAACTCCATTCTCAAGACAAACTTTTCAAGGAAAGTTAGACATTGTCAGGAGAGGTCGACGCTGACGCTACAAAGCCTGTCACAGGCGGGAAAGGGGTTTGTTCGCCACTTTCAAAGTTCCAACTACGAGCGCTATCAATGGCTCACAGGCTCCGAGAAGCACTGCAAACTGTACTGCTGGGAATGCCTATTATTTGCAAGTGATCGATTTGGTGTTTGGAGCCACACTGGCTTTGCAAACTTGAGTTGTCTAACCAAGGCAGCAACGAGACACCAAAGTACGGCTGGGCACTTACAAGCAATGGTGCTTTTGAAAACTTTTGGGAACACCCGAGTGGATCTATAAAATAAAAATTTCAATTTCAAGGTGACGCAACGCCTGGTTATACTGCGTTTCTGTCTAAATGTATAGTGTCTAGAGCCATGGCATCATAATGATGGTAATAAGAGGTGGATTAATTCGGCTGGGACTGTGTAGGACTTCACTGAAGGCCCAGGCCCCAGGCCCACGGCACGCCACTGGTTTAACTCTATGACCCCCACAAGTGTCATGGAACTTGTCTGAAGGTAACCCGTACGTTAAAAAAAAGATAGTGTGTGTATATATATATATATATATATAAGTGTGTGTATATATA
The DNA here is from genome assembly GCF_057628025.1 of Oncorhynchus mykiss. Classification (NCBI taxonomy): domain Eukaryota; kingdom Metazoa; phylum Chordata; class Actinopteri; order Salmoniformes; family Salmonidae; genus Oncorhynchus; species Oncorhynchus mykiss. The sequence goes on along the minus strand of NC_143026.1, from coordinate 72,674,975 downwards.
TATATATATATATATGTGTGTGTATATATATATATATATATATATATATATATATGAGAAGATATATGTATACACACACACACACAGTGCATTCGACCCCTTAACTTTTTACACATTTTATTACGTTACAGCCTTATTCTAAAATGAATTAAATAATGTTTCTCCCCCTCATCAATCTACACACAAAACCCCTTAATGACAAAGGAAAAACAGTAAGTATTTTTGCAAATTTATAAAAAATGAAACAGAAATACCTTATTTACATAATTATTCAGACCCTTTGCTATGAGACTCTAAATTAAGCTCAGGTGCATCCTGTTTCCATTGATCATCCTTGAGATGCTTCTACAACTTGATTGGAGAACCTGTGGTAAATTCTATTGATTGGACATGATTTAGAAAAGGCACACACCTCTCTATATAAAGGTCCCACAGTTGACAGTGCATGTCAGAGCAAAACCAAGCCATAAGGTCGAAGGAATTGTCAGTAGAGCTCCGAGGCAGGATTGTGTAGAAGCAGAGATCTGGGGAAAGGTACCAAAATAATTCTGCAGCATTGAAGGTCCCCAAGAACACAGTGGCCTCCATCATTCTTAAATGTAAGACGTTGGCCAAACTGAGCAATTGCGGGAGAAGGGCCTTGGCCAGGGAGGTGACCAAGAATCCGATGTTCACTCTGACAGCGCTCCAGAGTTTCTCTGTGGAGATGGGAGAACCTTCCAGAAGGACAACCATCTCTGCAGCACTCCACCAAGCAGGCCAGAAAGAAGCCACTCCTAAGGGATGTTTTTCAGAGGCAGAGACTGGGAAACTAGTCAGGATCAAGGGAAAGATGAACGGAGCAAAGTACAGAGTGATCCTTGATGAAAACCTGCTCCAGAGCAGGACTCTTGGAAGATTATTCCAAATTGGGACTAAAAGAGATCCAAATGAAATTAAATAAAATCCAGAGCGCTCAGGACCTCAAACTGGGGCGAAGGTTCACCTTCCAACAGGACAACGACCCTAAGCACACAGCCAAGACAATGCAGGAGTGGCTTTGTATTTTTTTTTTTATAAATTTGCCTAAACTTCTAAAAAACTGTTTTTGCTTTGTCATTATGGGGTATTGTGTGTAGATGGATTTGGGCAAAAAAACAATAATCCATTTTTAGAAAAAGCTGTAATGCAACAAAATGTGGAAAAAGTCAAGGGGTCTGAATACTTTCCGAATGCACTGTGTTTCCTCAGCTTTCTTATCTCCAAGATATAGGACAAACACTGCAAAACCTTGATTCTTACGATTCATTTTTTGACTGTCTTTTTTGCCAATTATTAATGTTTTTCAATGCGTTTCTCTGGGCTTTAGTAGTAAAGGCCAAATTCTATATTTGATCAAATCTTTTTTTTCATTCAAAAAGTCATAGTATGACCATTTCTTTTTATTTCACCTTTATTTAACCATAGTATGACCATCTTAAAACAATTCCATATGACTAGCGTACAGGGGGTGTACTTGTACATCAAGCTGCCTCACGCTACAGAAACAGGACATAGGCTCCTGCCAAGGCTTGTTCATGGCTACTTATCAAAGTGAATCTTAAATAGGATATATTGTACATTACCTTGGACTTAAGATTATATTCAAGTTATAAACAGGAGAGGGTCAGTGTACCTCAAGACCACAGAGGGTTGGTTTGAAAACGTAAAATGGGTCCTTGAGGCATAAGGCAACCGTGTGAATACTGAATGAAGCACTAGAGGGTACGGAGCAAAGTGGACATAGATCAAAGCACCTGTAGTAAGTGAAGCAGTCGTCCTCCCGCTGCGGTCTCTCCATCATCCTCACAGTCCTGCAGGAAACTCTGCTTTTCTTCACAATATATCCTACAATACAGAGAATATAGGTTGTAGTTGGTTGAGACTTTTAGTATGAGAATGTACTTAAACTGCATGTCTCCTTGAAGGAAACTTTTCAATTCTCTGAATGTCAGCATCTCCTGTTGGGTTAATGACCACCCAGAAAGCATCAAGCATCTTATAAAGGCTCAATGTAACTCATTAAACCTAGCCTACTTACAGTACACACATTGTCAAATAACAATTGATTAACTGTGATTAGAGATCTCACCATACCTTCTCTGCTATGCAATCTGGTTTAAGAGCTGGTCATGGGTGCACCTCAGCCACGTTCAAGGTCCTAAACGATATCTTAACCGCCATCGATAAGAAACATTACTGTGCAGCCGTATTCATTGATCTGGCCAAGGCTTTCGACTCTGTCAATCACCACATCCTCATCGGCAGACTCAACAGCCTTGGTTTCTCAAATGATTGCCTCGCCTGGTTCACCAACTACTTCTCTGATAGAGTTCAGTGTGTCAAATCGGAGGGTCTGTTGTCCGGACCTCTGGCAGTCTCTATGGGGGTGCCACAGGGTTCAATTCTTGGACCGACTCTCTTCTCTGTAAACATCAATGAGGTCGCTCTTGCTGCTGGTGAGTCTCTGATCCACCTCTACGCAGACGACACCATTCTGTATACTTCCGGCCCTTCTTTGGACACTGTTAACAACCCTCCAGGCAAGCTTCAATGCCATACAACTCTCCTTCCGTGGCCTCCAATTGCTCTTAAATACAAGTAAAACTAAATGCATGCTCTTCAACCGATCGCTACCTGCACCTACCCGCCTGTCCAACATCACTACTCTGGACGGCTCTGACTTAGAATACGTGGACAACTACAAATACTTAGGTGTCTGGTTAGACTGTAAACTCTCTTTCCAGACCCATATCAAACATCTCCAATCCAAAGTTAAATCTAGAATTGGCTTCCTATTTCGCAACAAAGCATCCTTCACTCATGCTGCCAAACATACCCTTGTAAAACTGACCATCCTACCAATCCTCGACTTTGGCGATGTCATTTACAAAATAGCCTCCAATACCCTACTCAACAAATTGGATGCAGTCTATCACAGTGCAATCCGTTTTGTTACCAAAGCCCCATATACTACCCACCATTGCGACCTGTACTCTCTCGTTGGCTGGCCCTCGCTTCATACTCGTCGCCAAACCCACTGGCTCCATGTCATCTACAAGACCCTGCTAGGTAAAGTCCCCCCTTATCTCAGCTCACTGGTCACCATAGCATCTCCCACCTGTAGCACACGCTCCAGCAGGTATATCTCTCTAGTCACCCCCAAAACCAATGATTTCTTTGGCCGCCTCTCTTTCCAGTTCTCTGCTGCCAATGACTGGAACGAACTACAAAAATCTCTGAAACTGGAAACACTTATCTCCCTCACTAGCTTTAAGCACCAACTGTCAGAGCAGCTCACAGATTACTGCACCTGTACATAGCCCACCTATAATTTAGCCCAAACAACTACCTCTTTCCCAACTGTATTTAATTAATTTATTTATTTTGCTCCTTTGCACCCCATTATTTTTATTTCTACTTTGCACATTCTTCCATTGCAAAACTACCATTCCAGTGTTTTACTTGCTATATTGTATTTACCTTGCCACCATGGCCTTTTTTGCCTTTACCTCCCTTCTCACCTCATTTGCTCCCATTGTATATAGACTTGTTTATACTGTATTATTGACTGTATGTTTGTTTTACTCCATGTGTAACTCTGTGTCGTTGTATCTGTCGAACTGCTTTGCTTTATCTTGGCCAGGTCGCAATTGTAAATGAGAACTTGTTCTCAACTTGCCTACCTGGTTAAATAAAGGTAAAATAAATAAAGAGAGATATAAACCCACTGTGAATATTACAACTTGTTATGTATATTCAAAACTGGATGCTCTACCTGTATGCATAAATATTGTGAGTGGCGCTTGCAATCTTCTTGTTTTCAAACAGCTTGTCAAGAACCATTCTAACCTGAAACACAAAAACAAATCTGTTTGAATTGCCTCCTTTCCTCTAATCATACTCTTAACATTAGAAGTATGGTGGGTACGTCCATCCCTAAAGTACAACTTCTGCATTAAAGACAGAACAGTAGCCCACTCATCTGAGAACTCCTGTGTGGTGCATAAAGATGAGGGTAATCATTGATTCCTCTTCAAACAGATGGCATATCCAACAGAAAGACTAAGATAAAACCCCAAACAGGTTCGGTTGACTCCTACTCTTGACAATATATTAGGTAACTTTATTTCAAAAGTTTGTATAAACAGTTTTCTTATAAAAAAATATAAAAAAATGCCTACTTGTATATTGGGTGGGTAATCGTAATACTGAAAATGTACAGCATGTAAAAAGAGAACCATACAGTTGTGTAATAGTTAACTGTTAATGCTTATGGTACAATGTGCACTGTAATTACATCTACACAGTTCATGTACTCTCCAGGAAATTACATAATTATCACTGTCTAAATTGCAATTGATGGCAGGTTAGATATGTTTAAAGCAGCTCTTTCCATTTTCATCCTGAGGACATTTAGCAGCAGGAGCACTGCCTGAGGATGTTTAGTTTTCCATATTGGAAGCACATTAGCATTGAAACTACATCCTCTCCACATGAGCTTTAACTCACAGCTTCTTCTCTCTCCCAACAGGGTAGCATTGTCTAGCATGATTTAGAAGATTTTAAGGCTTGTGATTTACTTCCCTAACTTGTTCTGTGATGGATGTGAGAATATGAATGTTTTATAGTCAGAAAGAGGAGGGAGACAGGAGAGGGCCAACACAGTACCTGTCTAGGTGTTACCACAGGGGCTAAGTGTGGTTGGAAGGTGCTGCGTCTTTCTGTTATCGTCTCCCCCAGTTTTATAGGAGGTAGTTCCTCATCTACAAAGATTTATAAACACAAAAATAAAAGGCACAAGTAAGAACCAATTAACACTGGATTAACACGTGGGCAGCAAGCACAATTCAGTTTATATACAAAATGTTCCTTTCAGATGCGATTATAATTAAGGCTTAGAAATTACTTGTTTTTTTATTCTTTCTCTATTCAAGAATATGCAGTCAGTGCCATACCACTTGAGTGATTTTCAAAGAGGTGTATATTCTCTTTGTTCAGCTTCAGATTGCGGTAATCAGGAATTTCTACATCCTCCGCCACTTCCTCCTCCTCTGTTGTCATATTTCTCACCTCTGGTTGCTCCACTGTGAGAGAAGTAGAAAGATGGACAGGCTGTGAAATGAATTCAATGTGTATTTGTGATTGTGTATCTTTGTGTCCCATGATGCGTTTGAGTGACTTTGAAGGTCCTTTCTGCCTTGACCATATGCCTAATTTACATGGACACCTACCACGCAGGTCCCATCTTCAGATAATTACCATTGCATGACCGTAAAATGAACAAAATGTTCTAACAATGGGCCTCCCGGGTGGCACAGTGGTTAAGGGCGCTGTACTGCAGTGCTAGCTGTGCCAGCCTGGGTTCACGCCCAGGCTCTGTCGTAACCGGCCGCGACCGGGGGGTCCGTGGGGCGACGCACAATTGGCCTAGCGCTGTTCGGGTTAGGGAGGGTTTGGCCGGTAGGGATATCCTTGTCTCATCGCGCACCAGCGACTCCTGGCGCAGTGTGCGCTAACCAAGGTTGCCAGGTGCACGGTGTTTCCTCCGACACATTGGTGCGGCTGGCTTCCGGGTTGGATGCGCGCTGTGTTAAGAAGCAGTGCGGCTTGGTTGGGTTGTGTATCGGAGGACGCATGACTTTCAACCTTTGTCTCTCCCGAGCCCGTACGGGAGTTGTAGCGATGAGACATGATAGTAGCTACTAAACAATTGGATACCACGAAATTGGGGAGAAAAAGGGGTAAATAATTTTAAAAAATATATTTAAAAAAATTCTAACAAGACAGATAAAGCCAATTAAGAGGGATAAGTAGAACAAGGGTTACTTTGAATGTTAATATACTGATATTTCTGGGAAAAATTATACTGAAAGGTACAGGTGTACTATACGAAAAAGTACATACAGTGCCTTCAGAAAGAAACTACCAAGCCCATAAAGATGACAAGCATACCCATAACATGATGCAGCCACCACCATGCTTGAAAATATGAAAAGTGGTACTCAGTGATGTATTGTATTTGCCCCAAACATAACACTTAGTATTCAGTACAATTTTTTTGCAATATTATTTTAGTGCCTTACTGCAAGCAGGATGCATGTTTTGAAAGCTTCCTTCTTCTCACGTTGTCATTTATGTTAGTATTGTGGTGTAACTACAATGTTGTTGATCCATCCTCAGTTTTCTCCTATCACAGCCATTAAACTCTGTAACAGTTTTAAAAAATCACCATTGGCCTCATGGTGAAATCCCTGAATGGTTTCCTTCCTCTCCGGCAACTGAGTTCGGAAGAGCGCCTGTATTTTTGTAGTGACCGGGTGTATTAATGCATCATCTAAGGTGTAATTAATAACTGCACCATGCTCAAATGAATATTCAACATTATTAAATATATTTTTTATCTATCTATCAATACGTGCCCTTCTTCGCGAACTAGTGGAAAACCTCCCTGGTCTTTGTTGTTGAATCTGTGTTTGAAATTCACTGCTCGACTGAGGGAGCTTACAGATAATTTTACGTGTGTACAGAGATTGGGTAGTCATTTAAAAATCATGTTAAACACTATTTTTGCACAAAGAGTTCAGGCAACTTATGTGCCTTGTTAAGCAAATATTTATTCCTGAACTTATTTAGTCAAGATATTTCAGCTTTTAATTTTTTTAATAATTTGTAAACATTTCTAAAAACATAATCCACTTTGACATTATGTGTAGATTGTGTGTAGATCAGTGACAGAAAATCTCAATTTAATCCATTTTAAATTCAGTTTTTAACAACAAAAATGTGGAAAAAGTCCAGTGGTGTTAATACTTTCTTGAAGGCACTGTACAACTACTATATTAAATATACAACGCATAACCAAATTATGCCGTTGAACTTTATGATGCTATAATGATTATGGAGTCCATGAACATCTACAGTGGGGTCTGAAATGAATGACACCCTTGATAAAGATGAGAAAATATGACTAACAATCATTCAAATACTGAGCTATACTGTATGCTCAACAAATTGGGGAAATTATATTTTTTTATACCAATACAATTGCTGAGAGAAAGAGATTTTGTTTTACAATTAATATATTTTTTTTCTCAAAAAGGTAGGGGTCAAAATGACTGACATCCTTGTTTTTAATACCTTACATTGAGAGGAAAATGGCACTGATCCTTTTTCTAAAATGTTTAATGAGTTGGATAACACATTGGGAGGGATCTTAGACCATTCAATCCATACAAAATCCTTCCAGATCCTTGATATTCCACATCTGCGGTTATGGAATGCCCTCTTTAATTCAAACCACAGGTTTTCAATGGGTTTCACATGCTTTCTAAACAACAGATTAACGACTAACGACTGGTTACTTACGGGTCAGTTTCCAACAATGCAGAGTTAAAGATAAACATAAAAAAATAGAAATAGTGACACAAGGAATAAATACACAGTGAATAATGAAAAAAAACAGAGTAAAAATAACATGGTACTGGTACTTCCAGTATATAGCCAAGTCGATGTGCAGAGGTACAAGTTTGAGGTAGCTATGTACTATATATCCCTTTTTTTGGGTAGGCACAATCATGTTTTAAAACGGTACCAGTTACCTTCAGATTAGTCCCCATTTCATTGTGGATTAATATGTGTTTGTGGTTATTGTTTTACTGGAAGATCCACTTGCGGCCAAGTTTCAGCCCCTGGCAGAGGCAACCAGGTTTATCGCTAAAATGTCCAGATACTAGGTAAAGTTCATGTTGCCATTGACCTTAACAAGGGCCTCAGGACCAGCTATGGCATTATTTTGCTTCCACATCAAAGATCCTCCATCATATTTTACAGTAAGGGGTTCTTTTCTGCTTATGCATTGTCATTTCAACACCAAACCCACCGCTGGTGTGTGTGGCCAAAGAGCTCAACTTTCATGTCATCTGACCAAAGTACCAGTTCCAATTCTTGTGCCAATGCCGTTTAGCAAACTCCAGACATTTACATATGTTAGATGAAATAATAATGTAGGTTTTTGGCCACGCACACCAGTGGTGGGATTGGCATTGAAATGAGAATGCATGAACAGAAATGAACCCCATACCTACTGTAAAATATGCTGGTGGACACAATGTAGCTCAGTATTTGAATGATTTATTTTAAGCAGTCATTTTTGCTCATCTTTATCAAGGGTGTCAATAATTTCAGACCCCACTGTAAAGGCCTTTTCATCAAATAATCCCAAATCACTTCTCTGACAGTTTCTAGATAAGGATGCTTCCACAAGTAAAATGATTGCATTTAGAATAGTAGGAGTTCATTAAAAAGGGGGAAAACTTTGCAATGAGAATACATTTAAATGAAGGTTCGGAGGGCATTAACATCAACCATTTCCCAAATCAGTTGCTCGTTATGGAAGAGGACATAAGCTGCAATTTGAATACAAAATACAATTTTCAACTTGCCTGAATGAATGTGCTCCAAACTGAATGATTTCCTCTAAAGCAAGGATGCTCTGTGATCTATACCCAGCATCTCATTTTCACAGCCTACACATTCTCTGCTTTCTCCCATTTCAGTTGATCATAACAACTGTCCAGAGAGAAAGAACGTAATTACAATGATAGGACTGCATCCATATTGATGGATTCCATAGTTATTAATTGAAATAGTACTAAATTAAAGCACTGTGCTTAATTAGCTAACAAGTTGAACGGCTTTAGAAAACAGTGAAGAGTTAGAATAATATGGTATCCTGTTTTCCTTAGTGTTCAAAAAGGGGAATAAAAGGCATTAAAACTCATCCATTCATAGAAAACAATTTTCAAAGACAATACAACAAACAACCAAATGTACTTCTCTTTCCTCAGCCTCTTTTAAAAAATATTTGACAAAGGTTTCGTCACAGGCTCACAGCACTGAAAGCCATTACTCAGATACTGATCTTAAATTACAGAAACAGGAAAGAGGGCTTTTCATATACCACCCACCAAGTCTTGTGTTCATCTTATCACAATGATGCATGGGAGCACATTGAAGACCTGAATGAAAGACCCCAAGAATTCTGACTGTCATCTCCAAGAAAGGAAAGAGATTGAAATCAAGCTTTCTCAATAGTTTTTCTGTCTGAGCTCATTGGCATTAATATATACCTTTATGAGGAAGGCAATGGGTGCACACTTTCATAATTGGATTTCTGGAGTTGGAAAAAATTATTTATTTACTGCCCTCTAGTGAAAAAATAAAGCATACTATCAATCAGACATGACATGCGATTCTCACCTGTGTCTGTGCTTTGGGATTTCTCCAGAAGGAACTCCCGGACCTTCTCCACCCAGAGGTAGAGGATGCTTTCCCCAGTGTTCGCCCTGTTAGGAAAGACACCACTGGTTAGTTTGATGTCAGTGGAGACATATCTACTCAGAGACATGGGTGAGACAGGGTAATGGACTGTAATCAGCAATACCGCAAGCAAATTTGGCTTCACCATCAGGCAATCCATCTTTAGGTTAGCATTATGATGGAATCCCCTCCATGTTCAGGGATAACTATTCTGTGCTTCATGTACAGTAGTCAGTGATTATGAAATCCACTCACACATAGAGCTCCTCAAGGCTGCTGGACAGGGTCTTTCTATCAGGGCCTCGCAACCATGCTGCACTGCATGAGGAGAGAAGGCAGAATATGTCTCAAATGTTAGTCTTAATAATTAGCTTTTTTTTATGCCTGATACATGTTTATCAGAGGTAGTGTAAGTGTACTGTACTGTAAAACCCAACATGTATACTTACTTTATTTGGTAGACAGGTGGTGCTGCACTCGGGTAATCATGTGGGAGAATGATCTAATTATGGAAATTAAACTCTTGAGTTATTGCTATCATACACTGCTCGGAAACTTTTTAAACACACAAAAATGTAATGAAACAATTACCTGTAAACATGCTTTCAGTTTTGGATAGTCTATATCATCCGTTATTTTGATGCAAAATATTCTTGCTGCTTCATCAATAACACACCATTCGTCACCGTATATGGAGGAAAGTGCCTCGACCTCTTCGATCTGATGAAGAAAATAGTGTAATATTGTGTTATAATAATAATAATGTAGTCATCTAAAATCTATAAGCTTTCTCTCATGTCTGTTTTTATAGTTGAGTCAAATATATAAAAATATGAATCAAAGTACAAAATGGGTCATACTCTCCACTAATGTGAACTTCAGTCATGCCCAGCCCTGAGTTCTGTTCAACAGTAGGGTACTTACTTGAGATTGAAGATCCCCTGCATTCCCAACATCTATGTTTGCCATTAATTTATCCAAAGCAAGTAAGCAGACAAACACTTCAGTTCATACTTAGAAGTAGTAGTGTTACAGCAGTCTATTCGTACAGTGTCAACACAAAATTAGCTCGATAAGAGGCTTGCTTGACATTCTGTATCACCAACTCAGCTGTTGCTCTGACAGGACAACGAACCACCTCCGGGTCAAGGTTTTCACCTACTACCAAAATAAGAGTCCTCATTTGAAACCAGATATATACATCATTGTTTGAAACACATGGTGCAATAAGTGGATTAATTAGCTAAACAAATATTATAGCAATCATCACTCATTTTAAATTCAAGAAATGTAAATCAATGTAAAATTCCATATCAATCACTTTCCCCCTACCGTTTCATCTTTTGAACAAGGACTTAAACTATGAAATGTAATCACCTTTTGACCCGGAAATGGTAGTTTAAATCATGAACGCTTGGTATGAATTACGAAAGGTCCTCTAGCTAGACGTTTTAAAACTTTGGGGAATTATCGCCACGTCTGCAACCCGTGGTCACAGTATATAGATCCTATTAAAGTATTAATATAGGTTGTTCTAATTCCTAATTATATGGGCCACACACAATGATTTATATATACACACCTCACCACAGTTGGCAATATTAGGACTTTCGTTTTGTGCTTTCAAAATAAAAGCCCGCAGTAAAACGCTATGCGTATGATACGAATCAATATTTGTTTGCAATTTTGTATCGTGCTTGATTTTAAGTTTTTATTGTCACATACAAGGTGATATGTATATAGGTGCAGTGAAATGTGTTATTTTACAGGGTCAGCCATAATGTGTGCATTATAGTCATAGTGCATTGTGATACAAAAATATAACTACATCTGGGGAAACTATAAACTCAAGAGTGGTCTTACTTTTTATTAGATAAATAATATTATTATTTGGAGCACATTGAGAAATGGTTGGAGTCTATGTATATGAATGTAATGAACATTAAAATATTTAAAATAGAAAAATAGAAATCACTATTTGGAAGGATGCAGTTTGGAAATGTATTGACTAACTGTATTTATGTTGTATTGCGCAAATTTGGACTGTAGAAAATAATACAGATTGTGTGTTTGTCCCATTACAACTGGGACGATGTGGTGCCAATCGGTGCTGCTACGTCGACAGGAGAGCCACAGAGCTGAAAACCGATTGCTCGAGCTTCGCAGAGAGGGATGTAGCTGGGCAGGAAGCGCACAGTACAGGACACTCACTAGACATACTTCGTAGCTGTCAGAATATAGCTCAGTGTGTCAGTCACATCAGAAATATTACTTCACGTCATGGGAGAGATCATATTTGATCAAATAATCACACAGCCTGGATGTTTTGTGTAACGGACACAAGAAGACGTGCCTGTAAAAGGAATTATTTATGGTTTGGGAAGGTTTTATGGGAGTAGCTAGCTAGCAACTTTGCTGGCTCGTCGGAGGACATTTTGCAAGGATGCTACGGTGGATAAGGCAACAGCTGGTAAGTGAGCCTATTTGCTAACTTGCTATATTTGCTAGTAAGTGTAACGTTACTTTGCTATTGAGAAAGACGTTGATGCACATAAAACAATATGATGTGGTTGTTTTTGAAGAGTTAAACATCCAACCAGAACTGGGTGCTAGTACCTAAGTTCGCTTAGTAGATAACGTTAGTTAGCAAGCTAGCTAGCTTGTTTGTTTACCAAACATTGGCGTGGCTAGCAGCGAACTAGTAGTAGGTACATGACGCCAGCCAGGCCCACTTATACATTCTACTCAAACTTATTTGGGCTGGCAAGTTTGTTCGCTGGTGTGCCTGATGATCTAGCTAGTAGTAGTTAAGCTGTTTTGACAGTAATATTTATGCTAAAAACTAACCAGCCAGCTAGTGTAGTTAACTATATATTTGGCATTGGACAGTTTAGCCACAGATATGTAACGAGTCGTTATCAATGGTTGCTACCAACTAACTAACTAACTAGGAAGACATTCATTTTAGCCGCTGCATTGAAAAGCCAGACACGCAGGTATATGTTTAGAACTAGCCCAGCATTGCCGTTATATCACGTAGTTTGCCTAAATCTTAGCCTCAACGCCTAGCTACCTAATTGTCTACAGCAGCATTAGCTAACTGAATCAGATTCTAGAAGGCTACGGCTAGCTAGAACATCTACTATTTTCTCTCAATGAATCAGGGTGAAGATCCAATTCAAGATTAATTTAAATAAGTTCTAGAGATTAATTGAAATTTGTATTAATGTGGCACTAACCGAGTCTTCATTTAGCATTTTTCAGTTAATTCATTGAATTTCAATTAAACGTCCTGAATTGACCCTAAACTCAATTGTTAAATACATAGCTAGTGTACAGAAACAATCAAAACCAACTCTCCCCTTTTTGTCATGAATAATGAATGAATGCTTTTTTTAGTTGTGGTGCAGAACTAAAAAAACAGCCCGCTTGATGACCTAGCCCTAGTAGTTACTTATGGACTAACATATACTAACATACTGTCTGCCACCTGCAGTAAGTGGAATTCAGCCAACTGCTTAGCTTACAGTTCTTAATGAATACAGAATTTGAGAAGATTATAATGCAAGTGACTGCACAGTGACCTTGATCTCATGTGAATGTTTGCTTTCAGGAAAAACAAGCAGCTGAGGGAGTAGATATCTGAGTGATTTCATTGATATAAGTGTTTTCCAACTCCAGTCCTTTAGAACATCCAACAGTACACCTTTTTTTGTAGCCCTGGAACAACATTCCTCATTCAACTCATCAAGGGCTTGATGACTAGTTGAACCAAATGTGCTTGTCCAAGGTTACAGTAAAAATGTATACTATTGGGTTTACTCGAAGACCAGGGTTTGGAAACGCTGATTTAATACACCAAGGAACATTATTTTTCATAGAATGGGCTGAATGTTATCATAGAATGCTCAGGCTACACATAGTAACTGTCACCAACCAGCCTAATCCACTGTAAATCGGAATAATATGACATGAGGTAATATTCTTGCTAAATGGGAACATGGCAGGGAATGCCCAGCCTGAGCTGACCTTTTGGAGCTATAGATTTGGATAGTATGGGGAGGGGGATGGCCAATCATATCCCAGCTGCTGTTACCTGCACCATACTCAATCCCAGTCCTCACTTCATTAGTTTCACACTGATGGGGTGCCACTCACAGCTGTGCCATCAGACTGAGCCCCAGGATGTGAAATACATTTTATTTTATCAGAAGGCTGTTTTTCATCATGAGAGCCATCTACAAGTTAGGGTATATTGATGAGTAATGGTAGTGCATAGAGCAACAGTAGCCATTTCAAGTTTTATATTTTCCAGGACCTAGAAACCTACATTATATGATGACTACCTGGGGGTACAACTGTGTGAGGGATTTGTTTTTACTTGAGAAAATATTGATGTCATTGAGATTGTAACCTATGTCGGATTTGAAAGATTTTCAAATGCAGGAACCAATTATCCGCTTTGTTTTGGTGTCAACAGAAGTAAAACAGTCAGTAATGATGATAATGCTACCATAGGAGTGTCGGTTTACTGACTGCTCAACTCAGAGCATACTGAAATGGGCAAAGGAAACCATATCTTACAACACTGTGTGAAACAACCTGTGGTTTACATGCGTCTCAAGGCAGCCTTGAGCATTGCAGAGGGAGATAAAGTGTGCAATTTGGCATCCTATTAAGTTGCCATTAGTTTTTAATGAGCTTCTTCATGTTGTGGTTTGTTATTTTGAATTATTACAGCTCCTCATTCATTATCCCCTCCATGTAGCTGGGCTCTGGGTTTCCTTCATACTGGTAGTTTCAGGCTTTGTTAGCGCATTAATTAACTTGATATTTCTTTCTAGGCATAGGAGGGTCATGTCAGACCAGGTGACAAAATACATTTCATCGAAGTTGTAGCTTGTCACAGGTAGTAGGCAAACCTAACTATACTAAATACATTTTGTTTACCACTGTTTTGATTACTACATGATTCCAAATGTGTTATTTCATAGTTTTGATGTCTTCACTATTATTCTACGATGTAGAAAATAGTAAAAATATAGAAAAACACTTGAATGAGTAGGTGTGTTCAAACTTTAATTTTTTCGCAGAACAAGGAGTTACTGTATGCAATGAATTAGTAATTCCCTGGCCCAGACAGCCATATTGACACTTGTCTCTCAGAATACTGCTTAGTGGTCACACAATCATTTCCAGAAACTCTCTCAACATGCCTGCCTGGTGAAAAATATAACTCTCTGTGACATCGTCAGCTCACTCCCTCTAAAATTCTAGACAGCAGCACATACTGTATACATCACCTATGATAACAGATGTTTGCTCACCAAGGAGGACAAAGACTGTACTTTTAAATGTGCTTGGGGGTTAACAGCAGAGGCAGATCATGAGATGAGAGCTTTTGCCTGGGTGCAGTGAACATGACCAAGATGGTGTGTGTGTAAGAGTGTTGTGCAAACACAAAAGCCCATTGAGGAGGGCAGGCTGTGACAGTAATTGAATACATGTGTTGCTGTCTGGCCTTAGTGACGTGGCCAACTCATTCTCACACAGTGCAGGCAAGGAGTCAGTAAGCACCAGCCTATAGGCCCACTACTTATGAATATGATGCAATGGACAGACAAACGGTCTTTATTGTTATTACCCATCGTGCCCCAGATGTACTCTTTTTAACCTTTATTTAACTAGGCAAGTCAGTTAAGAACAAATTCTTATTTACAATGACGGCCTAGGAACAGTGGGTTAACTGCCCTGTTCAGGGGCAGAACGACAGATTTTTACCTTGTTAGCTCGGTGATTCGATCTAGCAACCTTTCAGCTACTGGCCCAATGCTCTAACCACTAGGCTACCTGCCGCCCCTCTTGAACATTGTGTACAGAAATGTAATTTTAAGATAGGGCCAGCCTATAGCATTCTAGGATTAGTATTCTAGAGTTTGGGCCTCCCGGGTGGCACAGTGGTCTAGGGCACTATATCGCAGTGCTAGCTGTGCCACCAAAGACTCTGGGTTCGCACCCAGGCTCTATCGCAGCCGGCCGCGACCGACAGGTCCATGGGGTAGATGCATCCAGGTCCATAGATGCACAATTGGCCTAGCGTCGTCCGGGTTAGGGAGGGTTTGGCCGGTAGGGATATTCTTGTCTCATCGCGCACTAGCGACTCCTGTGGCGGGCCGGGCGCAGTGCACGCTAACCAGGTCGCCGGGTGCACGGTGTTTCCTCCGACACTGGTGCGGCTGGCTTCCGGGTTGGATGCGCGCTGTGTTAAGAAGCAGTGCGGCTTGGTTGGGTTGTGTTTCGGAGGACGCATGGCTTTCGACCTTCGTCTCTCCCGAGCCCGTACGGGAGTTGTAGCGATGAGACAAGATAGTAACTACTAACAATTTGATACCACGAAAAGGGGGTTATTGAAGTTATTGACCAGCCCACTAGAGAAGTGTCATTGACTTAAATAGGCTAATTTGGTTTAACATATTCTGTTCAGTACAGTGCTTGGTCTCTGGCTGCAGGCTATATTCAGGCTATAATAATCTAGCCTAAGTGTTTTTCTGACAGATAATCTGGGTGCAAAATAGTGTTTGCAATCAATGTGTTAGGCTATTTAAATATAGAGTAGGGTGTTTTGACATATCGTCTTCTTTAAAGTGAACTATGGGGTAAAAAAAAAAGCAGAAGAACTATGTTCTCTTTGTATGCACACTGCCCTTGCCTTTGAATGAGGACTCAACTCTTGCCAGTTCACTTCACCTATTTTGTGGTCCGAGTCCTCTTTACATTCACATTGCTATATTTAGAAAGGACTCTAGATCTTTTTCCAATATTCACTCCATGCACTCTGGGTTTTTCCATCAGAATGTGTTATTGGAGAGCTAGATGTACCTACTTACATTTAGGAAGATAATAGATTGCATTTAGTTAGATTAACTTTTGCACCGCCATTTCCTGGTTACTAAAATTCTAATAGTTTGCCTAATTTCAGTTTGTGACCAAGCATGTATAGTGTAGATAATCATTGTACCATCTAAACCCCTGTGAAATATCTTTCCCATAACCAAAAATATTGTATTTTCAGCCTGGGAGGCATAGAAATATCGCATAGAACAGATCTGCCGCGTAGACTTGTTTTCAATGAGAATGACAGATCTATAGCTTTCATTTTATATGTGAATTTGGTCAGGTCACCAAAAAAGTTTTATATATTGCAGCTTTAAAAGATGATCCATAATAATTGTAATCATAAGATACTATTAACATGTAAATATTGTTAACAGAATAAATAGCAGAAGAAAACTGCAGATTAAATAATACTGTAATGAAAATTGTACACCCAATGTAGGCTACTGCACCTAGAATATATTTTGTACCCTATGTTGTGATTCTCACCAAGTATGTTGGCGTCTTCTCACACTATTCAAACCACACAATTGAAAACGGCATATGAAGCTCTCTTAGATATTCTTTATTCTTTAAATATTCTAAATTTAAAAACATATTTTAGGATTTCTGTGCATCCTTGACAATTGCTAATCAATAGGCCTACCCCAAAACAGCACACCCTTTTCCCCCAGGAAACTGCACATCTTCTCTGTCTTGTGGCACCAATGTGAGATAGTTTTAAGCAGGGGAACAGTGTTGCAGTAGTCTAGTGTGTGGTATGGGAAGAATGACAATGGAACCTGGGGAGCTTTGTGTTCACATTGCTCTAAAAAAGGGAAACGGACCACGGAATTCAAGAAAACCGAACTCAGACCACCACTTGATGGTCTTAGTTTGGTTAGCTTCGGAGGCTCTTTTTTGACTGGTCTGAGTTCCTTTAGTGTTCACACTGCACAAAAAATAAAGCAAACCGCACTAAGTTCACAAAGATTGTCTGAAAGGGACAAAGTGTGAACACCCTAACTATTAAAAAACATTGTATAATTTTTCTGACCAGTCTCTAGATAAAAGTTGCCCATATTGGTTCTGAGTGAGTGGTAGAAGTTTGACCTGTTCCTTACCCCCTCCTCTCTCTCTCCTCCAGGGCTTTGACCCTCCCCATCAAAGTGACACCAGAACGGTTTACATCGCAAACCGCTTTCCTCAACATGGCCATTATGTCCCTCAGCGGTTTGCAGACAACAGAATCATATCATCCAAGGTAAGGCAGTGGTGTTGAACACCTAGGTTTTGTGTCAAGAGCAACAACAAATGTTCAAGTTACGCAACCATTTTATTTCAGTGCCAAACAATTCACACGTTGATGTTCTTGTTCTCTCCTCCCCTTCCGACCCCCAATCCCCGCTTTAGTACACCATTTGGAATTTTGTTCCCAAAAACCTGTTTGAACAGTTCAGAAGAATAGCCAATTTTTATTTTCTCATCATATTCCTGGTTCAGGTAAGGGCTTGCCTCAGCACCCAGTCTACCATATTTATAACTGTTACTAGCCTAAATACTATACTATTACTAAATATTGTGCTAAAAATATTGCTGTGTTCTTTTGAGCATACTGTGCCCTGAGGTCCCTAACAGCTAACCTTCGGTATTCATCGGGCTACTCTTAGAAGCCACACTTTGCTTTCTGCTTTCTGTGGCCCCCACTTGTGTCCAATTCTAAATTTGTTGTTTCGTTATACTTAGTCAATATTCATGAAGCATTTTCTGCAATAAGAATGGCTTCAGCTTACGAATGGCCAGTGTGCTTTTATGTTAAATTAGGAAATGACACTATTGCCAACTGTTTTCTCCTTTGACATAATCTCTTTATTTTGCAGCTAATGATAGACACCCCCACTTCCCCTGTCACCAGCGGACTTCCTCTGTTCTTTGTCATCACAGTAACTGCCATCAAACAGGTGAGAGCAGTAACAGGTTTAATTCCTCTTTTCTTATCAAGAGTAGATCCAAGAAATTGAATGTGGTTACTTATCAAACATACTGTACTTTGTCTGGATGTCAGAATGCCTAGATGGTTAAATCTCATCCCTTCCTCCATCACTCAGGGCTATGAGGACTGGCTGAGGCACAAGGCGGACAACGAGGTGAACGGGGCGCCTGTGTTTGTGGTGCGCAGTGGCAGCCTCGTGCAGACCCGCTCAAAGAACATCCGAGTGAGTCACCGTGGTGGTGTCATAATGAGTCCTGCCTTAACACTTAGCATACCCTACACCCACATTTCAGACAAACGGCTACATTTCATGTAACTCCCACTTGTGGCTGGTGCTTTGTACCACTGTGTTAAAGATTTGTCAGAAAGCCAGGAATGTAAAACCAATGTACCACCCACAGTCTCAGGCGTTACATTCTTTGTTTAAATGTTGTTACTCACTATTCTGTGTGAAATGTCTTCACCGGGTAGTTATTGAATAAGATGATTTGTTCCCAATTAACAAATGTTAGAGATAGCTAGCCAATATTAAATATCAGCACTCTTCATTCATGTACTCTAATAATTTACAAGGTAAAATAAATCCTACATTAAAGACGGAATCCGCAGTATGGGAAACCCCCCCCCCCCCCCCCCCCCCATGGTAAAAATTATTGCAGTACATATTGTGCTCTTGTATAGCACGGGCAGTGATGTCCGAGGGGAAAAAACTGTTTGTTTGCAGTAACTTCTTTGTTGTAATATCGCAAACGGGCGTGGCAGTTTCACCATTAAGTATTCTAGCTTTAAACTGCCAGAAGAATACGTGATTTCAAGTGCTCTCTTAGTTTGTTTTTCTTTCACAGTTCTGCAGATGCAATGTAGCAGTTTTCACATGGGGAAATGTTTTCTCTTTTTAAAATAGTGCATGGTGGCATTCACTATTGAACTAGACTGTCTAGTCTTCAGAAAATATTGGATTCTGAGGTCGTGGATATCATGGGAGAGTTTTGCTCCTCATTCATCTGTTGTGACATGTCTGTCTGTGCTGTCTGCTCAGGTGGGGGACATAGTCCGGGTGGCCAAAGATGAGACGTTCCCAGTGGACCTGGTCCTCTTATCATCAGACCGAGCTGAGGGGACATGTCACATCACCACCACCAGCCTGGATGGAGAGACTAATCTAAAGGTTGGGCTTTTAATCTTCTGTCCCCACTCTTGCTTTCTTTCTCTCTCTGAGCCCTAAATGAATTAGCTTCCCCCCCCCTTCACAAGGGGAGGGAAAACTTTTATTTAATTTCCATGATAGTACTTGTGCAGTCTGAGACATCTCATGTTTTTGCCAGAGGCAATATAACTAATTATCTGCTTCTAATCAAAATGCTTTTGCCATATACGTTTATTTATCTTTTTTTTTTAATTTTGTGAAATGTATTTTTTGTCAGTTTTTTTTTCTTGTGCAATCTTAGGGGTGCAGCCTCTCTGTCATCAGCCTTCAGTTCCAGCTACTTGTATTTTATGGCTGTTTGCAATAATGACATTAGAATGCAATGGGGGATGAAATCGCTTTCTCACTGAGGGGGTTTTAGCACCAGATTGGATTTTGCCTCTCAAGCAGTCAGAGTGATTCAGTTAAATTATAAATGTAAACCTAACAAGCCTCGTGGCCTCTTTAACCTGTTCACCAGTAGACAAAGGCTGGCGCTGTAAGGGTGCATTCCTTTCTAAATCATTATAATGTACACTGCTATTTCTTTGCTTTTAAGGCTTACTGTCTCACTGTAAAAAGTATACTTCTATTCTATAAAAAGTGATATATTTGTCCCTCTCCTGGATTGTATCCCTACGCTCTCTGTGGTCCTGTAGACTCACTACTCTGTGCCAGAGACGTTGGTGTCTCAGTCGGTGTCCAGGCTGGAGGCCCTACATGCTGTGCTGGAGTGTCAGCAGCCAGATGCAGATCTGTACAGGTAAGGTACAGTCACCCTGCGCTCAATCGCCAGTCAGAACGCTGAGCTCTTCTTTCACTGACCCCGGAACTGAACAGGACTATTTATTATTTCTCACATTCACATTTCTACTGGCCGGAATGGAGGTCTTTTTTTAGGGTTGAATGACAGGACTGTTGGTGTTACAGTTTCTCTGTTACTCTCCCCACTCAGCAGAAATGCTTCTACTTTCAGGTTTGTCGGGCGAATAACAGTAACACAACAAGGAGAAGAGATTGTAAGGTGAGATTGCAAAATTCGCCAATTCTAGTTTTTATCTGGGTTGCATGGATGGAATGGCACAAATTGTTTCTATTTTCTGTTGAAAAAAAACAAGTTATTCTGTTGTATCATTCACTATTTGTCTCTGCCTCATTAGACCCCTTGGGCCAGAAAACCTACTGCTTCGAGGAGCAAGACTAAAAAATACCAAAGAAATTTTTGGTAAGTGGCTTCTGGCTCTCATTGTTGCCATCCATATTGTTGTCTGTCCTCAGTTATCATTTGTTGACCTCAGTTGCCCAGTTGGTTGTTGTCTATGCAGGGTTCAGTAGGGTTCCACTCTTGATTTGCAGGTGTGGCAGTTTACACTGGGATGGAGTCCAAGATGGCCCTGAACTACAAGTGCAAATCCCAGAAGCGCTCTGCAGTGGAGAAGTGCGCATTAGGACATTTTGCACCTCTAAAACAACTCTGAACACTTCTGAGTTTCCTCTTCTCAGGTTTCAGGTTCATGTCTATGTACACCAGACTGTGTATCTGTGCTGTTTTTCCCTCAGGTCCATGAACACCTTTCTGCTCATATACCTGGGCATCCTGCTGTTTGAGGCGATCCTCAGCACCATCCTGAAGTACGCCTGGCAGGCTGAGAACAAATGGGACGAGCCCTTCTACAACCAGAAGACGGAGCAGGAGAGAAACAGCAGCCAGGTCAGTCACTGTCTGAGACTTTATTCACGCTGATACGTTATGGTCTATAACAGAGGATCTTAGATTTCATAGGATTTTTGGATACTTGTTATTTGCAAATAGTTTGTGGTTTTGGGGGATAATGTGTTGAAGGAGGTGGGAAGATGTATTACATTTTCAACATCTCTTGGTGTGGCTTCCCATACAGTAGCAGTGGGTATGACTCAACGTATTGTGACAGGATATAAGCGAAAGTGCCTCTCACCCTGACAGTCAATAAGAAAGATGCTCTCCTAAAATCTCTGTTTGCTTTCCAATGAGGTCTCAAGCCATTTGTCGTGTGTTCATCTACCACCCACTTCCTTGTTGACAGATCCTGAAGTTCATCTCTGATTTCCTGGCATTTCTGGTCCTCTACAACTTCATCATCCCCATCTCGCTCTACGTCACTGTGGAGATGCAGAAGTTCTTGGGCTCGTTTTTCATTGGCTGGGACTTGGACCTCTATCACGAGGAGAGTGACCAGATGGCTCAGGTCAACACATCCGATCTGAACGAGGAGCTGGGACAGGTACGGGCACCAAGCACTTCGCTGTAGGTCTCAACGTCATAGCTGAGTGAGTTTGTGTGAGCGTGTAATGATCAGCCTCTGTTTATTTCTGTTCTAGGTAGAATATGTATTTACGGATAAAACCGGCACCCTGACGGAGAACGAGATGCTGTTCCGTGAATGTTCAATCAACGGTATCAAATATCAGGAAATCAATGGAAAGCTTGTACCTGAGGGAATGACGGATGACTCGCCTGACCGATCTGTGTCTCCTCTGGTAAACACCATTAAAACCTAACATATTGCCCAAGTGACTTGTGACAGTATTTATCCATTCACTGTCTGTCCATTCATGAAATATACAGGTTATGTCTGCATTTCTACCCATGTGTTATACTTGTGTTCATTGACTATCCTCCTGGCTTTGGCCCGTCAGTGGTTTGATGACTCTAGGTACTGTACTCATGTCTGTCTGTTTGACTCTCTCTCTGTCTGTCACCTCTCAGAGTCGGGAGGAGTTGCTGTTCCTAAAGGCAGTGTCGCTGTGTCACACAGTGCAGATCAGCTACGAGCAGCCAGGCGACGGCCCGGGGGATCCCTTCTCCCACGCTAATGGCTTCTCCTCCCAGATGGAGTACTATGCCTCCTCGCCAGACGAGAAAGCACTGGTGGAAGCCACGAAAAGGTACTCAGGAGGATAGCTGTCATGTTTCGCTGTTCAACCCATTTGTACGGTTGTTGATGAATAAAATTAATATCTATAGATATGGCCAGTGCTGGTCTCCCAGGTCTTTTTGGACATACAAGCACTCAGACAAATTAACATTTATTGAGACAAATTGTTTTCAAGGTTCAGCACATTCCAGACCACATTCCAGACCCAGCTGACCATGCATTACAGTTAGGGTCATGTATGGGCAACAGTCTGCATGTTAGTATTTATGGTCAGCAATGTCAAATGTAATTGCAGGATGGGGGTAACCTTCATTGGTAGCCACGGAGAAACTATGGAAATAAAAACGTTTGGAAAGCCAGAAAAGTAAGTATAATTTTGTATGATTGAAGAGTCCATGGCATTTTGTGTAGATGATGAACCTGTACTGTGCATAACAAGTGATGTAATGCCTGTAATTCCTTGTCCCACAGGTTTAAACTACTCCATGTACTAGAGTTTGATGCAAACAGAAGGAGAATGAGTGTCATATTACAGACACCCACAGGTATATTAGACTTGAATGGCTCATTCATAAATGTTGTATTAGCATTTCATTACAGGAGGTCCTCTGTAGCTCAGTTGGTAGAACATGACTCTTGCAACGTCAGGATAGTGGATTTGATTCCCGGGACTACCCATACTCAAAAAAAATGTATGTACTTATGACTGACTGTAGATCGCTTTGGAATAAAGCATCTGCTAAAATGGCATGTAATTAGATAGATGTTACCCACCTTTTGGTTTAGTCCTGTAATGTGGTTTCAGTCAATTTCCCTGTATTTCATATCGGCCAAGACCTGATTATAACAACTCATTTGCAATCTATTTGGTCTATTGCTGTAGGGGAAAAAGTACTATTTACAAAGGGAGCGGAGTCCGCTATTCTTCCTTTTACTACAAGTGGAGAAATCAACAAAACAAGAGTACATGTAGATGAATTTGCCTTGGTGAGTATACCACATCAAATCATATTAGACTAGGAACTATTTCCAGCCCTTATGTGCAGCAGATTTTTGCCAAGCTGAATGCTGTCTTTTAATATCTGTACTGAAGAGCGCACCAGTGCAGCTGGGACACTTTCTGTCTGAAATGAACACATGAGTACTTAGTTGCTCACGCACACATGGACACCCTCACATACCACATTTTCATTCCACAAGATTGGAGATACATTTCACACGTGTCTGAAAAAAGTCACTCTCGATGGCGTATTTAAAAAAAAATATATATATATATATATATATATATTGCACTGTAAAGATTACTTTTGGTCCTTTCCCCCCAGACTCCCCCACCAAAATCAATAAATCCTGCATCTTAACGGTCAATTTATCCAGACATCAGGATCTACTGAGAGATTGTTTTTGATTTGTAACTGGCAGGTGTGTGGTTATTTGATATAGAGCCCGTCCCTGACAGCTTCTCATTTCTTTCTATTTCCCCTCTTTCTTCCCCCCTCTCCAGAAGGGCCTGCGGACCTTGGTGGTGGCCTGCAGACACTTCAGTGTGGAGGAGTATGAGGAGGTGGACCAGCGGCTCCACAAGGCCCGCACGGCCCTGCAGCAGAGAGAAGAGAGGCTGGCCGAAGTTTTTAGCTTCATAGAGAAGGACCTGGAGCTGCTGGGAGCCACTGGGGTGGAAGACAAGTATGTCAACAACACTGTGGTGTATGTCTGGTCATGGGTTAGTTAATTGTGAAACCAAGCAATGTTATCTGAAAGGGTTGGGCTATTTGAACAATCGATCAGTAGAGTTTACCATATACAGTGCCTTCAGAAAGCATTCACACCCCTTGACTGATTCCCTATTTTGTTGTTACAGCCTGAATTCAAAATGGATTAAATCTATTTTTTTTCTGATCCATCTACACACAATACCCCATAATGACAAAGTGAAAACATGTTTTTAGATTTTTGAAATGCACAAATATCTGTTTAACACAAGTATTCACACCACTGAGTCAATACATGTTAGAATCACCTTTGGCAGTGATTACAGCTGTGAGTCTTTCTAAGTCTCTAAGGGCTTTGCACACCTGCGGCATCGTTTATCAATATTGCGTAGAAACTGTTCTAAAATACTACTTTCCAACGGAATTTAGAATGTTCGTCTGCGTAGAAAAAGTAATTCGCACACCACTACGAGAGAACCATTGATATAAATACTAATTGTTCTTAACCTCGGTGCTCATGCAGGTCTTTGGCTATTTGCATTTCTAAACGTCCCTAATTGACCAATAAGGGTCAGAATCATCCCTTTAAAGCCTGTGTGTAATATACAACGCTGTACCATGAAATACATTGCACGCAAAAAAAGCTACGAAAAAAAAAATGAACTTCTCCGAGACTGAAATCGAAGTGCTAGTGTCGGTGTACTTCAAATAAGTAGGCAACACTCACCAATGAGCCATCCATCCTCAACAGTCCCCTCCTGTAGCCTTATAGGCCAACATTGCTGTTCTGCAGAATGAATTGAGTCGTGCGTACCACATGGCCACCTTGCCATCATATTCAGTAGCGTCTTTTGCGCATCACATAACCTATCACATGCACATTAAGAGTGGAAGCTGTTTCTGTTCACATAGTTGCACTTGTTTTGGGATGGTGCTTTTATGGCAATGTGGGTGCTGTCTATTGCACCGTTTGTATTTGGGAACCCATTGATGGCAAAGAAACCCCTCTTGACTTCAACTTGTTGTGTGATGGTGTATGGAAATTGTATGTTACAGTTCGTTTTGCTGATGATTGCATCCAAAACATTAGCTCATTGAGGGCTGTGAGATGCCAATCGGCCAGCACCGCGTGAAAAGTGCTAGTTGCCAAAAACACGAGGGTGGAAGGCGCTTGGATGTGCACAGGAATGTCATGTTTGCCATTTTAAAGTAGGTCTTAAATCCTCGCAAAGATCCTATAAGATTAGTTTGGGGAAACAATATCTCATGAGCCAATCTGTACTTTCTACAAAAAAAGTCCCATCTGTCTCTAAAAACGCTGCATTTCGCAGAGAGCGCGTGTGCCAAATCTTCCAACAGAGAAAAATCAACCTCTCATTCGATTTCACAGTAGCTGTATTTCAACAATGGTTTTTCTTTCACACGTGCCTCTAATTTAACTCATTACTGTACTTTATATGGATTATTATTGTAACAAATGCACTGAGGTCAAATGATATGCTGCTGAATTCACAATAGAAATACAATGGAATCGAAAAATGATTTAACATGGCACTAGAGGCACATCATTTCCTCTGTTCCTTTTCCACAGATTGTTTACCTTAACAGATCATTGTGACTCATCACCTCCGTGCAGCAGGAGCCTCACTGGGCCGGGGGCTGGGCTCAGTCCTCCTGAACCTAATTCACTTAGCCAATCAAACATGACTCATGCCTTTCTGCATGCAGCCCTTGCAACGTGTCAGTCACCTAGTGTGCTGCTTAGCATAAAGACATTGCACACGTGCTGCTGGAATGAGATGGTGCTCTGAATTTTGGGATCTAGGCTCTGTTAAGATTGGTTAGAGGCAGATCTCTAGAAAGGATCAGGATCCAACATTCAAGCTAGTTTTTATGTGATTGTGTTAAGGGGCCTGTCAAAATAAAATGTGATTGGGTGTACGCATGCTCCAATAAAACAATAATGTAACAAAGGCTCAACTGCCATCTGCATCTGGGTTGGTTTTGAGTACATCTTAAGGCGACTAATCATGTCTAAGCTGATTACAACATTTATTACATAGAATCCCTCAGACTGGTGTAGCTCCCTGTCAGTCACACATGCTGAACAGTGGCCATGGAGACACTGAAAATCAAATCAGTTTATTTGTCACATGCGCCCAATACAACAGGTGTAGACTTGGGGCTCCCAAGGGGCGCCGTGGTCTAAGACACTGCATCTCAGTGCTAGAGGTGTCACTACAGACAACCTGGTTCAAATCCAGACTGTATCACAACTGGCCGTGATTGGGAATCCTATAGGGTGGTGCATAATTGGCCCAGCGTCGTCCAAGTTTGGCCGGTGTAGGCAGTCATTGTAAGTAAGAAATTATTTACTAAATAAGAACAAATTCTTAACTGACTTGCCTAGTTAAATAAAAAAAATAGACCTTACTGTGAAGTGCTTACTTACCCTTAACCATCAATGCAGTTCAATAAATTATTTACTAAATAAACTAAAGTAATAAAATAATAAGTAACGCAATAAAATAACAATAACGAAGCTATATACAGGGGGTACCGGTACCAAGTTAATGTACGGGGGTACAGGTTAATCAAGGTAATGTAGGTAGGGGTAAAGTGACTATGCATAGATAATAAACAGCAAGTAGCAGCAGTGTAAATAATCCAGTGGCCATTTGATTAATTGTTCAGCAATGTTATGGCTTGGGGGTAGAAATTGTTAAGGAGCCTTTTGGACCTAGACTTGGCGCTCTGGTACCGTTTGCCATGTTGTAGCAAAGAGAACAGTATGACATGGGTGACTAGAGTCTTGGACAATTTTTGGGGCCTTCCTCTGACACCACCTAGTATATTGGTCCTAGATGACAGGAAGCTTGGCCCCGGTGATGTACTGGGCAGTACACACTACCCTCTGTAGTGCCTTACGGTCGGATGCCGAGCAGTTGCCATACCAGGAATTGATGCAACCATGCTCTCGGTGGTAGAGCTGTTGAACTTTTTGAGGATCCGAGGACCCATGCCAAGTCTCCTGAGGGGGAAAGGTGTTGGCCGTCCCTCTTTACGACTTGGTGTGTTTGTACCATGATAGTTTGTTGGTGATGTGGACACCAAGGAACTTGAAACTCTCAACCTCCACTACAGCCCCGTCGATGTGAATGGGGGCCTGTTCGGCCCTCCTTTTCCTGTAGTCCACGATCAGCTCCTTTGTCTTGCTTACGTTGAGGGAGAAGTTGTTGTCCTGGCACCACACTGCCAGGTCTCTGACCTCCTCCCTATAGGCTGTCTCATCATTGTTGGTGAAGCAGATGCAGTCTGGGTTTGGTCAGTTGCAATCCAGGAGAGACTGTTGACGTTTGAGTGTGTGTGTGCTTGCTCTGTAGTGAGACCCAGACAGACCACACCATCTGCCTGTGACGCAGCCCAGTCTCCTCTCTCTTTCTCTCTCCTCTAATTAATTCCCCCTTCGGCGAACAAAAGTTCGCTTATAGAACTTCTCGCTCAGAGGATGCTGCTCTGCTCACCCCCAAAAAAGGAACGAGCCTCTACATTATTGAGGATATGATCAATCTTAAGCACCCTCTCTTAGCCTCTTAATCAGTCTGGCTTTTACCACCTAACTTTAACATTTCTATCGCAACATCATCTCTGTATTCATACTGCAGTGCCGCTTGTGAACAACGTGCTTAATAGGGCTGTAACGGCACCAGTATCGTAGACGTGGATTGTATCGACTCTCCACCTCTACGCTGATTACTACATTTCTTACATGGAATGCCTCAGCTAGGGCTGTGACGATACCAGTATAGCAATATTTTTTCCATGGCAAAAAATGAAAATACAAAGCAAACTCTTTGGTCCTTTAAAAACCTGCCGTATGTAAAATATTGTATGCTATAGCTTGGAAAATAAATAAATAAATGTGACTCTGGATGAAAACATAATGATGTTTGTTTCCAACATTAGGGCTGAATAATCAAATAAAATGTTATTGGTTGCATACACATTTTGCAGATCTTATCGCGGGTGTAGCAAAATGTTTACACTACTGTTCAAAAGTTTGGGGTCACTTAGAAATGTCCTTATTTTTCAAAGATTTTTTTTTTTTTTATTATTTTTTTTTTTTTGTCCATTTAAAATGACATCAAATTCATCAGAAATATAGTGTCGACATTTTTTATGTTGTAAATGACTATTGTAGCTGGAAAATGTAATAACTACATAGGCGTACAGAGGCCCATTATCAGCAACCATCACTTCTATGTTCCAATGGCACGTTGTGTTAGCTAATCCAAGTTTATCATTTTAAAAGGCTAATTGATCATTAGAAAACCCTTTTGCAGTTACAGTGGGGCAAAAAAGTATTTAGTCAGCCACCAATTGTGCAAGTTCTCCCACTTAAAAAGATTTTAATTTTCATCATAGGTACACTTCAACTATGACAGACAAAATTAGAAAATAAATTCCAGAAAATCACACTGTAGGATTTTTTGTGAATTTATTTGCAAATAATGGTGGAAAATAAGTATTTGGTCAATAACAAAAGTTTATCTCAATACTTTGTTATATACCCTTTGTTGGCAATGACAGTGGTCAAACACTTTCTGTAAGTCTTCAAGGTTTTCACACACTGTTGCTGGTATTTTGGCCCATTCCTCCATGCAGATCTCCTCTAGAGCAGTGATGTTTTGGGGCTGTTGCTGAACAACACGGACTTTCAACTCCCTCCAAAGATTTTCTATGGGGTTGAGATCTGGAGACTGGCTAGGCCACTCCAGGACCTTGAAATGCTTCTTACGAAACCACTCCTTCGTTGCCTGGGCGGTGTGTTTGGGAACATTGTCATGCTGAAAGACCCAGCCACGTTCCATCTTCAATGCCCTTGGTGATGGAAGGAGGTTTTCACTCAAATCTCACGATACATGGCCCCATTCTTTCCTTTACATGGATCAGTCGTCCTGGTCACTTTGCAGAAAAACAGCCCCAAAGCATGATGTTTCCACCCCCATGCTTCACAGTAGGTATGGTGTTCTTTGGATGCAACTCAGCATTCTTTGTCCTCCAAACACAACGAGTTGAGTTTTTACCAAAAAGTTATATTTTGGTTTCATCTGACCATATGACATTCTCCCAATCTTCTTCTGGATCATCCAAATACTCTCTAGCAAACTTCAGACGGGCCCGGACATGTACTGGCTTAAGCAGGGGGACACGTCTGGCACTGCAGGATTTGTGTCCCTGGCGGCGTAGTGTGTTACTGATGGTAGGCTTTGTTACTTTGGTCCCAGCTCTCTGCAGGTCATTCACTAGGTCCCACCCGTGTGGTTCTGGGATTTTTGCTCACCGTTCTTGTGATCCTTTTGACCCCACGGGGTGAAATCTTGCGTGGAGCCCCAGATTGAGGGAGATTATCAGTGGTCTTGTATGTGTTCCATTTCCTAATAATTGCTCCCACAGTTGATTTCTTCAAACCAAGCTGCTTACCTATTGCAGATTCAGTCTTCCCAGCCTGGTGCAGGTCTACAATTTTGTTTCTGGTGTCCTTTGACAGCTCTTTGGTCTTGGCCATAGTGGAGTTTGGAGTGTGACTGTTTGAGGTTGTGGACAGGTGTCTTTTATACTGATAACAAGTTCAAACAGGTGCCATTAATACAGGTGACAAGTGGAGGACAGAGGAGCCTCTTAAAGAAGAAGTTACAGGTCTGTGAGAGCTAGAAATCTTTCTTGTTTGTAGGTGACCAAATACTTATTTTCCACCATAATTTGCAAATAAATTCATTAAAAATCCTACAATGTGACTTTCTGGATTTTTTTTTCTAATTTTGTCTGTCATAGTTGAAGTGTTCCTATGATGAAAATTACAGGCCTCATCTTTTTAAGTGGGAGAACTTGCACAATTGGTGGCTGACTAAATACTTTTTTGCCCCACTGTATGTTAGCACAGCTGAAAACTGTTGTCATTAAAGAAGGAATAAAACTGTCCTCCTTTATAGTCTAGTTGTATCTGGAGCATCAGCATTTGTGGATTTGATTACAGGCTCGAAATGGCCAGAAACAAATCACTTTCTTCTGAAACTCGTCAGTCTATTCTTGTTCTGAGAAATGAAGGCTTATTCCATGCGAGAAATTGCCAAGAAACTGATAATCTCATAATTTAAATTCCTCAAGCATACAAGTATTTTACACCATTTTAAAGATAAAATGATCATTAATCCAGCCAGTGTATGATTTCAAAAATGCTTTACAGCGAAAGCACTAGAAACAATTATGTTTCGTCACCACCAACTCACAGGAAAAAGCCATTTTTCCAGCCAAAGAGAGGAGTCACAAAAAGCACAAATAGAGATAAAATGAATCACTAACCTTTGATCTTCATCAGATGACACTCATAGGACTTCATGTTACACAATACATATATGTTTTGTTCGATAAAGTGCATATTTATATCAAAAAATGTCATTTTACATTGGCGCGTTACATTCAGTAGTTCTAAAACATGCAGTGATTGTGCAGAGCGCCACATCAATTCACAGAAATACTCATCATGAATGTTGATGAAAATACAAGTGTTATACATTGAATTAGAGATATACTTCTCCTTAATGCAACCGCTTTGTCAGATTTCAAAAAAACTTTACGGAAAAAGCAAACCAAGCAATAATCTGAGTACAGCAGCCAAAAAGATATCCGCCATATTGTGTAGTCAACATTAGTCAGAAATAGCATTATAAATATTCACTTACCTGTGATGTTCTTCATCAGAATGCACTCTCAGGAATCCCAGTTCCACGATAAATGTTTAATTTGTTCGATAATGTCCATTTATGTCCAAATAGCTTCTTTTGTTAGCGTTGGTAAACAAACCAGGTCCAGCCGAACGTTGAACGAAAAGTTCAAAAAGTGATATTGCAGCCCGTAGAAACTTGTCTAACTAAGTATAGAATCAATCTTTAGGATGTTTTTATCATAAATGTTCAATAATGTTCCAACCGGAGAATTCCTATGTCTGTAGAAAAGCAATGGAACGAGAGCTAACTCTCTCGTAACCGTGCCTCAGAGCCTGTGGCACTCTGCCAGACACCTGGCTCAATCAGCTCTCATTTGCCCCCACTTCACAGTAGAAGCCTCAAACAAGGTTCTAAAGACTGTTGACATCTAGTGATAGCCTTAGGAAGTGCAATATGACCCCATTTACACTGTATATTGGAATGGCAAAGAGTTGAAAAACTACAAACCTCAGATTTCCCTCAGGTTTTCGCCTGCCATATGAGTTCTGTTATACTCGCAGACATCATTCAAACAGTTTTAGAAACGTCAGAGTGTTTTCTATCCAATAGTACTAATAATATGCATATATTAGCATCTGGGACAGAGTAACAGGCAGTTTACTCTGGGCACCTTATTCATCCAAGCTACTCAATAATGCCCCCGTCACCAAGAAGCTGTAAGTTGTTTGCCTCCTGTGATGGAAGGATGAAAATTGAGGTTGAAAGAAAAATAAACTCTGTTTCTTGTACTGCAATCAGTGCGCTTACACTCACAGAAACCCTCCCAACTGTTTAACGTAATTGAACCACCTCTGGTTCTACCTTTTTTGGTATTTTATATGGCAGAGAGGCTAACGTGCTGTGACTGGTGTTATGTCTGTGTCCCAAGGCTGCAGGAGAAGGTCCAGGAGACCATTGAGGCGCTGCGCCTGGCTGGGATCAAGGTGTGGGTGCTGACCGGGGACAAGCACGAGACAGCGGTCAGTGTCAGCCTCTCCTGCGGCCACTTCCACCGCACCATGAACATCCTGGAGCTGGTGCAGCAGAAGTCTGACAACGAGTGTGCCGAGCAGCTCCGACAACTGGCAAGGAGGTAGGACACTTTTACTCACATCTACCACCATGTTTCCCCATGATCTTCATGTCACTCACTATGTCTGTGATCCATGTTGTGTCCTGGGTTGACTTGTCCACATGCCCTCATCAGCAGGTTGATGTATTCAGGGTAATCTACACTTTTGGGTGCAGTAAATAAGTATAGAAGTCAGAGATTAACGTCATATTTAGTGTTAAGGACAGTGCTCCAATGTTCACATTACACAGTGATTCTCTACATGCCATAATGTTGTCAGAGCAGCTCTGGAACTTTCTGTTCTGTATCAGCACTGATACAGTCCCTTTTTCAATGGTCCTTGGCTTATTAATGGTGAAGGAGGAGTCTCGGTGCAGGTCCCCTGGGGGGAGATTATCATTAGACACGATGCGCTGCGGGTGACTCAGTTTGGAAAGCGGAGAAGAGTTGCCATAGCACTCGAACTGAATTTGAAAGATATTGATTTTTTGTAGAGGTAGTCACGACCCGAATCCTCCCACATACCACCCGTGCTGGATGACAAATGATGGATATGGTTATGAGAAATCAAGACCATTAATGTTTTTATTAAATTCCATTTAAAATGGGTTGATTATGTTCGGAAATGATGCATAACCCTCCCAGTGATGGCCCATTTGTGAGATGTAATGTGTGTGTGTGTGTGTACACATCCTGTGTCGTGAGGACATCCATGCTAAGGCTGTATAGTTATTTATACCTGCTCTCCTGTCTGTGTGTGTGTGTGTGTGTGTGTGTAGGATCAAAGAGGACCATGTGATCCAACATGGCCTGGTGGTGGACGGGGCCAGCCTGTCTCTGGCACTGCGGGGGCATGAGAAGCTCTTCATGGAGGTGTGCAAGAACTGCTCTGCCGTGCTGTGCTGCCGGATGGCGCCCCTGCAGAAGGCCAAGGCAAGTTCCCTTACTGTCACTGCTTCATGTCACTACCAACCTATTAGGGGTCTCCTTTATGAATGGAGCCAGAGAACGGCGCTATTCAGATTTTTCTCATGCTCTATCAAGAATTAAGAACAAATGTCTAAAGATGATTGTCTACTAACAGGCTACAACTTATATCCTAGTAGAATTAACATACTGTATGATTAAAACAGTGCACTCTTACAACTCACTCACAACCAGTGTTGGGGAACGTTACTTTTTAAAAGTAACTTGTTACTTTACAACATCACGACCATTGAAAGTAACTTGCAACGGAAAGTAACTAATTAGTTGTTACATTTCTTTTGCGTAACCAAAAAGAAAACCCTCTGAAGACGTGTTGATCATTCTTATGCCCAGTAGAGGTAATGTTAGCACACTACGTCTGTATCACTCTGTGCTATACCAACTCATGTAACAATGACAGATGCAATATCTCCTTTACAATACTTAAATACATATGTAAAAGGAGAGCTCAAATAGCTAACAAGGACAACTGGCAACCAATCTGTTGTACCTGATACGAACTGGGTTATATGTCAATTATATGTAAAACTAGGCCTGTACGACTACATTGTGAACTTTTAGTGCCCTTTTAACGTAAGCTAGCTAGCAACATCATATCAAGCCTGTTGTCTGGTTTACTTGGTTATCTAGCTAATAGCCAATGCCATGGCAAGGAAGGAAGGTAGGAATTAAGCTAGCCTGTTATGCTAGCGACGATGATAACAGTTTAGCTATCTAGCTAAATACATGGATCGCAGTCTGGCTTGCCCTGGCAGGTGTGTACAGCAGTTACAGCATGGTCACTTATTATATTCAACATCTTGCTAGCTAGCTAGCAACATTAGCGAAGCCAGCTGCACAGTCACATATTGGCTAGCGTAAACTCGTACATTGCCTTGGTCTGTACAATTGCCCTTATTTTAGCGCCCCCAAAAACGTAATAGTTCCAGATCAACTGTAATGTCAATACCATTGTAAAGCACAATTTCTCCCCTTTCCAAAATAATCAATTACATGACCTAAACACTGCCCGTTGCTGCATAATTCAAGAAGGCAATGAGCCCCGTTGGGGCGGGTGGGGAAGCGAAACTAATGCGTGATAGTGAGACGGAGAGATGTGTGGGGAAAATAGCTTTTTTTTCACTCGATCTGTTCAACTTATCACCTTATCGCCTCTAAAATTTAAATAAAACACTATAATGAGTTTATATAATGTGTCATTATATACCTATTTGAAGGTTTGTGTTTTAGGGCGGTGCTAAAGTGATCTTAGAAATAAACAGCGGCTTTGAGAAGGATGATGGCATGCAATGATGACTCCAAAAAATGACTAGGTATCCCCCCTTACCCCTGTCACTGTCCATTTCTTGTTTTTAAAGGATGAGAGTAGGGGATGAGATTGTAAGACAGAAATAGTTGCTTTATGTGTGCTGTACGTTACGACATGACACGTCCCGACGTAACGGAGGGTCTGTTTTTTTCAACTTTTCTCCAATACTATAGAGCCATTACCATTTAGATCAACGCTTGAATAGAAACCTAGTTCACACCCCATATTTTGAAGTCAACACAGTCGCTACAGTCCCATTAGTTTTCTTTGTAGCCTCGTTTGAATGTTGCAGTTGCGCACATTTGTACGGAATGGGGTGAGTTTACGTTACCTAACAACGTGACATTTCTAATTTCTGGAGGTGGAAACTCAATTCGAACTAGCCCACCAAGGCCAACCCGGATTCACTTCAAAGTGCCAATGGAAACAGGTCTTTAGTGCCCTTTCCTTTATGTTTATGGTGAATATGGAGCTGGAGAAATAAGAAAGAAAAAGCTAAATAATATTGTTAGTTACAACTTACTTATTAGAAAAAGTAACTAAGTAACATTACTTAAATTGAAAAACTAACATTACCACAAAAAGTAATCTGAGTACTCTAACCCGTTACCTTGTAAAGCATTACCCCCAACACTGCTAACAACAGTGTGCGCTCTTGCATGACATGCACAAATTGTCTTCGCTATTAATCTTAGGAAGTTATTTCAGTTTTATATTTTGTTTTCTCTGCTTTTTGTATTAGTGATCAGTGCTGTGGAGGGTAGATTAGTGCTGTGATTTTTGTCTGCAGTGTTACATTAAAGGTTAATTTCTGTGGACTTGCTCCTGGTCTCATTTGGACTGCTTATTAATGAGTATTTTATGCTGCTTGGCAGGTGGTGAGATTGCTGAAAACATCCCCAGAGAAACCCATCACTTTAGCCATTGGGGATGGAGCCAATGATGTCAGCATGATTCAAGAAGCCCATGTTGGCATAGGTAAATTCTTCACCCCATCAAATTACAATAGGGTCATTCCACCTCAAAAAAGCACAAGAAAGAGGATTTCGATGCCCACCATCTCAGATTGTTCTAAAATCGTTTCTGTTAAGATTAGCATTCCCCCAAAATTATTTTGTTTAAATATAATTTGGTCTCTGACAAATTTAAGCTGCACCCAAATTGGCCATTTTAATTTATAGGATTCATATAATATTCAATAAATATAGTACCAAGCATCTGATTTGGACCAAACTTTATTCTTACAATGAATTAGACATGAGGAATCCAAAGAAATGGTCGAAAGCCACCCACAGACCTACCTACATCCCACAACAAATATCACCCCAACAAAGAGTATATAGAATGTATCGGTTCTCTGTTTGACAAGTAGTATGGCGCTGCGGGTCAGAGCATTGTTTTTTTCATATTATATAATGTATTCAGTGGGGATTTTTTTCTGTTTATAGAAATTAGTCATTGTAGTCGTTGGGTTTATGTCCCATCCTACATCCTGATATTACCAGGTTCTGACCACTAGATGGTGCTGTTCCTGCTATTAGGTGATATATTTGTTTAAGAACCCCCCCTGCCTTGTTAAAGGGATCGTTCACCCAAATTACTATATTGCATTGTTGTTTTTTACTCTGTAAGCAGTCTATGGACCAGATATGACAGCAACTCATGCTTTGCCAGGTCAAGGTAAACAGTGCAAGTCAATGGTGTGTATATTATAATTTGCGTGCTTTATGTCCAAATCATCATGTCCAAATTTAAAGTATCTAAAAATGGATTGTGTAACTCAATGATATTACTTATAGATGATTTGGATATGAAGCATGGAAATGCTAATATAGGTACCATTGACTTGCATTGGATTTGTGCTACAAATGCAAAACATTTAGCATTTGAAACAGTGGCCAGGTAAACAAAACCAAAGTGTGGGTTGCTCCCATACCTGGTCCATAGACTGCTTACGGGGTAAGAAAAACAATATGTAATTGGGATGAACGGTCCCTTTAACAATGGGGAGTTCTTTAACCTCTTGGAACTACCGCTCCCGGATCCGGGAGAATTGTCATCAACTGACACTAATTAGCATAACGCAACGGACAAAAAATATTACTAGAAAATATTTATATTCATGAAATCACAAGTGAAATATATTGAAACATAGCTTAGCCTTTTGTTAATCAGATTTTGAAATTATGCTTTACAGCCAAAGCAAGACCGGCATTTGTGTAAGTTTATCGATAGCCTAGCATAGCATTATGCCTAGCTAGCAGCAGGCAGCTTGGTCACGAAAATGAGAAAAGCAATCAAATTAAATTGTTTACCTTTGATGAGCTTCAGATGTTTTCACTTATGAGACTCCCTGTTAGATAGCAAATGTTCCTTTTTTCCATAAAGATTATTTTTGTAGCCGAAATAGCTCCGTTTGTTCTTCACGTTTGGCTGAGAAATCGACCGGAAATTGCGGTTACGACAACGCCGAAAAATATTCCAAATTAGATCCATAATATCGACAGAAACATGGCAAACGTTTTTTATAATCAATCCTCAAGGTGTTTTTCAAATATCTATTCGATAATATATCAACCGGGTCAGTTGGCTTCTTAGCAGGAGCGAGAGAAACAATGGCCGCATTTGTCTATTACGCACATATCACTCTGAGAGCCACCAGCTGACCACTGATGCAATGTTGTCGCTCACGCAAATTTTTTTGGTCTTGTGACACTAGACACATTAGGGAAGCCATAGAAAAAGGAATCTGGTTGATATCCCTTTCACTGCTCAATAGGGACGCATAGGAACGCAGAGGTTTCTAAATAAGAGTCACTTCCTGATTGGATTTTTCTCAGGCTTTCGCCTGCAATATCGGTTCTGTTATACTCACAGACAATATTTTTACAGTTTTGGAAACTTTAGAGTGTTTTCTATCCTAAGCTGTCAATTATATGCATATTCTATTATCTGGTCCTGAAAAATAGCCCGTTTACTTTGGGAATGTTATTTTTCCAAAAATGAAAAATAGTGCCCCCTAGTTTCAAGAGGCTAAATTCTTTTTTGCCTAATAGCAGGAACAGCACCATCTAGTGGTCAGAACCTGGAAATATCAGGATGTAGGATGGAACATAAACCTTCAATGACACATTTCTGTGAACAGGGAAAAACCAAATTCACTGAGAATACATTACATAGGATGAAGAAACAATACTCCGAGCCGCAGCTTCATACCACTTGTTAAACATTGAGAACTAATGGCTTTTGACCACTTCTTTGGATTCCTCAAGTCTTACTTATTAATAGAAAAATATTTGGTCCAAATTGGATTTTAAATACTATAATGATTGAATATTATCTGAATCCTATAAATTAAAATGGACAATTTGGGTGCAATCAATTAGCTTAATTTCTCAGATCTAATTTTATTTCAACAAAATGTTTCCTGAATACTTAGTTTCTGTAGTTCGAAACATAAGATATTTCAGAACAATCTGATATGGTGGGTGTCATGGCTTTCTGAAATGACATGGTCCCAATAGTCAATTACTCAATATTGTATTTTGTTTGTAGTTTCAATACAAGGTGGCCAATAACAGACCTTTTCATTTTCAGGAATCATGGGCAAGGAGGGAAGACAAGCAGTACAAAACAGTGACTATGCAATAGCAAGGTTTAAATTCCTTTCCAAATTGCTGCTTGTCCATGGCCACTTCTACTACATTAGAATAGCAACCCTTGTACAGTACTTTTTTTACAAGGTGAGTTCGATGTTTAAGAATGCTTTGCAGTGCCCTATACAATGAAAACCAATACAGGAGCTAGATGTTATTGTCTCAGGTCTAAATCCCTTTTTGTCTTCTTTTAGAATGTGTGCTTTATTACGCCCCAGTTTTTATACCAGTTCTTCTGTCTGTTTTCACAACAAGTAAGTGTCTTTCAATGTCTCATTAGTTCTATTTGTTCATTTTTTGTGGTCCCTTATTACTGTTGCGTTGTAAGTGTTGTATCAGTGTAGTGTGTTCTGTGTGATAAACATCCCTGTTGTTCTGAAGGTACCACGTGTAGCTTTATCTCCACTGAGGAATCAACAACTCAAACTGTCCAGCTTTGGATCATCAACATACAGTATAAATTAGCCAAATATCGGCACCAGTTGATGCTGGATAAAGAACGGAAGTGATTTTTTTTGGCAGGTGTATGTGCTGTGCTGTGCTGTACATGGCCCGGGGTTATGTGGCAACCTTGTCCTACCTCGTTTTTGTGTCCCTGTTTCCCCAGACTCTGTATGACAGCGTCTACCTGACACTCTACAACATCTGTTTCACCTCCCTGCCCATACTGGTGTACAGCCTGTTTGAGCAACTGGTCCATCCTCATGTGCTGCAGAGTAAGCCAGTGCTCTACAGGTAGGACATGGTGTTCTATTTGACATATTTCTTTCCATACAGAATGAGGCTGTACCTCCATTAGATGCATTTACCTGAAAACACAACAAGCATTTGATAACGGACAGTACCATCCGTTTTTGTCCCTCTACACCAACAGAGACATCAGCAAGAACTCTCTCCTCTCCTTCAAGACCTTTTTGTACTGGACACTGCTGGGCTTCTGCCACGCATTTGCATTCTTCTTCGGTTCCTACATCCTGATGGGGGAGGACACGTCTCTCATGGGGAATGGACAGGTGAGGGTGGCTGTACTGTACCATCTGCTCTACCTCTGGTAGTGGTCCGCTTGGAGGAGGGAGGGCCAGAGATCCACCTGGCTTGGCCTGACAGGGAACCTGATTGTGAATGTTCTGTGCAGATCTCTGGGAATATTGATTGGGTGTTTTACCAAGACAGTAATATAAAATATTGATATTTCAGTTTGTTAGGCAGTGTGATGGCAGTAAGTTCTAGACTGTTCCAGGAGGCTGCCTGTGTTGTTGTGGTTGTCTGTGTCAGTCTTTCTACTAGAGCAGGGGTGGGAACGGACTCAATTTACTTTAAAATGACTCAAACCAAATTGAAATGGTGAAGAAATGATAAAGGACCTACATTCATACAGTTTCTTGTCCAGCTCACCAATAATCGCCATAACGGCATGTGGAGCTAGACAGTCAGGGAGCAGCGACAATTCCCAAAATAATGTATAGAGGACTATTTTTTTTTTTTTGCCAATCTTGACAGCGAGGAAATAAATCCGATCTTCAGTGCCGCCCTCTGGACCTCGTTGAAGACCTACTGCAGCCCCCGGGGCAAAACGAGTTTGACACACCTGTACTAGATTGTGGCGTGTTGTTGAAAAAGAACTCACCATGTTGCTCTTTTTTGCTTTTTGTTTTCTTTATTTTTCCTCTCTTCTCCCTCTTTTCATGCTCTGCATGTCGTCAGATTTTGAGAGCTAACAGACAACTGGTAAGAGTTGACTGAATTACCGTGGATGCATGCCCGTCATAGTTACTACCCTATCATCTGTTACTATCATTGGTCCATTCTATATCAGCATCCTGCTTGGTTATGCGTTTGATGATGTGCTATGTTTCTCAGTGTGAGTGGTGATGGCTAGTTGGAGACGCTCACTTCCATAGCTTTCGGAGAGTCAGTAACTTTGTCTTCACAGGTTAGGCCTAGTCTTCTGGAAAGCTGTCTAATAACACATCACTCGATCTCCATTGAGTGAATAAAACATTAAGAACACCTGCTATTTCCATGACATAGACTGACCAGGTGAATCCAGCTGAAAACTATGATCCGTTATTGATGTCACTTGTTAAATCCACATCAATCAGTGTATGTGAAGGGTAAAAGACAGGTTAAATAATTATTTTTAAGCCTTAAGACAATTAATACATGGATTGTGTGTGTGCCATTCAGAGTTTGATTTTAAGTGTCTTTGAATGGGTATGGTCGTAGGTGCCAGGCGCACCGGTTTGTGTCAAGAACTGCAACGCTGCCGTTTTTTTTCACGCCCAACAGTTTGTATCAAGAAAGGTCCACTACTCCAAGGACATCCAGCCAACTTGACACAACTGTAGAAAGCATTGGCATCAACATGGGCCAGCATCCCTGTGGAACGCTTTTGACACCTTGTAGAGTCAATTCCCAGACGAATTGAGGCTGTTCTGAGGGCAAAAGGGGGTGGGGGGGCAACTCAATATTAGGAAGGTGCTCCTAATGTTAGGTATACTCAGTGTACATCCCTATTAAAGCATTATTCCTATGATAATGTTATGCCATTGTATTTTCTATGTGAAAATTCTTAAATGTTTTATTTTATTTGTCTTGTAGATGTTTGGAAACTGGACATTTGGCACTTTGGTATTCACAGTAATGGTCATCACTGTTACACTGAAGGTAAATCATGTTATTTGAGTTTTTGCAATTGTTTGATTCATAAATCTGAAAGCAATCCCACATGAAGTCTATCTATGTTTGATATTGTTGTCACTGGCACCTCACTCCTCTCTGCTCTCCTATGTTGTTTCACATGCTTTTCTGACCAAACTACATGTCGTTTCTCCTCTCTGTCAACAGCTGGCCTTGGAGACCCACTTCTGGACGTGGATGAATCACTTTGTTACCTGGGGCTCCATCGCTTTCTACTTCATCTTCTCCATTTTTTATGGGGGAATCATCTGGTGAGCTGAGCTGCCATCTCTTTCCCACACAACCCGTGTTTGTCTAGTACACATGGCACTCCAGTATATAGTATGTGATAAGACCAACAAGTGTAATTGAACTGCATGTGGCATACAGTCTACTCAGATTTTCACCTGTTTTACAGTGGCTAGCATCACTATCTCCATTGTCATCTCAGACAGTCAAAAAGCTTCAAGTTCCATTCCAGGCTCTACTCACAGGGTTAGTTGAGCATAAAAAAAATGTTGGCTGACTAACAGTGTGATTCTCTGTGACCTTTGCCCCCCTCCAGGCCTTTCCTCCACACCCAGGACATGTACTTTGTCTTCGTCCAGTTGCTGTCCAGCGGCTCTGCCTGGTTCGCCATCATCATCATCATCATCACCTGCCTTTTCCCTGACATCATCAAGAAGGTGTTCTACAGGCACCTCCAGCCCACCAGCACCCAGAAGTCTCAGGTAGGACAGAGGAGGAGGAGGGGTGGGCGGCTTGTTGCTAACCCACAGGACACCCTCACAGCAACGTTTGTGGTAACAGACTATACACTGACAGGAAACGTATGACACTCGCACCACAGCATGGCTTTTCACCTCACAGACAACACAAGAACAACAATTCACTGTGCAACTGACAAAGGCACGCTCAAAACAACGGGTTCTCTGTTCCAGCTCTAAACCTACTGTAGCGTGTCTGTGTGTCTGCTAGGTGGGAGAGCTAGACTGTAGATGCCAGATGGTAGGAGCATGTTACTCAACATGAACACAGTTGGGTTTTTTTTAAACAGCCTCCTCAACTGTTCTGTTTTTGTGGTCACAATTTCCTCTTTGCTTAAAAGGTTGACATTGCTATGCCCTGTTTTTTTGTTTGTTTATACGTATTGGCCTTTTTTGCATCAAATAGTTGTTCAGTCAGAAATTCTAGCATCCCCACTCTAAAGTGCTGCTCGGCGGTTCTTAGAAGATAAAAGTTCTTTCTTTCTCAGGCTTGAGTCTCATGTCCTGTCTCTGTGATAAAGGCACCTTTCTCTGACTGATGTACTCGTGTGTGCACATGTGTATGTTTCTGTCTTACTACTCTGTCTACCATGTATGTCTTCTTCCCTCCTAACTGACTGTCTGTGTGTTCCGCCCTTCCCTCTGCTCTGTAGATGTACTCCAACCGAGTCGCTATAAGTGACGACTTCATCGCTCTGCAGCCTCTCTCCAGAGCCAAGAATCAGCTGGGCAAAATTAGGTAGAGTAGGAGGGCCGTGCTGCCTAATAAGTCTTGTCTGCATGCAGAGGACAAACTAACTAACCAGCATTCTAGGGAAAGGGAAATGGGGGTAAAAAAAGAGGAAAGGATAAGTATAAGGCACTTTGTTATGCACCCCTGCATGTTGGCCCTAGGAAAGCCTCTATCAAGTGCGCGCCACTTCAGGTTAGCATATAAGGACCAGTGCTCTCTGCATTGGGCAGAGCAGCCCCTCACTGCAGCATGGTGCAGCAGCCCTAATATAAAGCTCCAGCCATAACGGCATGTGGAGCACAGCTTGAGTCTGTTTGTGTGCTGCTGCTAATACAGTAACTCTGAGGCACAAAATTATAGTTAGCAAGAACTTCAAAGCTTCTGGCTGGTGAATGCTATTTCCATAGTAGTTTATTCACTATCTCAAGATCATATTCTGGACAGCATGCTCTTAAACAGTAGCATTCGTTTCTTAAGATATGCACAATGAGCAGAGAAAATGACGACCACTCCATCCAAAAGCAAGTGATCAATTTCCTAATTGGATTGACTTGTTTACGGAATAATTGATCATCCAAATTCTAAATTAATTCCTCAGTCATCCAGATAGTTGATACATTTACATAATTGAAAGTACACTGAAATGAATAAACTGGCTCATTGGTTCCTTGGAACATCTTTGTGCCCAGTCTCCTAATTAAAAGATTTGTGTACACATTGTTTTGGACACACATTGATCAGTAACTGCTATGTGGCTATCCCCGTACCTCCAATGGATGTGGGAGTAGTTTTTGTGCTCATTCATCTTGTTCTCTCCTGTTTCCTTCTGTCCGGGAGACTTAATGGGTTGTTTTGTGCTTCCAGATGGAAGAGGATAAGAGTTCAGTCAGCTCAGAATATGACTCTGCTGAAAGCTGGAGCCGAGGGGAGGACAATTGGCAACTGCTAGCTGCTTCTCCTCCCCCCGCCCAAGGCCCAGCCCTATGCTCCCCTAGGTAGTAGTCCTACTCCTTCCCTGGCCCAGCCAGGCGTCTGTGTGTGTGGGTCTTCCCCTGAACTACCATTGTCCACCCATCCCCATATAGCCCCCCCCCCCCCCTCCGCCACATTGACCAGAGCCATCCCTCCTAGAGACTTTAGCTGGGATCCTATCAGGGCATGATCACCCTGGGTGGTGGGAGAATGCTGGCACGTTTGTTTAACTGTCCTCTCGATGTCGTCCCCGTTTGTTCTCCTGTCTGTCTGGATACTACAGCATTCTGCCCTGTGTGAAAACAAAACCCAACCTCATTTAATCATGATTTGTGTCATTGATCACCTTTCTGTCTGTGTATGTAAGCAATAATGTTTATGCATGTTTTATTTGCCTAAATGCCTTTAAAGCAGCAAAAGACTGAAGCTCATTGTTTCAAACAAACCATATTTTTCATTTCAATATATAATAATCCTACCAGCATATGGCAAAATGATTGTTCTGTCATTTTCTTTGGCTTTTCTTTGGCTTGTTCTTTAGATGAAATGTATTTTTTGTTTGTTCTTTTTTGCTGTTCCCCGTCATTTAACTTTCATATACCTCATCCCTGACTTAATTTAATCAAATCAATGGCAAGGTTACTATTTCACCTCATTAATAACAAAGATTATGATTGTCAATAGATCAAATGTATCTCATTGTATTTCACATGAATGTTACCAATATCACCTTAGTCGAACTCCTATGTATTCTTGATTTTAGTATTTTTGGTCTGTTTTTGGTGGGTTCTACATGTTATTGATGGCTTCTATGCTGTTGATGGGTCTAGCTAGCTGACAATTGTGTAGTTCTGTGTGACTGGTATGATTTTCCTGTTTGTGCTAACACAATGTGTTAATTTACAGGGGCGGTAAATCACGTAGGAAATGATTGGGGGGGCAGCTGATTTAAACTATTTGTAAAGTGAAAATGTAACTTTTAAAAGCTCATCTGTTAACTCCTACCCAAATAATGTTGTTGACTCGTCCTGTTCTCATATTTGTGGCCAAAGCATGCATTTCAGAAAAAAAACACTCTTTACTTGTATCTCAAACAGACTGTTTCAAAGGGTATGGCTATTTCCTCATAGTGGATGATGTCATGTTTTTGGCCAAGATGGCTCATTGGCTAAGTTGGCCAATCAGCGTTTACTTGTCATGAGTATTTGTATTGACCAGTATACGCCCACACCATTCTGTTGTTGGTTACACCCACAACATTCAAATATAGAAAAACAGCTTTTTTAACACACTTAATTCCCATTTTTGGAAGGATTAATATTGTAATTTAATTATAGGTCATATTTCATAAATGTGGAATCACTGGACAGCTACTTTAACTGTCAATCATCACCACCTCCAACCATGTTAGAGGGATTCCCTAGCGACAGGTCAAGATGGAAACATGAAGGATTTTTGTGTAATCGGCCTTGTAGAGTGTTGATGAGAAGAATATCAATATCACCTGAACTTGCTTGCCAGTTTTTCCAACAGTTATGATTCGGAAGACAGTGTGTAATGTAAGATACAGTAGAATGATACATTCATGACAATGTAGCCTAATACCTATTTGGTTTAGTCTTCTTACCACTGTTTCTGCTGTTGCAAATATGCTGTAGTTTCCGAGTGGTGGGGAGAGGGGGGAATTGAGCGTTGTAACCCCAAACCAGTGTCGATAGTCTTGGGATGTGTTCAGATTTGCCTCTGCAGCAGTGCTCTGCGCAATGAGTGCTTACTCAGGAAAATTAAGAGTTTGCTGTAAGAGATCAGAGCCGTCTATGAATCGACTTTCTTACACTTATGGCTATGCATTTTAAATTTGCAAAATTCTCTGCCTTCGCCATTCATTTGCATCCGTAGGATTGTCTTTTGTTTGC
This sequence comes from Oncorhynchus mykiss, assembly GCF_057628025.1. Taxonomy (NCBI): domain Eukaryota; kingdom Metazoa; phylum Chordata; class Actinopteri; order Salmoniformes; family Salmonidae; genus Oncorhynchus; species Oncorhynchus mykiss. The sequence continues at coordinate 72,630,099 of NC_143026.1, read as the reverse complement.
GAGTGAATCGCCATTATATATCATTATGTGGAACTGAGCCGACTTACTTTTAAGCACACGTTACACAACAACTCTGTAACTACTGTGTGATTTGAATACATGGACAGGCTTGCCTTGGCAAATACTGCATTGTTTATCACTTTTAAATGTATTGATTCAAGTCTTTATTTGATTGATTTTCACCTCCCCAGCTTTACTGTGTACATTTGTGTCTGACACCTTGTACATCACCCACCCCTTATTGTTGTGAAGAGCTCAGAATCCCCAACACCCCCTCCTTGCTCCCTTGACTGTTTCCTTCTGGATAGTGGTTTGACCTGTTTTTATGTGCTGATTGTAATATTCTCTTGTGGTCTGCCACCTGTCATCTCCCCTCCCTCTCTCTGCAGCTTATTGAGACCAACTACCAGGGCATCGGCTGCGTGGACTCCATGTGCTGCTACTCGGAGGGGGAGAATGGGTGCAGCCGGCTGGGCCGGATGGTGGAGCAAGTAATGGGCCGCTGCGACCCTGCCTGCGCTAACAGGTGTGACCCCATGCTCTGTAGCCTCTACTGCTGCAGGCGCATCTCCTACAAGCTGGAGCAGGACGAGCCCACTGCTCCCCAGGAGTAGCCGAATAGAGAGAGGTCCTAGCCTAGTAGAGCGAGAGAGAGGTAGACTAGACTACGCTCTTACTGGTAGGACAGGCACCCCAGTGACAGCCAAAGGTTTTGTATGGAGGGAGACTAGTATCAGGATCCTGGATCTAAAATGACCTTTAATGGAGACTTGTTTATCTTGTATGCTATGATCAGCTTCATGGGGTTCTTATGGTCTATTCTTCTTCCATATTCAGTGGGACAACGTGCTCACCAATGTAGCCATGTGTCTATGTAATCCGATCTGTCCTTCCAAGTCTGTACTCTTATGGATTTCTTTTTAAATCTTCTTTCACTCGTGGGCTTTTTGTAACCTATCTTTGTGGCTGATCGACCTTGTCGTCTTCTGAAGTTTTGTGCTTCTTTTAACTTTTCCAAAGCCTGCTGAGTCAGTGTGTTGCACAGTGTAGGCTAAGCCCAGGTTCAGAGTCCAAGTCGCTATTGATCTACAACAATGTATTTATGTTGAAAGATCTTTTCAGGAGAATGCTACTCGAGGTATATTTATTGGATCATTATTAAAGTATTCTCGTTCTGCATTTTACCCGTACTCCTGGTCTTGCCAAAGTCTGTTTATACTGTATGTGTTTATCTATGGAGAATGACTGCATGATGCCAGTGTGACGCTTTCTCAGCCCCTCCCTTGTCTGCCCACACATGTACTCTACACCCTCACTGTCCCAACACTGTGAGGTGAGGCGAGCACTGGGAAAGAAAAGGATCTAAGTTAGACTGAGACTTGTTCCGGCCTTAATGCTAAGATACTGCCACTGCAAAGGGGCAGATAGAGACCCTACCATGGGCCATGGGAGGTATATATCAGCCCTACTTTACTGTACCCTGTACTATAGTGATGATGCTTGTGTTTTGACATGCTGCAGTGTTTGGTGTCTGTGTGCCACAGCTGAAACACTGGGACCACACTCCCTGACATAAAGATACTGGAAAACTGTAGTCTCAAAAGGAGAATAGGAGAGTGTTTTTGCTATATATTTTATACAGTTAAGTACTTGAAGCCTTATAAGTGCTTTTGAGAGGAAGAGAACTCTTGTTGCATGGGACTGCTTTTGGTATTTTGTATTCTGAGTAACCAGACGTTGTTGTGTGTGTGTGTCCCATGATATTTTCTATAATGTCACTCCTCCTCTTGCTTTGCTGCACTTTGTCTGAACCTCTCGTCATTGCCACTATCTAAAATCTAGATAATATTCAACTTCCCCCATCGAAGTTATTTATATGCTGCTGTTATCACCTTGACGTCACTATTCAATCTAATATTCTGCTGCTTGCCTTGTTCTCTGTTCTGTTAGATGGCCATAGACAATGGACTAATAGCTTGATATCAAGAGGGAGTGCCACTAGACTAGACAATTCACACCAACATACACATTTATCAAGAAATACTTATTTTTGAAATTACACCGCACCATGTACATATAAGAGCTTAAACGGTTGTCTTTGTCTGAAAGACGTAATCCACATAGCACGTATAGGGTGTCGTTGATACTTTTCATCCAAAGATAAAATAATGGGTATAGTTGAATGAGATTCTACAGGAATATTGTTGAGAAGTGGTGAGTCTCTACTATGTCCCCTGGTGGTGGTGTTGGCTTATACAGGCTATGAAAGATGGGGGGAGGCCTTGTGCCTTTCTTGAAGGTAAGAGTTGAGCTTTCTTTTCAAGGGCTCTTAGATATTAGAAAAATATTATGTTTGTTTTTTTACTATAGATATGCACATATATATTTAAGTTGTTTTAGATATTATGCCTATTTTTGTATTAGCAGAATATACTCCGTCTAAATGAGTTCATATATAGTACAGCCAAGAAAAGAGCTTCATATTATAAAAATAAACAGTATTTAGTATACCTGGTTATGCATAGGATGTATTATTCATACAATGACATGCAGATAGAGAAGGGAGACGTTGACTGTTTGTGTTCAAGTCATCCATGTTAAATCATCCTGTACTAACCCTCACTGTACGCACCTTATTCTCCTCCTTTTTAGTTTGACTTTGTTTGCTTGTGCTGCTCCCTCTGTAGGTTGAAGTGTAGTGTAGGAGACAGGGTTGTGAGGCAGTGGAAGATGAGCAGGATGACAGGGCTTCAGATCCAAGGCAGGGCCTCCTCATGTCAATACAGATAAGGTCTTCAACCACTCCTGTGCCATGACATCCCCTTACTGTACCATGTAATGGCACGATGGCTGTCCATCCAACAGTAAATGAAGGATCTTTAGGCAGGTCAGAGACAGACAGACAAGCACTCCAGAGGTAGGTTTTCAGCTTAATCCTCTCCCACCGCCACCCCTCACTCCTCTGTCGTTGATGCTTTTAGATTGAGGAGCAACTCGGACCCCTTCTATTCCAACGACCGGAGCATCTTGACGCTCTCCCCCATGGAGGCCACTCATTGCTAAGGTAGCAGAGAGCAGTTGTCCCGCCAGGTGCCCCGTCCCGCCCTGCCCCGTGGCCAAACAGAGGGACTACTCACTGCACGGCCCAGGGCTGACCACCTCAGTGGACAGTCAGACTATATCTCAAGAGAAGAACGTTGAAAGCCATGAGGCTCTGCACCACCACTTTCAGAGATGCTGCATTTGCCTCTGTTCTGTTCCTGTAAATAATAAAAGGGAATCAGACCAAAGAAGGATTTGTCAGACTTAAGTGAAAAAAAAAACCATGGTCTACTACTTTGCGCCTGTAGGTTAGTGCTGCTCCTGCTTCACCACCTGACTATCTGAAAGGTCTGCCGCCTTTCCTGAGGAAATTAGGTGGACCTTTTTAAAGCCATACCTTCCATTTTTACTATCTGTTTTTCAAGGTATGAAAATGTGAAAGCAGTTTGGTCAGGTCTCTGGTATTTAAAAAAAAAAAAAAAAACATAAAAATAAAAAAATCCCTGAAATGCCTTTTCTGCTCAGATTTGTTAGCGTTGTGTTTGTTCCGAAATGTCGACAGGAGAATGTCCCTATAATAGCTTCCTACGAGAGATGTGTTGTTCCACCAATACAGTGCCTTTTGAGAAGTGTAACTTGGTCCCCCCAAAAATTGTCACCTAATTCTAACATTTTGTTATAAAAAGCACATGTTCAACTTAATAAAATAAAACACTTTTTCCCATCAAGAGGTTAAATAAAGAAATTACTATAGTAAGTGCCAAATAAAGTATCGGGGGAGGGCAATTGAATGCACATACAGTGGGGCAAAAAAGTATTTAGTCAGCCTCCAATTGTGCAAGTTCTCCCACTTAAAAAATAAGGCCTATAATTTATCATAGGTAAACTTCAACTATGACAGACAAAATGAGAGAGAAAAAATCCAGAAAATCACATTGTAGGATTTTTTATGAATTTATTTGCAAATGGTGGTGGAAAATAAGTATTTGGTCAATAACAAAAGTTTATCTCAATACTTTGTTATATACCCTTTGTTGGCAATGACAGAGGTCAAACGTTTTCTGTAAATCTTCACAAGGTTTTCACACACTGTTGCTGGTATTTTGGCCCATTCCTCCATGCAGATCTCCTCTAGAGCAGTGATGTTTTGGGGCTGTTGCTGGGCAACATGGACTTTCCCTCCAACAATTTTCTATGGGGTTGAGATCTGGAGACTGGCTAGGCAACTCCAGGACCTTGAAATGCTTCTTATGAAGCCACTCCTTCATTGCCCAGTGCGTTTGGGATCATTGTCATACTGAACGACCCAGCCACGTTTCATCTTCAATGCCCTTGCTGATGGTAGGCTTTGTTACTTTGGTCCCAGCTCTCTGCAGATCATTCACTAGGTCCCCCCATGTGGTTCTGGGATTTTTGCTCACTGTTCTTGTGATCATTTTGACCCCACGGGGTGAGATCTTGCGTGGAGCCCCAGATCGAGGGAGATTATCAGTGGTCTTGTATGTCTTCCATTTCCTAATAATTGCTCCCACAGTTGATTTCTTCAAACCAAGCTGCTTACCTATTGCAGATTCAGTCTTCCCAGCCTGGTACAGGTCTACAATGTTGTTTCTGGTGTCCTTTGACAGCTCTTTGGTCTTGGCCATAGTGGAGTGTGACTGTTTGAGGTTGTGGACAGGTCTTTTATACTGATAACAAGTTCAAACAGGTGCCATTAATACAGGTAACGAGTAGAGGACAGAGGAGCCTCTTAAAGAAGTTACAGGTCTGTGAGAGCCAGAAATCTTGCTTGTTTGTTGGTGACCAAATACTTATTTTCCACCATAATTTGCAAATAAATTTATTAAAAATCCTACAATGTCATTTTCTGGATTTTTCTTCTAATTTTGTCTGTCATAGTTGAATGGACCTATGTTGAAAATTACAGGCCTCATCTTTTTAAGTGGGAGAACTTGCACAATTGGTGGCTGACTAAATACTTTTTTTGCCCCACTGTATATACATAAAAAATAAAAATAAACATTTCTAGAGCATCTCTACAGATAACAGGGTTGTGTTATTCTCAACACACTCAGTTTTCACCACAAAACACCAGATAATGGCCCCCCAAATATAAAGGAACAGTTTCACCATATTAAAGGGAAAATCCACTCAAACTGTTTTATTTTTTATTTGAATGAATCACTGATAATGTAAAATAAATATTTTTTTAGAAATGCAAAGCAACTAAATAAGTAGGGCTTTACAATGATGGTAAAACTTGGGGAAATATTCAGGTTAAAATCATCTTAGAGGGACATGTCAAAATGCTTATTTTCGGTGCAATCTGATTTTATAGAATTTTACATGTGGTCTATATTAAAGGGCACTTCATTTAATATTATAGGCTTTAGAATTTAATATTGGTGCACAATTTCTACTTAGAATATCAAAGGGTCACAAAAGGTACTCTTTTCGTGGAACAACCCAGATATGAAATAGCTGCCAGGATGACATGAAATAGCTTTCACATCTAGTTGTTTTCAAAGCCACAAATTGTTTCTGTTTGCCTTTCACTAATCATTGCCTATCATTTGAATCATGTTTTTCTTTAATTTGTTAGTCTTTTCCCCCTCTCTTACTAACCACTTGTTAATGTTTGTATACATTTCCATCATATTACTGGTAATAGGGCAGGCGAGAGAACCTCACGGACTGAATGCAACTGCTTTTGCTCTCTGTATCCTCTTTAGCTTTTGGGGCCTTTTAGCCCACAATAATGGAAATGTCTGAGTCAAGAGGGTCATTGAGACAACCATTTTAAACTTGCTATCAATGACAGTGACATTATGTACATCAGCATACATATTTATCAGAATATTGCCGAGATACATAATCATGGGATTTTATATGGTTACTATTTTTAGCCGTTACATACCTCTCAGTAGCTTGAAATGGGAGACACTTGTCCAAGAAGTCAGTGGAGCTTGCTATTTATTTGCATGGTACCAATATTCGTAATTATATCTGGCACTACTATTGATCATGGTCAGCATTGGTCATATCTGATGGATTGTACTTGTTTGCTACTCAGTTTTGATATAAATGCAGCATCTTGTTCAGATTGTCACATTTCAATCTCAATCAGTTTATGAAGGCAATATGGATACATCTCTACAAGGACACTGATGTAAAGTCAGCTGTTTGTTTCTCTTGATCATGTTCATTGAAGAAAAAAGGTATGTTATTGTACTCCTGTCAGTGAAATGGTTGATGTTTAAAGCAAATTCTATTTATGGAATAAATGTTTTTAAAAAGCATGTAACTTTTGTCCTTTCCAGCAGAATGTGTATGCAACAAATGTTCACACACACTACTTGACCATTCGATAGCACTAGCATAGTGTCGTGTCTTTGGTTATGCCGGATTATGTGATATGACTTGCTATTCTATAAGATAATTTCTCCGTAATTAATATTACCTGATTGAGCTAATCATGTAAATGTAATTAGCTAGAGTCGGGCACCACAAAATAATATTTATAGAGCTGTTATCTTCCAAATACTCTTAAAAACCTAGTAATATTTTATATCCATAGCAGTCGATATCAATCGTCAACTCAATTCAGTCTCATCTGAAAGTTGTAAATTATTTTATCTGCATGAACCATGGCTAACAAGTTGAATCAGCAATACAAAATATCTAACAATTCACATACAATTAATCATAACTTGATTACGTCAAAGGAAAACGTCCCTAGCGGGCGGAACAGATATGACAACTTGTTACACAAAGGAAAAGGGGATGGGTTGAGTGAAAGAGCGGGAGACTGAGGAACAAAAGGAAAAAGCTGTGCTATCGTAAATACAGTATCTTATGCATTCTAAATTACCACCCATTTGAAAAAGGAAAATGCAATAAATATTTACTCTGAGCTGCGCTTCAGTAGGTTGGTAGTAGATGGAAGACCGTGTTGCCAAACCGAGTCCTCTGTCGAATGTCTCTGGTTGTCAATTGGATGTTGTAGTAACGTTGTGTGGTAGACGGGATACTCTGTCTGTTCCTTCCTAACCTGCGTTTGCAGCTGCTGTTGCTAACTCAACGGCTAGGAGGTATCACTTCTGTAGTGAATAAGAGTTCAAAGTTCATACCATTCGCAACCAAAGCTCACGCTGATGTTAGCTTCATTCTGTAGTTATCTGAACCATTCTGACATGGAACAGGAAGTTATGTTGTCGTCAAGGCTTTATATAGGAAGGGAGAAGAGGGCGTGTTTTATAGCCCATGTCCCTTCAGAGGCGGGCCACTGATTGAGCAGCCCTATCTTATGAAAATCCAAAATCACATTACAATTTTGTGAATCTGATAACTGTGTTGACTTTCCACTGTCGTTTGTCATCTTATCATTGAGAATGTCTGCTGACAACCGAACTGACATATTCATTAAGTACCACCGCACATGTTCAATTGTTCGGATTACCAGAATATAGTTGATTTTGCCCCACCTACTCTGTTAACCAAAGGTTTTTTAAATGTAGGGTAGAGAGGAAACAATCATAAATACCTCTTTCCCCCTGTCATAAATCTATCCCCCAGGCCAACATCATGACAATAGTAATATACCTCTATACAGCTACAAAAAAAGACAGGATATTGAGTTTCTCTATGAAATGATATTTTAGAAAAATGTGATTTGGCAACACATCAATAACAATTAGGCTCACTATTGAATGGATGACAGCACATAGGTTAGCAGACATAACTTACCACAAACAAGTTGTCAGGAGTGTGTGCTTGGGGGGATTCAACACTTTATAACCCTGACTGATTTCAGCACCAACCTTCTCTCAAATTGGTTGTTTAATGATAGGTCATCTCTTCCATGGTATTAGTTTTATGGACTAAAGTAACCAATACAAGGTACGCCTGTAAGGGGAGGCAGTTATCGGTGAATAGCCCTTACTGTAATTTCACATCCTGGATTGAATCTGAATCATACAAGATGTAGCTAGGCTCCCACAATGTTGCCCTAGGTCTGGGATTTTCAAGACTAAAATGTAGCCTGAGTGTGATATCATGACAAGGAGTACAAACAGATCTGGGACCAGGCTATAGAAGATGTGGCAGCATGTACAAAACTGAAGCTAGAAGAAAATTGCCTTGCTACCCAAATTCCTTGCTTTGGCCAAATGCGACGCCATGCCCTTCCCCACAATGAGTCGATCTGAATAACTCCCCAAATAGAAATCCATTCTAGACCATCTAATTGGGCCCAGAAACTGATGGTAAAGTGGCATTTTGAAAATTCTGATTGCTTAGAGAAGAACCAATCACTGATGATTTTTTTTTACATCACCCTTCATTTTGACACCACAAACGACTGCAAGAGGAGAATAGTACAAAAGCCAGACTTCTACACAGCCATCAGAAAATTTGGATTAGAAAAAAAACCTACGCAAATATACCAGTATTGTTAAATAGACACATTTCTGCCACAAAACATGAAGGCAATTTTCTGGCAACTGTACAGTGTGATCCACATGGACCTGTAGTGTGTTCCCTTAGGATTGTACAGCAGTTTGCTACTCCTGTAGAAAATGCATCAACCCTTCTGGTTTAATTTTAAAATGCCTCATTTGATTTCTACAGTAACTTAGTCTCAAAGTTCACAAATAAATATTCACACATGAGGATTAGATTTAGATTATTCCTCAGCGGCCTCCTCAAACTCTACCAGGGCTGCGTGCCGGTTGGCCTGGGAGCCATCCTTGAAAAACACCTTCTTGATGACTCCAGCTTTGGGTGCTCGGATGACGTGCTGCAGAAAGAGAGAATAGTCTGAGGACCCATAGTTAATTTAGAGCACAATGTGAGTGATAAGTGGGTGGCTACAGAGTTAGAAAAGTCCATGTGTGTGCGTAGTATTGGGAGTGGAATCCTCCCAGTGCCTGAAATGTCAGCTCACCTCCATTTTCATGGCATTCATCACCATCAAGGAGTCTCCCATCTGCACGGTGTCTCCTGCCTTCACCAGCACCTGGAATAAAGATGAGATCATATTAAGGATCTTCCCTATCAATTCTAAATGGCCCTGTTAATGTTAGGACAGAGAGTCCGTGTGGCCACATTCTGTTTTTCCATTGCAACTGACATTTATCAATTGGCACGTCTGAACGATTCACACCATACCATCAACAGGAGGTATAGATTAAATAATTTTCCGACATTAGCCGCTAAGTGAGCTAATGAGAGATATCCCATGAATCAGCATGCCTGACCATCTGGCAGGAAATCACATCCCACAGCAACATATTAAAGATCAGTCAGAGTGGCTGGGTCAGCTTTTATAGACAGATACATTATGGCGGTGAGAGAGACAGCAATGAGAAGAGAATCTGTAATTTATTACCTTCTCAATGGTCCCAGTCATGGGTGCCACAGCTCCTCCCTGTGCTCCTGTGCTCACACCAGCCAGGAACTTGGGCACTGGAATGCTCACCTCTGCACTACCCTCCTGATGGGGAGGAGAGGGTGGGTTGGAGGAGAGGGTGGCTTAGAGGACCTAAGGTACCCTGATATGGAGAATATGTGTTCCAGAGGAGGGGACTCACCATAGAGAAGAGGTGTACTGTGTTATCCAGGATGACAAGTTTGGGCCGGGACTTCACCCCGTTCACAGAGCAGTGCAGGAATGATGTCTGTCCCTCTGTCTCCACCTCCCCTGACACCTGGAACACTTCCCCTCCAATCTGAGGAAGGAGACAAAACACATCAGCCGCAGGAAATCATGTTTGGGTATGTTCAACCTTTTCCATTAGACATTTTTACAACACTCAGCACATGTACCTCCATAGAGTAGGTCCCATCTGGATTATATGTAACCGTTAATTCCACTTCTGCACAGAAAAAAAACATTTCACAGAACTTTAAGTCTTTTTTCTCTGCCACTTGATTCATGGAAGACTTGCCTTCATAAAAAATGCATATGATGGGTCCTGTTCAAATTACTTTATGTATGACAGAAAATATGAATAACTTTTACGACAAATTCCATGTCACAAGTAAACAAAAAGCAGATTAAAAGTACTTAAAGTACTTTTTTTCTCTGTATTCAATCAATATTTTCAGCAACAGTGAAACATGAGGATGAGAGAGACTAACTTTGCCATAAGGACTGCTGAATGTTTCATTATAGTGAGGAGATGGTATTAAGATGGGTTCACTTATAGTCTGGACGGAATCAGACACACTAATCAATGTCATTAGTGAGGTCTAGGAGAAACAAGAATGAGGTCTAGGAGGCCTGGCTGGGCTCCTCATCAACATAAGACTGAATGAAGAGCATTTCAATCAAACCAAGGTCTACTGGCTGCTTCCTCTGAGCTATTGAAGGAGGTTTGGACTCACTAGTTTCACCCAGCTGGAGCGTCATATTCCTACTATATAGGATGTTCACCCTCCTGCCATTACTGGAGGCAAAAGGAGAGAAGGGATCTGCGACAGGAGAAAATAACAGACAGTTTAAGGTATCCTCCAACAGACAACAGCACTTTTTCAGACAGTTGTTGTATAGTTCTCAGCGATCTGTAGACAGGCCTGTGTTGTTATTCCTCACCGTTGGACTGGTCTCTGAAGGTTTGAGTGCTGGCCCTCTCTCTGAGCAGCAGGCCCAGGGCAGCCTGACACAGTGTGGCCCTGGAGGGAGGGCTGGGCTTGGGGAACAGCTGCTCATAGTGCTGGGGGATGAAGCTGGTGGTCACATTCCCCGCCTCAAACTCTGGGTGGCCAGACAGACTCAGCAGGAAGTCAATATTGGTGTTGAGGCCTACAATCTGCCGGGATCAGTGGTCAATCAATCAACAGTTACAAAACAGAAATACGCAGTGGGATGTGTCCAGTATGTGTATAATGTTAATACTCTTACGTTGTACTGACGTAAGCAGTATCTGAGCTTCCTCAGAGCAGCAGAGCGATCCTCTCCCCACACCACCAGTTTAGCGATCATGGGGTCGTAGTGGGCTGACACTTCATCTCCTGAGAACACAGACAGGTACATAATCATGTGGATATATCAACTAGAGTTCGACCGATTAACCGGCATGGCCGATTAATTAGGGCTGATTTCAAGTTTTCATAACAATCGGTAATTGGCATTTTTGGCCGCCGATTACATTGCATTCCATGAGGAAACTGCGTGGCAGGCTGACCACCTGTTACGCGTGTGCAGCAAGGAGCCAAGGTAAGTTGCTAGCTAGCATTAAACTTCTCTTATAAAAAACAATCAATCTTCACATAATCACTAGTTAACTACACATGGTTGATGATATTACTAGGTTAACTAGCTTGTCCTGCGTTGTATATAATCAATGCGGTGCCTGTTAATTTATCATCAAATCACTGCCTACTTCGCCAAACGGAGAATGATTTAAGCGCATTCTCGAAAAAAGCACAATTGTTGTACCTAACCATAAACATCAATGCCTTTCTTAAAATCAATACACAGAAGTATATATTTTTAAAACCTGCATTTTTAGTTAAAATAAATTAACATTAGCAGGCAATATTAACTAGGGAAATTGTGTCACTTCTCTTGCGTTCATTGCATGCAGAGTCAGGGTATATGCAACAGTTTGGGCCGCCTGGCTAGTTGCGAACTAATTTGCCAGAATTTTACATAATTATGACATAACATTGAAGGTTGTTCAATGTAACAGCAATATTTAGACTTAGGGTGGCCGCCCATTCGATAAAATACGGGACGGTTCTGTATTTCACTGAAAGAATAAACGTTTTGTTTTTGAAATTATAGTTTCCGGATTTGACCATATTAAATGGCCAACGGCTCGTATTTCCGTGTTTGTTATATTATAATTAAGTCTATGATTCAATAGAGCCGTCTGACTGAGCGTTTGCCAGCAGCTCTTCACAGCGCTGTTTATGACTTCAAGCCTATCAACTCCTGAGATTAGGCTGGCAATACTAAAGTGCCTATTAGAACATCCAATAGTCAAAGGTTTATGAAATACAAATGGTATAGAGAGAAATAGTCGACGCGTCATAATTCCTATAATAACTACAACCTAAAACTTCTTAACTGGGAATATTGAAGAGCTGGGAATATTAAACCACTTGCTTTCATATGTTCTCATGTTCTGAGCAAGGAATTTAAACGTTAGCTTTTTTACATGGCACATTGCACTTTTACCTTCTCCAACACTATGTTTTGCATTATTTAAACCAAATTGAACATGTTTCATTTTTTATTTGAGACTAAATAGATTTTATTAAGTTAAAATAAGTGTCCATTGAGTATTGTTGTAATTGTCATTATTACAAATATATATATATAAAAATGACAATATTGTCTGATTAATCGGTATCTGCTTTTTTTGGTCCTCCAATAATCGGTATCGGTATCAGTGTTGAAAAATCATAATCGGTCGACCTCTAATATCAACAGTACTGTCTGACAGCTGTGTTAAATAGGTGTAAGTAGGTCCAGGTGAACTGGGTGTACTGTACCTTCCCTGACGCCTGTCTCAATGCGTGTGCACTCGTCTGCCAGGGGTGTAGACAGATGAAGGAGGGGTCCTGCCCCAGGGAGGAAGTCGTTGTTGGGGTCCTCAGCGTATATCCTGGCCTCAAACGAATGGCCCATCAGTTCTATCTCCTCCTGCAGGAGGGGCAGCCTCTCGCCTGCAGCCACCTGAGAGACAAGTGAGAAGAGTACACAAACATCAGGGTGGTGCGTTTACAAATTGTTAACCAAATCTATATTCAGATTGAAATCCTGCCATCTCTGGGATTATGTGAGATTATGAGGCCCTCTAAAAGAGCTAATAAATACACTCAACATATTACAACACAATGTCCCCAACACCCCCGTTCTGTTGGCATTCCTCTCCCTCTTTCTGCCTTACCCTGAGCTGCCACTCCACCAGGTCAGTACCAGTGATCATCTCAGACACAGGGTGCTCCACCTGCAGACGCGTGTTCATCTCCATGAAGAAGAAGTTGTGCTGTGCATCCATGATGAACTCCACAGTGCCTGCATATAGACAGGGACATACATGTGGTTGTTACACCAGTGCACAGGATGGCGCAAAGCAAACAGGTGTTACAACATAATATTTTTTTCACACCCTCTAGTGGGTGAGTGTTCAATGCCCCAAAAAAAGACAATGGAAATTGAGGACTCTGCATCCCAGCATGCCAATATTAATTATTTGTGTAAGGTTTGAGGTCAATTCTCTGTTCACCTGCTCCCACATAGTTGACGGCTTTGGCTGCTCTTACGGCTGCCTCACCCAGTTTCCGCCTCACGTCCTTGCTAATTCCAGGCTGCAAGCACAGGTGCAAACACAAAAACACTACAAATCATTAACACACACATACAGTCACACAGACTAGGAAGTGCAAAACACAGTGCACCAAGCCTCCTATCCAGCAGACAGCCATTCACACAGGAAACCAAGACATGTTGTGGTGCTGAGAGCAACATTATGGCGGTAGCTGTATCATAGCACTTACACCTGGTGCTTCCTCAATGATCTTCTGGTGCCTTCTCTGCACGCTGCAATCCCTCTCAAACAGGTAGACAGCATTTCCATGCTGGTCCCCAAAAACCTGGACCTCCACATGTCTGGTGAGTGAAGGAAGATCGGTCACAACATCTAAACAGGGGTGTAGTCTGAACCTTAAACATAAATAGATACAGAGTGTCTTCTACATACCTGGGGTCCTCTACAAATTTCTCCACTAGCATGACATCATCATTGAAGGACTTGCGAGCCTCTCGTCTCGCAGACTCGAGCTGCTCATGGAAGTCTTCAGCGGTGTGTGCAATGCGCATTCCCTAGATAAACCAATCACAACCGTAGGAGCCTTAAGACACAAACAACAACACTATCATTCCATGAAACAATCCTTTCTGTGTGTGCATCTTACTTACTTTACCACCCCCGCCACGCACAGCCTTTATCATCACTGGGTAGCCTATCCTGACAGCCTCAGCTTGGAGCTTCTCATCCGATTGGTCCTCTCCGTGGTAACCCTCGATGATAGGAACACCCGCAGCTGACATTATGTATTTTGATGTACTAGGAAAAATAAATAGATTTCTAAGATGTAACTTTTGAATAACTAGTATTCAAATCAGACTTACAACATACAACACTGAAGAGTGACTTTAAAGAGAAGTCATTCATTGGCCACGCCCACCACATCCCCCTCACTAACTTCACAACTGCTGCTACAAAATATCCTAGGGGACACACTGTCATTTAAAAGGTAGATACAGCAAAATAAAGTTCCCACAAGCAGCCCCGCAGATATTGAGATGCAACACAGTCACACAGTATCTGCGCATGTTCACAGGTTTGCTTCACACTGTTACAGCATGGTAGCCATGGCACCAACACAGCAGAGATGTTGTGCCTCGCGCTTCAACACTCTTAGTTGTTGAGGAAATTGACCCACTATGCCGTTTACTTTCTGCATCTATGTCATATCGCTGAGTCTACCTTTAACTATACCTTTTGATACCCATGTCTCTGATAGCAGATGATGGAGGGCCAATAAAGATGATACCCTCCTGTTTGCATGCCTCAGCAAACTCTGTGTTCTCTGACAGGAAGCCATATCCTGGGTGGACAGCCTATAACAAAAACACCATTCATAAACATAAACGTATTCGTCAGATATAGTCTGAATTGCGACTTTGAGAAACTGGGGATTGCCATAATGAATGAGTACTGTAAATACAATACTGCACTTGACAACATACATGTGATCCAGATCTCTTGGCAACCTCCATGACTTTCTCCATGGACAAGTAACTCTGCTGGGATGCGGCTGGCCCAATGTTATAGGCCTCATCTGCCTAAGAAACATGAGAAGCCCCATAAATACAGCTGCATCTACAAACATATACTGACAGAGGGGTCAAAGTTTCAACCTTTAGCCTTGACATACCATGGCCACATGCATGGAATGACGATCTGCATCACTGTATACTGCCACAGAGCGCACACCCATCTTCTTTGCTGTTCGCATCACACGGCAGGCGATTTCTCCTCTGTTGGCAATGAGGACTTTTTCTATCCTGCCTTGCCCTAGAGGGAAAGAGACCTGAGGTAAGAGTGATGATGTAAAGCATACTAATTGAGACAACTCCAATGCTTCCTCTGCAGTTCAATCTACATGGCGATTAATAACTTCACAAAGAGATATTCAATATTGCTCCATGTTACTTACCAATTGAGGCAAACCGCACAAATCCTTTGGTCCATATCAATTTCCTAAGATGAGATAATATAGAACATTGCAGGACACAGACCTTGATGGTTGAAAAGGTCATTTAAAGAGAGCACGTTGTTACAGCTGTTTACATCAATGAATGGCTTTCAAGGGCATGCCAACTGTATGCCCATGTACTAAAGAGTAGTTTGTTTGTCCACAGCTGGCTAACACTCGTATTCATAATGATCATTGCTCAAAGATGATAACTAGTTGATATAGAGCTAAATGCATTAAATTAACTGCCCATCGCTTTGGAAACAAAACATTTAACCATTCAACTGGTTAACTACCTAGCTGGTATGCTAAGTTAGCCAGCCAGCTACCTTTATTTAACCAGAATCGGTGGATAATTTTTAAGAAAGGTAAGTAGTCTAGTTAGCCATGTTGACACACACAACATATGGCTTAATCGTTTTGGCTAACGTGTGCTAGGGTTGTTTAACCATTTTAACACTAACGTTAGCTAGCGTCAAGAAGCAAACTAGCTACAATCTTGCGCGTTGGGTTTGCTGACTAGCTAGCTAGCCAACTGTCTTGACAGAAAACTATCGACATCTTCTAATCTTAGCAGTTTATTCATTCAAAATAGCTAACATGCAGTTATCGTAAACATAACACAACATATGACAAGCATTATCGACTTACTGTTGAAATATTCTTAAACCCTGTAGGGTTTGAACATTCAGGACAGAAGCCATGTGAAGTTAACGTTTGCAGTCTAAACAGTCAGTAGCTGGCTAACGCGTTAGCTGAATAAGAAAATAAGCGTTTGCCTTTCAAATATATATTATTTCGATTTACCATTTAATATGTAGCTGGTTAAGATACTGCACTTTACAATACGTATTATCAACTAAAGTTGATCGGTGGAAATGGTATTATATGAAACTATAGGCCGAAACATGCTTAGTTTGGTGAAAATCGCTACAATGTGACGTAAACGACTAAATTCAATTTGCTGCGTGCTTCTCTCTTGTGGACGCATAGGATGATCAACCAATAGAAAATGCCGAGACAGAGGCGGGGCAGAGAGGAAGAGGCAAAGCAAGACGTTTTACCAAATCAAAGCAACATTTTATTGGTCACATGCACATGATTAGCAGAAGTTAATGCGAGTGTAGCGAAATGCTTGTGCTTCTAGTTCCGACCATGCAGTAATATTTAACAAGTAATCTAACAATTTCACAACAATTACCTTATTAACACAAGTGTAAAGGAATTAATAGGAATAAGTACATAAAAATATATGAATGAGCGATGGCCGAATGTCATAGGCAAGATGCAGTAGATGGTATAGAGTACAGTTTATACATATGGGATGAGTAATGTAGGGTATGTAACCATTATATAAAGTGGCATTGTTTAAAGTGGCTAGTGATACATGTATTACATCCAATAATTTAATTAATTAATTAAATTATTAAAGTGGCTAGAGATTTGAGTCAGTATGTTGGCAGCAGCAACTCAATGTTGGTGATGGCTGTTTAACAGTTTGATGGCCTTGAGATAGAAGCTGTTTTTCAGTCTCGGTCCCCACTTTAATGCACCTGTACTGAACTCGCCTTCTGGATGATAGCGGGGTGAACAGGCAGGGCTCGGGTGGTTGTTGTCCTTGATGCTCTTTTTGGCCTTCCTGTGACATCGGGTGGTGTAGGTGTCCTGGAGGGCAGGTAGTTTGCCCCTGGTGATGCGTTGTGCAGACCTCACTACCCTCTGGAGAGCCTTACGGTTATGGGCGGGGCAGTTGCCGTACCAGGCGGTGATACAGCCCGACAGGATGCTTTCGATTGTGCATCTGTAATAGGTTTGTTAGTGTTTTTGGTGACAAGCCAAATTTCTTCAGCCTCCTGAGGTTGAAGAGGCGCTGTTGCGCCTTCTTCACCATGCTGTCTGGGTGGGTGGACCATTTCAGTTTGTCCGTGATGTGTACGCCGAGGAACTTAAAACTTTCCACCCTCTTCACTACTGTCCCGTGGATGGTGGGGTGCTCCCTCTGCTGTTTCCTGAAGTCCACGATCATCTTCTTTGTTTTGTTGACATTGAGTTTTAGGTTATTTTCCTGACATCAAACTCCGAGGGTCCTCACCTCCTCCTTGTAGGCCGTCTCGTCGTTGTTGGTAATCAAGTTTACCACTGTAGTGCCACAGATAGAATCTGGTCAACTAAAAAAAGTAATTGCTAATTTACTACGTGAGGCTTATTTGATATAATAGAAGTTTCGTAATGGTTAGGTTGTTACTCATGTACTGATATAAGTGGACGCACGGGGCATTTAATCAATTATACTTTATATCAGAGTCGCGCCTGTTGTTATACATAGATAGAGAACTCATCATGGATATAACCCGTTTTAAAATGGACATTACCGTTTAGGGCTTGCACCATTTTAAAGTAGTCAACTGGGTGGGGGTTCCTATTAGTTGGGGGCAATCAGCTAATGTTGATGAAGGAAATTACCTAATTTAAAACGGAGAAAGCCTCAATGGCACTACACGTGCTGTCACAGACACCTTTAATGGTACAGATTCAAAGATGAGTCTTCTATCTCTATGGTCTGTTGGTCACATGCATATCTGCCCTCATTGACTAAAATTATCCCACCTGATCTAGCCTCCTCCCGCCTGACTTCCATCTTTGAGGACATGTATTTTTCCATTGTTAGAGCAGTAAATCGGCTATCTTTTCAATATTGTAAAGAATATTGTAAAGTTACAATATAATAGCTAATCTTGGGGCGTGGTGATCCAATAAGGAGAGGTCACAGTGTTGACACTTTGGAAGTACATTTTTTTGAGAGGTTCCAGACATAATTTCCACCATTTTGCAGAACAGCCACGTAGGTAGGGGTGGGCTTGGTTGGCCCAGGCCTACCCACAGGGGAGCCAGGCCCACCCAATCAGTGACATCTGCGCAGTGAGGCATATGTCACTATGGCTTCCGTTCCTCTCCCCTACCTGGGCTTGAACCAGGGACCCTCTGTACACATCAACAACTGACACCCACGAAGCATCGTTAACCATCACGCCACAAAAGCCACGGCCCTTGCAGAGCAAGGGGAACAACTACTTCAGGTCTCAGAGCGAGTGACGTCACCCGATTGAAACACTATTAGCGCGCACCACCGCTAACTACTAGCCATTTCACATCGGTTACATATGCACCATGTGTAACGGATGTGAAACGGCTAGCTTAGTTAGCGTGGGCGCTAAATAGCGTTTCAATCAGTGACGTCACTTGCTCTGAGACCTTGAAGTAGTAGTTCCCCTTGCTCTGCAAGAGCCGCGGCTTTTGTGGAGCGATGGGTAACGACGCTTCGTAGGCGTCAGTTGTTGATGTGTGCAGAAGGTCCCTGGTTCGCGCCCGGGTATGGGCGAGGGGACGGGTTAAAAATTATACTGTTACATTGGTGCCGTGACCCGGATTACTGGTTGCTGCGGAAAAAGGAGGAAGGTCAAAAGGGGGGTGAGTGTAACGGATGTGAAACAGTTAGCGTGGGCGCTAAGTAGCGTTTCAATCAGTGACGTCACTTGCTCTGAGACCTTGAAGTAGTAGTTCCCCTTGCTCTGCAAGGGCCGCGGCTTTTGTGGCGCGATGGGTAACGATGCTTCGAGGGTGACTGTTGATGTGTGCAGAAGGTCCCTAGTTCGCGCCCGGGTATGGGCGAGGGGACGGTCTAAATTTGAACTGTTACATTGATGCTGTTGACCCGGATTACTGGTTGCTGCGGAAAAAGGAGGAAGGTCAAAAGGGGGGGTGAGTGTAACGGATGTGAAACGGCTAGCTTAGTTAGCGTGGGCGCTAAATAGCCTTTCAATCAGTGACGTCACTTGCTCTGAGACCTTGAAGTAGTAGTTCCCCTTGCTCTGCAAGAGCCGCGGCTTTTGTGGAGCGATGGGTAACGACGCTTCGTAGGCGTCAGTTGTTGATGTGTGCAGAAGGTCCCGGGTTCGCGCCCGGGTATGGGCGAGGGGACGGGTTAAAAATTATACTGTTACACATGCTACTGCCTACTTAATTTGTTCATTTAGCAAACAATTTAGCTCATAACCCAGTGCCTTTATCTCAGTCAGTATATTTGAGCTTTAATTAGCTTTTTTTTTTATAATAAAGCATGCAAGAAATCTATACTTATATGTGAACTTGAAAATAATGAATTTCAATCGTGCTGGATAAAGCCACACTTTTAATAAGGGAATATGAGCACTCTTTAAACAAAATATAATTTCCCCCAAAAAATATAATTAGCATGTATCATGATTAAATTTGCTGACCATATTGGCTGATTATGATTGTAAACTTACAGAGTGTTTTCCTAGAAGTATTAACCACATTCACATATTTTTTTACTGTAATAATATTATTTCTATTTTCTTTGCAAACAGAATTAAATATTTTAAAAAAACAATAAAAAGGTTCATATTGAGTCATGGATAAAAATACTAAAAAGCATCTAGGAAACACAAAACATGTCTATAAAAAGCATTCATATTATGTTTGCATGAAGTCTTCTCAGATCCTGTCATAGCCAGCTTGTCTACGGTTGTTCCAGATGATCAGGAAGGTCAGGACAGCAATCAGGAGTAGTCCCACAACCGTGGCACCAATAATGATGGGGAAGATCCTCTTGTTGAAGTCAGCCCAGCACTCAACCTCTGAAATGCCATAGGGGGGACAAAAAATATATATATTGTTTATGAAACTTGAAAGGGAAAAAAAATCCTGCAATTTCAACAACTCAAAGACCAGCATGAGCTTCCTGAAACTAGCTTCTTAAATACTGGTTCAAAGAAAAGACAAAATACCATTTCCCTAATACTCCAAAGGAATCACTACCCGAAAATCGTATTCATAGTTCTTGGTCAACTTGAGGTCTGATCTCACTGACATATAATACACAGAATAATAACTGACCTACTTATAATAACCTAACATGCAAATGAGACAGAAAGAGACCTAGGCTGTAACTATGACCCAGTAGACTGGGATGACTTGCTTGAAATCTTTCAGAGCTACTTAATGGCAACCAAACATAGACAGATGCAATTCAATATATTGAACAACACATATTTTACTCCACATAGACTGCATTTACTTGATAATAAGATAACTGACACATGTCTTAGATGTAAGATAAATACAGGAGATTTACTGCCTATGTTATGGAGTTTTCCCTTCCTATATCATTTAAAAAATATATATCAGCAAAATGTTTTAGAGCCAGAACTTCAAAATGACCCCGAGATGTGGTTAACTTTTTTTGCAAGTTTTTTAAAACTTTGTAAAGTAAATGTAATGTAAAAATAGAAGCACAGTATTGATTTTGTTTTGACTGATTCTGTTACATTTTACAATATTATTTAATCTGGAGCTTAACACTTGGATAATTGTTTTTGAGGGGCCAAAACAGTAAAACATTACCTTTACAATATTACATTTAAAAGAGCATTATACCATAAATATGCCTACAGAAAAATAATAAACAGAAGGCTTTTGTAAATCATGAATGAAAAGGTCCGCAAAATGTAAAAATCGACATACCCTCTCCAAACTTCCCATTGGTGAGTTTGAAGGCTTGGAACTGAAGAGGCCCAAGCTTCACTCTAAGGTTTTCAGCCAGATGAAACTCGGTCTGAGAATTACACTTGAGGCTGTGGTCAGCGGCAGTTGGGAACAGCTTTTCATGTTCTATCACCCCAGGATAGTTTTTATTTCCTAATGGGGAAAGAATATGCTCAGCCTTGTTTTTCTAACAATGAAAAATCAGTTGAAAAATATCCATGCATTTTTTTTCAAATCATGTGTCTACTTGTGAGATCATGTTGGTCAACTCACCTTTGCTTGGTGCCAAATTAGCTCTGACCTTTGACACATAGGATATGTTCCCTTCCTGTGGGAGGAAAAATAGTTAATGATGTGCATTACATAAATAAATCATTGTTTTTATTAAAAGCCAAACATGCAAATCATCATGCAAATGCATTTGAATGAGTTTGCTTCTGCTCAGAGCCATATATAGATATAATGTATTGCTCTGCTTATGATCGTTATATGGAACAGTTGTGGTCAACCTGTGATTATTCTTAGTTATCATCTCAGAGTCGGAGAGGATTTTTTTTTTCCAGTTATAAGGTGATCTGGTCATGTGCATTAGACATCATGTGTGGCATGAGAAGATGGAAGTTTCTGAATTTGTACCTTTTCAAAGGTGAGATCCAGATAGCCTCCCTCTCCTACAATAGCCAGGGAAAGAACAGCCTCTTTTTGACCACATCTACCCGTTGCGAGGGTGGTGGAAGGGTCTAAGTTGAAATAGGAAGCTTTCTGAAAAAGGATCAACATACCACTGGATTGGAAAAGGACAAAAGCAATAGCAAACAAGTGATGATGTAGGAACAAGTAATTCTTGTTATAGATTTAGAGCTACTTAATAATATAGTATCATAATGAGTGTATGGCCGAACTCATGACCAAACATAGTAATGTGTATGAGAATGGCCGTTTTTTTTTTCACGACTTAGGTGACAAACCACATGATGTCTCACCCCTGATAAAGAAGTGCTGAAACACAAACAAAAAGTGCTGAGAAAGTGATTGTCCCTACCTTCTTCTCAATAACTATGTACTCCACTCCCATGGAGACCTTGATGCATGGCTTGCCTGCGGTATCATTCAGCACATAGTTTCCGGTGACAGGAGCAGTCTCTTTGGGCTGAAGAACAGGCTTCTCTGGGAGGCTTGATTGCTCGGTGGGCTCAGAGTTGTTTAGGCCAGACTCATTTGTGGTGATGATGGTCTGGTCCAATGCAGCAGTCATAAGGCTGTTTCCTGTGAAGCGGTATAGTGTGTGAAGTGTGAAGTGAAACAGTTTACAGAAACCATAAACCCGGGGCAACATTCACATGCACAATTACAGATCCCCCTTAGGTTCATCTTATTTTTTACAATAAAATTAAATAAATAATTGTAAAAACGTGTTGAAGTAGCCATGATTATGTCTGTAAAATGTCATGCAATTTTACCTGCAATGATTTAGACTTTTTAAGAGTACACTTCCACTCTTTTCTAACATTAACTCAGAATCAAATTCAGATTCAAATGGCCTGCAGTATCAACTTATATCAGACTACCACTACCACCGAATAGATTAGACATTATTAGACATTATTAGATAGAGGTGCATGCAACTCACCCATTATGATCGCAACCAGTAGAAAAAGTATTGTTTCACGATGCATGTTGTTTCTGACTTTGTCTGTCATCTTCTGTGTTCAGTTGAGAATTTTTGTGTTGTGACCAAATGTATGAGGTGTGATATGGTGAATTCATCTCCAGACGACCAAAACGCCTTGTTCAAGAGATGAGTGCCTTCAGGGGGAGGGGCAAAGAGGGTTTTCTTTTTAAATGATTTATGAGCTATCTTTAAATGGCTGATATACCCTATATGATGTGACTAACTTTACCGTGTGCTGTTGCAGGTCAGATATCTTGTTATTTGTGTCTACTCAACTCTTTATCTAAAAAGATAGCGTTAAAGTAGGTTGGTTCAAAGGACATGTTGATTGAGCAGTTTCTATGACAATTACTTGTTTGAATTAATCCCGAGTTACAGGCTTTAGCCTCTAAATTGAAAATATGAGGAACATTTTTTTCTATTGGTTTATCAAAGATTGTATTTGTATCATACCTGGACCATGATGCCTTTATACATTGATTCTATGATTGGTTCATGTTTATTGCATCGGAGCTCTGGTGGGATTCTGGGAATGGCTGCGCTGCTGGGGAAATCAAACTGTGTGTTAGCAGGCATTGAATGCATTTAGGGTCAAAGGTAGGGAGGGACAAAGTATCTCCTAAAATACACACCACTGCAGCAATGTGTCAATGCAAGTCAGAATTCATTTTGGATTGACAAACTGACCAGCATTTTTGGAAAGGGTCATGTTCACCCATCCAAGTACTTTATAATGGGAGAGAGGTTGTCCTATTGCCTTCCATTTACATCTTAATAACACGGACTACTATTATTCTACTATTGTATTACCTTCTGACACACACTAATACTAAAGTAATATGTATGTTTACTTTAGAGATAAAACATTTGTTTTCGTTAGACCAAAAGGTTTTGATAAAGTCATGAAGTGGCTATTTATTACAGGAAATGAATTTGTGATGTTTCATTTGACCAGCACATTCACAGAGACGTTCAAGGTTTTATTCCATAAATTATAGAGGAGACAGGACAATAAACCCTCCCCAGGCACTTGACTCCTTGATAGATATTTTGAGATGGGTAAAGAAAACAAACTGGTGTCACAACAAGTGACTGTAGAAGGATAATATGATTTATAACATGTCCATCATTGTTCTTGCATGCCATAAACTCTCCACAACTCAGAGACAGATATAGATTTTTCAAAGAATGCAGGCATGGTGGTGACAGCAGATAAGTAAACATTTACTCTGTTGTCACTGGGACTGCCTGGATGCCTTTCTGATTGTGCACTGTCTCATTTTATTTGAACAGGTCTGTGTAGGCGAATAGACTACAGTCAATCATTTCAGAGGTAGGAGTCCAGTAAGGAACGAGATCTGGTCTCACATTTCCTTCTCTCCGGTCCTGGGACATACATGTCTTTGTTATGAAGCTGGGAGTGAGGCTATGTGTGCTGGTGATCTCTCTCCAGCTTTGGGCTCTGGGACAGAGGCAGGAGCTTGAGCCAGAGCAGGTCCTTGTGTTCTGTGATGACAAAGACGTGGAGGCAGCTGTGGACTTGGCCCTTGTCAAGTACAATGAGAAGCTTCCTTATGGAAATCAACTAGCACTCTACCAGATTCTGGAGGCCTCAACGGTAGGTGACATATTGAGAACATTGTTATTTATATTGAGTTATTTATCCAGTCCTTTTTGCATACATCTTGAGTTCATTGTATTGATGAAGAGAAAATACGAACATTACTACACAGTCACAGTATTTATTGCTTTCCTCTCTTGTAGGCTCAGAGTGACTCAGGCACTCAGTACTTTGTGGAATTCAATGGCAGGGTCACTGACTGTCCAGCAGGGGGAAACAAAGTCTGGAGAGACTGTGACTACCTCTCAACTGGGAACCAGGTAACTTACCTGGTACATTGCTATTAGATGACATCTCTGTGCAATCTGATTTTTAAATAACAATAAAAAAATGTATTGTTCTGTTTATTTATCAGGTGCCAAGCCCTTGTAATGCAACAGTCCACATGTCAGAGACAGATAAAGAGGTCCTGGCAGTTTTCTGTGACCCAGTTGGTTAGTTTTTCACTTCACACAAAGTAGGACAAGCCAAAGACCACATACAAGTCTATTTATACTTAGAGTTTTTCCAGACAACCAGATAAATGTCAACCAAAGATTGACTCATGTAGAGGAATATTTATATTTGTTGATTTAGATTAGAATCACCAAAAAATGTGTGGTTAAAATGAATTTCTATACTGACAACCCTCTCTGTTCTCCAGTGGAGGCCCCTGTTGTTGCTGAACGCTCCACATGTCTGGGGTGTCCTAGGGAGATTGATGTGGACAGTGAGGACCTAAAGGCTCCTGTGACATACTCCATCACCAGGTTCAATGCAGATTCGGACTCCAGCCATCACTTCGTCCTGAACAGTGTTGGTTTTGCTACGAGACAGGTAAATCAGTTTCAAATCTCACTCTGAGTTATTGAACGCTACAAAGGCTAGTTGACTACGCCACCTGGTGGAAAGTTGAGCAAGACTCTAAATACCTTGTTCAATTCAAACCTGATTCACACTGTAGGGCCAAACTGAGCTGAACTAGGCCAGGGCTGATCTGGTTACGCATCTACGATAGCTGCTGGAACCATACTGGAAAGGACCATGTGAAAAGAGAAGATCAGAGCCAGTACGGTACAGTTCTAGCCCTAAAGTGTGAATCAGGTAACCGAGTGACCAGTTGGGATCAGGGGTGTTAGGCCCTACAACAGTTACCAACAACACAAATCTTTTAAAGTTATCTACTTTTGAAAAAATATAATTTAAGTTGTGTCTTTGCTCATCCCTTCCAATGGAAATATTCCAAATCATCTCCTTGGCTCTGGAATTAGTGGGTGTGGTGTGGCTATATTTACCTCTATGGGTGTGACCCTTGGACTGCACTGTACTTGTTTGCGTTAGGAGTGTCATTCCAGAATCCACTGGGGGGAGGGCGGCTCAAACTAATGTCTTTGAGTAACTTCTTTCACATGCTCCTCTTAGGTGGTTGCTGGTTTCAGGTATAGACTGATGTTCGATATGAGGAAAAGCAATTGCTCCAAAGCGGACCACAAAGAGCTGAACGATGAATGTCATCCAGATGCTGAAGATGTGGTAAACCACAATGGAGCTCATAGTATTTTTGTTGAATAGGCTACAGTATATATAATATGATTCTGCTGTTGTAATACTTCTGAAAGGAAATTAAATAGTTATACTTTTTGGAGAGAACTAAACCCATACCATTCAATGTGGTATCATAACATTTCATTGTAATGCTATGTATCATGAATGCTTGTCCCTGCCATCCTGTGTACCGTCTCTCTAGGAACTTGCTCACTGCAATTCTACAGTAGATGTGGCACCTTGGAGACATGAGACTGCAGAAGCAAATGTGGAATGTGCACCAGGTCCCCTTCAGAATTTTGTGAGACATTCTGCACACTATACTACTATAGCATATCAATGATGCTCAGAAAATATGATACATTAATAGGGTAGTGATGTGTAGCTATATATTTTGGAAATTTGTACTAAATGGAGGATTTTGACCAGGAACATTTTTCCATTCACAGGAAGTCTTTAGAAGAAGGCCTCCTGGATGGTCTCCCTTGAGGAACTTCAACAATTTTGCCAAAGCAACTCCAGCCTCAACTGCTTCAGCCAAAGAGGAGTCTTTAGAGGAGTCTCAGGAGCTCAGCCTGACTGCTGTCACCACAGCTAGCAGAGACCCAGAGCCAGCCATGCCCCCCACCACTACTGCAGAGAGCCCTTTCCACTGCCCCTCCAAGCCCTGGACGCAGTTTGTCCCTCTAACAATCCCCAGCCCTGCACAGGAGAAAAGCACAACACCCCCAACAGTGGTAGAGGGGTGCTTTAGTGATTTAGACTTGCTGGGGAAAAAATAAGTGAATGCTGTATAATGCATTTGTATCATAAGCACACCTGCTGATTTGAAATAAAAAATAATCATTTTATTCTCTTTTTGACAATGCAGTTCAATCTCACTTTTGCATTTCCTCAAATTTGTCAAAGTACATATTAACTGTTTGGCAATTTGATACTAAAAATAACTAAATGTACGAAATTGTGCTGGGTGTTGTGTTATTCTGTAAAGCAACATACTATCCACAAAAGTAAGTACTTACTGTAACTGAGAAGTTTATTTGTACATTGTCACGTAACACTCAAATAATTGTAGTCAGTCTGGATACAGTGCAAGTATTTAACTTAGAAGCAAACAGAAACAAAGAATACTGTATTTGATAATGTAGGTACAGTATGTCATGGGTTAGAGGTTGGATTATTATTAGTTGTTCCTAGTGCCAAACTTTCTTTATAGCTGCTTAGCAGAATAAATAAAAAGTATATTATTTTAACAAACTCATGCAGGATGGCTGTGTAATAATACAATCATAGTAGCTTTGTTGATAGTAATGACAAAATATATGAAAAATACAATTCAATACGTCTATAAACCTGTATTAAATGAAGAGCTTTAACCACTCCAGATGTTTCAGTAAAACAAAAGATGACACTTGAACCTTTTCTTAAATAACAAATTGTTTACATCATTTAACACATTAAATGGGTTATTTCCTTCTACATCATCGTATGGCCCAAGTCAACACGTATTTTAGAATCTCCAACTGTAGAGAGACTTGTAAGATGACCAAATGTTAACATTCACAATCGGTATGGATTTGCCTGTGCTAACCCTCAGTGCTATATACCACATGGCTATGACAGCTTTGTTTTCAACATACAAACATGGTTCAGAACAATTCCATTTCAAGTAAAACTTTTGAAGCTGAAATTTGAAAAGTTATATTTTCTAACAAATGATGTTTCAAGTACAGCATCACAATATCTTCCCTGGTGCTGTTCAGCAAGTGGAAAAGGTTTACAAAGCATTTACCACACTCACTGTATTACATTGACATTATGAATGGGCTTTTAAATGGGTCCAGCCCAAGAAAATCTATAACCTGTACAGATCCATATTAATGCACACACACACACAAAGTTAATACAACCATGCAATTAATGGCATTTGAAGAGCTAACAAAAGGCTGGTGACTACGATAAGCGTCTAATGCATCTGACAAATCTCAGATAGAAAGGGATACTATTGCTTATGCTTAAAAAAGACCTGTACTCAAACTACTGTAGGACCAAAGGCGTTAAAAAAGTGCAACATCCACCTGCATCAGCAACTGTCCATCTCTATACCAGTTGATTGGTTTACTGCATAAGGGAACAACATGTTTTCAAAACAAGACTACTCCCATATCATGAATGCATACGAAGTCTGGAATACCACCACAATAGTATACTTTAGAGAACCTCATTCCCAGGCTATATCTTTAGGAGGAAAGGTCTACTTTTGAGACAACATTTGCAAACATAGGCATTTATAATGCAGTCTGAAGCCATGTCAAGTATATTACCTCTAGGGTTTTAGAAATATTAAATTGTGACATGTTGTATTTGAGAGTTAGAATTCTGAAATACTAAGCAGGCACAAGTGTCCCTCATTTTTTTCTGGTGGTTTAAAAAGGACAGTTTACAATCTAAACACCAAAATCCTATAACCTCTGGTCACAACACTTGTTCACTACATGCCCCTTTCCTCATAACATAACTGATACATATAGAGGCAAATATATGCATGCGTTAGTCCTTAGGCTTTCTATGGTAATGCAGATAACCATTGAGCGATTCACACAACATTAGAGACTTAACTTTGGCTTTCATTGAATCAACAAAAACATATTTGAAAAGGGAAAACAAAAGTGCTTATTTTTTCTTGGGTTGGGGAAAATCTGCCATAAAGGAGACACTTCTTTAAAATGCCACCTTATTTCTCAACAGCATATATCACAGAGTTATGCTGGAGAATGAGAATACAGGGTTTTTACCCCAAAATGAATGTCCTTCATTTGAAAGGGGTTTGGACTTCGAGAAGCCATTATGGAAGAGAAACCTTTCCCACAGCTCCTATTCAGAGTTGCCTAGGTCCAACAATTATCAAAAGGTTTACTCCAAGAACACAATAGTAAACAAACTATCATAATAATGAATAAACAGAGGGGTCCACTCCACAGAGAGAGGAAGGGGTGCCCACACAAACAACGCTGACTAGCTGCCTTGGGACAGCCTTCATCCACTTTCCAACATGTACAAATAGTCTTATGTTCACATACTGTACTGCTGATTCTCCCCATGTCAACACACAGCACTGTAACATTCGTATAGTTCACAATCCAACTACACTACTGACATGCATGATGAAAGCATCAGTTACACGAGGTGACTATGTCTGTCTAGCTTAATGCACTTCTCAACATTCATTATGATGACGTCTCACTGAGCAACAGAGGTATTTTACCATTGACCTCCAAGACACAAGAGGGAGAAATCCAGCCCTTGCTCATTGTACGTCAACTACATTAAGGCTTCATTTTTAAACGGCAAGGTTTTCTTGACAGTGCATTCATTACTTTCTGTACTGCTGTACTTTATCATAGTATCACAGGCTGGGCCCACAGTGTGTGTGTATACACATGCAGAGGTATACATGTATAGGTTTCAAAAAATATACTGTATATATAACCTGCTGTTACTGCTAAATATGATGCCAAAGGAAGGAGTATGACAATAGATTTAAAAACTGTGGTGCCAGAAATGACCAGCCAGTAGAGCTATTGGGCCACAATGTAACACTTCAAGGTGCTGCCTTTCAGGGGGGGTATCTTTTTTTTATACAACAGGTGGAGTAGGCTGCACATCTAAAAATTACTGAATTCATACCGTTTTTTTCTGGGATGTTCCGTGCATATTCAAAAGGCATTTACGTTACAGGAAGACATCTATACACGTGACCCTGTAAACGGGACGGCAAACTCTTCTCTTTTACAAAAAGGAAAGGAATGAAGATTTTTATATTCAAAGAAAAAAAGCACACACAAAAAGGTTAAAAAAATATTACAGGCAAAAAAACTACCGTTTTAGACAAGGCAAGTTAGTTGGTAAGTTTCTGCAGGGAAAACCAATACAGTAAAAAAAAAAGGAAATTGTTAAGTGCTCGATAGGATAGTCAAGCATCACCCATTAGTTCATGAGGTTTGGATGTTCCACTCACAGCTGGCTGGTGTGTCTGGCCGGGCAGGGCTGGCGGATGTCCTGCCTGGACTTAGTTAAGCGCGTGCTGGCGGATGGTGTGGAAAATCCAGTCCATCTTGGTGGTCCAGCCGCCATGGTGGGCGTCGTTCATTTGCTTCATGAAGTAGTCCAGGGCCTCCTGCTCAGTCTTGTCCAGGGCCAGGGTTTTACGGATGTAGGCGATGTCATCGAAGGACTGCAGCTCGGGCATCCCGGAGCCCAGCATCATGGAGAACAGGTTGATGAAGAGGTTGGCATGCTGACGAATGGCCAAGTAGGCCTTATAGCACATCTCCTGAAATCTGAGACCGAATAGGAGAAGGACAAAATGCATAAAAATCAGTATATACCATTCCCATTGTTCCCTCTGAATTCTCTATAGCCTCAAAATAAGCCTTTGAAAGCATACATTTGGACATTGAAATATATAGTGTTCGGCTGGACATGGTCGATTTCGCAGTACATTTGTTAAAGCAGAAGTATGGGAGAGGGTCTGGAAAATTGGCAGACAGTAGCCTATCAAACACCCAGGGAGACAGAGCACACATTGTTATATAATAGCTGCCTACTGTGTAGACACTAGCTGTCTGCCAACTCCACAACCTTTACATTCAACACTAGACAGACATCCACAGATGTGTCCTTTCACACAAGGGAAAAGGCAGATGGCTACCTCTCAAACTCTCTGGTCTTCGTGCACTCCTGGGTCCCTTTGCTGATTACAATCAAGAAGTCTTGAGTTAGGACAAACGGAACTCGCTCTCGCTTGTAGCCAAATTTCTTTTTCTTGTGATCCAGGAAATGGCCAAAATCTATGTGAAAAAGCTGCAAAACATCCCAGATTAGCATAGAAAAGATAACACATAGCATTTGCAAAAAATATGCATCATGACAATATCTTGTTGATAACTCAGGTCCTACCTGCCCATCATCCTTCACCATTATGTTACTGTTGTGTCTGTCACCGATGCCTAGGATGAAAGTCGCCACGCAATACCCAGCACAGGATCGCGTAAACAAGTCAACGGCAAGGTCATACCTATAGACAGAGTTACGTCAAATCTGAGCCGTGAAACACTATGATATACAATTTTCAAACCAGGAAAGTACCCACACAACATATACAGTTTACTCACATCTCTCCCTTGTTCTTGTCTTTGAGCCACTGGTGTAGTGTTGAGCTGTTGAACTGTAGCGCCCCCTTCAAGCCACCTTTACACTGGATCTGCATGATGGTGTGAGAGCTCCGCACCACCTCGATCAGCCCCACACAGTCACCTAAAGACATGCAGCCGTATGGCAACATCCTGAGGTCTAGACCCTGGTTCTGCCAAATGTTCTCCATGATTCTGATGATCTGAAGTGTTAGCATGTCCTGTCGCAGGTCTGAAACAAACAAGTCATATTCAGTGGTCCATGGCAGGATTTAAATACATTCCATCTGTCCAAACTAATCAAGTAGAACTTTACATTGTAAAGCTATTGTTTAGAACGCAGTTTGATTATAAAACTCGACTCAGACTCACCGTCTCCGTTTTTGAATATGATCTCATTATTCTGGAAGAGGAGCTCGGACATGATGTCAGGGTTTTCCCAGTTGAGCCACAGTGGTCTTTTGGCAGATGACATGATTCTGCACTCCTCAAGCCTGGGCATTTTACCATGAGGAAAACATGCCAACAATGGGAGTCATCACAAGGGGCAAGCTACATTAGTTTCATTGATCAATTGTATGAACAGTGTTAGAATACAAGTGGTCTGCACTGAGGGGCCCAGTGGCTGAGCACATTAGTTGACAATCGGTTACAATAACATTTCACATGTTCATGCATGAGCAGAACGTTATGATGGGGAAATAGAATACTTACATTCTCTCTACCTCCACTCTCTTAGGTCAAATGAATGTAAAATTACCACTAGGGACACTAAAGAGCAATTGCTGGCCTTTGCAGCCATTGAAACAGTGTCCCATCTACAGTTTCAATAGTGTCCATGTTCAGGCATTGGGTGAGTAAGGTATAGGAGTTCCAATGTGGTGTGCCCACCGTATGTTTCCCAGCTGGTGTGCAGGGTTGAGGGGGGAGGTGAAATTCTGCAGGGCGTCCATATAGTCTGGCCTCCTCATCTGCTCCACCAGAAACTTCATCTGCACCTGCAGGACCACACAGAGCAGGCTGTAATGAAGATAAAGCCTCCAATAGAAATGTGAAGCCTAGTTCTCTCTACATTAGGTAAACAAAGCCACTGATGTCAGTTTCGTAAGTCAAACAGAAACGTGGAACAGTAAGCTGAAACAGCAGAGATTCTCTAACAGATCATCATGTTGCACAATAAGCATGGGTGTATTGGAGAGAGAGGGAATGCTGGGTTACCTTCTGAGTCTCATCCTTCTTCTCCTGTTTGAGAATGTCGGTGAGGTTGATGAGTTTCTCCATGGCCTCCACTTGTCTGCTCAGGTGCTTCAGGTACATGCCACACGCCCGGCAGTAGGACTCCAGCAGCAGGCCGAACCGCTGACTCACCGTCTTATTGTGCATCTCAGACCTAGGGCACATAGTGGACAGTGAAAGTGGATGACTTAAAAGGCATTTGCAGTCAGTCAACTCTGTGAAAAGAATGGAATTTACTCTGCAAAGTAACTCTAAGTCACTCACTTTAAGTGCCAGAAAAAGAAGTGTCCTATCCTTTGGTTAGTCAAGGCCTTTTTCAGTAGAAATCGTACCAGTGGGTTATCAAGGTACTGCTCATATTTCAGAACCTGACAAGAGTGGAAATTATGACATTTTATATTTGACAACAGTCCAAACAATCAAAGAAATGTGAGAGGAAGTCACTTTCTGGACACCAAAGCAAAATAAATCCTACCTGGACCAACTGAATGAGGTACTGAGAGAGTTTATCATCGGTCAAGTACTTCTCAAGGCACCGAACAGCAAAGTCACGGATCATTGGGTCTGGATAGTTACAATCCAGCAGCTCCATGGCTTGCTCTGGTTTTATTGCTGGCCAATCCTTCAGAAGGCAATACATCTAAGAGCAAGAAAAACAACAGTCACGTCACCACTGCAGCAGTGCTGCAGCAGAAAATGATACAATTCCCACAAGAGTTTCAGAAAATGCTCTCTTGAAAAAAATGTCTCAGTAATTAAAAAACAAATAAGTCACCTGTGCTACTTCATCTCTGGAGTTCCACTTCACAGCCAGCAGGATCTTGGGCAGGATCTCAGGTATATTTACACAGTAGTGCCTGGTGAGTAAGAGAGACAGTAGACATGTTAGTTAAGGCCTCTAGAAGTTTAAGTATGATGGTGACTGAGCTAGTTATGACTGTACCTGTGCCTCCAGAGGAAGTCCTTCTCCTGCTCTGTGATCTCAGACAGGGGGTCTCGGTTGCACACCTGTCTCAGCTGCTCGTTATCACTGTCCGTTAAGGCGTGGTCTCGCGCCACTCTGTTACTCTGCAGGGGATCAGACGTCACATCAACAACCATATATGGAGTCATTATTTAGCAAGGAATCCTTAGACCGTCTTAATAAATGGTTTGTAATGATTTGAGTTACAACTGCGTATGTATGTATGTATGTATGTATATATATATATATGTATGTATATATGTATGTATATATGTATGTATATATGTATGTATATATGTATGTATATATATGTATGTATATATGTATGTATATATATATGTATGTATATATGTATGTATATATATATGTATGTATATATGTATATATGTATGTATGTATATATGTATATATGTATATATGTATGTATATATGTATATATGTATGTATGTATATATGTATATATGTATGTATGTATATATGTATATATGTGTGTATGTATATATGTATATATGTGTGTATGTATATATGTATATATGTGTGTATGTATATATGTATATATGTGTGTATGTATATATGTATATATGTGTGTATGTATATATGTGTGTGTATATATGTATATATGTGTGTGTATATATGTATGTGTGTGTATATATGTGTGTGTGTGTATATGTATGTGTGTGTGTATATGTATGTGTGTGTGTATATGTATGTGTGTGTGTATGTATGTGTGTGTGTATGTATGTGTGTGTGTATGTATGTGTGTGTGTATGTATGTGTGTGTGTATGTATGTGTGTGTGTATGTATGTGTGTGTGTATGTATGTGTGTGTGTATGTATGTGTGTGTGTGTATGTATGTATGTGTGTGTGTATGTATGTGTGTGTGTATGTATGTGTGTGTGTATGTGTGTGTGTGTGTATGTGCATACGTATGTGCACACACACACACACACACACACACACACACACACACACACACACACACACACACACACACACACACACACACACACACACATACATACATACATACATACATACATACATACATACATACATACATATCTCCATCCATGTATGCCAATACCTGGCCTGACTGGCAGTAGCTGAAACCTAGCTCCCTGGATATGGTCCAGTTAGCATGTCCCTCCACGGTGGTCATGTCTGGGAACTTGACAGGACTGCTGAAGTAGTCAAACTCCAGCTCTAGACAAGGAGTTTCCTGTGTGTGGAGGAGAGGCATTATACTGTAAACCCTGATGATAAGGACCACAGAAACACAGACTGGTCATGTTAACTAACATGTTTACCCTGTTGGGGTTGGAGCCTGTGACTCCGATGGGGTTGAGTAGGTCCTCCAGGCCGTGGGGTACAGGCCACAGGTTCAGAGCCATTTTACCAGAGACCAGGGTGTGAGTGTAGTCAAACAGGTTGACGTTCCCCCACGCCAGTGGACAGTGCTCCTGAGTAGAGGATCAGAGCCAAAGGGTGGCATTGGTTATTTACACAAATTGTGAATGGCCATCCTTCCACAGACAACAGTGAATACAGGCTTGAGGGAATTTTATATGGGGTACTTGTGTAACTAACACAAACATCCTAATTGCCGCTTGGGGATTAAAAGTCGTACTGAATTGAATTGAAAAGATTAGTAGGCAAGCAAACAGACTTTGTTTTAGTTCAGTTAATTGGCTTCAAGCTGTACAGTAGGTTGCTCACAAAGGACAGCCTTTAGAGGCATTTATCTCTAATTCATCATGGGCACGAAAACCCATCTCCCCGACCTTTAGGTGACATCACTCAGCCCAGGTGTCAGTTACAGTCTTCATACCTACGTTACACAGCCACGATCGCTCCATGCCACAAGTCGATAAGTAATTCAACATCCACAGAGGACACCTCAGGCCATTCAGGTAAGACCTTTGAACACTGTTCTAGCCAGTGGGTATCATTTATATCATTAAAGGTCTGGGGTGTCCGATTAAATTGAGTGCTTACCTCCTTCGCCCCTTTCCTGCCTTTCACAGAGCAGATGGAGAGACAGAGGCGGGCCGCCCGGGGGATGTCGGGAATGTACATGTCGTAGGTCAGCCACTCGTTCCACCTGGGAGACAAGCACAGCCACAATGAATCACCCTGAACCCATTACAAGTGTTAATATCACAGATCAATACACACCCTCCTCCCCCATTACCATGGGATAAATAGTCACAATATGGTGATGTCTCTTGATGAGCGAGACACTGTCTGTGACACCATGTGTGTTGTGTGTCTGTAATACCTGGGATTAGAGCATGGCACACGCTGCGTGTTCACGTTGTCACACATCTGCTCCCCTCCATGGTAGATGCCGGTTCGCACATAAATCT
Organism: Oncorhynchus mykiss; assembly: GCF_057628025.1. NCBI lineage: Eukaryota > Metazoa > Chordata > Actinopteri > Salmoniformes > Salmonidae > Oncorhynchus > Oncorhynchus mykiss. The sequence continues at coordinate 72,594,643 of NC_143026.1, read as the reverse complement.
ACATGGACAACAGGAAGAATAGACACCAAAACCCCCTGAAAACGACCAGCAGTAGCAGCATGACAGACATTCACGCCAAGGAGTCTTACAGAAAATGAATTACTGAAAAGTGGCTTTAAGAGGAGTTGAGGGCTAGCCAAGCACAGAAACAGAAAACCAATGTGAAAAAGTTGATCTAAAACAATAACCATTGTCAAGTACCTTATCTATATCCCGAATGTTCACATTCACGTATGTGGCACAGAGCACTCGTATCCGCAGGGTTCCGTTGATGGTCCACAGAGACTTGGTGGAGGACTCTCCGTTCATGTACGGGGTGGCGGTGGAGATGCGCCGGGCGTACGAGGGCATGGTGAAGTTGTCCATGGGTAACTGAGAATAAAGGCTATCCTTCGCCATCAGCATGAGGTTGGGCATCCTGCCAAGCATGATGCAACTCCTCACATACTGAAAGGGAAAAGGAATAGGATTAAGATACATGATTAAGCAATATAGACCTGAGTCAGACCTAATGTTAGGCTTCAATGTGTATGCATTGGTTACATGCACACTAGGGCCCAACAAACCTTATATTGACTCAGGGGGCATTTCTCCAGGAGGTACTCGTCACAGCCGCACACCTTGAGGATGTACTTGCCCTGGTACTCCTGCACACACATCTTGAGTTGTTCAGGGGACAACAGCATGCTCCTGGTCTTCTTCCTGATGGCCTCAGCTATCACCTGTTCTGGCACACAATCATGGTTGATCTTCAGGGTGTATTTCTGCTTGTCATTGTTGGGTGAGACAATCACCCAGATCACTACAATGATTTGACCTATAAAATAAGCCACAGAAAAGAGAATAAATCAGAATATTACTCCACACAGGCTGAGAACAGCTTTGAAATAGATTATCATGAAAAGGAATAAGGATAATTTTGTTTGTTGCTTATTAATGTGTTGACAAAGTAGAAAAGGTTGTTGTTTGACACCCACTAAATGTGCCTTAGGCATCTTGCAGCATCTTGACATTACATTGCTTGATTTGAATTACCTTTGTCCAGTTTGCCATGGATGTGCTTTGGAAGTTCTTGTGTCGATTCAACATTGGGAGGGTAGACATATAAAGCCCGACTATGGGGTCCATTGGCATCTCGGAGTTCTACTGAATCCTTACAGACGTTAAGAATATTCCTCCTGAAGTCCTGCACCTCAGGGTCCTTTACTAAGTCAAACTCGCAAACAGGCATACCAATTGCGAATCCTAAAACAAAAGAAACTCACTTACTGATACTGTATGTTTTGGAGGAAAATGTAAGCATGTCGTTACTCTCTAAAAAGAGGAGGGTAGTAATTAAGTCTTACCAATTTCTCTGTTCAGAATTTTCTCCTCTCGGTTACCAACCGGTTCGATGACCTTTAGAAAAGGCTGAAAGAGCCTGAGATCACATAGTCTCCTAGTTTCATCATAGAACTCCTCTCGCTCTGCCTCCTGCGTAACACTGACAAATATGTAAGAGGTCTCCTCCTGTAGTAGGTGATGCAGGGGGTACTTCCTGGCCTCCTTGAACACTTCATGTTTGATGGTGATGAGCGTAGCCTCACGGAGGCACTCGAGGGTCAGGATCATCCCGTTTGGCAACAAGCAGTCCACAAAGATCCGGGGGGGCATCAAATGGATGCCCCATAATTCACCAGAAGAAGGTCTAGGAGGCATTTCTGTAGTCCTCACACACAAAGTTCATAGAAAATAGTTCCTTATCTCCTGAAGTGGAAAAGAGTAACAGTGGATTAGAATTATATGGAAGAAAAACATCATACAGTAGACTATATACAGTCCCACCTCTTGCTGTCGTGTGACTGTAGTTCATTTTAATTTCTAATAATTTGGTGGGCGCTTATATTTGTCCTATTTCACACATGTACAAGTGTGTATTAATACACATGTGAATAGTAATTATTTATTTTTGCATATCCCACTCTCCTCAAGACACCCTGTCAGCTCAGGGATTTGAACTTGAGACCTTTAGCTTACTGGCCCAACACTCTAACCTCTAGTCTACCTGCCACCCTAAGACCCTCTTTCCCTCACCCCTACTAGACAGAATAGGAACTAGCCACAATTCACCAGTGGAAACTGACCCATCAAAACACTACACCTAATGACAAACTAGCCTATGTTATGATAACTGTGATGATAAATCATGTTTATTTCCATCGATGTCCATGATGATCTAGCCTACTCAGTCAGTCACATGACAGACAGAAGCATTTCTATCTCCGGGAGTCAAGTTATTTCTCCTCCACATACAGCGAGAGCCAATGACATTTGTGACCAAATACCAGAGTTTTCCCTTTCCCTGAGAGTGCAACAACATGTGCTATGCTATACAAGGCACTTAACTTTTTCTGCTATCACTGTCTAACATCATTAATGTCAGTGAACATGCAGCTAACAATAACAACTAGGAAAACAGCCACGGTCTGTTCAATATGAAAGGCATCCAGTCTTGTCATCAGGATGTAAGGCAAATGAGGAAGCTTCTTCAAACAGGATGTGGATAAAGGAAACACTAAACCTAGTTTATTTGAATACAGAAACATGTATGGCTGAGGATATAGACGGAAGATATAGAAACTCAGTACCACACGTTATCTACCTAATCTGGACTCGTTAACAAAAGGGGGAAAAATATGAATATTTGATTGAAAAATTGACAAATCAATGTTGCTTCCTACCTTAAAAGAGCTGGTCTTATCTTGTGTTAAAACCCTCACCCTTCATGTTTCAGATCATCTGATCTCCAGTGTTGTTTTCTGCTGATTGGTAGGTAACCTATCAGCACAGTGCCATTCTCTGAAGACAGAGAGGAAGCATGAGACTCGTTATCACAAAAAGCCCAACAGTTAACCAAATTCTGTGATACAACCTCTCAACAAATGTAGCTAGCTCGAGCAAGAAAACCATGTAGCAAGGAGTGGGTGTGTGTAGCCAAAGGGGAGATATATAACGCTTCAATCATTCATGTAGCAAATTTCACTAACGTCTACCCTGGTGTTAGGTCCATGATGAGACTGTTATACTTCTGTAGCAAATCAATTTATAGCGTACCGTTACTTAAAGCTGTGTAGCAATCTATAGTTGTGTAGCTTCCATCATTTCATTTTTGTTAGCTAGTTAGATACTGTGATTGGTATAGTCGTTAGAATCACGACTGTAATTACAGTATAACTATTAACCATATAGCTAGCAAGATCATATAGAAATAACGTTAGTTAAATTTTAAGTCCAGTGTCCATATTGTCTCCGATTGTAAAACGTCTATTATTTTTAGTCATAGATATAGCTAATATAAAAATGTAAAGAATTGACATAAGAAACACTCGTTAGGTAACGTTACAGCTGGCTTCTAGCTAACGTTAGTTGGCATTCACAAGAAAGACATTTGCTGACGTTCCAAATCATAATCTGTTTTGATATTAACTAGCCAACAACATTACGTTAGCTAACATTAGCTAGGCTCCTGTCGGTCTGGTTATGGTCAGCCATTTATCATTTAAATCTAAATATATCTAGCTATTTTACTAAGAATGTAGCTATTATTAGTTAAATGCGAGAACGCTTACCAAGACATGTCTACGATATGACCTCGTTGGCTAACAGCTCGCGCTAGCTAGCTTCCAACACCTTCTCATGCTTGGTTCCCGCGGGGTTCCAGCGGATGTGTCAGCGGGGATCCAAGGGTGTTCCAGCGGGTGTTCCGCGGCGCAAGCTGTGTACATTCGATCATGCAGCGCCAGACTTTAGGCTACCTACGACTTGACAGCAGATTTCGCTATAGCAACCATGATGAATTGTGTGTTTTATTTTTAAACAGTCTACAATTTTACCATAGCTATCAGTTGCAATGAAATTGCATGATCAAAAATAAGATACACAGGCATGAAGCCTACCAATCATGTTTTGTTCAAATGCATTAGCTTAAATTATATGACGGCCATTTGTTACCAGCTGCAACGATCATGCACTGGGGGATTTTGGTAGCAAATTGGTTTTAGAGGAGTAGCTGTCCCGCGAGTTTTGATGAGTTTGACGAGAGTAGGTTACAACCTCAAACCATAATATAGAAAATAGCTAATAAAATGATCTATGTTAGTTATTTAAAAATATATGTTTTATTGCATGAACATTTGGTTTCGATAGCATTTTGCAGCTTGTAAGTGTTCAACTGTATAGATATTATGAAGATGAGCCATTGCAATAAACCATGCGGTCAAGCTACCCGACTCTCGGAATTGAATGATCAAGATAGCCGCGACTGAATCTGTGCGCCTGCTACTCCATGAATGGCGAAATGGACACATCAAATAGGCTAGACTAGTCGAGTTGACAATCTTTGTAGATTATTGAAGACCAAGGCCCATACTACCGTTATACTGAGTATAAAGCATTGTCAGTAATGGCATTCCAATGACACCAAAACGTCATTCAAATATATCCTCCAGATCCAATGACTTTTGTGTGATATCAGATCGGTAAATGTAGTGTAGTGGCGCATACCAATTCGGACGCGGATAGCTTGACCGTGGATTTCCGAGAGTCGCATAGCTTGAATGCAGTACATGGACTGTACCAACAAGAGAAGAATACACTCACAAACATGTTTTTCAAAGACCCACCTTTTCCTAAATGTTTTACATACGTTGTTACTATTGTCTGGGGGTTTGATTATGATAGGCTTTAGTCTACTAAAATGTAGCCATTTATTTTTTCGCAAAGTGTATATCCCCCACACCTCTCTGCTCGTGACACTGACAACTCACCCCTCCTCTTCTCTGGTGAAAGCAAGGTAGGCTGCTGGATTCTCAGCTGGTTCGAAGTTGGCCAGTATGCAATGATGGCGTTACATGTCAACAATAGAGATGCTTATTATCAGAGTGCCGATTATTACAGAAATTCGCAGCCTTTGAACTATGGGGATACCAGCTATTATTTTTCCCGATTACCAGGTAAGAAAAGGGTCTCATTCATTGCTGTCAGCGACCGTGACACTGCGAATTGATGGATGCATATTTGCAGCCTCAGCTACAGTGCAACAACCAGTGCTGATTGAAGGGGGTTTATCCAACCGGCATCTTGGTATTATAGATTGTAGTAGGCTATACAGATATACATACATTTAGTTGAGGTAGAGCCTACTCGTTGATTTGAAGAGATTCGACCAAGAACAGCCATGTTGAAATGACATCTGAAACTAGAGGTATATTAGGTTTCTGATCAATTCAACTCCAAAGATATGCGAACCTAAGTTAGTTGATTTGTTATATCCACAGCACCCTCTGTGCTTCTTCCAGTGAAGGTGTGATGCGGTGGACATGTGTTTCATGTAAAAATCAACTAAAGTGATAATGGTCAGATCAGTGGGTGTACATTATGGTCTGCTTGTTTAGAGGGATGAGCATGGCCTTTATTGACTGTCTCTGTTCCCAAATCTTGAAATGGAATTCTGTCAACTCTTGTCATAGCACAAGCTCATTGACACAACATGCTGTGTGTACATTATTCTCATGATGATGATGATGATTAGATTTAGTTTATTAATCAAATGCACATGGTCACAGATGTAATTGCAGGGTACAGTGGGATTCTTAAGCTCCGAGCTCCAACAGTGCAGGTCATAAATGAAACAATAATATAATAATGTATACATATTTACAACTGTAACAATGATAAATGTCCATTGGGGGTTAGGGCAGGGTGAATGTCTGTTTGGGAAGTGGGGAGTGATGAAAGCGGGGAGAACAGGCCCTGGCTCGGGTGGCTGAGGTCCTTGATGATCTTCTTGGCCTTCCTGTGACACTTGGTGTTGTAGGTGTCCTGGAGGGCAGGCAGTGTGCACCCAATGGTGCGTTTGGCTGAGCGTACAATTCTCTGTAGAGCCTTGCAGTCAACGGCGGTGGAGTTGCCATACCAGGCTGTGATGCAGCCTGACCGTATGCTCTCGATGGTGCTCCTGTAGAACACTGTGTGGGCCCTCTGGGACAGACCAAATTTCTTCAGCCTCCTGAAGTTGAAGAGTCACTTTTGTGCCTTCTTTACCACAGTGTCTGTGTGGTTTGACCATTTCAGCTCCTCTGAGATGTGTACACCGAGAAAATTGACGCGGATGACCGCCCTGTTGATGAGGATAGGGGTGTGCCCAGCCGGGTTCCTCCTGAAGTCCACAATCAGCTATTTTGTTTTGCTTATATTGGTGGAGAGGTTGTTTACCTGGCACCACACCGTCAGAGGCCCTACCTCCTCTCTGTAGGCCGTCTCATCATTGTTGGTAATCAGGCCTACTACTGTCATGTCGTCAGCGAACTTGATGATGGAGTTGATGATGCTGATAATAATTATGATGAATAACAGCTTGGGTTTGGACTTGAGTTAACCTTGTTATCCAGCAATGTTGTCTTAAGTAATTAAACCAGTTATAGATTGCATACTCTGTCTGTTGTAATGAGATACAATGGCATTGTCCACTGAAATAGGTTGACAGATCTGAGTCTGGTAGGTTTACATCCTTGGTGATGTTATAAATGTTTGATAAGCAGCCTCATTGTGTGCTTTACCCTGATTTGCTGTAGCTTTATTGGTAAAAATATATATTGATAGATTGATAATTTAGCGTTATTTATTGATACACCCTCATTTTTGCCTGTTACCAGAGTCCCCAATTGCATTCAGCCCATATGCCTCTCTATTTATGTGTATGAATACTTGGGAACAGATTCCCTAAATTAAATCACTTTGAGCTCATTTCCTGGTGATCTTACAGTCTTTTATGTCCAAGAACAAGTATGTACAGTATATATATATTTTCCCAGAAAGCTTGGCAGGCAAAATAAAATAAATTTGGCCTGTGGGCCTCCTATTGGGGAACTCTGCGTATAGTCTAATTATCAACCATCCCTCTCTTGAACTGGCAATAATGAGTCCTTTCAGATGGCTAGCTGTCAATAGCCTAACTGCTTTGTTGCCATTTCTAACTAGGCTAACTAATGGGTAAATATTTAAGCCTCAATTCATCTGTTTTATCTGCATGACTGAGTGTTAGTAAAATACCATAAATCTCAGGGTTTTTCAACAGATTTCAATGCTAAAACCAAGTCTCCATCGTGTGTCCCTGCAAGGCATTGAACATAAGAATTCAACAGGAAGTCTTTATGAGTTCCCTTCAAGCTTTCTCCCTTCAAAGACTAGTCATGCACATCATTCCAGTGCATGAGGCATATACTCTTCGCTCCATAATTGATGTGGCAGAGGAACACAGTGTAAAAGGCATGAAATAACTATACGTTTGTGAAGGGCTATTCAACCTTTGAAGGTTTTTGGTTCTTTCTTTCTTCTGCACACATACCAAATGAAAGAATTAGAACCCTCCACTTTAAGACCCAAGAAGACCTTTCCTTAAAATACTTTTCTCCAACTGAGAGACCCAAGCCCATCCCCCTTGATACATGGCCAATGACTACTCATTAATATCCCCAGGACTTACATTTTATGTGAAATCCCAGGGTTAAGCCTCAGGAGGAGTGTTATGTACCCAAGATGAGAAAAGAGGACTTTGACTCTGACCTTGGGCTATGACAATGTAGGTTCCTGGGACTATTTTTGGGATTAGGCTATATTCTCCAGTGAACATGTGATTCAGGTTTGTCTCCTCATTACTCCGCAAGGGGAAATAATAGCAGTTATACAGCATACTGCGTTTTAAGGCTAAGCAGATTAGTGGGTTTTTTCTTCTTCATTGCAATACCCAGAAAAAATATTTAGAAAGTGAGCAATTTTCTTGAATTCTTATATTCACACTCATATTGAAGTATTATTCGGTGTTAAGGCTACATTATGACATTTATCAGAATAACATTGATGTACACGTTGAAGACCTACAATTGCCGGCGCATCCTTTGGTTTGTTGTTATCGGAAAGTTCCATTTTAAGCATGCCATTCACTTGGTGTCACTGCATGGCTGCTGGAATCCAAAACATCCTACACTGTTATTTTAGGTCTATGAATCACTGTTGTTGGGTCTCCAATCGGAGTTGATACAGTGGAAACATCAGACATGAGCGCAGCTGCTGACCCAACCCCCACCCTTATATGCAGAAAAAATTTGGCCACACATGAGTGCCTGAAATGTACCCGGTCAAGTAGGCAATGGTCTGTTTGAATCAGCGGCATATCAAGAAATGCTTGAGGAACTTATTGTCGCAAGGAGCAGAGCTGTGAAACGCACTATTGTTTTATTTGTTAGTGTCTGTTTCCCCAGGGAGAAATGAACACAGTTGATTACTATAGTTATTGCATCCTCCAAATGTTATATAACCATTACATGCCTATCCTAAATTTTAAAGTATATGATTGATTCTAATGCTTTGCAATCATTGCATTGGCCCTCAGGACCAGAGTCTATGCTGAAGCCTTCACTGAGCCTATTTGGCCAGCAGCAGCCACTGTTCCAGCCAATGCCTCCTACACATACCCTTGGACCCCCTCCACAGACCCTCGGACCCCCTCCACAGACCCTCGGACCCCCTCCACAGACCCTCGGACCCCCTCCACAGACCCTCGGACCCCCTCCACAGACCCTCGGGCCCCCTCCACAGACCCTTGGACCCCCTCCACAGACCCTCGGACCCCTTCCACCAGTAGTAATGACCCCGGATCCCCACCGTTTCCCCCTCTCCAGTCCTCTGTCTGCCAAACCTCCCACTCACCTCCAGCTGGTGCAGGGGCCCCCCTGCCCTGTCCCACCTCCCACTGCCCAGGCGACCCTCAACAGCAGGCCCCAGGAGAAAGATGCTCAGATCGGGGCCACAGACCAGGACGCTACCTTGGAGGAGCTGTGTAAGCCTCTGTACTGCAAACTGTGCAACGTCACCCTCAACTCTGCTCAGCAGGCACAGGCCCACTACCAGGTGAGCTGGTGTACTGGACATGTAGCTTGTACCGTAATCTCATCCACCAGCAGGCTGTCTCTGTCTATATGCGGTAGTTTACTTGTAGGCCTACCCCAACACATACAGTTAAAGTCAGAAGTTTACATACACTTAGGTTGGATTCATTAAAACTAGTTTTTCAACCACTCCACAAATTTCTTATTAACAAACAATCGTTTTGGCAAGTCGGTTAGGACATCTACTTTGTGCATGACACAAGTAATTTTTCCAACAATTGTTTACAGACATATTATTTCACTTATAATTCACTATACCACAATTCCAGTGGGTCAGAAGTATACATACACTAAATTGACTGTGACTTTAATTAAACAGCTTGGAAAATTACCATAAATTATGTTATGGCTTTAGAAGCTTCTGATCATCATTTGAGTCAATTGGAGGTGTACCTGTGGATGTATTTCAAGGCTTACCTTCAAACTCAGTGCCTCTTTGCTTGACATCATGGGAAAGTCAAAAGAAATCAGCCAAGACCCCAGAAAAAAATTGTAGACCTCCACAAGTCTGGTTCATCCTTGGGAGCAATTTCCAAAAGCCTGAAGGTACCATGTTCATCTGTACAAACAATAGTACGCAAGTATAAACACCAGTGGACCATGCAGCCGTCATACCGCTCAGGAAGGAGACGTGTTCTGTCTCCTAGAGATGAATGTACTTCGGTGAGCAAAGTGCAAATCAATCCCAGAACAACAGCAAAGGACCTTGTGAAGATGCTGGAGGAAATAGGTGCAAAAGTCTATATCCACAGTAAAAACTAGTCCAAAATCAATATAACCTGAAAGGTCACTCAGCAAGGAAGAAGCCACTGCTACAAAACCACCAAAAAAAGCCAGACTTCAGTTTGCAACTGCACATGGGGACAAAGATCGTACTTGTTGGAGAAATGTCCTCTGGTCTGATGAAACAAAAATATAACTGTTTTGCCATAATGACCATCATTATGTTTGGAGGAAAAAGGGTGATGCTTGCAAGCCGAAGAACACCATCCCAACTGTGAAGCACGGGGGTGTCAGAATCATGTTGTGGGGGTGCTTTGCTGCAGGAGGGACTGGTGCACTTCACATAATGGATGGCGTCATGAGGAAGGAAAATTATGTGGATATATTGAAGCAACATCTCAAGACGTCCGTCAGGAAGTTAAAGCTTGGTTGCAAATGGATCTTTCAAATGGACAATGACCCCAAGCATACTTCCAAAGTTGTGGCAAAATGGCTTAAGGACAACAAAGTCAAGGTATTGGAGTGGCCATCACAAAGCCCTGACCTCAATTCCATAGAAAATGTGTAGGCAGATCTGAAAAAGTTTGTGCAAGCAAGGAGGCCTACAAACCTGACTCAGTTACACAAGCTCTGTCAGGAGGAATGGGCCAGAATTCACCCAACTTATTATGGGAAGCTGTTGGAAGGCTACCCCAAAAATGTTTGACCCAAGTTAACAAATAAAGGCAATGCTACTAAATACTAATTGAGTGTATGTAAACTTCTGACCCACTGGGAATGTGATGAAAGAAACAAAAGCTGAAATAAATCATTCTCTCTACTATTATTCTGACATTTCACATTCTTAAAATAAAGTGGTAAACCTAACTGACCTAAGACAGGGAATTTTTACAAGGATTAAATGTCAGGAATTGTGAAAAACAGTTTAAATGTATTTGGCTAAGGTGTATGTAAACTTCCGACTTCAACTGTATGTTTTGATGGCAGCAAATGCTTCTCATCATGCATCAACTACATTGTGTCTAACGTGAAATGTCAATGTTTGTTTATTTGGCATATCAGCCAAAACTTATATCCCCTCATGAATGTAAGTGGAAAATGTAATCCCTAACAGTTGTGCTCACTGATGATGGTGATGATGCTCATAATTCGCAATATGACGCTATGGTGATGACAGTGCAATGAGTGGACTGAGCTGTGGGATTGAATCATCCGTTGTCTCTTTTCCAGGGAAAAAACCACAGTAAGAAGCTGAGAAATTTCTATGCAGGCAGCCAGCAGCCACCTGCCATCAGGATTCCGGAGGTAATAGAGCCACTTTCCCAGCAGCTCCTCATGACTCCACCAACTGACAGTGCAACTCCCAAACAGGTAAAGCTTGGCGTTGGCACACAATGAATGTGTTATTGTTCAGGAAACTATAATACTGTATGAACAAGTCCAAGTTCTGTGAATTTTCAGCACATTCACGGTTTGGATCTCTGTTGTTGATCTGGAGAACTGCAATCAAATAGAATCGGCTCATAAGAAACAACATGATGGTTTGTAGAAAACTGTCAGCACTGTATGTTTTAACTCTTTTGATACTGTATGTAGCTTTGAACTGGCAGGATTATCATTTAGGCTGGTGAAAAGAAGAGCCCTTTTTTAAAAACTCACTCTTTCTTTCTTTGTTCAGCCGGTGTCATTCATGGGTGCCAGCAGGGTGATCTTAGCCACGGAGAACGACTACTGCAAGCTGTGTGATGCCTCGTTCAGCTCCCCTGCCGTGGCTCAGGCGCACTACCAGGGCAAGAACCATGCCAAGAGACTGCGGCTGGCTGAGGCCCAGCAAAGCAGTAGCATCCTGTGAGTCTGTGGTGTCAATACTGGTTCCCCACCCAACAGCAGGAAGACAAACAACAGATGCAACATGCGCATGGCTAATAAAACCATACTTAAACATAGAAATCCTGCCCCTTCAGCCCTGTTATATGAAATTTAATCAAGATACAGTTGAAGTCGGAAGTTTACGTACACCTTAGCCAACTACATTTAAACTCAGTTTTTCACAATTCCTGACGTTTAATCCTTGTAAAAATTCCCTGTCTTAAGTCATTTAGGATCACCACTTTAATTTCAGAATGTGAAATGTCAGAATAATAGTAGAGAGAATATTTTGGGTGAATGTTGGCCCATTCCTCCTGACAGAGCTGGTGTAACTGAGTCAGGTTTGTAGGCCTCCTTGCTCGCACACGCTTTTTCAGATCTGCCTACACATTTTCTATGAGATTGAGGTCAGGGCTTTGTGATGGCCACTCCAATACCTTGACTTTGTTGTCCTTAAACCATTTTGCCACAACTTTGGAAGTATGCTTGGGGTCATTGTCCATTTGAAAGATCCATTTGCAACCAAGCTTTAACTTCCTGACGGACGTCTTGAGATGTTGCTTCAATATATCCACATCATTTTCCTTCCTCATGACGCCATCCATTATGTGAAGTGCACCAGTCCCTCCTGCAGCAAAGCACCCCCACAACATGATTCTGACACCCCCGTGCTTCACAGTTGGGATGGTGTTCTTCGGCTTGCAAGCATCACCCTTTTCCTCCAAACATAACAATGGTCATTATGGCCTAACAGTTCTATTTTTGCTTCATCAGACAAGAGGACATTTCTCCAAAAAGTACGATCTTTGTCCCTATGTGCAGTTGCAAACCGAAGTCTGGCTTTTTTATGTCGGTTTTGGAGCAGTGGCTTCTTCCTTGCTGAGCGGCCTTTCAGCTTATGTCGATATAGGACTTGTTTTATTGTGGATATAGATACTTTTGTACCTGTTTCCTCCAGCATCTTCACAAGGTCCTTTGCTGTTGTTCTGGAATTGATTTGCATTGAAGCACATTCATCTCTAGGAGACAGAACGCATCTCCTTCCTGAGCAGTATGAAGACTGCGTGGTCCCATGGTGTTTATACTTGCGTGCTATTGTTTGTACAGATGAACGTGGTACCTTCAGGCGTTTGGAAGTTGCTCCCAAGGATGAACCAGACCTGTGAAGGTCTACAAATTTTTTTCTGAGGTCTTAGCTGATTTCTTTTGATTTTCCCATGATGTCAAGCAAAGAGACACTGAGTTTGAAGGTAGGCTTTGACATACATCCATAGGTACACCTCCAATTGGCTCAAATTATGTCAATTAGCCTATCAGAAGCTTCTAAACCCATGACATAATTTTCGGGAATTTTCCAAGCTGTTTAAAGGCACAGTCAACTTAGTGTATGCACACTGCTGACCCACTGGAATTGTGATACAGTGAAATAATCTGTCTGTAAACAATTTTTTGAAAAATTACTTGTGTCATGCACAAAGTAGATGTCCTAACTGACTTGCCAAAACTATACTTTGTTAACAAGACATTTGTGGAGTGGTTGAAAAACAAGTTTTAATGGCTCCAACCTAAGTGTATGTAAACTTCTGACTTCAACTGTATGTTTTAATGTTTCCGTTTAAAGAGAAAATGCCATAGCATGTGATAGATGCATTCCATTATTCTGTCCATCATAGTAACTATTATTGTTAGGTTGGCCGTTTGATTTATAAACTAAATATGGGAGACTTTGCTCTCAGTGATCCATCAATTTTTCAGAGAGTCGACTGAGTGTGTCCAGAGGCGTCCGAGGAAAGAGGGGAGCGAGTACAGGTTTATCAAGAACCGTAGGACCCCACAGGTGCCTATTGCCGTGCCAGGTACAGCACACTGAAACAAAGACATACCGGTAATAAAGTTTGACCAAACAGCAAATTACTTTACAGGGGAAAACTTGTTGTAAATCTACAATTTTGTTGTAAAGATCAGATGTAAGTAAAGTAAGTAAGGCTTGACCGAGCCAGAACGGCTCATAAAGATCAGATGATTCAGGGATATTCCTAGTCTTGAGAATGTATACTTTACTGTATGTTTGTAGAGCAGAGGTGGTTGCCCATTTCCTAATTATTGATTCCAATGAAGCTTTTGACAGCTGGTGGAGGCTATTGTTTTCTTCTCCATGGTCGTAGCAGCAGTGAACAGCCGCCTCTCATCACCACCTTTTGAAGGGGAAATGCTCTGTAAGAAAGTTAAGGGGTTGGCTGAGGCTGGTCAGTCATTGTGAACTCACTAAGCACAAGCCCGGCACCAGGGCTTTGGATATGTAAACCGATACAGCAACCCACGTCAGCTCTGCTGCCCCACAGACGTCACACAGCCTGCTCAGGTGGCGAGAGTCCATTAGACAGACCCCTCACTGTCTATTGTCCAGCCCAGTATCCTCTTCCGATCCCCCACTCCACATACCTTCCACCATGGCCTGCTCCCTCTGGATGAATCATAGGACACAACTGCACCCCCTCTCCTCCCTTCCCTTGCCTCCCTCAGGGCTCAGAGACATTGCTGATTTAAATGTCCTTTATGGACAATTCCAGAAATAGAGTTGTTTAAAACTCTCTCAGAGAGAAAATGTAGTTTGTCTATCGGAGTTACTCTGCAAAGGCCTGTGACGGTTCCCTCCAGACATACACGCAGATACAGCAGAGCATTTATTCTCTATCCAACATACATCCCTTCTCCTAAGAGAGCACCACAGTGGAGGTGTCATAATACCCCAAAAACCTAGTGGTCAAACAGGGAATAAGTTCAATTTTTTTTCTTCCACCATTCATTTTTCCAATTGGGGATTTTAGAAACACTTCAAATAAGGAATGTGTTTTCTGTAGGCTTAACCTGGCATGATGTTTTGATAACCATGTAAATCTCTCTCGGACAAGGTGACTTTTATCAGTATATTTGGCTGTTTACTCTCAGATTCGAAATGGCTAATTAGCATCAAATTAGACATGCAAAACTACAAATCCCTGCAAGCTCCTGCACGTCATCTCCAGCTGAATACTTTGCTAACAGGTATTGTGTCAATTTAAAACTTGCACAAGACAGTTCACAGAATTGTCCATTAAAGGAATGTAGCCTATTTATTCATTACTACATTTAATTAACATTTCGATAGTTAATCCAGAGATTCTTACCTTTGCCTCGATTCGGCATTCTCGTCCACATCATCATGGCATTTGTAGTTCTTTATGATAGCCATCTTAGCAGCTAATTATAATTTCATTTTGGGGGGGGGTAAATACAGGCAAATATTGATAAAAGTCACCTTGTCCTAGAGAGATTTACACGGTTATCAAAATGTCACGCCAGGGTAAGCCTACACAAAACACAGCCCTTATTATAAGTGTGTCTAAAATGAGAAAAATGAATGGTGGAAAACGATTGGAACCATTTCCTTGTTTGACCGCTAGATTTTCTGGGTATTATGACTCATACTGTGGTACTCTGAGGGACACATTTGTATTTCTTCTTGTAACATTCATATGACCATGGCAGTGGAAAGCGTCTCCTATTTATGCACAGCCAGCCTTCCATCCCCTGTAGCACCTGGCATCCTTCTGACACTCCAATCTTCTGGAATTGTGTTCACTGGTGAGCAGCAGCTCACTCACTCTCCATCATTTTAATGAGGAGCTCACTCCTTTAATGAGCTCACTCCTCTGATGGTGTGTATGTCTTGGTGTGTGTCCCAGGCCCCTACTACAACCCCCGGCCCAGGCAGAGGATCCCCAGGGACCTGGCCATGTGTGTGACGCCCAGTGGCCAGTTCTACTGCTCCATGTGCAATTCTGGGGCCAGCGAGGAGGCCGACTTCCGCCTTCACCTGGAGAGCAAACAGCACAAGAGCAAGGTGTCGGAGCAGCGCTACCGCAGCGAAATGGAGAATCTGGGCTACACTTAGGAGGGCAGTGCCGCAGCACAGGGGAGGAGAGGGGATGGAGGGTGAGGGAGGGGGAGACAACGACTATCTTCATCATGCACTGTACGCTAGAGGCTCTCTTCCACTCTTTTCCTTAATGTGTATAAGTTATTGATCTTCTGTTCCTGTTTTAGTTTGTTAATGTAGTGTACATATTTGAATGACATTTCTAGAAATCTTTTAAGGTGTGCACAGAATGTCCACCTGCTGGTACACTTGTGGATGTTTCACTCTTGCTTGATTCTGTTTGCCTGTACTGACCCAAGCCTGTGTGTGATTACCATGCATTTTGCATCTCAGATGAAACCAGGGATTTGTCCATATTTCACGCTGATTTTGACCCATAGTAGGCCTACATGAAGAACCCACCATGCTGTGGGGTATATTGGTGAAGATTTTATCTCACAATCGGTTTTCTTTCCCCCGGTTTAAACTTGGTTTAAACTTGTTATGACTAGGGCCAGGGACAATACCAGTATTGCGATACTTGTTAATAGCTTGGCAAGGAAACAAAAAATGAAGTGGGTTAAACTTCTTTAGGAAAACAACCCTAATGTTGGAAACAAACATCATTATGTTGTCAACCAGAGTCACATTTATTTATTTCCAAGCTATAGCACATAATATTTTATTTACGGCAGGTTTTTAAATGACCAAAGAGTTTGGTCTGCTTTGTGTTTTCATGTTTGCCACTGAAAAAATATCGCTATACTGGTATTGTCATAGCCCTAGTTATTACCTGAGTTTCAGTAGCTGGACATCTCTACACTACAGTATATGGACATCCCTTCAAATTAGTGGATTCTGCTATTTCAGCCACACCCATTGCTGACAGGTGTATAAAATCAAGCACACTGCAATCTCCATAGAAAAACATTGACAGTAGAATGCCCTTACTGAAGAACTCAGTGACTTCATAGGATGCCACCTTTCCAACAAGTCAGTTCGTCAAGTTTCTGCCCTGCTTGAGCTGCCCCGGTCATCTGCAAGTGCTGTTATTGTGAAGTGGAAACGTCTAGGAGCCACAAAAACTCAACCGTGAAGTGGTAGGTCACACAAGCTCACAGAACGGCACTGGAAAGTGCTGAGGCGCGTAGTGCGTAAAATCGTCTGTCCTTGGTTGCAACACACTATGAAGTTTCAAACTGCAATGCGAGAACAATAACTGTTTATCGAGAGCTTCATGAAATTGGTTTCCATGGCCGATCACCTGCACACAAGCCTAAGATCATCATGCGCAATGCCAAGCGTCGGCTGGAGTGGCGTAAAGCTCGCCTCCATTGGACTTTGGAGCAGTGAAAACACTTTCTCTGGAGTGATTAATCACGCTTCACCATCTGGGACGGACAAATCTGGGTTTGGCAGATGCCAATGCATAGTGCCAACTGTGAAGTTTGGTGGGAGGAGGAAATATGGTCTGGAGCTGTTTATCATGGTTCGGGCTAGTCCCCTTAGTTCTAGGGATGGGAAATCTTAACGCTACAGCATAGTATGATGTTAGAGACAATTCTGTGCTTCCAACTTTGTGGCAATAGTTTGGGGAAGGCCCTTTTCTGTTTCAGCATGACAATGTCCCTGTGCACAAAGCAAGGTCCATACAGAAATGGTTTGTCGAGATCAATGTGGAAGAACTTGACTGGCCTCTACAGAGCCCTGACCTCAATTCCATTGAACACCTTTGGGATGAATTGGAACACCGACTGCGAGCCAGGCCTAATCGTCCAACATATTGATGCCCATGATTTTGGAATGAGATGTTCGACGAGCAGGTGTCCACATACTTTTGGTCATGTAGTGCATTTGTAGTAGAGGAAAGAAAAGTTATATTCCAGACTTCTACCAGACCAGGAGGCAGTTTCCCAAAAACATCTTGTTGTCTATAGTTTATAGAGAACTACAGGGATGTGACTACAGTAGGATCCTATGGTTCAAACGATGAACTTGGCCTTAAGATGCTTTTGGGAAACCGGGTCCAGGTAAATGCACTGTGATTGCGGTGACAATTATTTCCCCCAGCAGGCTTTGCACAAACAAACAATGTATCTTTTTTATTTATTTACAAAATATGACTGACTGTTCTCTTTCCTTATGCATGTTTACATGGGTTTGGTACGATTCCAAGCATCCTGAACATCCCAGTAAACTTTTGTCCTGGTCCCTTATTATTCTTGGATGCTGTAAAAGCCAGCTGCTGTAAGCTCCTGACTTCCCTATGGGAGGTCTGCTCTCCGAAAGCAGAGTACCTCAGGAGAATACAGAGCAGGACTATTTTTAATTGGGTGGCTTAGGGTTATTTCCACAAGGCCTCTATTCTGTCTCATTTAGAGCAAAGGGAGTTTAGGATTTTATACAAGCCCAATTTGTTCAGATGAGAACCACAACCAAAGCTTGAGTTAATATTCCTATATATCTGCCCCTTAAAGGGGCAATCAGCAGTTGCTACATCAATCTTTGGACTTACAAATAATTATATGTACCCATTGATTCTTGAAGAATATAACTTAGCTTCATGAGCTTAATTTAGCTTTCGTACTCCATCACAATCCAACATATAAACTTGTTTTACTCCAATGTTTGTAAACAATGTAAATGTTAACAAACACTTTTTAAGCCTCAAAACATTGTTGAAACTATAATTTACATCCATGAATTTAAGAGAGATTAATTTTTTTTAGCACCATTCCTCAGTGTTTTTACCGAAACAGTGGCCGGGAAAACACTTTGTTATTGTTTCAACTGCTGATTGGCACATTAACAAATAAATCGAGGCATTCATCGTTGGGTTACACTGGGCCTCTGATGATTTGCTTTTCTGTATCATAAATGCCCTTGTAAACTATTTTAATATAGCCTTTTTTGTTGCTCTTGACCATAGTTTCTTTGTTTCTTTGTTTTAATTTAAGAAGTGTATTTTTATCATTATTATTATTATATATATTTTTTAAATGGTTTATATGATTTATATTGTTTTCTATTTATGAGTCTGTTTTTACAGACAATTAGCTGTATAAAAAAATATACTGTTATCTAATGTAGTTGAGCTTCATGTGCAACATCACTTTATTTGTACACAAATTATTATGTTATAATATTTCGCTGTAAAAATTATGTTTGAAATTTACATTTGTGCATGATATTATTAGAATATAAATATATTTAATTATTCAGAATATCCTACTAGTGGGAGTGTAGGAACTAGGCCAATTTTCCAGAGAAAGAGACGGGACCATTATATTGGACACAAAGTACTGAATGGGAATGAGTTACATTAGTATTGCACTTGTTGTTATAGAGGAGATGGTGGAGTTTTATACTGATTTGCTTTGATTAATGTTATTTGTTGAAGTTCTATTGATGCGTCTCGATCTGATTCATACCAAATGTTTACAGAGAGTGGTCTAAAGGGAAGTCGATCACATTTAATGTTGGATCCATCCAGGGCCAGGTCTAGGGGCCCTAAGCGTGATTTGGTTGGGGGCCCCCCTATCTCATGCCAACAAATTTTAGTGGCCCCCCTCTTGAGGGTGGAGAAAAAAAGTGTTAAAGTTCATTTCCTGCTATTCTACATATTTTGCCATGGGGTGTAGAGATAATGTTGCAGAGTTAAAGCAAGTTTACTGCAATTCTACTCATTTTGCCATGGGGTGGAGAGAATGTTTTGCTGTTTTAAAGCTAATTTCCTGCAATTCTACATATTTTGCCATGACTTGTGCCATGTTAATAAATCTGAGTGATAATGACTAACAAAATCAATGGGGGCCCCTTGGAGTTCAGGGCCCCTGGGCACGTGCCCTGCATCCCAGTCGGTATTAGGCCATGATAGCTGGCTAGACTAACTACCAATCTAAAAACTGTCAGCTAACATGTCTAATTGAGTGACTGACATAACAAGAGAAAAACGTCTGATGCACAATCAAATTTCTAAATTGCACCTGATTCTACTATTCTTACTCTTCAAATCAAATTTCACATGCGTCGTAAACAACAGTGAAATGCTTACTTACGGGTCCTTTTCCAACAATGCAGAGTAATCTTCCAGTCATCTTAAATCCACTTTTTTCAAATGCTGCTTTAATACATATTCAGTGCCTCTGAACATTACTTTTGTGATGGACTGCAGCCAGGGCTGTGTTTTTCTTGGGAGTTCAAACCAATGTAATTAAATGGGCTGCATTGATCATGTTACACATGAAGTGATCTACTTCATCTGGTTCATCGCTCAATTTAACCACCCAGAGCAAGGAAGCCTTTTCTATTTGGAACTAGCACAGCAGCTGAATTAACCACTTTCATAATGATACCTTTGAAGTCATAATATTATGCTAGTTTACAATGATGTAACATACCACTTAAAATGGGAGTGTGTATCTCCCAAAACTTCAAGGAAGTTCCTCAGAGTGTATATTGTGGGTCTGAGTGCAATTCATTAGTCTAATGTGAGTAGTCATATCTCATTCAATGCCCTATTTCTGTTATAGTAAGTGGAGTTGTGTTTGACTGCTGCTACACATCCATCCATGCTAGACTGTGTTGGCTATGCTAGTAGCTGTAGCTGTGCAGGCTCTGCTCTGTCCTCTGTGGCGTGAGTCAGGAGCCATTCCTTGCTGGGTGTAGTGTAGTGCTGCAGCAGCACATCTGTTTGCCGCTCTATCAGGAAGTGGTGACCCGGCATGGGAACTTACCCCAGGGAGATCCACACAGGCACAACAAACACACTCCAAATGGAGCTCTGTGTATTCAGGCCATTATGGATATCCTCCTCTCCTCAGCTACGTATGGCTGGCTCTGAGTTTGGCTCTTTATCTGCTGCTCAGAAATATCACCTCTCTAAGATAGATGGTTTTATAAATGTCAGAGATAGTAAACTATATCTAGGGATAAGGGAATAAAATAAGTGTTAGCTGCAGTGCCTTTCTAATGCCACACAATTTCATATCATGGCTGCCTTGGGCGCAAACATGATTCTTCAGAACAATCGACTTAATTTCCATTGGAGGAAGAAATATCGCTGCTGGTGCAATATGGACAATATGTGATCCTAAGGCACCAATTCATTTGGATTGACTTCCCTTTAGAGAAAATAATTGTATAACATATTGAATGTATGTATATTTGAAGAATAACAGAATGAAAACAGTTGTTTTAGAAACTATTGGAACACTTATTTTAGTCACTGTACAATATTGGCTAACTATTTAATAAAAAATGTTATACTTGTTATTTGCCCGGATATATTTACTTGAGAGACTTGGTGGGGGATTGGGAGTTGCATTGGGGAGTGGATGTGTGTGAGAGAATGTGTGTATGGGCACATTGTATGACAGGGTCAGCTGACCAACTTGTGTTCCCTGTTAATATAGTGGTTTAAAGAGTGTGCCCTGCAGGCATGATAACCGTTCTAATGCTCAGCAGTGAGAAAACTAAAGCATCTCTCTGGTGAAATGTTGAACTTGGTTAGAAGCCAAAATATGTGCCTCAAATATCTTGGTTTTTTACCCCCTCTACTGATCAGATAAAGAATGGCAAAGATTGTTTTCTGAATGGATGTTTGAAATTACTATTTAAAATGGGATACATTGTTTTCTAAATGTTGTCTAGTTCTATAATGTGGTGAATCAGTTTTTTGGGATTGTAGTGCTAATTGATTATTTACCTAGCAACTACTTTGCTCTATTCTGATTGGTGAGATATTTGTTACTTGTTGAAAGAGAAAAGGAAGTAGTTGAGTTAATGCGTTGCTGCTCTAGCTGTGGTCAGTTCATCATAACATCTGCAAAAGCGTAATCGTTCTCCATCCAGTGTTTGTCTACATATCATCCATCAACCATCTAAAGAACCCTCAAACTACAGGACCTGCAGTCCCAGGAAATCAGGTTGGAACAAGCTTTTGTCATGATCTACATGGGCTGTGTATATCATTTCACCATCTGCTTGTGGATTTAGTTTGGCTAATAGCCTACTCATAATGGAAAACCACTGATGAATCACTCCTGAACGATAGATAACTTAAGTTTCAGATACCCAGATGTTCCAGGCAACCTCCTAGTAATGTATATGATTCTCTCTTGTTGAAAAATGCTTTTGAAGTCTCCTGAGAGTTTAACTTTTTCTTAAAGGGAAAGTAAATGACAGAGCATGAGGGTACTGGGCCTGGTGCCAGCTGGTCAGATTAAAGCCCTGATATTTAGAATATTTTCCTACTGAAGCAAAGGGTGACCTCAGGAACCTGACAAAGAGATGTTTCATATCTACTGTCTGGATAAAATACTTATGATTTTACCCAAACTTGTTGCCAGTTTGGGAATGACCATATCGATTGTTGGGGGAATGAGGGTGAAAGAGCAAGGATGCCTATTGAGATATTGTCAGTGCAACATAAAAAGGAAATACATCAATGTCATTTCTTTATCAGATATTAGAACTACTGTCCTAAATGCATGGGCAGGATTCACAACCAAACTACTTCCAGTATTATTTTAGTTATGGATAAGCAATCTAACTAGCTATGTGAATTGTTATGTAAGAAGTATAGCTGACTCTTGTCTGGACAGCAGAGGGTGCCCGATGGTCACGTTGAGCTCCATGGAGGCCTCATGATGCACCTGATGAGTCCTTTGTAGGAGGGGGCCATCACTAGTCTACACTGGTCAACGGACAATACATCAGCAGGCATTTGTATACATAGTCACGGACCTGCAAACAGCTGCCGGTGATACGTGTGACCTCTCAGCTAGTTCTGTTTAACTGTGGGCACTTTTGATCACCAAGGTGAAGGGAAAGACACAGAGGCAAAGTGGGTCCTGTAAAACAAACACTAAGTCATTAAGAGCCGGAACCAACATGCTCCAAGGCCTCTGTATCCAAGAGACATGCAGGGGGGTGGAGGGGTTTGTATCTGAGCTTGGAGAGTGCCATATGTTCAATTTAGGATGAGAGACGAGGACTTGTTTTCATGATAATTCTGTTCTCTAGGCTGAAGTACCATTAGAAATATGAAATGAGTTGTTGTTATGCTAACCCTCCGCACTATCCTCTATCTACCCTCTGTTAAATTCCCCCCTGGCCGGTAAGTACACTCTGGATTTTAAACAGGTTCCTTTAAAGATAAGGAAAAAAGCTCAAGTAAACACAGTGTTCCCATGGCAATACAGAGGAAGTGGACATTTGCAAGCAAGTCTCGCACTGGCTTAACTTCTCTTCCGCTGATTGGGAGGGAGGAGAGGAAGTGCTGAGTTTCCTCCAGCTTCCTAGAGCTGTGCTGTTTGCATTGGCCTTGGCAGTTGACACAATGGCCACTGATGAGGATTATTTCAATACCATGTCGTCATAGCCCTTCAGCCTCCTCTATCCACCACTGTTTTCAGCTACAGTAAGAAAATAAAGATAGGTGTACAAGCTGGAATAACATAAAAATCTGTATTGATATTTAATCTGTTTCAATGCAACAAAACAAACTGCGCTGAAGAGCCATTTGGTCCTCTTCTAGAAGGCTTTTATGTTACTCCATATTCACAGTGACGTATAAGAAATGTTCAATATAGCCAAATACCAGATGTATCAAAACACATCCTTTGAGTCTCACTCTTCTGAGATAATATGTAATTGACAGAGCCATGTTACGATCATTAACATAGAAAGAGCCTAATTTGGACAGTAGATATACAGTGCATTCGGAAATATTCAGCCCCCTTGACTTTTTCCACATTTTGTTACGTTACAGCCTTATTCTAAAAATATCAAATGATTTCCCTCATCAATCTACACACAATACACCATAATGACAAAGCAAAAACAGGTTTTTAGACATTTTTGCAGATGTATTAAAAATAAAAAAAACTTCAATATTTAATTTACTTAAGTATTTAGACCCTTTACTCAGTATTTTGTTGAAGCACCTTTGCGAGCAATTACAGCCTTGAGTCTTCTTGGGAGTTTCTCCCATTCTTCTCTACAGATCCTCTCAACCTCTGTCAGGTTGGATGGGAAGCATCGCTGCACAGCTATTTTCAGTCTGGGCTCTGGCTGGACCACTCAAGGACATTCAGAGACTTATCCCTAAGCCACTCCTGCATTGTCTTGGCTGTGTGCTTAGGGTCGTTGTCCTGTTGGAAGGTAAACCATCGGCCCTGTCAGAGGTACTAAGCGCTCTGGAGCATGTTCTCATCAATGATCTCTCTGTACATTGCTCTGTTCATCTTTGCCTCGATCCTGACTAGTCTCCTAGTCCCTGCCGCTGAAAAACATCCCCACAGCATGATGCTGTCACCACCATGCATCACCGTAGGGATGGTGCCAGGTTTCCTCCAGATGTGATGCTTGGCATTCTGGCCATAGAGTTCAATCTTGGTTTCATCAGACCAGAAAATCTTGTTTCTCATGGTCTGAGAGTCCTTTAGGTGCTTTTTGGCAAACTCCAAGCGTACTGTCATGTGCCTTTTACTGAGGAGGGGCATCCGCCTGGCCACTCTACCATAAAGGCCTGATTGGTGGAGTGCTGCAGAGATGGTTGTCCTTCTGGAAGGTTCTCCCATCTCCACAGAGGAACTCTGGAGCTCTGTCAGAGTGACCACCAGGTTATTGGTCACCTCTCTGACCAAGGCCCTTCTCCCCTGATTGCTCAGTTTGGCTGGGCGGCCAGCTCTAGGAAGAGTCTTTAAGAATGATGGAGGCAACAGTGTTCTTGGGGACCTTCAATGCTGTGGAATTTTTTGGTACCCTTCCCCAGATCTGTGCCTCGACACAATCCTGTCTCTGAGCTCTACGGACAATTCCTTCGACCTCATTGCTTGGTTTTTGCTCTGACATGCACTGTCAACTGTGGGACCTTATATAGATAGGTGTGTGCCTTTCCAAATCATGTCCAATCAATTGAATTTAGCACAGGTGGACTCCAATCAAGTTGTAGAAACATCTCAAGCAGGATCAATGGAAACAGGATGCACCTGAGCTCAATTTCGAGTCTCTTAGCAAAGGGTCTGAATACTTATATAAATACGTTTTTTTTTTTTTTAATATACATTTGCGAAAATGTCTAAAAAAACATGTTTTGCTTTTTCATTATTTATTGTGTATAGATTGATGAGTAATTTGTTTTATTTAATACATTTTAGAATAAGGCTGTAACAGAACAATATGTGGACAATATGTGGAACAAGTCAAATTGTCTGAATACTTCTTGAATGCATTGTATTCTTGTTATTTTTTGGGTCTTTTTGATTGAAAGTATAAAATGTGGTCTAAATTGGTTTGAATAGTGTCTCATTTCACAGACTCTATAATCCCCACAGTCTGGGTCTCAGCAGGACTGTCTGTCCCGTGACAAGAAAAGAAAAGGAAATGACATGGTCGTTATACCTTACTACCATTCTCTCTCTCGTAGAAGAAGCGGGAACATATCACCGTCTGCATCAGTCAGGGCATTTATCCCCTGTCAAAGACATTATACCACACTACCATTCTCTCTCCCTCTCAATCCACCAAGCACTCAGACTTAGGCTGCATTTCGCTTTCTTAATCATTCCTATTAAAGTCACTACACTGAAAATTGTCCCTCTGACCAACATAGCTAGGTAGATTTCAGAGGGTCTATTTGTGAGGAATTACTGTCACCAGAGCTGGGTCCAACCCCCTGTGGAAGGCACGTACAGGCCCAGTGACTGATTACTCCCAAACTACAGATTCATCACAGATAGTCAGCTGATTGCACTTTAAATAAGGTGCCCTTTGAAGACACTTCCAGGACCATTCACAGCAAATCCGTCTCTCCGGGATGGTCAAATCAAACGGTCTGTCTGGAAATACTGCTGAGCTGAGGAGAGAGTAAATCCCAAGGACCGACCTGTGCTTCAAAAGAACATCAGCTGACCTGCATTATTAAGTAGACTGTAGGGTTAAGGGAGGAAAGACATGAATTGTTCACCTAGACGCTGTCAATCATGAAATAAGGCATTATACAAGTACATTCTTCTTGGTTTCGCAGGTGATGAACATTGCTCTTATACTAAGGCTAAGTTTATTATGCCTATCTTGAATCTTTTAACTACTCTGACCAACCCAATCACTAAATCCAAACCAGTGAAGTACTATAATTGCTGAGTTTGCCTTTTAATTTATTAATGCAAGACAAAATTGCATTTACATTGGTTTGCATTAATTGATAAGAAAGCAAGTCAAACAGTCAATAGCGTAGCACATTATAGACATGGATAAACTGCTGATGACAACATGAGATGATTGTGACAGCAAAATAATAACAAACGAATAATAGCGATTATGGAACCAAGAATGAAATATTGACATTTTTATCTAGTTTGTTCTGAATGTGTTCAATCAATCATCATTCTGTAAATATTTGTGGTAAAACACACCATGACTCACATCCATTATGGGCTTGTGCTCCAGGCCCTGAAAACGTAGTTGGCCTCACAGTATGTTTACCCCATTCAGAGAAAGTCCTGTAGAATTAATTTCTGAAACTCTGAGCAATCTACCACAGTGTTGGGACCTGAAATTAAGGCATTTTGTATTGACCACTTGCCCTGGGAAGTTGCATTGTACTTAAGTGTCCTAGTGACTAACACATATTGTGATATGTGATTACTGCTACACCATACTTCAAGAAAGTGTTGATCTTGAACTGTTAGCTTGGAATGAAGTCTCTACAGACCCAGGAGTACAACATAGATAGTCAACAGCTTGCTTAGAGGACCAGACTCGTCCCAGCCGCCTGGGGTTGTGTAACCCTCTACCCAACACCAGTACCGTGAGGAGCCAAGTTTGGATGTATTTTGGGGAAGGCTTCGACACAGTTGTCTCGGTCAAACTCCCTTGTCGT
Source organism: Oncorhynchus mykiss (assembly GCF_057628025.1). Classification (NCBI taxonomy): domain Eukaryota; kingdom Metazoa; phylum Chordata; class Actinopteri; order Salmoniformes; family Salmonidae; genus Oncorhynchus; species Oncorhynchus mykiss. The sequence continues at coordinate 72,568,281 of NC_143026.1, read as the reverse complement.
CACTGCCTTGTCGTCACGGTGTGAATGGATCACCAAAGCTGACTTGGGTTCAAGGGCAGATCAGGTCCATTGTTGGCCACTTCTTTAAAGCAATCACCTTGTATGATTGTACCACTTGTAGAGGTGCATAAAAGGACCAAATCTGTGTGCCCCAAAGTCATTGAGTTTCACTTGCCTTGCCACAGCTGCCGGGAGCACACATCAGTCATATTGCTTTCCTCAGAAGAACCAGAGGAATCATGTGAGGAATATAACCCCCCAGATCCCCTGTCACTCTATCACTCAGCTCTCAGCTCTCTTTAGCGCAAATGGAACATGAAGAGTTTTCATAAAGTTCCTAGGGAGCGAATGAAGACCAGTGCTGTGCTGCTACTGTAGTCTGGCCCCCTGTCCTATGTGCCCTGTCGCTCACCTTTTGATCCTGCCCACCTGTTCACACATGATGGACAGGTACTGGGTGAGCTTCACCATGGCAATGATGATGGTTCCACCAATGAGGGTGCAGGTGGGCCAGAAGAGTGAATGGAACACTGCCACTCGGCCATAGATGCGTGTCAGTAGAGCACTTTCCTGCTGTTCACCTGGGTCCGTGTAACACAACACCTGCTGCTGTGTTTTCAGACGCTCCGAGATGTTCATGATTACGGTGTGCATCGCGTTGTAGTCCTTCCGACATTTGGGCACATAGAAGCACTAAGAGAACAAAGACAGATTCATTAAGAGTCTTGGATGAGTTGACTTGAAATTTTACTTCTAGAAATGTTATTCAGCTGCAACGATTTTTCCTCCATTTCCCCTCTCCTCGTGTAATGTGTTGAGGGGGAGTCATCTTAAGTTAATGTTGTGCAGATTCACAATTAAATACAGGACTAATCATTTATCATCAATGAATCATTCATTTACCTTAATTATAATTATTTTCATGTGGTGCATTGTGATAAAGTTATTTATTTGTAGTGAATTAGGTTGGATTAAACCATATTGTTTTCTCATTGTTACACTAATTACATGGTAGATACATATTTTATAGCAGTGATTATGTACTTAATGTTTGTGTTGAATCATTTGATTGCACATTGCTACCACATAATTTGTAAAACCAGGCATATATTACTGTATTACTGTTAGAAATGTTACGTTTAAGCATGTCCTCTGTCTCACCTTTGGGTTGGTGTCCTGTGCCTCCTCGTTGTGGGAGAGTCGGACAACCTTCCCAGATGTGTTGAGACTGACAAACACCTGTAGACACGGGTACTTGGAGCTTTTCCAGCACTCGGAGCCGCAGCTGTAGGTACAGTTAATCTCCGCCACGATGGTGGAGTTGAGCACAGCGCAGCTGGATTCCTCTGTCCACACACTACATGACATGGGGTTAGGGGTTAGAATTAAATAGTTACTGACCTGCGTATACAGTCGGAAGTTTACATACACCTTAGCCAAATACAATTAAACTCAGTTTTTCAAATTTACTGACATTTAATCCTAGTCAAAATTCTCTGTCTTAGGTCAGTTAGGATCACCACTTTATTTTAAGAATGTGAAATGTCAGAATAATAGTACAGAGAATGATTTATTTCAGATGTTATTTCTTTACATACACTCAATTAGTATTTGGTAACATTATCTTTAAATTGTTTAACTTGGGTCTAACGTTTTGGGTAGCCTTCCACAAGCTTCCCACAATAAGTTGGGTGAATTTTGGCCTATTACTCCTGACAGAGCTGGTGTAATTGAGTCAGATTGTAAGGGGTGCGTAACTGGTGGCAGAGAAGTCAGACGCAGGAGAGCAGGACTGGGTAATAAACCGGAGCAGTTTAATATACCAAACCACCGGCATCCAGAATAACAACGTATGGGTACAAAACCCATCGCTAACCAGACAACAATGTGTACTTACAACAAACAATTCAGCACAAAGACATGGGGGGAACAGAGGGTTAAATACACAACACATAATGAGGGAATGAAAACCAGGTGTGTGGGAAAACAAGACAAAACAAATGGAAATGAAAAATGGATTGGCGATGGCTAGAAGACCGGTGACGTCGACCGCTGAACACCGCCTGAATAAGGAGAGGAACCGACTTCGGAAGAAGTCGTGACACAGGTTTGTCGGCCTCCTTGCTCGCCCACGCTTTTTCAGTTCTGCTCACACATTTTCTATAGGATTGAGGACTTTGTTGTCCTTAAGCCATTTTGCCACAACTTTGGAAGTGCTAGTGCTAGTGGTCATTGTCCATTTGGAAGACCCACTTGCGACCAAGCTTTAACTTCCTGACGGATGTCTTGAGATGTTGTTTCAAAATATCCACATAATTTTCCTCCCTCATGATGCCATCTATTTTGTGAAGTGCACCAGTCCCTCCTGCAGCAAAGCATCCCCACAACATGATGCTGCCACCCCCGTGCTTCATGGTTGGGATGGTGTTCTTCGGCTTGCAAGCATCCCCTTTTTTCCTCCAAACGTAACGATGGTCATTATGGCCAAACAGTTCTATTTTTGTTTCATCAGACCAGATAACATTTCTCTAAATGGTACAATCTTTGTCCCCATGTGCAGTTGCAAACCGTAGTCTGACTTTTTTATGGCGGTTTTGGAGCAGTGGCTTCTTCCTTGCTGAGCGGCCTTTCAGGTTATGTCTTTTTTGTCTTAGGTTTTGATTTTCCCATGATGTCAAGCAAAGAGGCACTGAGTTTGAAGGTAGGCCTTGAAATACATCCACAGGTACACCTCCAATTGGCTCAAATTATGTCAATTAGCCTATCAGAAACTTCTAAAGCCATGACATAATTTACCAAGCTGTTTAAAGGCACAGTCAACTTAATGTATGTTAACTTCTGACCCACTGGAATTGTGATACAGTGAATTATAAGTGAAATAATATGTCTGTAAACAATTGTTGGAGAAATTACTTGTGTCATGCACAAATCCTAACCGACTTACCAAAACTATAGTTTGTTAACAAGACATTTGTGGAGTGGTTGAAAAACGAGTTTTAATGACTCAACCTAAGTGTATGTAAACTTCTGACTTCAACTGTAGCTCTACCCAGGTGCCTTTCCAAATATTGGTGTTTGGATGCCACACAAGATTAGTTCAACATCAACAACTGTATCCAACAACACAATGAATAACATCGGATTTAATGAAAAGGGGGGAATTTTGTAGGAAGTTGGGACTGCATGATGTGAAGCAGACTGTGAATCAGTTGAATAGTAGAAAAGGGAGAAATTATTAACCACACTAGCAGATATCAGATTATAGTGATTATCTTTAGCTGAATTCCAAAGTCTCTTAACCTTTTGAATAGCCCAGTATGCTTTATAGTGTATGTACGGATATTTGGAAATGGATCTTAGTAATCCACCAGCGGGTGTCCCTTTTGAATATCTATGTAATCTATTTTGAATTACTTAATTTTCACTTGAGAGTGGGACACTAATCTGGACACTTATACGAAATCTTGCTATGCCCTCCAACGAACCATCAAAGGAGCAAAACGTCAATACAGGACTGAGATCAAATTTTACTACAGTAGATCTGCCGCTCGTCGGATGTGGCAAACTATTACGGATTACAAAGGGAAACCCAGCCGCAAGCTGCCCAGTGACGCGAGCCTACCAGATGAGCTAAATGCCTTCTATGCTCGCTTCAAGGCTAGCAACACTGAACCATGCACCAGCACCAGCTGCTCCATAGGACTGTGTGATCGTGCTCTCCGTAGCTGATGTGGTTAACATTCACAAGGCCGCAGGGCCAGATTGATTGTCAGGACGCATACTCAGAGCATGTGCTGAGCAGCTGGCAAGTGGCTTCACTGACATTATCAACCTCTCCCTGACCCAGTCTGTAATACCTACGTGTTTCAAGCAGACCACCATAGTCCCTGTGCCCAAGAATGCCAAGGTAACCTGTCTAAATGACTATCTCCCCAAATAACTCACATCTGTAGCCATGAAATGCTTTGAAAGGCTGGTCATGGCTCATATCAACAGCATTTGGAATACACAGTTTTAGCTCCCGAGTTTTAGCTCCTGGGGAGGGGCTAATATAGGGGGATTATGAAGATTCCCATGCACTTTACAACACTGACATTAACACAGTTTGGCTAAGTGGTGTGGTTCAGTAACAGTTCAGATGGCATATGAGCCATTATCCTTATAGCAAAAGTATAATACACATAATGGCACATGATGAGCATATAACAGAAGATACAAAAGGAAAAACAAACATCAGGACGTTGTGAGTGACTAGGTGAGTGAGCGCACATTACCTGTCTGAGTAGGAGCGCACCATGGTGATGCCCAGCACAAAGTACATCATCACAGAGAAAAGGATCATGCTGAGTCCGAGGAGAATAGCTCTGTCTTCCCCAGCCTTCAGTGCTGTCACTGTCTTCCTCTTGTCTAGCACGTCATACTCCCGAACCTTCTGATAAATAGTCCTGACACAACACAACACACACACAGGCCCACACATACACACACACACACGCACACACACACACACACAACCACACCAAATTAGTGATTACAGAATTGTAAACACACAGTGACAAGTAATTCCACCCCTAAAAGCTCTTTTAACATTTACTGAGAATGTGTCATGCGGCCATCTGGCTTCATCAAATGGCATTAGCCATATCAATGCATAATCAATATCCCTTTATGGGTATGTATTTAACTCTTCTCTTAGGCATGAACATGTAACACTTTCAATCAATTATCTTCCACATTTTTCACTTTGATCATGTGATACATTTTCCCTCATGAAAAATGTGAATAGTTTAAATGTCATAGCTAATAATACTGATGACTGGTAGACCTATAGATAATGAGATGTCTGGAGGCTAGTATGGTAATAGTTGTTATTTTCCCTTAGATCTTTTGTATGAGAAAACACTTTCTGTTTTTACAAATACAAACTGACTAGCTTTTCCCTTTTATACACAATTATTGTTGCTGAAAGCTGAGTGCACAAGTTAAGTTTTGTCTGTTATTTGACTTCCAAAAATATAAACTTTTCACTTGTGCATCATACATTGTTCCCATGATGCTTTGTGTTGTGTAAAATATTAAGGGTACCGTACCTTCTCTCACCTCCTGATCCCTGAGCTCCTTTACTTCCTGTCCAGAGAAACATCCTCCCTGAGGACTCTCTGTGCCCGCCACCACTCACAGAGGGCGTCACACAGGGTTGCTGAGACCACCTTCCAAAGGACAGACACACACACACTCAGTGACCCATATGCCCCTCAGTCTCCACACGCCTGTCCTGACAGTGCCACCCCCACAGAGCCTGGTCAGGACACCCCACAGCCAAGTGACAAGAGTTTTCTCACTGAAGGACTAAATCAATTCCATTCAACTTCTGCAGAAAGGAAAAGCCACTTTCCCACAGAGTTCAGAGCCACTCGCCATCCACTGGGATAATCACCGTCCCACTGGGATAAGTGAAGGTAGAAATAATCCTTGGACTGTTTGAAGAGCTGGAGAGTTCACAGAGGTGGAGAGTTGGAGCGAGAGCAGCAGCAGCACTTATGCACCTGAGGCACACGCATAGCATTCATGGCACACACGCCTCCCTGTGTGCGTCAAGCCCACTCGTCTGGCACTTCATTTCCTGCCTGTTCATTTGTTATTGACTATTCATAGTCCGAGCTACAGCGGCAGGCTGGTGGAATAATGATGAGGTTTCCAGGCAGAGAGGACCTGCAACAGCATTGATCCCTTCCGACTATTCAGCAGTAAGAGGCAAGAGGCATTCAAAGCCGCCCTACCCTGTGCCTCCTCCCCAACTTCCCTCTGTTGATTGTCCTTGATGGAGAGCCCCCTAGCAACGTAGTTGCACTGGTGTTTTCAGAGAAAATTTCTAACTGCTCGGCATAGTAAGGAAAGTAATAAGATTGCCCAGCCCCTTTTGGTTGCCTTAGATTAGGAGATTTAAAAGAATACACAAACATCCACTCATTATGTAGATAAGGTTAAAAAATACTTGTGTGTGTGTGTGTGTGTGTGTGTGTGTGTGTCTTGTAACTTAAAGGCATGGGATAAGACTCTGTGGTAAATATTTCATTAACCCCTCCATAGTCCTCTGGGTCTGTCAAAGCACGCATGTACACACACATGGGATCTCTGGCTGCATTTTAGGAGAGATAACAGTTCATGTGCCAGTGCAAAGTGATGCATTCTGTTTTCAGATGCGTGTAATTGTATTTGCCAGAGGTGTGCTCCCGTGGCTGGGTTATTTGTTGACAACCCTGCTTCCACACCGTGTCAGGGGAATTCAATGTTGTGTGAATTTTCACAATGAAGAGGGGGGTTTTAATAAGCCATATTAAATGAGTGTGGACTGAGACTGCTGGAGAATGTGGTGGATGTCACAGATAAGGATGCGGGCCCTTTGTGCATGAAATGTGAAAAATGTACGTGTTTCAAGAGTATATTGTTCCAAAGCATATGTTTAAAAGTAAGCTATTGCCAGAACAATCTGAGATACCTTTTTTGGCCACGTTGCGGGGGAATCTCCAATGTCTATAAAATAGTAGAGCAGACATCTGCAGAGACAGACGTGGTAGATCTATCTCAAGAGTGGACAGGTTTTACTGGTGATTGACAGTGTAGATTCCTGCTGGTTGGGCTAAAGTCCTTGGAGAGCTTACAGCTAGATTTTCACTGTCTCTCTCGCCTTCATCTGTCTGGCTCAGAACTCTTACATTTACAGAATGTGTATACTATAAAGCAATCTGCAATATTTATACATGATGATAAACCATTTAACAAATAGGGACTCAAAAGGATGTAGGCTGTAACTCCTGGGGCTTTTATTACAGATTAGGCCAAATCCACAGTAAAGGAATTACGTTTGACTCAGTTTTTTCACTTTTCACTTTAAAATGAATGCCAAACAAACTATTGATTTCAAAGTTGAACAAACCATAGAACTCTATGCACAAGAAATACTTAACAATTTCCACAGAAAATTTACAAAAACAAATTTAATGGAAGAACTATGCAGAAGCAAACTTTAGTAACAGAATTACAGTAAAATCTCCCTCAGGTTTTTATGCAAACACTTATTCCAAAAACTCTGTTTAAATATCTGCTCTGAATTGAGTGAGATTCAGAGATGTCGGAAGAAAGAATGGGGTGTCACATGGCGCCTTGAGTAAAAAAAAAAAAAAAAGGTTATTGAACTACAGTAGGTGAAGTGGATTTACATCCGGTAATGGAATTAGGGTAACGGAATTATGGTAGCAGAATTATATAATGGGTCTCTGATCTGTACTACACAGAAATGCATAATAAAACATTAGGGGGTGTTTATATAGTCTTGTTTCACTGTATGTACAAGTGGGTAACCTGTACTGAAATGGTGTGAAATGGAAATGTATTTTTTGCATGTTCCACTCCCCTCAAGACTCCCTCGGAGAGTGGGGTCACAGCCATGGGATTAGCCATTATCTACGGCAAACCTGGAGCAATTCGGGTTAATTGCCTTGCTCAAGGGCAGAATGACAGATTTTTAGCTTGTCGGCTAGGGGATTCGCTCCAGCAACCTTTCGGTTACTGGCCCAATGCTTCTAACCCCCAGTCTACCTGCCGCACCATGGATATGAATAATTATAGATATGAATGTTATTCTCTTCATGTTTCAAAAATTATCTCTATTATAATATGGCAGACCAGCTAGATCTACTATATCTATTATAATATAATACAATACAGCACATCAGAGTAGAGTTCAGTACAGTAGAGTACTGTACTATTCTCTACTTTTCTGTGCTGTATTGTACTGTATTATACTCTACTTACTACTGTATTGCCTTAGACTGTACTCTGTTGTGCTCTACTCACTGTACTGTATTGTGCTATATTATACTGTATTGTACTCTACTGTCGTCTACTCACTGTACTCTATTGTACTGTGCTATCCAAACTTGTGAAATATGCATCTATGATAGGTCCAGATTTGGGCCAGGCTGGTCCGTCTGGGTATGTTAACATCAAGGCCAGGGTGGAATGACCAAATTTTAACTACTTTTCAACGTCCATGGACGTCCGGTGTCGGTCGGTGCTCAGTGGGTGAGGATGCTGGTTACAGTAAATGGAAAGTGAAAGAGAAAGGCAGAGCGAGAGAGAGAGAGAGAGGGGTTGTCCAGAGTCTTGGTTTGACCACCAGACAACAAACAGAAAGAAAACAGTTATCAGCTAAACATAACAGTATGCCAGTAGAAGGGAGGACACTAGCGGTCGACCCAACTGTGGTTTTGTAGCCAATTCAGTTGCAGTAATTCCATTACATATTTTGGGGTTATTCCGTTACCAATGTTGGTAACGGAATTACGAGTTTTAATTACTTAATTTATAAACAAATTTGATATCAGTAAAATCACTATAACTAATTGGTAGGTCTACCATTGCTTCTTATGTCTGTGAACTTTCATTATCCTCCCTCCTCCTGAGAGAGACATTTTAAACAATCTTAAAGATAAAGGCACAAGGCAATCTTTCGTAAATGTACAGAAGGTACATTTTTTTTTATCCAAAACGAAATAGAAGTGTTGATAATAGTTGGCAAAGGTCTTTATGTCAACATTATTGTGTTTTGATGTATTTCTGATACTGTTTAAGACTTTCTGGTAGGTGTTTATAAGACCTCTTTTCCATCTGTTTATCCACAAATCAAAGTCTTTACTCATGGCACATTTTTTTGGATGGAAAATGGTTGAAACATGTATCTATGCCTTCATTTCCCCAAAACATTAATTCCTAGCTTTCATTTGACACCCAATTTGATAGGCTCCTATGAACTTCACATGTTGGTGCTCATGAGTCCTTTTCGATGGAAATACCAATTACACAAAAGCATGGTTGCTAAGCTGGAACTTTGGCCTTCCAGTCACCTTGTAGAAAATACAACGCCTCACCCTGCATTCTAACCATCTGCAAAGTACTAGCAACATCTGGATTATTGGTGCAGTTTTTACTGTGGATTATAAACATATTTGTTGTACCAGACCAAATGTTCAATATCAGTCAATTGTTTTGACTGTTATGATTCAACAAATTTGAATAGAGGTAATTTATTTCATGAGAATTCGATATAAATATGAAATCGAGAGACATTGCATGTTTATCAAACCTTGGGAATGCTCATGGTTTGTTAACTTTCAAACCAAGCAGTCCATGTCACCTTACAGTCTCTACATTCAATAGGGTTCTCTCTAAATAACACTTCTTTAGATGGCTTCACACACTCATCAGGGGATGCCTAGGAGCAGATTCAGGGGGCGTACCTTTGTGTCACTGTGTCTTTAGCCAAGAAACGTGATAATACTGCCTTCTGGAACACTGACACATTGAAATGAGAACAGATTATTGCACTATCATCAACTAACTACGTGCTGGATGTCACCAAGGCCCACAGATGTGGCACATAGGAGGAGCTAGCAGTGCGTTTGGGACAGTCCTGCATATGACCTCTGTCTTTATAAAAGGAGGATTGTTCATTAATAGGGGTTAGTTACATGAGACCAACATACACATTGACAATGTGTACCCACAAGGCAAGTTATATACCTGCTGTTGAGTCAGAGTAGAAAAGTCAAATGTAGAAAACAATGTATCCTGTTTTAAAGGGGCAACCTGTTGCCTCCTATTATTTCAGCAGCATGATTAGCTGTGTCCATAGTTTCCCATTAGCAAAGCTGACTTCATTAACCCTGTGATCTGCTCACCTCTCATATTTAACACATAATTACATGCCTAATCTTGCATGAAATTATAGAACTAATGACATCATGGAAGGTAAACATAGGACAGCATTGTTGATGAGATTAAAACATAGAGATAAAGCGATATTGTAACCTATTATTTATTTGTGCTTTCACTTCTTAGATGCTGACAGTGTTTCTGGCTACTGTGAAATAGCTCCATCTCTGTTCACAGTAGACCAATTACACTGTAGATGATTGTGAGAAATCACAGACTGTTGCTTTATCTTGAGTCTGTGCCTCGTGTCATGAAATAGTGACAGAAAATTCAGGAGTCTGGGTAATATGACAGATAAATTACACTAGGGGGATTCACTGGAATGTGCTTGCTCATTATCTTGTATGTCTCACTATAGTATGTCTGTGCACGTATGCAATATGGGAAGCAGCTTTTTTAATGTGTTCTACAGAGAATGATCAATTGAAAGAAGCTGTGACACTAGTACTACGTTTAATTTACATGCTTGTGGTGCGTCATGCTCTCTTCACTAGTTTTACACAATAATGAAACAAACCTAGTCCTGTCTGCATGTATTCATTTACTGTCATCATCAGGCAATTATAATTATATTTTAATGGGAGCATTTTTTCAGGTCTATTACCCTAATTATCATTACCCATCTGGGGAGGCTGATGGCTGCAGAGTGAACAAGAGCACCCAACAGCTCTGCTGTCTGGTACACATAGGAAACACAGGTGTCACTACACACATGACCAAGGTGTGTTTTACAACCCTGATTTAAGAGGCCTACCAGGAGGCATCAGCCAGAGCCCACCATCAATGACTCAGGGGGGTGTCACACTAAAACAGGACAGTGCTTTAAGACAGCGGATGGTGCTGATATGCAGGCACATACTAGCCATACTAGCCATTGTTAAGCCTTAAGATCATGTGGAAAAACCATGTTGTTCATTCAGAAAGATCAGCTGGGTGAAACTCCTCCAGAGCTTTCTGAACAACACTCCCTGGACACCATTATGCCTCACACAGTGACTTTCAGATTTGTCCTTAAATTAACACCTTAAAAGCACAGTACAGTCAAAAATGTGATTTTTCTGCGTTTTATATATATTTCCATACCTGTATATTTTTCTCATACCTGTTGTGGTGGGATGGAGTTTTGGCCTGCCCAGTGACATCGGTTAATAGACCAACAAGAAACAGAGTTCTAAACTTTTCTGCCAATAACAGCTAGTTTTCAATTTCCCCCTTCCCACTCAACCACTCCCAGACAGTCCTAGCAAAATTATTGCTTGAGAAGTTTATCTTGCTAAGAAGCAATATTTGTTTATTTTTGACCATTTTAATTAAAAACAATCACAGTAAGGTACTAAATTGTTACTAAGAAAGAAGATCTCCCAGACATGTCTTCTGTACAACACCAACAAATGTCCCTTTTGGACTTTACTTTCCTTTAGCTAATATTGGAGACTTAAACATATCTCCCATAGTGTCCTCAGCAGAACTCAAAGTGCCTCCAAAGTGCATGAGTCATGCAGTGAATTTAAAGTGTATCAACGGCCAGACTTGTACCATTTAAGCAAAAGAACCGAACATGGGGATCCCTGAGAATGTTTTATGGCTTTCAATAAAGCTGTTTTCTGGGAAATTGAGGGAGGTTTCTCCATGCCCTCTCTCTCATCCTTCTGCATTTATATTTTTTTTTTGTCATTTCTAAAAGCCCCATGTCACCTTGCAGTTCTTTCCAGCTTGGCCAAGGCAGTGCACCTGCAAAATGCCTCTAATTAAGCATTAACTTCCCCAAAGAGAGACTTTAATGTGCACACAAATAAAAATAAATCCACAATGCTTAAATATTAATAAGCATTACCCTGGGTCCACCTAAACTACAGTAGGTCTGCTTGCCTGTTATTGCACGAGGGGCCAGTTTGGACTAAAAGATTACTCTCTCAATGTTGACATTTTTCTTACACTAATGGCTTGAATCCAGTATGGGATTTTCCCTCTCAGATAACCAGTTTGTCAAGTTCAAAGTATTGTGTTAGGAGGTGTGTTTGAGGCAGGTTCTGTACTATCTGTGGTCTGTACATTGGGGCATATTTTTACTTCTTGTGATGATGATTGTATTGTGTGTTTTTTGCATCTTCAAACGATCCTTCTATTCCTTCTGTTATTTTGATATCAATCATTCTCCATTAGAGACAAATCTGTAAGACATTAATTAAACATAACCTAATAGCATGACATGAGTACTTACAGCATGCGACAAGAAGTAATTCAAATCAAATGGAATTTTATTTCTCACGTGTCGAATACTACAGGTGTAGTAGACCTTACCGTGAAATGCTTACTTACAAGCCCTTAACCAACAATGGAGTTTTAAGAAAATAGAGTTAAGAAAATATTTACTAAATTAATTTAAGTAAGAAATGAAAACTAAAATGTAAAAAAGTAACACAATTAAATAACAATAATGAGGCTATATACAAGGGGTACCGGTACCGAGTCAATGTGTGGGGGTACAGTGTAGGGGGGGTAAAGTGACTATGCATAGACCATAAACAGCGAGTAGCACTACCCTCTGTAGCGTCTTACGGGCGGATGCCAAGCAGTTGTCATACCAGGCGGTGATGCAACCGATCAGGATGCTCTCAAATGTGCAGCTGTAGAATTTTTTGAGGATCTCGGGACCCTGAGGGGGAAAAAGTGTTGTCGTGCCCTCTTGACGACTTTCTTGGTGTGTTTGGACCACCCTGCCAGCTTAGTGGAGTCTGCCACTATCATAGTCAGTGTAATCAGCTCAGCTATTGTAATGGTTTTCCTCCTCTTCGTCTGAAGAGGAGAGGCGAGAAGGATCGGAGGACCAATATGCGGCGTCGTAAGTGTCCATGGTATTTATTTAAACACATAAACTGAACACTCCATACAAAACAATAAACGTACCGTGAATAACGAAAACCGAAAACAGTACCGTGTGGTGTAAAACACACACACGGAAACAATCACCCACAAAAACACAGTGAAACCCAGCCTACCTAAGTATGATTCTCAATCAGAGACAACTAACGACACCTGCCTCTGATTGAGAACCATACCAGGCCGAACACAGAAAAACAACCTAGACACACAAAACATGGAATGCCCACCCAGCTCACGTCCTGACCAACACTAAAACAAGGATAACACAAAAGAACTATGGTCAGAACGTGACAGCTATCCCCATAGAGACTGTGTCTGTGCCTCAATCTAGGTTGGGCAAAACTAAACATGGCGGTGTTAGCCTTAGCAATCTCACTGGAATAAAGACCTCCATTCCTGTCATTATTGAAAGAGATTTTAATATCTCACATCTCAAAATAGGGCTACTTAATGTTAGATCCCTCACTTCCAAGACAGTTATAGTCAATTAACTAATCACTGATCATAATCTTGATGTGATTGGCCTGATTTAAACATGGCTTAAGCCTGATGAATTTACTGTGTTAAATGAAGCCTCTCCTGGTTACACTAGTGACTGTATCCCCCGCGCATCCCGCAAAGGCAGAGGTGTTGCTAACATTTATGATGGCAGATTTCAATTTCCCAAAAAAATGGCTGCGATTTTGTCTTTTGAGCCTCCAGTCATGAAATCTATGCAGCCTACTCAATAACTTTTTATAGCTACTGTTTACAGGCCTCCTGGGCCGTATACAGCGTTCCTTACTGAGTTCCCTGAATTCCTATCGGATCTTGTAGTCATGGCAGATAATATTCACATTTTTGGTGACTTTAATATTCACATGGAAAAGTCCACACACCCACTCCAAAAGGCTTTCATCGACTCAGTGGGTTTTGTCATACATGTCTCCGGATCTACTCACTGCCACAGTCATACACTGGACCTAGTTTTGTCCTGTGGATTAAATATTGTGGATCTTAATGTTTTTCCTCATAATCCTGAACTATCGGACCACAATTTTATTACGTTTGCAATCGCAACAAATAATCTGCTCAGACCCCAACCAAGGATCATCAAAAGCAGTGCTATAAATTCTCAGACAAACCTTTCGTAATACCCTAGATGCAGTCGCACCCCAAAAAACAAATATCATTTGTCATGAGAAACTAGCTCCCTGGTATACAGAAAATACCCAAGCCCTGAAGCTAGCTTCCAGAGAATTGGAACGGAAATGGCGTTACACCAAACTGGAAGTCTTCCAACTCGTTTGGAAAGACAGTACCGTGCAGTATCGAAGAGCCCTCACTACTGCACGTTCATCCTATTTTTCCAACTTAATTGAGGAGAATAAGAACAATCCAACATTTATTTTTGATACTGTCGCAAAGCCAACTAAAAAGCAGCATTCCCCAAAATAGGATGGCTTTCACTTCAGCAGTGATAAATTCATGAACTTCTTGACGAAAAAGATCATGATCATTAGAAAGCAAATGAAGGACTCCAAACCTCCGTTGTCTTGAGTCTGCACAACACTGCCAGGACCTAGGATCAAGGGGACACGCACGTTTTTTAATACTATATCTCTTGACACATTGATGAAAATAGTCTTGGTCTCTAAACCTTCAAGCTGCATACTGGACCCTATTCCAACTAAACTACTGAAAGAGCTATTTCCTGTGCTTGGCCCTCCTATGTTGAACATAATAAACGTCTCTCTAGCCACTGGATGTGTACCGAACTCACTAAAAGTGGCAGTAATAAAGCCTCTCTTGAAAAAGCCAAACCTTGACCCAGAAAATATAAAAAACTATCTGCCTATATCGAATCTCCCATTCTTCTCAAACATTTTTGAAAAAGATGTTGCCCTTCCTGAAGACAAACAATGTATACGAAATGCTTCAGTCTGGTTTTAGACCCCATCATAGCATAGAGACTGCACTCGTGAAGGTGGTAGATTACCTTTTAATGGCGTCAGACCGAGGCTCTGCATCTGTCCTCGTGCTCCTAGACCTTAGTGCTGCTTTTGATACCATCGATCACCACATTCTTTTGGAGAAATCGGAAATCCAGATTGGTCTACACTGACAAGTTCTGGCCTGGTTTAGATCTTATCTGTCGGAAAAATATCAGTTTGTCTCTGTGGATGGTTTGTCTTCTGACCATCCACAGGTTCCTCAAGGTTCCGTTTTATCACCATTATTGTTTTCACTATATATTTTACCTCTTGGTGATGTCATTCGGAAACATAATGTTAACTTTCACTGCTATGCGGACGATACACAGCTGTACATTTTGATGAAACATGGTGAAGCCACAAAATTGCCCTCTCCGGAAGCCTGTGTTTCAGACAAGGAAGTAGATGGCGGCAATTTTTTTACTTTTAAACTCTGACAAAAAAGAGATACTAGTTCTAGGTCCCAAGAAACAAAGAGATCTTCTGGGGTGGCAGGGTAGCCTAGTGGTTAGAGTGTTGGACTAGTAACCTAGAAGGTTGCAAGTTCAAATCCCCGAGCTGACAATGGTACAAATCTGTTGTTCTGCCCCTGAACCCACATTTCCTAGGCTGTCATTAAAAATAAGAATTTGTTCTTATTAAATAAAAAAAATATTTTTTTAAATAATCTAACAAGTAATCTTGATGGTTGTACAGTCATCTAAAAAACAGCTGTGAAGGACCCTGATCTCTCTTTTGATGAATGTATCAAGACTGTTTCAAGGACAGCTTTTTTCCATCTTTGTAACATTGCAAAAATCAGAAACTTTCTGTCCAAAAATAATGCAGAAAAATTGATCCATGCTTTTGTCACTTCGAGATTAGACTACTGCAATGCTCTACTTTCCGGCTACCCGGATAAAGAACTAAATAAACTTTAGTTAGTGCTGAACACGGCTGCTAGAATCTTGATTAGAACCAATAAATTTGATCATATTACTCCAGTGCTAACCTCTCTACACTGGCTTCCTGTTAAAGCAAGGGTTGATTTCAAGGTTTTACTGCTAACCTACAAAGCATTACATGGGCTTGCTCCTACCTATCTTTCTGATTTGGTCCTGCTGTACATACCTACACGTACGCTACGGTCACAAGACGCAGGCCTCCTTACTGTCCCTAGAATTTGTAAGCAAACAGCTGGAGGCAGGGCTTTCTCCTATAGAGCTCAATTTTTATGGAATGGTCTGCCTATCCATGTGAGAGACGCAGACTCAGTCTCGACCTTTAAGTCTTTATTGAAGATTCATCTCTTCAGTAGGTCCTATGATTGAGTGTTGTCTGGCCCCGGGGTGTGAAGGTGAACGGAAAGGCACTAGAGCGACGAACCGTCCTTGCTGTATCTGCCTGGCTGGTTCCCCTCTCTCCACTGGGATTCTCTGCCTCTAACCATATAACGGGGTCTGAGTCACTGGCTTACAGGTGCTCTTCCATGTCGTTCCTAGGAGGGGTGTGTCACTTGTGTGGGTTGAGTCACTGACGTGATCTTCCTGTCCGGGTTGGCGCCCCCCTCGGGTTTGTGCCGAGGAGGAGATCTTTGTTGGCTATACTCTGCCTTGTCTCAGGGTAGTAGGTTGGTGGTTGAAGATATCCCTCTAGTGGTGTGGAGGCTGTGCTTTGGCACAGGTGGGGTTATATCCTGCCTGTTTGTCCCTGTCCTGGGTTATCGTCGGATAGGGCCACAGTGGCTTCCGACCCCTCCTATCTCAGCCTCCAGTATTTATGCTGCAATAGTTTATGTGTCAGGAGGCTAGGATCAGTCTGTTATATCTGGACTATTTCTCCTGTCTTATCCGGTGTCCTGTGTGACTTTAAGTATGCTCCCTCTAATTCTCGATCTCTCTTTTTCTCTCTTTCTCCTTCTCTCTCTTTCTCTCTTCTCTCGGAGGACCTGAGCTGGTCTCAAGATTACCTGGCCTGATGACACCTTGCTGTCCCCAGTCCACCTGGTCATGCTGCTGCTCCAGTTTCAACTGTTCTGCCTGCGGCTATGGAACCCTGACCTGTTCACTGGACGTGCAACCTTGTCCCGGACCTGCTTTTTAGGACTCTCTCTCTACCACACCTGCTGTCTCTAACTCGGAATGATCGGCTATGAAAAGCCAACTGACATTTACTCCTGAGGTGCTGACCTGTTGCACCCTCTGCAGCCACTGTGATTATTATTGTCTGACCCTGCTGGTCATCTATGAACGTTTGAACATCTGGCCATGTTCTGTTATAATCTCCACCCGGCACAGCCAGAAGAGGACTGGGCATCCCTCAAAGCCTGGTTCCTTTCTAGGTTTCTTCCTAGGTTCTGGCCTTTATAGGGAGTTTTTCCTAGCCACTATGCTTCTACATCTGCATTGCTTGCTGTTTGGGGTTTTAGGCTGGGTTTCTGTACAGCACTTTGTGACATTGGCTGTTGTAAAAAGGGCTTTATAAATACATTTGATTGATTGATGATAGTGTATTGGTAATATGGACACCAAGGAACTTGAAACTCTCAACACGGTCCATTACATCACCAGATCTAGTTGCAGAGGGAGGTGTTTAGTCCTAGAGTCCTTAGCTTAGTGATGAGCTTTGTGGGCACTATGGTGTTGAATGGTGATCTGTAGTCAATGAACAGCATTCTCACATAGTGTGGAGTGCGATTGAGATTGTGTCACCTGTGGATCTGTTGGGGCGGTATACGAATTGGAGTTGGTCTAGGGTTTCCTGGTTGATGGTGTTAATGTGAGTCATGACCAGCCTTTCAAAGCACCCCATGGCTAACGAAGTGAGTGCTACGGAGCAGTTGTCATTTAGGCAGGTTACCTTCGCTTTCTTGGGCACAGGGACTATGGTGGTCTGCTTGAAACATGTAGGTATTACAGACTCGGTCAGGAAGAGGTTGAAAATGTTAGTGAAGCCACTTGCCAGTTGTTCCACGCATCCTCTGAGTATACGTCCTTGTAATCCGTCTGGCCCCATGGCCTTGTGAATGTTGACCTGTTGAAAGGTCTTGCTCACATTGGCTATGGAGAGCATGATCATACAGTTGTCTGGAATAGCTGGTGCTCTCATTTATTTTTTATTTTTTTATTTTTTTATTTCACCTTTATTTAACCAGGTAGGCTAGTTGAGAACAAGTTCTCATTTGCAACTGCGACCTGGCCAAGATAAAGCGTAGCAATTCGACACATACAACAACACAGACTTAAACATGGAATAAACAAAACATACAGCCAATAATACAGTAGAACAAAAGAAAACAAAAAGTCTATACACAGTGAGTGCAAATGAGGTAAGTTAAGGAAATAAATAGGCCATGGTGGCGAAGTAATTACAATATAGCAATTAAACACTGGAATGGTATATCGGCAGAAGATGAATGTGCAGGTAGAGATACTGGGGTGCAAAGGAGCAAAATAAATAAATAAATAGATACCAGTATGGGGATGAGGTAGGTAGATAGATGGGCTATGTACAGTACAGGTGCAGTGATCTGTAAGCTGCTCTGACAGCTTAATGCTAGTGAGGGAGATGTGAGTCTCCAGCTTCAGAGATTTTAGCAATTCGCTCCAGTCATGGGCAGCAGAAAACTGGAAGGAAAGACGACCAAAGGAGGAATTGGCTTTGGGGGTGACCAGTGAGATATACCTGCTGGAGCGCGTGCTACGAGTGGGTGCTGCTATGGTGATCAGTGAGCTGAGATAAGGCGGGGCTTTACCTAGCAGAGACTTGTAGATAACCTGTAGCCAGTGGGTTTGACGACGAGTATGAAGCGAGGGCCAACCAACGAGAGCGTACAGGTCGCAATGGTGGGTAGTGTATGGGGCTTTGGTGACAAAACGGATGGCACTGTGATAGACTGCATCCAGTTTGTTGAGTAGAGTGTTGGAGGCTATTTTATAGATGACATCACTGAAGTCGAGGATCGGTAGGATGGTCAGTTTTACGATTGGTAGGATGGTCCTTCACTCATGGCAGCATGAGTGAAGGATGCTTTGTTGCGATATAGGAAGTCAATTCTAGATTTAATTTTGGATTGGAGATGCTTAATGTAAGTCTGGAAGAAGAGTTTACAGTCTAACCAGACACCCAGGTATCTATAGTTGTCCACGTATTCAGAGCCGTCCAGAGTAGTGATGCTGGACGGGCGAGCAGGTGCGGGCAGTGATCGATTGAATAGCATGCACTTAGTTTTACTTGCGTTTAAGAGCAGTTGGAGGCCACGGAGGGAGAGTTGTATGGCATTGAAGCTCGTCTGGAGGTTAGTTAACACAGTGTCCAAGGAGGGGCTAGAAGTATACAGAATGGTGTCGTCTGCGTAGAGGTGGATCAGAGAATCACCAACAGCAAGAGCAACATCATTGATGTATACAGAAAAGAGAGTCATGCATGGTTCAGTGTTGCTTGCCTTGAAGCAAATATAAAAGGCATTTAGCCCATCTGGTAGGCTTGCGTCACTGGGCAGCTTGCAGCTGAGTTTCCCTTTGTAGTCTGTGATAGTTTGCAAGACCTACCACATCCGACGAGCTTCAGAGCCGGGAGGTAGTAGGATTCAATCTTAGTCTTGTATTGACGCTTTGCCTGTTTGATGGTTCGTCTGAGGGCATAGTGGGATTTCTTACAAGTGTCCGAATTAGTGGCCTGCTCCTTGAAAGCGGCAGCTCTAGCCTTTAGTTCAGTGCGTTGCCTGTAATCCATGCTTCCATGCTTCTGGTTGGGATATGTACGTATGGTCACTGTGGGGACGATGTCGTCGATGCACTTATTGATGAAGCCGGTGACTGAGGTGGTCTACTCCTCAATGCCATCGGATAAATCCGGGAACATATTCCAGTCTGTGCTAGAAAAATATTCCTGTAGCGTAGCATCTACGCCATCTGACCACTTCCATATTGAGCGAGTCACTGGTACTTCCTGCTTTAGCTTTTGTTTGTAAGCAGGAATCAGGAGGTTAGAATTATGGTCAGATTTTCCAAATAGAGGGCGAGGGAGAGCTTTGTACCGGTCTCTTTGTGTGGAGGAAAGGTGGTCAAGAGTTGTTTTCCCTCTGGCTGCACATGTGACATGCTGGTAGATATTAGGTAAAGGGATTTATGTTTGCCTGCATTAAAGTCCCCCACCACTAGGAAAGCCGCTTCTGGATGAGCATTTTCTTGTTTGCTTATGGCCTTATACAGCTCGTTGAGTGCGATCTTAGTGCAAGCATCGGTTTGTGGTGGTAAATAGATGGCTACGAAAATATTGCGCACCAGCCATCACACACCAGCTGACACACACCTCCACCCCTCGTCTTACCAGACGTAGCTGTCCTGACCGGCCGATGCATGGAAAACTCAGCCAACTATATATTATCCGAGTCGTCATTATGCCACGACTCAGTGAAACGTAAGATATTACAGTTTTTAATGTCCCGTTGGTAGGATAGTCTCAAATGGCGCTCATCCAGTTCGTTGGCTAATAGAACAGATGGTAGAAGCAGGTTACCCACTCGCCGACTAATTCTCACAAGGCACCCCGATCTCTGCCCCCCGTATTTCCTTATTTTCTTCATGTGAATGACAGGGATTTGGGCCTTGTCTGGGAGCAACATTATATCCTTTGCGTCAGACTCATTAAATAAAAAATCTTCTTCCAGTTCCAAATGAGTAATCGCTGTTCTGATATCCAGAAGCTATTTTCGGTCATAAGAGGCGGTAGCAATAACATTATGTACAAAATAAGTTACAAACTATGCGAAAAAATAACAAAATAGCACAATTGGTTAGGAGCTCTTAAAACGGTAGCCATCCCCTCCGGTGCCAATATTTATGCTTGCTTGCATTCATTATAGTAAGAAATCATGGTAAGAAATGTAGTTGTTTTTGGAATGAAGTTTATACACTACTATTTTTGTAATGAGGCACATAGAGTGAATAAAGATCACATCACATACTGTTTATATCTAGAAGGGATGTTGTTAATTTAAGACGATGAGGACTCTGCTTTTTATGGGAGAATACATAAATGGGAGAATACATAAAGCTCAAATTAACTCTTCATATATTTTTTATTTCATTTTTGGGGCATCACATACTGTAGGATGTCATAACCCAGACAGTTTTCTAAAATATTTGGGTCAAACAGGACACTGTTAAAGTAGAAGACAACAAACACATGCAACTTCTCCATATACCCTGGACCATCCATGCTCAAGGCTTGGTGATTCTTCACAGAGATTATATTCTATAATGTTAACTTAATATTTTTTTTTTAGTGCATATCCTTGTTTGTTTCAATGTTGAATAAAGTACACAATCACTCCCAATTTACAATCATGTGACATCATGAGACTAAAACACAAGTAGGTTCCCATTGATCATGGTTGGTCTTTTGGGACCATTTGTACGCACCTGGCTATAATAGTAAATATTGAACAAATAAACCTTTGAACAGTTCAACAGCACGATCACTCCAATAATAAATGCATCACGAAAGACACACCTGCTGAAAGAATGAGTGTGGTCAATGTAAGCAAGGTCATTGTAAATATTTGTCTGAGGGTGAGTGCACTCAGGTGACTCGGGCTCTTCGTGGTAAAGCCCTGTCTGTTCTGTTTCATCAAGCTTTCAGCCTTTTATAACCATGCAGTAGAAGTGTAGCCAGACTGAGGGTAGCCCTAACCCTACCCTGAGTATAGAAACAGCTTGAACCTCACCTTTGTTCCGCATTGCGTCCAACAACAACATTGATGAATACGCTGATTCGGTGAGCAAGTTCATTAGAAAGTGCATCGGTGATGTCATACCCACAGCAGCTATTAAAACATTCCCAAACCAGAAACCGTGGATTGATGGCAGCATTTGCGTAAACTGAAAGCCGACCACTGCTTTTAACCAGGGCAAGGTGACCGGAAACATGACCGAATACAAACAGTGTAGCTATTCCCTCCGCAAGGCAATCAAACAAGCTAAGCGTCAGTATAGAGACAAAGTAGAGTTGCAATTCAACTGCTCAGACACAAGAGGTATGTGGCAGGGTCTACAGTCAATCACGGATTACAAAAAGAAAACCAGCCCCGTCGCGGACCAGGATGTCTTGCTCCCAGACAGACTAAATAACTTCTTTGCTCTCTTTGAGGACAATACAGTGCCACTGACACGGCACGCTACCAAAACCTGCGGACTCTCCTTCACTGCAGCCGACGTGAGTAAAACATTTAAACGTGTTAACCTTCGCAAGGCTGCAGGCCCAGACGGCATCCCCAGCTGCGTCCTCAGAGCATGTGCAGACCAGCTGGCTGGTGTGTTTACGGACATATTCAATCAATCCTTATCCCAGTCTGCTGTTCCCACATGCTTCAAGAGGGCCACCATTGTTCCTGTTGCCAAGAAAGCTAAGGCAACTGAGCTAAACGACTACTGCCCCGTAGCACTCACTTCCGTCATCATGAAGTGCTTTGAGAGACTAGTCAAGGACCATATCACCTCCACCCTACCTGATACCCTAGACCCACTCCAATTTTCTTACCGCCCCAATAGGTCCACAGACGACACAATCGCAACCACACTGCACACTGCCCACTGACCCTGGGTCTCGACCCCGCCCTGTGCAACTGGGTACTGGACTTCCTGACGGGCCGACCCCAGGTGGTGAGGGTAGGTAACAACATCTCCACCCCACTGATCCTCAACACTGGGGCCCCACAAGGGTGCGTTCTGAGCCCTCTCCTGTACTCCCTGTTCACTCACGACTGCGTGGCCATGCACGCCTCCAACTCAATCATCAAGTTTGCCGACGACACTACAGTGGTAGGCTTGATTACCAACAATGACGAGGCGGCCTACAGGGAGGAGGTGAGTGCCCTCGGAGTGTGGTGTCAGGAAAAGCACTCACAAACTTCTACAGATGCACAATCGAGAGCATCCTGTCGGGCTGTATCACCGCCTGGTACGGCAACTGCTCCGCCCACAACCGTAAGGCTCTCCAGAGGGTAGTGAGGTCTGCACAACGCATCACCGGGGGCAAACTACCTGCCCTCCAGGACACCTACACAACCCGATGTCACAGAAAGGCCAAAAAGATCATCAAGGACAACAACCACCCGAGTCACTGCCTGTTCACCCCGCTGTCATCCAGAAGGCGAGGTCAGTACAGGTGCATCAAAGCAGGGACTGAGAGACTGAAAAACAGCTTCTATCTCAAGGCCATCAGACTGTTAAACAGCCACCACTAACATTGAGTGGCTGCTGCCAACATACTGACTCAACTCCAGCTCACTTTAATAATGGAAATTGATGACAAAATGTATCACTAGCCACATTAAACAATGCCACTTAATATAATGTTTACATACCCTACATTACTCATCTCATATGTATATGTATATACTGTAATCTATCATCCTACTACATCTTGCCATCTGTATGTAATACATGTATCACTAGCCACTTTAAACTATGCCAATTTTATGTTTACATACCCTACATTACTCATCTCAGATGTATATACTGTACTCGATACCATCTACTGCATCTTGCGTATGCCGTACCATCACTCATTCATATATCTTTATGTACATATTCTTTATCCCTTTACACTTGTGTGTATAAGGCAGTAGTTGTGGAATTGTTAAGTTAGATTACTCGTTGGTTATTACTGCATTGTCGGAACTAGAAGCACAAGCATTTCGCCACACTCGCATTAACATCTGCTATCCATGTGTATGTGACAAATAAAATTGGATTTGATTTGATTTGAAGAGGGAAGAGGGAGTCAGAGTCAGGGGTCAGTTTAGTTATCCAACATGGCCGCTTACTACACTACCACTGGGACTTCCCATGCAGTGTCTGCCAGGATATTATTTGACAGCGACTGGCAACAAGATTTACACACTACTCTTGTGAATGCAGTCTGAGTACTTGTCAATATTGTTGTGAGTGGAGAGAGGTGGCGCCCGGCAGCAGCCGTCAATTGGTGAACGTTGTGGTATTCCTCAGGCACTGCCTCAAGGCAGGAATTCACTCCGCAGGCTGTTAATAACACTAATTTCAGGCCCATTTACAGAGGCCCCGCTGCAGCAACAAGGTAATGACACTCCAACAATTATCTTATATCACG
The DNA here is from genome assembly GCF_057628025.1 of Oncorhynchus mykiss. Classification (NCBI taxonomy): domain Eukaryota; kingdom Metazoa; phylum Chordata; class Actinopteri; order Salmoniformes; family Salmonidae; genus Oncorhynchus; species Oncorhynchus mykiss. Next base: position 72,544,540 of record NC_143026.1, on the reverse strand, counting down.
ACTGGGACAATAATATGCATCCTGAAAGCCTCATATCCCTCACTATTTCCACTACATTCTGAAGCACAATTGCCTCTGTCTCAACTGTCCTTGTCAACTGGTTTTCTATTGAGGCAAAGGTTGAATGAACGATTGACATTTTTTATAGCGCCCTAAAGAAAATTAGCAACATGAATAATACGTCTCTTGGAAAAGTTTGGTCGATTTAGTTCTGAACTGCAGCTCTTTTGTTTTGCTTGTCAGAAGTTCGTAATGAATGATTCAACAATAATTTGCCCGAGTCTCTCTCAGGAATTGGCCAATTATACCATCCTCTATTTCCCATTAGTCATACAACACTTATAGTAAATACTAAACACAGGTAGAACACAAACAAACCATCCCATCACCTTCTCTCCACCTTCTAATCACCATCTCTTCTTTTATGACCATGTATATAGTTTTTTATTTTGAAGTAACTGCTTTTTCGGTTTGTTGTTCCTAGATACTTCTCCTCCCACTCAGCCATTCTCAGAATCTCTATCATTAAAAGCACCATCCACCAATTAATAACCTGTCTGAGCTCCACAGCAGTAATCTACTCCACTCTGTCTTTTGTCACAAGGTCTATTTGATATAGTTCAGTATTTACACAAATACGTTTTTCCCCCTGTATTACTCAAGAAAAGTTCCACTCAAATCACTACCCCAATCCCTCAAATAGTGGCAATCAGAATTACGGAAAGATGCCACAGTATCTTCCGTAGATTCCAGGAAAAATGCAGAATAAATGCATGAATGAATGGTTTGTGGAATGAGTGTGTGAACGAATGCATAAATGAATGATTGTGTCTAATAATACTATGTATACCCTTTCACAAAAGCTATATCAGATAGCGTGATATTATCGGGTTTCATTGGTGATTGATGTTATTTTAAATAGATGTTCACCTCTTTTAAAAAGGTCACTGGCAACATGTGCCTTTCTGTAATACCATTGGGCCATGGCAGCATATCTTTGGGCAAATACTCAAATGGTCTGCATGTTGGACAGGAATTCCCCTCATAGCAGAGCCAAACCACAGCATGGCGGGCGGCAGCTGACTCTTAACAGTGCAGGGTGTATACTGTGGAGAATGCACTTGTTTTTTTGCCAAAAGGTCTGTCAGGAGACCAAGACACCCCTCTGTGTAACACAAGAACAACAAGTAACCCACCAGCACTTGTCGCTTTGATATATAAAACCCAGGGCTTTCCGAGAAGACATTGAGCATCAGGTGGCACACAGAATGCACACTGCACAGACAGGTGTTGTCATATGCTAAAACTGTGTGTCTATCATAGTGGACATGTTCATCACCCCCCCACATTATGCCCATCAGAGAAAACCCATGATGTTCCTCCCTCAAGAGGCAGAAAAGATTTGGCATGGGCCCTCAGATCCTCAAAAAGTTATACAGCTGCACCATTGAGAGCATCTTGACTGGCTGCATCACCGCTTGGTATGGCAACTGCTTGGTAGTACTGGGCCGAGCTCCCTGCCATCCAGGACCTCTATACCAGACGGTGTCAGAGGAAGTCCCAAAAAAATGTTAAAGACTCCAGCCACCCAAGTCAGACTGTTTTCTCGGCTCCTGCACTGCAAGCGGGACCGGAGGGCCAAGTCTGGGACCAAAAGGCTCCTGAACAGCTTCTACCTGTAACGGATGTGAAACGGCTAGCTTAGTTAGCGTGGGCGCTAAATAGCGTTTCAATCAGTGACGTCACTTGCTCTGAGACCTTGAAGTAGTAGTTCCCCTTGCTCTGCAAGGGCAGCGGCTTTTGTGGAGCGATGGGTAACGATGCTTCGAGGGTGACTGTTGATGTGTGCAGAAGGTCCCTAGTTCGCGCCCGGGTATGGGCGAGGGGACGGTCTAAAATGATACTGTTACATTGATGCTGTTGACCCGGATGATTGGTTGCTGCGGAAAAAGGAGGAAGGTCAAAAGGGGGGTGAGTGTAACGGATGTGAAACGGCTAGCTTAGTTAGCGTGGGCGCTAAATAGCGTTTCAATCAGTGACGTCACTTGCTCTGAGACCTTGAAGTAGTAGTTCCCCTTGCTCTGCAAGGGCCGCGGCTTTTGTGGAGCGATGGGTAACGATGCTTCGTAGGCGTCAGTTGTTGATGTGTGCAGAAGGTCCCTGGTTCGCGCCCGGGTATGGGCGAGGGACGGTCTAAAATTATACTGTTACATTGATGCTGTTGACCCGGATTACTAGTTGCTGCGGAAAAAGGAGGAAGGTCAAAAGGGGGGTGAGTGTAACGGATGTGAAACGGCTAGCTTAGTTAGCGTCAGTCAGGAAAGCTAAGGCCAGCTTCTTCAGGCAGAAGTTTGCATCCTGTAGCTCCAACTCCAAAAAGTTCTGGGACACTGTGAAGTCAATGGAGAACAAGAGCACCTCCTCCCAGCTGCCCACTGCACTGAGGCTAGGTAACACGGTCACCACCGATAAATCCATGATTATCGAAAACTTCAATAAGCATTTCTCAACGGCTGGCCATGCCTTCCGCCTGGCTACTTCAACCTCGGCCAACAGCCCCGCCCCCCCCGCTGCTCCTCGCCCAAGCCTCTCCAGGTTCTCCTTTACCCAAATCCAGATAGCAGATGTTCTGAAAGAGCTGCAAAACCTGGACCCGTACAAATCAGCTGGGCTTGACAATCTGGACCCTCTATTTCTGAAACTATCCGCCACCATTGTCGCAACCCCTATTACCAGCCTGTTCAACCTCTCTTTCATATCGTCTGAGATCCCCAAGGATTGGAAAGCTGCCGCAGTCATCCCCCTCTTCAAAGGGGGAGACACCCTGGACCCAAACTGTTACAGACCTATATCCATCCTGCCCTGCCTATCTAAGGTCTTCGAAAGCCAAGTCAACAAACAGGTCACTGACCATCTCGAATCCCACTGTACCTTCTCCGCTGTGCAATCTGGTTTCCGAGCCGGTCACGGGTGCACCTCAGCCACACTCAAGGTACTAAACGATATCATAACCGCCATCGATAAAAGACAGTACTGTGCAGCCGTCTTCATCGACCTTGCCAAGGCTTTCGACTCTGTCAATCACCATATTCTTATCGGCAGACTCAGTAGCCTCGGTTTTTCGGATGACTGCCTTGCCTGGTTCACCAATTACTTTGCAGACAGAGTTCAGTGTGTCAAATCGGAGGGCATGCTGTCCGGTCCTCTGGCAGTCTCTATGGGGGTGCCACAGGGTTCAATTCTCGGGCCGACTCTTTTCTCTGTATACATCAATGATGTTGCTCTTGCTGCGGGCGATTCCCTGATCCACCTCTACGCAGACGACACCATTCTATATACTTTCGGCCCGTCATTGGACACTGTGCTATCTAACCTCCAAACAAGCTTCAATGCCATACAACACTCCTTCCGTGGCCTCCGACTGCTCTTAAACGCTAGTAAAACCAAATGCATGCTTTTCAACCGATCGCTGCCTGCACCCGCATGCCCGCCTAGCATCACCACCCTGGATGGTTCCGACCTAGAATATGTGGACATCTATAAGTACCTAGGTGTCTGGCTAGACTGCAAACTCTCCTTCCAGACTCATATCAAACATCTCCAATCGAAAATCAAATCAAGAGTCGGCTTTCTATTCCGCAACAAAGCCTCCTTCACTCACGCCGCCAAGCTTACCCTAGTAAAACTGACTATCCTACCGATCCTCGACTTTGGCGATGTCATCTACAAAATGGCTTCCAACACTCTACTCAGCAAACTGGATGCAGTCTATCACAGTGCCATCCGTTTTGTCACTAAAGCACCTTATACCACCCACCACTGCGACTTGTATGCTCTAGTCGGCTGGCCCTCGCTACATATTCGTCGCCAGACCCACTGGCTCCAGGTCATCTACAAGTCCATGCTAGGTAAAGCTCCGCCTTATCTCAGCTCACTGGTCACGATGGCAACACCCATCCGTAGCACGCGCTCCAGCAGGTGTATCTCACTGATCATCCCTAAAGCCAACACCTCATTTGGCCGCCTTTCGTTCCAGTACTCTGCTGCCTGTGACTGGAACGAATTGCAAAAATCGCTGAAGTTGGAGACTTTTATCTCCCTCACCAACTTCAAACATCAGCTATCTGAGCAGCTAACCGATCGCTGCAGCTGTACATAGTCTATTGGTAAATAGCCCACCCATTTTCACCTACCTCATCCCCATACTGTTTTTATTTATTTACTTTTCTGCTCTTTTGCACACCAATATCTCTACCTGTACATGACCATCTGATCATTTATCACTCCAGTGTTAATCTGCAAAATTTTAATTATTCGCCTACCTCATGCCTTTTGCACACATTGTATATAGACTCCCCCTTTGTTTTGGCACAGGCACAGGCACAGGCACAGGCACAGGCACAGGCACAGGCACAGGCACAGGCACAGGCACAGGCACCTGACTGTTTACTCAGCAATGCCTTGAGACAATCTTCTTTCCTTTATGTTATACGTTAAATAACATACATTTTTAAGCTATTTGATAAGTTAACTGTACCTAATAGTAACAGTGAAGACAGGACAGACAGCTGTATTGCATATCGGGGACATATGAAGCAGCCCGGCTGTGTAGTTGCGCTCCTTGGACTGCTCTCGTACAGGCATACACATGTTTTTTCTTCCATGTATTATTTATCATTATTCATTAAAAGTGATAACATCTTTGGATTTTTATCAAGAACCCTTAAGAGAAGGATAACTTGGCTTTGAAAAAAAGAGGTCATAGTTTGACCATTACTGTATCTATTCACCAGCAGGCTTTTATGAAATGTTAATATCATTTACTCTTCACATGACTGAATATAATTGAGCTACAGTACCAACCAACGACGAACAAATCCATTCAGAATCAGTTTAGAGTAAGAGGCAGGCAGGCAGGAGGCATTACCTCCTCTATAGGCTATATTTGCCTGAAGCATTAATTTCCCCGGCTGAAGTGACAGAATGGAGCGTTAATGATGTCTGTGGTGAGAGTGCTGGCGTCTCCCCCGCGTACTAAGAACTAATGGGCTGTGCCGCTCTGGATATCTGGGCAGACTGTGCAGTAATACCATGTTTAAAACAACTGGGAACTCAGAAATATCCAACTTCAGTGCATTCAAGACAACTGTGAACTCAGAAAAAAAGAGAGCCGACTGGGAAAATTGTTTTGAATGGTCATCCAACTTAGAATTCTAAGTCGGAAACTCAGTCATCTTTCTAGAATTCTCCGACCTGAAGATCACTGACGTCATGATTAGATCTAGTTTTTTCCCGAGTTCCCAGTTGTCTTGAAAGCACCATAAGAGGACTGAAAATAGAGCCACAGCTGCACCTGGCGGATCGCTGTCATTCTAAAGGTCAGCGAGTGACTTCACTCTGGGTCAGGAGGTCGAGTCAGCGTCTGACAATGGCAGACCAGAGGAGAGGAGGGACCTTCAAAGTATTCTTTAAGTCTAATTAACGGTGAAGAGGAATCCTAAATGTGAGGGGAAAAAGTGGAAAATAGTCGCTCTTTCATATCTCCAGGCTGTTAACATTTTGCATGGATGCACATAACAGCATTAATACTTGCTCTCTCTCTGCCTCCTTTCAAGCAATCAAACAAACTCTAATGACAATGAAATATGGCATTGCCAATTCATGGAAAAGCAGCAACAACAAGAATACATCATACAACACTGGGCTGATGGAAGGAAAATCAGTTACATATCTATCAGTGATTCAATTAACAGTTTAAGAGAATTTTCATCTATCTATCTAGTCCCCCAAAGCAGTTGGAGACGGCAGTTGAAACAGTGTTTTGTTTTGGTGCTGAGACTTTGTCAGGTCCTACCTTCAGGCGTCCAGATTTTGCCGCAAATGTCTTTTATTGATAATCCCATACCAAGTTGAGGACAGGAGAGACTGTCAGCAGTTGTTTTACATTTTCTGCAGATGTCCTATTGGTGAAGCCAGTTTCTGGAGTAGGCTATTAGTGACATAGCCCTGCTAACCCCTGTTGTAAGCCTGTGTGCTCAAAATATTTGACATACCTTACAGAGCCATACGAGTGACAGGCACAATGGACTACCCCTTGCTCATGCTTCAAATTATTTGGTGTGTGTGTGAGAAAGAGAGAGAGAGTCTGTGTCTTTAGAGTGGATATCTGGCGGAAGGAATGTCTTCTGAATATTGTCTCTTCAAGTTTATATTTTGGACTTCTAGTTTGGATCTTATGTCAGGAATCTATTTAATATTAATAAACACTTTTTCACTGCAGAAATTTAGATTTAGTCATACATTATAAAAGAGAGAGAGAGCTTAGAAAATATATCTAATTGCTAATTTAAGCAATCCCAAACATTCTAACTTCCTACTGTACTCACTGAACGGGGTATACTGTGAGGTGCATAAACACAGTGCCATGTCTGATGTGAGGATGCCTACACTCATTCCTCTACTGCCACCTAGTGTTAGAAGTACACCAATGCAATCGTTACAGGAGACAGTACAATTGTGCTCCAGGAAGGACACTGTTCTGGAACTGAACATCAACAGTGGCTATATGTCAGGTATATATGATTGGAGTCTCAAAACGACTTGTTTTTTGTCTACACACCTAAAATCAGTCTTATTGATGATCTGCTAAAATAAAGGTGAAATAAAATATATAAAAAAGTCCTAAATTAAATTGTGATTACACAATGGAAGTTACAGTGTAACTTCTACATCCCTCATCATGTTTGTCCTCATTGTTAATCTATTAGTACCCTCTTGTTAAGCACTGATCTAGAGTAATAACATAGGACAGCTAGACAGAACAAAAGTTAATGAACAGGAGCCACAATCACAGATAAAGTCTATGGGTAGTCATTTCTTCAAAAGCTGAAAGGCTAAATAGAGAAAGAAAGACATAAGCTCACCCCACTCTCCCTTGATGTTGTCTGGCGTAACTGTCTTGTTTCATGGCGTTGTACTCTGGCAGGGCCTCCAGTGTTTTTTCCAAGAGGGAAGAAATAGAGGAAGTTCTTACGTTAATGCAGGAAGGTCGCTAGTAAGAGCCATGGTAACACATTTTATTCCAAGCCAAATTTGCCAGTGGGCATTTGTCAGTGGACTTTGACCATTGTCTGTCATTGTTGGTACAGCATCAACTTTTACTGTATTTTTTACTGTCTGTTACCTCCCATGTCAACTCAATGATTACATTCAGGCATGAGCGATGCAGTTTTCATGTTAAAACTGAGTATATTATGTTTCTTTGGGACTGTTTTATTGACATGAATCATTCACTGATCATACCGATAAATACACTACATGACCAAACGTATGTGGACACCTGACAACATCTAATTCCAAAATCATGGGCATTAGTATTGTACCCCCTTTTCTGCTATAACAGCCTCCACTCTTCTGGAAAGGCTTTCCACTAGATGTTGGAACATTGCTGCAGGGTCTTGCTTCCATTCCCATAAGAGCATTAGTAAGGTCAGGCACTGATGTTGGGAAATTAGGCCTGTCTCGCAGTCGGTGTTCCAATTCATCCCAAAGGTGTTCAATGAGGTTCAGGTCAGGGCTCTGTGCAAGTCAGTCAAGTTCTTCCACACTGATCTTGACAAACACTTTCTGTATGGACCTCGCTTTGTACACAGGGGCATTGTCATGCTGACACAAGAAAGGGCTTTTCCTAAACTGTTATTACAAAGTTGGAAGCACAGAATTGTATAGAATGTCATTGTATGCTGTAGTGTTAAGATTTCCCTTCTACTGGAACTAAGGGGCCTAACCTGAACCATGAAAAACAGACCCAGACCATTATTCGTCATCCACCAAACTTTACAGTTGGCACCATGCCATGGGGCAGGTAGTGTTCTCCTGGCATCTGCCAAACCCAGATTCGTCCGTCGGACTGCCAGATGGTGGAACGTGATTCATCACACCAGAGAACGCGTTTCCACAGCTCCAGAGTCCAATGACGGTGAGCTTCACACCACTCCAGCCAACGCATGGCATTGCACATGGTGATCTTAGGCTTGTGTGCTGCTGCTCAGCCATGGAAACCCATTTAATGAAGCTCCCAACGAATGGTTCATGTGCTGACATTGCTTCAGAGGCAGTTTGGAAGTTGGTAGTAGTGAGTGTTGCAACTGCGGACAGACGATTTTTACGCACTTCAGTACTGGGTGGTCCCATTCTGTGAGCTTCGTTCTGTGAGCTTGTGTGGCCTACCATTTAGTGGCTAAGCCGTTGATGCTCCTAGATATTTCCACGTCACAATAACAGCACTTACAGTTGACCGGGGCAGCTCTAGCAAGGCAGAAATTTGACTACCTGACTTGTTGGAAAGGTGTTATCCTATGACGGTGCCACGTTGAAAGTCACTGACCTCTTCAGTAAGGCCATTCTACTGCCAATGTTTTCCTATGGAGATTGCATGGCCTTGTGTTTGATTTTATACACGGTCAGCAACGGGTGTGGCGGAAATAGCCAAATCCAGTCATTTGAAGGGTTGTCCACGTTCTTTTGTATATATAGTGCATATAGTGGTGGCCTATTGTTTTACACATTTGTAATTCAGTGGAGGCTGCTGAGGGGAGGACGGCTCATAATAATGGATGGAATGGAGTCAATGGAATGGTATCAAACACATCAATCATGTGGTTCCCATGTGGTTGATACCACTCCATTGACTCCATTTAAAGCCATTATTATGAGGTGTCCACCCCTCAGCAGCCTCCACTGCTGTAAATCCTGTAAGAGCTACAGGAAACGAAGAACCACACTTCAATGCCCTGTTTTCATCAGTAGGAGGAGCAGTTAGACACCTGATAAGAAAGGTATGAAAACGTTTTGTATAGTTATTTTATTGTTGTCCACTAGGGGGATGTATGGATTCATACAGGTCAGGAGGGTTACCTGTTCTTCCAGTGACTGTTTCACCAGCAACTTATCTTGAAAAATCAGGTAAGTAGCACACAACAAAATACAATTGGAAGTTTAATACATTTATAAGTAAGGCAAAGTCAGGCTTTTAGATACAATTTGCTGTATTGTATAACATGATACGTAGCTACATTAGAAGCATTCTTTCCACTGCCATAATAACAGTTATATCTTCAATTGACATGGCACATTTCACGGTGTATGTTGATATATGTTCTCTTTATTTACAGTGTTGTCTCTTCCAGCACAACCTACTGTCCTACCTTCTGAACAGTTTATGCTTCAGCTGCCTTAATTTGGTGTCTCTGTTTACATGAAATCTCCAGCAGTGGCCTGATGTTTTACATGAAATCTCCAGCAGTGGCCTGATGTTTTACATAAAAACTCCAGCAGTGGCCTGATGTTTTCCATAAAAACTCCAGCAGTGGCCTGATGTTTTACATAAAATCTCCAGCAGTGGCCTGATGTTTTACATGAAATCTCCAGCAGTGGCCTGATGTTTTCCATAAAAACTCCAGCAGTGGCCTGATGTTTTCCATAAAAACTCCAGCAGTGGCCTGATGTTTTCCATAAAAACTCCAGCAGTGGCCTGATGTTTTACATAAAAACTCCAGCAGTGGCCTGATGTTTTACATAAAAACTCCAGCAGTGGCCTGATGTTTTACATAAAAACTCCAGCAGTGGTCTGATGTTTTACATAAAAACTCCAGCAGTGGCCTGATGTTTTACATAAAAACTCCAGCAGTGGCCTGATGTTTTCCATAAAAACTCCAGCAGTGGCCTGATGTTTTCCATAAAAACTCCAGCAGTGGCCTGATGTTTTCCATAAAAACTCCAGCAGTGGCCTGATGTTTTCCATAAAAACTCCAGCAGTGGCCTGATGTTTTCCATAAAAACTCCAGCAGTGGCCTGATGTTTTCCATAAAAACTCCAGCAGTGGCCTGATGTTTTCCATAAAAACTCCAGCAGTGGCCTGATGTTTTACATAAAAACTCCAGCAGTGGCCTGATGTTTTCCATAAAAACTCCAGCAGTGAGTGGCCTGATGTTTTCCATAAAAACTCCAGCAGTGGCCTGATGTTTTACATAAAAACTCCAGCAGTGGCCTGATGTTTTCCATAAAAACTCCAGCAGTGGCCTGATGTTTTACATAAAAACTCCAGCAGTGGCCTGATGTTTTCCATAAAAACTCCAGCAGTGGCCTGATGTTTTACATAAAATCTCCAGCAGTGGCCTGATGTTTTACATGAAATCTCCAGCAGTGGCCTGATGTTTTCCATAAAAACTCCAGCAGTGGCCTGATGTTTTCCATAAAAACTCCAGCAGTGGCCTGATGTTTTCCATAAAAACTCCAGCAGTGGCCTGATGTTTTACATAAAAACTCCAGCAGTGGCCTGATGTTTTACATAAAAACTCCAGCAGTGGCCTGATGTTTTCCATAAAAACTCCAGCAGTGGTCTGATGTTTTACATAAAAACTCCAGCAGTGGCCTGATGTTTTACATAAAAACTCCAGCAGTGGCCTGATGTTTTCCATAAAAACTCCAGCAGTGGCCTGATGTTTTCCATAAAAACTCCAGCAGTGGCCTGATGTTTTCCATAAAAACTCCAGCAGTGGCCTGATGTTTTCCATAAAAACTCCAGCAGTGGCCTGATGTTTTACATAAAAACTCCAGCAGTGGCCTGATGTTTTCCATAAAAACTCCAGCAGTGGCCTGATGTTTTCCATAAAAACTCCAGCAGTGCCTGATGTTTTACATAAAAACTCCAGCAGTGGCCTGATGTTTTACATAAAAACTCCAGCAGTGGCCTGATGTTTTCCATAAAAACTCCAGCAGTGACCTGATGTTTTCCATAAAAACTCCAGCAGTGGCCTGATGTTTTCCATAAAAACTCCAGCAGTGGCCTGATGTTTTACATAAAAACTCCAGCAGTGGCCTGATGTTTTCCATAAAAACTCCAGCAGTGGCCTGATGTTTTACATAAAAACTCCAGCAGTGGCCTGATGTTTTCCATAAAAACTCCAGCAGTGGCCTGATGTTTTCCATAAAAACTCCAGCAGTGGCCTGATGTTTTACATAAAAACTCCAGCAGTGGCCTGATGTTTTCCATAAAAACTCCAGCAGTGGCCTGATGTTTTACATAAAAACTCCAGCAGTGGCCTGATGTTTTACATAAAAACTCCAGCAGTGGCCTGATGTTTTCCATAAAAACTCCAGCAGTGGCCTGATGTTTTCCATAAAAACTCCAGCAGTGGCCTGATGTTTTCCATAAAAACTCCAGCAGTGGCCTGATTTTTTCCATAAAAACTCCAGCAGTGGCCTGATGTTTTCCATAAAAACTCCAGCAGTGGCCTGATGTTTTCCATAAAAACTCCAGCAGTGGCCTGATGTTTTCCATAAAAACTCCAGCAGTGGCCTGATGTTTTACATAAAAACTCCAGCAGTGGCCTGATGTTTTCCATAAAAACTCCAGCAGTGAGTGGCCTGATGTTTTCCATAAAAACTCCAGCAGTGGCCTGATGTTTTACATAAAAACTCCAGCAGTGGCCTGATGTTTTACATAAAAACTCCAGCAGTGGCCTGATGTTTTACATAAAAACTCCAGCAGTGGTCTGATGTTTTACATAAAAACTCCAGCAGTGGCCTGATGTTTTCCATAAAAACTCCAGCAGTGGCCTGATGTTTTACATAAAAACTCCAGCAGTGGCCTGATGTTTTACATAAAAACTCCAGCAGTGAGTGGCCTGATGTTTTCCATAAAAACTCCAGCAGTGGCCTGATGTTTTACATAAAAACTCCAGCAGTGGCCTGATGTTTTCCATAAAAACTCCAGCAGTGGCCTGATGTTTTCCATAAAAACTCCAGCAGTGGCCTGATGTTTTACATAAAAACTCCAGCAGCGGCCTGATGATTTACATAAAAACTCCAGCAGTGGCCTGATGTTTTCCATAAAAACTCCAGCAGTGGCCTGATGTTTTCCATAAAAACTCCAGCAGTGGCCTGATGTTTTACATAAAAACTCCAGCAGTGGCCTGATGTTTTACATAAAAACTCCAGCAGTGGCCTGATGTTTTCCATAAAAACTCCAGCAGTGGCCTGATGTTTTACATAAAAACTCCAGCAGTGGCCTGATGTTTTCCATAAAAACTCCAGCAGTGGCCTGATGTTTTACATAAAAACTCCAGCAGTGGCTTGATGTTTTACATAAAAACTCCAGCAGTGGCCTGATGTTTTACATAAAAACTCCAGCAGTGGCCTGATGTTTTACATAAAAACTCCAGCAGTGGCCTGATGTTTTCCATAAAAACTCCAGCAGTGGCCTGATGTTTTACATAAAAACTCCAGCAGTGGCCTGATGTTTTACATAAAAACTCCAGCAGTGGCCTGATGTTTTACATAAAAACTCCAGCAGTGGCCTGATGTTTTCCATAAAAACTCCAGCAGTGGCCTGATGTTTTCCATAAAAACTCCAGCAGTGGCCTGATGTTTTACATAAAAACTCCAGCAGTGGCCTGATGTTTTACATAAAAACTCCAGCAGTGAGTGGCCTGATGTTTTCCATAAAAACTCCAGCAGTGGCCTGATGTTTTACATAAAATCTCCAGCAGTGGCCTGATGTTTTACATGAAATCTCCAGCAGTGGCCTGATGTTTTCCATAAAAACTCCAGCAGTGGCCTGATGTTTTCCATAAAAACTCCAGCAGTGGCCTGATGTTTTCCATAAAAACTCCAGCAGTGGCCTGATGTTTTACATAAAAACTCCAGCAGTGGCCTGATGTTTTACATAAAAACTCCAGCAGTGGCCTGATGTTTTCCATAAAAACTCCAGCAGTGGTCTGATGTTTTACATAAAAACTCCAGCAGTGGCCTGATGTTTTACATAAAAACTCCAGCAGTGGCCTGATGTTTTCCATAAAAACTCCAGCAGTGGCCTGATGTTTTCCATAAAAACTCCAGCAGTGGCCTGATGTTTTCCATAAAAACTCCAGCAGTGGCCTGATGTTTTCCATAAAAACTCCAGCAGTGGCCTGATGTTTTACATAAAAACTCCAGCAGTGGCCTGATGTTTTCCATAAAAACTCCAGCAGTGGCCTGATGTTTTCCATAAAAACTCCAGCAGTGCCTGATGTTTTACATAAAAACTCCAGCAGTGGCCTGATGTTTTACATAAAAACTCCAGCAGTGGCCTGATGTTTTCCATAAAAACTCCAGCAGTGACCTGATGTTTTCCATAAAAACTCCAGCAGTGGCCTGATGTTTTCCATAAAAACTCCAGCAGTGGCCTGATGTTTTACATAAAAACTCCAGCAGTGGCCTGATGTTTTCCATAAAAACTCCAGCAGTGGCCTGATGTTTTACATAAAAACTCCAGCAGTGGCCTGATGTTTTCCATAAAAACTCCAGCAGTGGCCTGATGTTTTCCATAAAAACTCCAGCAGTGGCCTGATGTTTTACATAAAAACTCCAGCAGTGGCCTGATGTTTTCCATAAAAACTCCAGCAGTGGCCTGATGTTTTACATAAAAACTCCAGCAGTGGCCTGATGTTTTACATAAAAACTCCAGCAGTGGCCTGATGTTTTCCATAAAAACTCCAGCAGTGGCCTGATGTTTTCCATAAAAACTCCAGCAGTGGCCTGATGTTTTCCATAAAAACTCCAGCAGTGGCCTGATTTTTTCCATAAAAACTCCAGCAGTGGCCTGATGTTTTCCATAAAAACTCCAGCAGTGGCCTGATGTTTTCCATAAAAACTCCAGCAGTGGCCTGATGTTTTCCATAAAAACTCCAGCAGTGGCCTGATGTTTTACATAAAAACTCCAGCAGTGGCCTGATGTTTTACATAAAAACTCCAGCAGTGAGTGGCCTGATGTTTTCCATAAAAACTCCAGCAGTGGCCTGATGTTTTACATAAAAACTCCAGCAGTGGCCTGATGTTTTACATAAAAACTCCAGCAGTGGCCTGATGTTTTACATAAAAACTCCAGCAGTGGTCTGATGTTTTACATAAAAACTCCAGCAGTGGCCTGATGTTTTCCATAAAAACTCCAGCAGTGGCCTGATGTTTTACATAAAAACTCCAGCAGTGGCCTGATGTTTTACATAAAAACTCCAGCAGTGAGTGGCCTGATGTTTTCCATAAAAACTCCAGCAGTGGCCTGATGTTTTACATAAAAACTCCAGCAGTGGCCTGATGTTTTCCATAAAAACTCCAGCAGTGGCCTGATGTTTTCCATAAAAACTCCAGCAGTGGCCTGATGTTTTACATAAAAACTCCAGCAGCGGCCTGATGATTTACATAAAAACTCCAGCAGTGGCCTGATGTTTTCCATAAAAACTCCAGCAGTGGCCTGATGTTTTCCATAAAAACTCCAGCAGTGGCCTGATGTTTTACATAAAAACTCCAGCAGTGGCCTGATGTTTTACATAAAAACTCCAGCAGTGGCCTGATGTTTTCCATAAAAACTCCAGCAGTGGCCTGATGTTTTACATAAAAACTCCAGCAGTGGCCTGATGTTTTCCATAAAAACTCCAGCAGTGGCCTGATGTTTTACATAAAAACTCCAGCAGTGGCTTGATGTTTTACATAAAAACTCCAGCAGTGGCCTGATGTTTTACATAAAAACTCCAGCAGTGGCCTGATGTTTTACATAAAAACTCCAGCAGTGGCCTGATGTTTTCCATAAAAACTCCAGCAGTGGCCTGATGTTTTACATAAAAACTCCAGCAGTGGCCTGATGTTTTACATAAAAACTCCAGCAGTGGCCTGATGTTTTACATAAAAACTCCAGCAGTGGCCTGATGTTTTCCATAAAAACTCCAGCAGTGGCCTGATGTTTTCCATAAAAACTCCAGCAGTGGCCTGATGTTTTACATAAAAACTCCAGCAGTGGCCTGATGTTTTACATAAAAACTCCAGCAGTGAGTGGCCTGATGTTTTCCATAAAAACTCCAGCAGTGGCCTGATGTTTTACATAAAAACTCCAGCAGTGGCCTGATGTTTTCCATAAAAACTCCAGCAGTGGCCTGATGTTTTCCATAAAAACTCCAGCAGTGGCCTGATGTTTTACATAAAAACTCCAGCAGCGGCCTGATGATTTACATAAAAACTCCAGCAGTGGCCTGATGTTTTCCATAAAAACTCCAGCAGTGGCCTGATGTTTTCCATAAAAACTCCAGCAGTGGCCTGATGTTTTACATAAAAACTCCAGCAGTGGCCTGATGTTTTACATAAAAACTCCAGCAGTGGCCTGATGTTTTCCATAAAAACTCCAGCAGTGGCCTGATGTTTTACATAAAAACTCCAGCAGTGGCCTGATGTTTTCCATAAAAACTCCAGCAGTGGCCTGATGTTTTACATAAAAACTCCAGCAGTGGCTTGATGTTTTACATAAAAACTCCAGCAGTGGCCTGATGTTTTACATAAAAACTCCAGCAGTGGCCTGATGTTTTACATAAAAACTCCAGCAGTGGCCTGATGTTTTCCATAAAAACTCCAGCAGTGGCCTGATGTTTTACATAAAAACTCCAGCAGTGGCCTGATGTTTTACATAAAAACTCCAGCAGTGGCCTGATGTTTTACATAAAAACTCCAGCAGTGGCCTGATGTTTTCCATAAAAACTCCAGCAGTGGCCTGATGTTTTCCATAAAAACTCCAGCAGTGGCCTGATGTTTTACATAAAAACTCCAGCAGTGGCCTGATGTTTTACATAAAAACTCCAGCAGTGGCCTGATGTTTTCCATAAAAACTCCAGCAGTGGCCTGATGTTTTCCATAAAAACTCCAGCAGTGGCCTGATGTTTTACATAAAAACTCCAGCAGTGGCCTGATGTTTTCCATAAAAACTCCAGCAGTGGCCTGATGTTTTCCATAAAAACTCCAGCAGTGGCCTGATGTTTTACATAAAAACTCCAGCAGTGGCCTGATGTTTTCCATAAAAACTCCAGCAGTGGCCTGATGTTTTCCATAAAAACTCCAGCAGTGGCCTGATGTTTTCCATAAAAACTCCAGCAGTGGCCTGATGTTTTCCATAAAAACTCCAGCAGTGGCCTGATGTTTTCCATAAAAACTCCAGCAGTGGCCTGATGTTTTACATAAAAACTCCAGCAGTGGCCTGATGTTTTACATAAAAACTCCAGCAGTGGTCTGATGTTTTCCATAAAAACTCCAGCAGTGGCCTGATGTTTTACATAAAAACTCCAGCAGTGGCCTGATGTTTTCCATAAAAACTCCAGCAGTGGCCTGATGTTTTACATAAAAACTCCAGCAGTGGCCTGATGTTTTACATAAAAACTCCAGCAGTGGCCTGATGTTTTCCATAAAAACTCCAGCAGTGGCCTGATGTTTTCCATAAAAACTCCAGCAGTGGCCTGATGTTTTCCATAAAAACTCCAGCAGTGGCCTGATGTTTTCCATAAAAACTCCAGCAGTGGCCTGATGTTTTCCATAAAAACTCCAGCAGTGGCCTGATGTTTTACATAAAAACTCCAGCAGTGGCCTGATGTTTTACATAAAAACTCCAACAGTGGCCTGATGTTTTACATAAAAACTCCAGCAGTGGCCTGATGTTTTCTTCAAGTGCTCTTTCTCTTCTTTTCTTTGGAATAATGTTCCCTTGATTTTGTCCTTCTATTTTCAAAAACCACACCATGAACATTGATTTCAAGGTGTTTTTTTGTTTTCATCAAAACAAGGCCACTAAAGCTGGACCGCAAAATGAGAATGGCTTCTTTTGCTGTCATACTCACATAAAATACTCCAAACATTGGCACTGGAGGAATGAACACAAGGATAAGAATAGTGGAATCACATGTTTTAATGACTCCGTAATGGATAACTCCCAACAGATATCCATTCATTCCCCATTATGGAGACCATTTTAAGAGCACTAACCAGTGTAATCCGTGTGTAAGCAAACAAATGCCATGACCAGTAATGAGAGGTAGTTGTGGGGGATCCATTTGGGTTATGTTGTGCTGAGCTCAGTTTGGAGGGAGAGGTACTGTATTACATAGATCAGTTTGGAGGGAGAGGTACTGTATTACAGAGCTCAGTTTGGAGGGAGAGGTACTGTATTACAAAGCTCAGTTTGGAGGGAGAGGTACTGTATTACAGAGCTCAGTTTGGAGGGAGGGAGAGGTACTGTATTACAGAGCTCAGTTTGGAGGGAGAGGTACTGTATTACAGAGCTCAGTTTGGAGGGAGAGGTACTGTATTACAGAGCTCAGTTTGGAGGGACTCAGTTTGGAGGGAACGAGAGGTACTGTATTACAGAGCTCAGTTTGGAGGGAGAGGTACTGTATTACAGAGCTCAGTTTGGAGGGAGCGAGA
Source organism: Oncorhynchus mykiss (assembly GCF_057628025.1). Taxonomy (NCBI): domain Eukaryota; kingdom Metazoa; phylum Chordata; class Actinopteri; order Salmoniformes; family Salmonidae; genus Oncorhynchus; species Oncorhynchus mykiss. Next base: position 72,527,269 of record NC_143026.1, on the reverse strand, counting down.
GGTACAGTATTGCAGAGCTCAGTTTGGAGGGAGCGAGAGGTACTGTATTACAGAGCTCAGTTTGGAGGGTGGGAGAGTTACTGTATTACAGAGCTCAGTTTGGAGGGAGAGGGACTGTATTACAGAGCTCAGTTTGGAGGGAGAGGTACTGTATTACAGAGCTCAGTTTGGAGGGAGAGGTACTGTATTACAGAGCTCAGTTTGGAGGGAGAGGTACTGTATTACAGAGCTCAGTTTGGAGGGAGAGGTACTGTATTACAGAGCTCAGTTTGGAGGGAGAGGTACTGTATTACAGAGCTCAGTTTGGAGGGAGAGGTACTGTATTACAGAGCTCAGTTTGGAGGGAGAGGTACTGTATTACAGAGCTCAGTTTGGAGGGAGCGAGAGGTACTGTATTACAGAGCTCAGTTTGGAGGGAGCGAGAGGTACTGTTATACAGAGAATGTAGGTCAGATTGTTGGAGTGGAGCAGCAGTGTGGAGGGAGAGCCACGTGGCCAGGGACTCAGACTTGGAGTCTTAGAGCAGGGAGTGCCAGGCCCCTCTCAGCCACCCATAAGGCTGCTTTTTACATGCCTGCCCTCAGCCCTCTGTCCAAAATGCCTGGAATCTAGAGATAGGCCAGCCACGATCATGCCTAGGGAAAGTCAATTGCTTATTAATGCAAGCCGACCTACCAACCAAGTGGCTCCACCATCTAAGGGGAATCTCATGACTGAAAAGGGAGTGAAAGAGGGCAAGAGAGGCAGAGGAGGGAGAGAGGGTGTGTGTGAGACGGGGGTGGGGGTGTAAGAGAGCGGGAGTACAGAGAGCTGCAATGTGGGTTGTTTAACTTTCTTCTTGGCAGTGCTTTGTCTACACCATATGTGGCCGGGGTCTGTTTTCAGGTAAAGGAGTGTCTAGCGGGAGGGAAACTGTGGCAGTGATGCCTATGGGGAGGTGTGGCATACTCTGACACCCTTCAGAGGCCTCTCCCTTCCTCTTCCCTCTCTTGGTTGCATGTGGCTGACTCAACATGCTCTGCTATGGTGTGGTTTGGCCCATTGTGTTAGAGCTGGTGAGGTGCATAACTGGTACCACTGTTACACATCAGCTTGAAGTAAATCTCATGACACTATATTATTTACAGGACATTAAATAATCTGATTGGATATGGATGAGGATGAAACCCAAACATAATATGCTGCATTGTTAACCCATGACAAACACACACAACATGCATCCGCATCTATATAAACATGCCACTTCATTGTACTTCAAACTGTTTAGCATTGGCACTGCGCTTCCAGCTGACAGCCTTAGCGTAAAAGAAAAAATCACAACAGCAAATCCCCCCGGACGGAAAAAACTAGCTGAGACTAAGAAATAAAAATAGCTAGGACTTTTGACACGGAAACTCTCTCATGCAGAGGATGTATCGGTGCAGACTCCTACACAGAGCATAAGAATGTGCCCTGGAGGCCATGTGCTCATTGCAGCGTATGGCATTAAAAGGGTCCCACTGTATGTTTTTATGGTCATGCTTGCCATGCTCAGATAGTAATGAGCATGTCGTCATTGTTTGATATATAAGTAGTGGTTAGTTGCTGTTGAATGGGGGTTGGTCTTTAACTGTGGTATCGTGTGATAGTTGATGAGATGCTGCTGCAGTCAGAACAGAACAGAGGACACAAGGCTTATCCCACAGGGAGATGTGAATGGCATCTGAAAAACGAATCGTCAGCGAGGGTGGCAGGGCGATGCTCCCTTCCACTTCCCCCGCCTTCCAAATGGAGTGACCTAAATACTAATCAGGCAAGAAAGGAAAACCTGTTAGGATTTGCCAGTTCAAAACAGCATGGGGGAAGACGAGGCCTTTGGCGATTCCTCTTTGCGTGCTCTTGGTGTTTCACAGCTCCACCATATTAATGGTTTTCTCACTAATTAGAAGACGTCTCATTCAAGTCACAGTCGAATACAGAATACACATATTAGAGAAATCAATCTAGGCTATGCAAAGCAAATAAATAATATAGATTAAGAAGCAAAGAGACTAATTGAAAGGTTGAATTGCTTTTCTATTTCTGGTGGCTACAGCGATAGTTGTTACATCCCGCATGAATGCTGGCATTATGTCTCCAGTCTTTGTTCTACCCTGTCGGCATGGCAACACAGTCAAGCCTGCTCTATTATCAAAGATGTGTGTGTGTATGTGTGTGTGTGTGTGTGTGTGTGTGTGTGTGTGTGTGTGTGTGTGTGTGTGTGTGTGTGTGTGTGTGTGTGTGTGTGTGTGTGTGTGTGTGTAAACGAAAGTAAGGTACATGACGTTGTTCAGTCCGACGCAATAGCTGAGGGCTAGTCAACCCATTTACCTGTGACAGTATTCACGATAAAGCACTACCTTGTGTGCCTTATTGCTTTTTATTTAATTTTAATTTAAACGTTATTTTGATAAGTAAATTCATACGATTTCATTCTTCCACCAGAAGATATAGTCCGGACCAGTAGCAGTGCATGAGTAAAAATCATTGGGGTAGCCAAGAAAAAACAAACATATTACAACATATGTGTTATGATAATTACTTTGTTTGCTCTATAATCTGTTAGTTGATGCCTCGCAACCATGATACAGTGCCTTGCGAAAGTATTCGGCCCCCTTAAACTTTGCGACCTTTTGCCACATTTCAGGCTTCAAACATAAAGATATAAAACTGTATTTTTTTGTGAAGAATCAACAACAAGTGGGACACAATCATGAAGTGGAACGACATTTATTGGATATTTAAAACTTTTTTAACAAATCAAAAACTGAAAAATTGGGCGTGCAAAATTATTGAGCCCCTTTACTTTCAGTGCAGCAAACTCTCTCCAGAAGTTCAGTGAGGATCCCTGAATGATCCAATGTTGACCTAAATGACTAATGATGATAAATACAATCCACCTGTGTGTAATCAAGTCTCCGTATAAATGCACCTGCACTGTGATAGTCTCAGAGGTCCGTTAAAAGCGCAGAGAGCATCATGAAGAACAAGGAACACAGGTCTGAGATACTGTTGTGAAGAAGTTTAAAGCCGGATTTGGATACAAAAATATTTCCCAAGCTTTAAACATCCCAAGGAGCACTGTGCAAGCGATAGTATTGAAATGGAAGGAGTATCAGACCACTGCAAATCTACCAAGACCTGGCCGTCCCTCTAAACTTTCAGCTCAAACAAGGAGAAGACTGATCAGAGATGCAGCCAAGAGGCCCATTATAACTCTGGATGAACTGCAGAGATCTACAGCTGAGGTGGGAGACTCTGTCCATAGGACAACAATCAGTCGTATATTGCACAAATCTGGCCTTTATGGAAGAGTGGCAAGAAGAAAGACATTTCTTAAAGATATCCATAAAAAGTGTTGTTTAAAGTTTGCCACAAGCCACCTGGGAGACACACCAAACATGTGGAAGAAGGTGCTCTGGTCAGATGAAACCGATGAAATTGAACTTTTTGGCAACAATGCAAAACGTTATGTTTGGCGTAAAAGCAACACAGCGCATCACCCTGAACACACCATCCCCACTGTCAAACATGGTGGTGGCAGCATCATGGTTTGGGCCTGCTTTTCTTCAGCAGGGACAGGGACGATGGTTAAAATTGATGGGAAGATGGATGGAGCCAAATACAGGACCATTCTGGAAGAAAACCTGATGGAGTCTGCAAAAGACCTGAGACTGGGACGGAGATTTGTCTTCCAACAAGACAATGATCCAAAACATAAAGCAAAATCTACAATGGAATGGTTCAATAATAAACATATCCAGGTGTTAGAATGGTCAAGTCAAAGTCCAGACCTGAATCCAATCGAGAATCTGTGGAAAGAACTGAAAACTGCTGTTCACAAATGCTCTCCATCCAACCTCACTGAGCTCGAGCTGTTTTGCAAGGAGGAATGGGAAAAAATTTCAGTCTCTCGATGTGCAAAACTGATAGAGACATACCCCAAGCGACTTACAGCTGTAATCGCAGCAAAAGGTGGCGCTACAAAGTATTAACTTAAGGGGGCTGAATAATTTTGCACGCCCAATTTTTCCGTTTTTGATTTGTTAAAAAAGTTTGAAATATCCAATAAATGTCGTTCCACTTCATGATTGTGTCCCACTTGTTGTTGATTCTTCACAAAAAAATACAGTTTTATATCTTTATGTTTGAAGCCTGAAATGTGGCAAAAGGTCGCAAAGTTCAAGGGGGCCGAATACTTTCGCAAGGCACTGTATATGCCTAAGGCCGAGACAATAAGAAGACACAGAGGCAGAATGAATTCAACCACACCTTTGTTTCATCACAGAACCGGAGAGCAACCTCTGTCCGGTGAAGCCCACAATTTAAAAAAAAGTAACCTGTATTTAACTAGGCAAGACAGTTAAGAACAAAGTATTATTTACAATGACTGCTTACCGGGGAACAGTGGGTTAACTGCCTTGTTCAGGGGCAGGATGACAGATTTTTACCTTGTCAGCTCTAGAATTCTATACAGCAACCTTTCGGTTACTGGCCCAAAGCTCTAACCACTAGGCTACCTGCCGCCCCAAAGCATATTGCAAGTGACAAACACTTACATGACCTACAGCATGGTCAAGAATGTTCATGTTGGCCTCCCAAGTGGCGCATTGGTCTAAGTCACTGCATCACAGTGCTAGCTGTGCCACTAGAGATCCTGGTTAGAGTCCAGGCTCTGTCACAGCCAGCTGTGACCAGGAGACCCATGGGGTGGTGCACAATTGACCTCGCGTCATCTGTGTTAGGGGAGGGTTTGGCCGGCAGGGATGTTCTTGTCCCATCAAGCACTAGTGACTCCTGTGGCGGGCTGGGCGCTGACACGGTCACCAGGTGTACAGTGTTTCCTCCGACACATTGGTGCGGCTGGCTTTGTGTCAAGAAGCAGCTTGGCTGTGTTGTGTTTCGGAGGACGCACGGCTCTCAACCTTCCCCTCTCCCGAGTCTGTATGGGAGTTGCAGCAATGGGACAAGACTGTAACTACCAATCGGATACCATGAAATTGGGGAGAAAAAGTGGTAAAAAAATAAAAGAATGTTTCCAACATTTTTGGACTACTTAACAACTATTGATTTAGAACCACAAAGAGTTACTGCAATTCGCTAAGAAAACAGGAGCTGCCTCCAATATTCAGCACCATTTCAATCACCTATGCTTAGTCTAATACAATGACAACTAAAAAATAGCAAAAACAATTTAGTCCAATCAAAGTAAGCTCAATATGATGTGGCTATCCATCATTCTGATTTATGTGTGTGTGAGTGTGTGAGTTAGTGTAAGTAGCCTAGAAAAAATATGTTGACTCACCCTACTCTTGGAGAATCGGCAATTCCATCGTCATGTTGACAAAAAGGTCTATGACTCGTCATACAATGCATGCTTTTATTTTGTGTTGTCCTAGTCCACCTGGCTGAAATACTTGCTCCCTATCCTAACTTCCTTTCATGGGCAATGTTAGCTAGTTAACATTATCCCTCTACATTTAGCAACATATTGATTTTCCTTCCTCTCAGCCCAGTGGCACAATGTATTTTATGGTTGGATCAGAATTGCCGTTATAATCATTGGCCAGTACGGAGAATTAAGTGAAACCACAAGTCCAAATCCATATCTGCATCCATGGCTAATTTAGGAAAGAGACAATTTTAGCTAGCTAGCTAACCCCCGGAGGACAACAACACAACTAGATGCAACAATTCAAGATGTTTCTATCATGACGTATTTCTCTGTGATAGGAGTGAAGCCAAATCCAAACTTCCCTTGACACTTTCTTTTGGTGCACCAGGACCATTCACAGTTGAGCTCACTCAGTTTAGCTTAATACTGATAGGCTATTATTATATATTTTTTAATTATCAAGGGAGGCCTACACATACAAAAATAGATGGCCTACACATACAAAGCTATTTTGCTTGCTCGGATGCTTTCTCCAGTGAAATACATTCAGCCTCTTGCGAATTTAAGGAAGATTATGAAAACACAGAGAGATGAAAGATAACATGTGTATGTTTTTTTCTTTTTTTCTTGGTCAATTGTTTGGAGAAGCCTGGCGTCCCTCGGCATTCATGAATACACGCCACTGATCTGGACTAAAATCTGGTTGTTTGTTCTTTTGGTCATGTTTCTACAGACACAAGTCTTTAATTCTCTTTGCATAGTTTCTATGTAAAATGACTGCTCGTCCATTTTAAACAAAATGGTTGCTATACAGGCTTGTCACTTGCTAGCTAGCTATCCAACTTCAGCTACCTCGGTCACTTCAAACATTGAACCTGGATAGACAGTACATTAGCTGTATTTTCATTTGAGTTTTTTTCTATTGGCATTTATTTTGATTTGTCCATGATATTGACGTTATTGGGTGATTTTTCCTAGTTCAGAAAAAGTTGTCTCGTTTCATCTGGTCACCGTTCACTCTCTAGATCGACATTCAAAAGTGAAACATTGTTTCCGAGGTCGGACAGACAGACAGCGAGGCTTAAATTAACCCCCTCTGTACCAAACTAAATGCTAGGCTGGAAGCAAGGGGCAATAATATGCAAGTTGAGATAAATACAAGAGATGATTCGGACAGCAACATGAACATGATATTCTTATGGTGGCACAGTGAACTGTCATTAACAGGCATATTGTACCTGTGAGTATAGCACAGCTTGGAACGCTGCTTGTCCAATCAGCAACCAAGATCCAAAAAAACAGTTTTATAATTAAGTGATAATGCCCGAGAAGCCTGTGTTTATCATCCAAACACCGGCTTTGGGGGCATTATCACTTTTATACAACGGGTTACCAACATATTGAGATAATGATTGACATATTTTCATTAAAAAACATTTTGATGAATTTATTAATACTATTTCATCCTTCCACAAGATATATTCCGAAACAAATCTAGTGTTGCTACCCAAGCCGGCTGGTCATTCGTTCTATCGGTTCGGTTGCCAGAGACGCGACCCAGTATCTATGGACGCGACCCAGTCGTTCATTCTAAATGTTCCATTGCCATACTGGCTGGCAACGTTCTTATCTCTTGCTTGCTAGCTAGCCAACTACGGCTAACTTACAGTCATGTCAAAAGTGCAGCCAAAATAACAGCAAAGTATGTGCATTTGCATTTGTTCAAGATGTTTTCTCGTGACATTTATTTGGATGCATCCATAACAATGAGGTAATGAGGCGTGATTTCACCTGGCACAGAAAACGTGCTCACTGGACACTGTTGTTCAGAGGAGCTGACCAACAACACAGCTAACACAATCACTTCAAACTGAAGCTTGAAAGACTGAAAACTAGCTGCACTTCGTTTGGTTTAACCTTTTTTCAATTGACATTTCTTTGTTTATGTCAATAAAAATGATGTCAGTTGATTCATGATTTCGACTGGCTAAGAAACGCTGCCTGCCTGTCTGTCTCGTCCCGACTTATTACTATTGGACAGCTGGAGATCGAATTTGAAAATTGAAACAATGTTGCAAATTTCGGAGAGACAGCAAGGTTAACACAAATCTCCACTGTTGAAAACTAAATGTTAGTCTAAAAGAAATGTGAGATAATGTCTAGATGCTTTTTATAGTGGAGATCAAGTTTATAAGTAGCCTCGCTGGGCTGATGAGACAGTGAATTGCATAGTCAGATGGAACAGATAAAAAAGCTATTTTAACCTCATAGATTTAGCCGGTGGTAACTTGTAGAATAGACACTGGCTGGAATGTAGTTTAACCAATCAGCATTCAGGATCAGACCCACACGTTGTATAATGAACAGTAAGTAGTACACAGCTGTGGACTCCACGATTTTGTCATAGTACCAGTTGTTATGCCATACAGAGAAATGGGGATTGCTTCACAGAAGGGGGGGGGGGGGGGGGGGTTGGTTGTTGGGGGATGAGGGTGCTTTGACATCTGAAAACCATAGTCTTTATAGAGGAGATCATCTTTTCCATTCATCACATACACACCCATCATCTCCACCAACAATCATATAATGTGTTATTAGGTCAGAGGCAATTATACAATTTCCTCTCCCACCCCAGTGGTCTCCAGCTCTGGCCCCCCGAGACAGTGGTTTTCAGTAGAGCACATTACGTTAATGATGAATTAATTCAGTGTTTATTTTGTTGGACTGGCCACAGGTGTTAATGAACCAGGCATGTTGTTTTGAATCCACTCTTCAGGTCTTTTACATTAACAATGTACTAGTATGATCAATAATGGTCTCAATCACCACTATGTCCCTGTGTTACCTCATGTAAATAATGAATGAAAGGTGTCTAGAATCTTTATGTATATTTCAGACAATTCAAGTAACGGAGCGTTACAATTGATCTCCTGCATTAAAGGAGCATTTTACGTGTGTAGCTCTTTTCCTGTTGGTGAATCAATATGAGAATTGAATGAGAGCTAAGGAGAGTGTAGAGAGGAGCTGTGGAGGAGGGGCCGTCTGTCTCACCATAATGAAATAAGAGACCATGCTGCCATTTCCCAGAAGCCATGTGACTGGTTGCCATGGGAATGGTGCATAGAAACCCACTTCACCCGTCATTGATTGTTCTGTTGCAATCTTGGGTCCAGAATGACAGTCACCCCTGAGACAAGAGGTTATATTTCATGCCAGACTTCTCCCTTTTTCCATCACTTGCTCAAAAAAAAACGATAATCTTCAAATGTTTTGTTTGGGTGATCAGTGACTGAGGAGAGTATAGGACTGGATAACTCCCTAAAGGGGTAGCCACACAGGATTTTGTTTTCTCTTTGTATAAACACACACTGTTGTCATTGTGCTGTTAGTCCTCTCAAACGTTTGCTTGCCCTGTGCCCCTCTCCCTCAAATCTCTGTGAAAAGTGAAGTGCTTTGGAGCCCCAGACATTTTCCTCTTGGAGCGCTGTGCTACTCCAACCAAAGGGTGGATTTTTTTTGTGCATTGCATATTTGGGTCTGCTGTGAATGACCTATTTTCCCTGAATGATTGCCTAACTTGTTCTGTGTTCAGAAAAGGAAAAGAGCAGCAATAATAGAAACCTAATTATTATATATTATTATAAATTACTCAGAAATTCTTAACAGAGATGTGTTCTTTTGAGAAGCCGACCACAAATAATGCCTACCCCAATTTACTTCTTAATCAACAGCAGAAGAATTATCATATTAAATATAATTGGAGAACCTTTGTCTGATAAGCAGTTGTTAGCAGTATAATGTTAAATGTGACCATCTTGGTGTGTTGTTTTATGAATATTGGAGGTGAGAGAAAGTCCAATGAATTATAAGTGGGACAACTGGAAATAGGAACTAAGATGCAAATCAAATTGCCTCCTCCCTGAATCTGAAAAACCTGCCGGGGAATAGTCTCTGATTTAGTTGATACTCTTATCCACAGCGACAGGCCATAAAATAGCGTAGAGGCATACATGCGTAATAACAGGAGAACATTTGAAAGCCACGTTTGAACACAATGAAGGCACTTATGTAATGCTCAGAAGAAATCATTACATCCCCAAATGTAAAGTAAATTGGCTAATCATTGAAGTTAATGCCTACTAAGTTAAAATATTTCACAAGCCCATTGTGAATTATGTAGCGTTAGAGTATATATTTCCATTGTAAGTTAGGTTTGAATCCAAGAGGCTAAACAGTGATTGTTCCCTGGCAGACTAACAGTAACACTGTTATTCAGTTTTGTTTTACGTAGCATAGTAACTCCCCAAGAACCATTTGTGCATCTGGCACCTACACAAGGAGTCTGTTCTCTAGTAGCAGTTGGCTTCAGCCTTCTGATTGTTGGCATCAGGGACAGGCTAACAATGCTCCTCACAACCACACTGGGTCTGCTGTAGATGGCTGGTGTAGCGCTAGTATCGAGATACAGAGTGGTCACCTCAGGTGGAACAACACCCTCGCCTCGCAGTGCTGTGGGAATACATCTGCAGATTCTGCACCATGTCAGGAACATCTGACAAAACAAACCAAAACCTCCAAACCCACTCTATAAACAGTATGGGAATGCATGTACTACTGGGTAGGGCCATTTGGTAAAGGACATAATGAACGTTGGTTGTGACAAATGGGGTTGGGACATGTTTAATAGCAGGATGTTCTATCATCAGGTTTGATTGTGATGAGGATATAAAGTTGTCTGATATTTCCAACACAAGAGACATAGAGCAATGTAAATGAGCTCTTTCCCATCTCTGTAATATAGTCAGATAATTATGCATTTTTGTAACACACCTGTTACCGATTTTGAAAACGCTGTAAATAAACCTATTTTGTCAGGGCACACGCCAAAACTGTCCTCTGTTTTGACTCTGGATCTGATGAGATTAAGTAGTCTCAACGCACGTACACTCTGCATAAATATAAAATGTTTTGGGAACAAGGCCATAGCTTAGGGGTCGCTTGACGTAGAGGCTGTGTGCAGAATGATGAATGTGCCATCATGACTCTTTGTTCCAAAACCAACCTTTCTGGCTGGAACACAATGTACTGTGCCAGTGTGGGTGCTAGTCTCAGACCTCTTTCATTTAAGCCCTAATGACCTAGAATGTTCTCCGGCTATGTGTCGGCACCGCAGTTTGATGCTGTACTGTGCCAAGCCGGACAAGTTGTAAAAAGGGGGAAGGAGGGAAAATGGGGAAAGAGAAAAAAGGGGTGGTAATGTGAGGTAGCTATCACCCTCAGGGACACCCTGGCCGTGGAGAGATGCCACAATGGGATGTCACCATGTTGGGAGTGCTGTGTCGTGTTACTCCCCTCCACCTCCACACCACCCCATACAGAGTCCTTGTTACAAAGGACCAGTGACACCTCCCATGGCCACAGGCTCCAGAGGATTAACTAGACCGGAGCACCACGTAGCAGTCCTCTCCTCTCGCTCTGCTCTCTATGCCCACAGCACAGGTATCATGGCTGGGTAGGTTGAGCTTACTGAATGTCGACTACAGGTGCAATTTATTGAATATATATTTTTATTGGTCTACAGGTTAGTCTTGTTGTTGAGCTCAGCTCAAGACCAGGATACTGGAGACATCTTTAGCTCAGGGATTCTTGAAAGACAGGACAATCACAAAACGCTATCTATTCATTTTCAGAAATGTTGGTAAATTAGCTTTTATTGTTTTAAAGAACTTATGACTGAGATTGGTGTGTTTTTCCACTATCTAATCATGGCATGGGCTCCCAAGTGGCACAGCGGCCTAAGGCACTGCATCTCAGTGATAGACCTTGGTTCTAAGACCCTGGTTAGATTCCAGGCTGTATCACAACTGGCCATGATTGGGAGTCCGATGGCCTGCACACAAGTGGTCCGGGTTAGGGTTTGGCCGGGGTAGGCCGTCATTGTAAATAACAATTTGATCTTAACTGACTTGCCTAGTTAAATAAAGGTTCAATAAATAAATGGGGTTGTTAAATGACAGACATGTATTTGTTTGAAATCTATCACTTGATGTTGTCATTTGAAAGAAAACTTTTTTTTAAGCAAAACACTATTTATCTGCCTCATTCTCAGAAAGATAAGCAACACTCCAAGGTTTTACACAGTCAAATATAACAAATAGCCTACCTACATTTTGTGTAAAGAAATGTACAAATGATACATTTGTGACATCAATATACAGTGCATTCCTTGACTTTTTCCACATTTTGTTTTACGTTACAGCCTTATTCTAAACATGATTTTTTTCTCCTCAATCTAAACACACAGTACCCCATAATGAAAAAGCAAAAACAGTTGTTTTTTTAATGTTTTCAAATGTATATATATAAAAAAAAAAAAACATGAATACCCTATTTGCATAAGTGTTCAGACCATTTGCTATGCGACTCGAAATTAAGTTCAGGTCCATCATGTTTCCATTGATCATCCTTGAGATGTTTCTACAACTTGATTGGAGTCCACTTGTGGTAAATTCAATTGACTGAACATGATTTGGAAAGGCACACACCTGTCTATATAAGGTCCCACAGTTGACAGTGCATGTCAGAGCAAAAACCAAGCCCTAAGGTCAAAGGAATTGTCTGTAGAGCTCGTAGGGTACCAAAACATTTCTGCAGCATTTGAAGGTCCCCAAAAACACAGTGACCTCCATCATTTTTAAATGGAAGAAGTTTGGAACCACCCAGACTCTTCCTAGAGCTAACCGCCAGGCCAAACTGAGAAATCGAGGGAGAAAGGCCTTGGTCAGGGAGGTGACCAAGAACCCGATGGTTACTCTGACAGAGCTCTAGTTCCACTGTGGAGATGGGAGAACCTTCCAGAAAGACAACCATCTCCGCAGCACTCCACCAATCAGGCCTTTATGGTAGAGTGGCCAGACGGAAGCCACTCCTCAGTAAAAGGCACATGACAGCCCGCTTGGAGTTTGCCAAAAGGCACCTAAAGACTCTCAGACCATGAGAAACAAGATTATCTGGTCTGATGAAACCATGATTAAACTCTTAGGACTGAATGCCAAGTGTCACATCTGGAGGATAACTGGCCCCATCCCTACGGTGAAGCATGGTGGTTGCTGCATCATGCTGTGGGGATGTTTTTCAGCGGCAAGGACTGGGAGACTAGTCAGGATCGAGGCAAAGATGAAGAGAGCAAAGTACAGAGAGATCCTTGATAAAAACCTGCTCCAGAGCACTCAGGACCTCAGACTGGGACGAAGGTTCACCTTCCAGCAGGACAACGACCCTAAGCACACAGCCAAGACAACGCAGGAGTGGCTTAGGGACAAGTCTCTGAATGTCCTTGAGTGTCCCAGCCAGAGCCCGGACTTGAGCCCGATCGAACATCTCTGGAGAAACCTGAAAATAGCTGTGCAGCAACACTCCCCATCCAACCTGACAGAGCTTGAGAGGATCTGCAGAGAAGAACTCCCCAAATACAGGTGTGCCAAGCTTGTAGTGTCATTCCCAAGAAGACTCAATGCTGTAATCGCTGCCAAAGGTGCTTCAACAAGGTACTAAATAAAGGGTCTGAATACTTATGTAAATGTGATATTTCACTTTTTTTTTTATTCTGCTTTGCTATTTAATATATATATATATTAAATTAATCAGTACAGTAAAATTAAATATGTATGTAAAACATTTACATTTAAATTAGCTCTTATCCAGAGAGACAGTGCATTGATCTTAATATACAGTTGAAGTCGGAAGTTTACATACACCTGAGCCAAATACATTTAAACTCAGTTTTTCACAATTCCTAACATTTAATCCTAGTAAAAATTCCCTGTTTTAGGTCTGTAAGGATCACCACTTTATTTTAAGAATGTGAAATGTCAGAATAATAGTAGAGAGAATGATTTATTTCAAGTTTTATTTCTTTCATCACATTCCCAGTGGGTCAGAAGTTTGCATACACTCAATTAGTATTTGGTAGCATTGCCTTTAAATTGTTAAACTGGGTCAAATGTTTTCGGGTAGCCTTCCACAAACTTCCCACAAAAAGTTGGGTGAACTTTGGCCCATTCCTCCTGACAGACCTGGTGTAACTGTCAGGTTTGTATGCCTCCTTGCTCGCACACGCTTTTTCAGTTCTGCTCACACATTTTCTATAGGATTGAGATCAGGGCTTTGTGATGGCCACTCCAATACCTGGAAGTATGCTTGGGGTCATTGTCCATTTGGAAGACCCATTTGCGACCAAGCTTTAACTTCCTGACTGATGTCTTGAGATGCTGCTTCAATATATCCATTTTCTCTCCTCATGATGCCATCTATTTTGTGAAGTGCATTAGTCCCTATTGCAGCAAAGCACCCCCACAACATGATGCTGCCACCCCCGTGCTTCACGGTTGGGATGGTGTTCTTCGGCTTGCAAGCATCCCCCTTTTTCCTCCAAAGGTAACGATGGACATTATGGCCAAACAGTTCTATATTTGTTTCATCACACCAGAGGCCATTTCTCGAAAAAGTACAATCTTTGTCCCTGTGTGCAGTTGCAAACCGTAGTCTGTTTTTTTATGGCGGTTGTGGAGTAGTTGGCTTCTTCCTTGCTGAGCGGCCTTTCAGGTTATGTCGATATAGGACTCATTTTACTGTGGATATAGATACTTTTGTACCTGTTTCCTCCAGCATCTTCACAAGGTCCTTTGCTGTTGTCCTGGGATTGATTTGCACTTTTCGCACCAAAGTACGTTCATCTCTAGGATCAAATCAAATCAAATGTATTTATGAAGCCCTTCGTACATCAGCTGACATCTCAAAGTGTTGTACAGAAACCCAGCCTAAAACCCCAAACAGCAAGCAATGCAGGTGTAGAAGCACGGTGGCTAAGAGACGGAACACATCTCCTTCCTGAGCAGCATGACAGCTGCGTGGTCCCATGGTGTTTATACTTGCGCACTATTGTTTGTACAGATGAACGTGGTACCTTCAGGTGTTTGGAAATTGCTCCCAAGGATGAACCAGACTTGTGGAGGTCTACAATTTTTTTTCTGAGGTCTTGGCTGATTTCTTTTGATTTTCCCAAAATGTCAAGCAAAGAGGCACTGAGTTTGAAGGTAGGCCTTGAAATGCATCCACAGGTACACCTCCAATTGACTCAAATTATGTCGGTTAGCCTATCAGAAGCTTCTAAAGCCATGATATCCTTTTCTAGAATGTTCGAGCTGTTTAAAGGCACAGCCAACTTAGTGTATGTAAACTTCTGACCCACTGGAATTGTGATACAGTGAATTATAAGTGAAATAATCTGTCTGTTAACGATTGTTGGAAAAATGACTTGTGTCATGCACTAAGTAGATGTTCTAACCGACTTGCCAAAACTATAGTTTGTTAACAAGACATTTGTGGAGTGGTTTTAATGACTCAAATCAAATCAGATTTTATTTGTCACATACACATGGTTAGCAGATGTTAATGCGAGTGTAGCGAAATGCTTGTGCTTCTAGTTCCGACATTGCAGTAATATCCAACTAGTAATCTAACCTAACAATTTCACAACAACTACCATATACACACAAGTGTAAAGGAATGAATAAGAATATGTACATAAAGATATATGAATGAGTGATGGTATAGAACGGCATAGGCAAGATGCAGTGGATGGTATAGAGTACAGTATATATACATTTGTTGAGTAATGTAGGGTATGTAAACATATGAAAGTGGCATTGTTTAAAGTGGCTAGTGATACATTTATTACATCAAGATGGCAAGATGCAGTAGATGGTATAGAGTACAATATATACACATGAGATGAGTAATGTAGGGTCTGTCAACATTATATGAAGTGGCATTGTTTAAAGTGGCTAGTGATACATTTATTACATCAATTTTTCCATTATTAAAGTAGCTGGAGTTGAGTCAGTATGTTGGCAGCAGTCACTCAATGTTAGTGATGGCTGTTTAACAGTCTGATGGCCTTGAGATAGAAGCTGTTTTTCAGTCTCTCGGTCCCTGCTTTGATGCACCTGTACTGACCTTGCTTTCTGGATGATAGCGGGGTAAACAGGCAGTGGCTCGGGTAGTTGTTGTCCTTGATGATCTTTTTGGCCTTCCTGTGACATCGGGTGGTGTAGGTGTCCTGGAGGGCAGGTAGTTTGCCCCCGGCAGTTGCCGTACCAGGCGGTGATACAGCCATACAGGATGCTCTCGATTGTGCATCTGTAAATGTTTGTGAGTGTTTCTGGTGACAAGCCACATTTCTTCAGCCTCCTGAGGTTGAAGAGGCGCTGCTGCACCTTCTTCACCACGCTGTCTGTGTGGGTGGACCATTTCAGTTTGTCCGTGATGTGTACGCCGAGGAACTTAAAACTTTCTACCCTCTCCACTACTGTCCCGTTGATGTGGATAAGGGGGTGCTCCCTCTGCTGTTTCCTCAAGTCTACGATCATCTCCTTTGTTTTGTTGACGTTGAGTGTGAGGTTATTTTCCTGACACCACACTCCGAGGGACCTCACTTCCTCCCTGTAGGCTGTCTCATCGTTGTTGGTAATCAAGCTTACCACTGTAGTATCGGCTGCAAACTAGATGATTGAGTTGGAGGCGTGCATAGCCACGCAGTCGTCGGTGAACAGGGAGTACAGGAGAGGGCTGAGAACGCACCATTTTGGGGCCCCAATGTTGACACGTTGACACAGTGTTGACGCGTTTAAAGGTTTTACTCACGTCGGCTGCAGTGAAGGAGAGCCTGCAGGTTTTGGTAGCGGGCCGTGTCAGTGGCACTGTATTGTCCTCAAAGCGAGCAAAGAGGTTGTTTAGTCTGTCTGGGAGCAAGACATCCTGGTCCACGACGGGGCTGGTTTTCCTTTTGTAGTCCGTGATTGACTGTAGACCCTGCCACATACCTCTCGTGTCTGAGCCGTTGAATTGCGACTCTACTTTGTCTCTATACTGACGCTTAGCTTGTTTGATTGCCTTGCGGAGGGAATAGCTACACTGTTTGTATTCGGTCATGTTTCCGGTCACCTTGCCCTGATTAAAAGCAGTTGTTCGCTCTTTCAGCAAATGCTGCCATCAATCCACGGTTTCTGGTTTGGGAATGTTTTAATAGACGCTGTGGGTACGACATCGCCGATGCACTTGCTAATAAACCCGCTCACCGAATCAGCGTATTCATCAATGTTGACTCCAACCTAAGTGTATGTAAACTTCCACTGTTGTTAGGTCAGACAACCAAATGTCAGTCAAATACAAACATTCCATTCCAGCTAAACAATGGATATATAGCGTTTTGCAAAAAAACTCATCTAAATTCAATAAATAAAAAATATGAGAACAGTAATATTTTATATACACATGAAGGTACCTATGAAATATATGAAATACTTTCTAGTGAATAAACACAAATGTAAAAAATTGGTGAATGCAGCATTTTGGAAATAAACTTACATTTTTCTTAATATTAACAACATTTGAAACATATATTATGACCAAATATCAGCCATCATACCATGTAAAGGAACAACCTAATTAATAATGCTCTTCATAAAATGCAACTAACTGATTTGTCAACTCCTTTAGACACCAAAAAAAGGCATTTAATTTGTAACATTTTTGTCCAACAACTGTTTAAACTGTCCTTGAATGTTTAATTCTAACATTAGATTATTCAAATATGAAATACAAATCAAAATTTTTGTTAAATAATGCATTGACGTATATAATGCTATAAAATTTTGTTAGCATTTTGGCATGTTTTTCAAGATTACGAACATAATCTAGCACAGAAAATGTTTCAATTGTATAAGCATGTTACAGAACAGTGATTCAAATCGATCGTTAACCATCACTGATGGAGTTGACAACAAATACTTAAAAAAGACATGTTGTATATAGAAAATGGTTAATTTGAATATCTCCAATAAAAACATGGGCATTTTGTCAGATCTTTCAGAAATCTGACGGAGTAGACATTGGACAGGGGGGTTATGGAGTTGACATATTTTTGAATTGTCTTCTTCATTCAAGTGGTATACAAAGTAGGAATTTTGTTTTTCCTCAGTTGCTTCATGAGTAAAACCTAATTAAAATAAACATACTTGAACCAAAATGAATATCCTTAATCTGTTGTTTGATTAAATCTATCAAAAATACAGAACTTTAGAACATGAGTACTCTTGTTGCACTACATGTAATGTGAGAACATGAAGAAGGGAAGCTTATGGTGTAGCCGGCCCTGCTCTTCCTGATTGTGACTTTATAGGATTTTATACAAATCTGACAGTGTTGAACAAATCTCCGTCAAATTTGTCAGGAATCACAGTTTTGAGAGAAATACTGTATTCTTTGAGGTCATAAGATCATTGTCCAGTTAATATTCATTTTTGTTATCCTTTTTAACACTTTTGGAGAGTTTGAAATTGAGATCCTTTGCTCTGGATAAGGGCATTTCCGGGCATAGAGCTGACATGAAAATGTATAATATTGAAAATATTGAGAAATTTCTAATCGCACACCAGCGACTCCTGTGGCGGGCTGGGCTCAGTGCGCGCTAACCAAGGTTGCCAGGTGCACTGTGTTTCCTCCGACACATTGGTGCGGCTGGCTTCCGGGTTGGATGCGCGCTGTGTTAAGAAGCAATGCGGCTTGGTTGGGTTGTGTATCGGAGGACGCATGACTTTCGACCTTTGTCTCTCCCGAGCCCGTATGGGAGTTGTAGCGATGAGACGAAGATAGTAGCTACTAAAACAATTGGATACCACGAAATTGGGGAGAAAAAGGGGTAAAATAAAATAACATTTAAATTAAAAATTAATAAAAAAATGTGATAATTTACTGAAGTGTAATGTGTTTTGTTTTATATTGTGGTGAGCAAACTATTGAATCCATGTGTTATGCATGGCCATACTGCTTTCACAATGCAATGAGTTTAACTTTAAGATGATTGGCAGCACTGTGGTAAATCTGCTCAGGGGAAGAATAACAATGTGACTGTACCACATTGATTGAATTCTGCCTCTAATCTCAAGGATACCTTTCCTTTGTTATTGTGTGTCAACTGTGATTACAGTTACCCTAAACCTTTAAAGCTACAACTCCTCAGATTACAAATCTCAAGTGCAAACCCATTTCAGTTGTACAGTGTATCCTTAGCTCATTATACAGCAAACATGCATCAGTGTGTTTGTATCACCTTGCTAAGCCTGACCCAACATACACTCCATTATGTTTTCCTTAAAACCTTTTGGGCTAAATCAGGGTCACACAGAGTATTTCTTGGTAGTCTTAAACAAATCTACTTTGAAACAGAAGTATACACCTCACACATGGTTATGGGGTTTAAAAATAAAGACACCTGTGCCATGTCAGATATAGAGTTCAAATGTATTAAATGATGAGTTTCCATCCCAATATTACACTTTACATACATCACAGAAGACTGAAGTATAACAAAACCATTTGACAGAGAAACATCAGATTTTCTGCGTAAAAAAAGAGATAATTTTAATTATGAAACCATAAAACATAGTAATAACATTCCAACCATGAAGCCACTAGGCATTTGACTGTAGGAAAGGGCTACTGACACGTAGCTCATGAGGCCTTTGCAGCATGTCAAAGGAGGTCATAGAACTCTGATCCCCTGTTATTGATGGTTCAGGGAGATAAAGCAGATGAGGTGAGGCTGGGGTCTGGGGGCAGAACCTGGTTACCTCCATAAGCAGGCCAGCCCTCTAAGCCGCTGGTTCCTGGAACATGCTGTTAGACACACACACTCCCTGTCACCATGAGCTCTTAGGATCCTACGGTACACAGCAACACTCTATTCATAGTCCCCTGTCCACCTCTAAAGAGAGACAATAACAGAGTGTGGGTAAACCTGTTGTGGTCAAAGACATTGTACTCCCAGGATGGAACCTGGCAATATATGAAAATTGTTGATGGGATTAGAGGTATTTTTCCATAATGCCTTCAGGACATCCCTTATTAAACCTGTAACACCACTACCAAACACTGGATTAGACAGGTTTGATATGAACGAAAATGTGCAAATTAGCTAGCCTGTTGGTGCTTTGCTTTTACAGATGTAGGATCTTAATTTGATCACCCTGTTGAAGGAGAAGTTTGTAATTTTCATTTAGACATTTCAGATTTGAACCTCCGTTACAAAAAAATGTATCATCCCCTACAAAAATGTCGTTTAATTATAACCTCATAATTATTCACATGTCCTTTTTCAGCCGGACTATTTTCCTGCTGTAGCAAACTGGATAAAATGAAGATCCTACATCTGTGAATGCATCTAAGATACTGTAACATAATCATACCGTGTTTTTTTTTAGATTAACTAGAAACAAATATTTAAAAAAAACAACTCCTGAAGTTCCAGTGTGCCGTTTGAGGTAGTGGCTCTGATCCCCTGACTGTGTTCCTTCCGTCTGTACCTCCATCCTCCCTAACACTCCAATTCACATCCAGACATGACGAGGACCTTGGATCAACAAAGCCAATAATAACATGTTCACATATTAGTAGTGCTGTGCTATGAACGAATCATTTCCCCCCCAGTTATTAAACAACTAATTGACCAAAGTCAGTTAAATTACTTGAATTCCACTTAGTTTGTTTTTTTGGTGAGCCCAACCAATGTTGTGTTTTCATGCTTGGCAAGGGAAGCCAGGTTTCCCCAAATATTTTACCCATACATGTTTTAAATTATAAATGATAAAATAATATATTTCGTCTCTCTCTGTGTTTGCATAATATTCAGTCAATTCACAAGTGGCTGAATCTCACCGAAGAAATCATCAGAGCAGAGGAAACTAACACCCCTCTGTCTCAGTATGTGTAGCCCATGTATTTTTATTTTATTTAACTAGGCAAGTCAGTTAAGAACAATTTCTTATTTACGATGACAGCCTATCCCAGCTAAACCCTCCCCTAAGCCGGACAACACTGGGCCAATTGTGCGCCGCCCTCTGGGACTCCCAATCATGGCCGGTTGTGGTACAGCCCGGGTCTATAGTGACACCTCTAGCACTGTGATGCAGTGCCTTAGACCGCTGCACCACTCAGGATATGATGCTGTCTGGACCAAAAGATAAAACATGTTGCCGCCGCAGCATTTGATTGATTGGTGCCAGCAAGCATTTGGCCTCCTTTGGATGGAGATGGAGATTTGGATTTGTGGTTTTGACTTAATTCTCTGTACTGGCCAATGATTATGATGGCGATTCTGATCTAACCATAAATTCATATGTTGTGCCACTGGCGTGAGACCATTGAAGTTCAATATGTAGCCTAGTAGGCTCACGTTACGTAACTAGCTAGCTGACTTAGCTGGTTCAGTGTTGCCCATGCGAAGAAGTGAGGCTGGCAAGCATTTTTGCTAGGTAGCCTATGACAACAAAAACTAATAGTGTACTCTATGACAGAGCCACAGACTGTTTTGCCAACATGAAAGAGAGGAGGATGGCATTGACATTCAACTAGTCTATAAGTAGGGTGAGTCAACCTTTTTTTATTACTTTTGCGCACGCACACAGACAGACAGACAGACAGACAGACAGACAGACAGACAGACAGACAGACAGACAGACAGACAGACAGACTGTCAAACTTATATATATTTTTTGTAGTTTTTTAAATGTTATATATTTTATTTGTATTTTATTTATATTTAAAAATATATATATATTTTAAGTGGTGGATCAGCTTTTCTATTGCAGATAGATTTTTGCTTCCATCAATGTAATTGTCTGCATCAATTCCAATCCCCCATATATATTTATTTAAATATATACACTACCGTTCAAAAGTTTGGGGTCACTTAGAAATGTCCTTGTTTTTGAAAGAAAAGCGCATTTTTTGCCCATTAAAATAACATCAAATTGATCAGAAATACAGTGTAGATATCGTTAATGTTGTAAATGACTATTGTAGCTGGAAATGGCTCATTTTTTATGGAATATCTACATAAGCGTACAGAGGCCCGTTATCAGCAACCATCACTCCTGTGTTCCAATGGCACGTTGTGTTATCTAATCGAAGTTTAGCATTTTAATAGGCTAATTGATCATTAGAAAACCCTTTTGCAATTATGTTAGCACAGCTGAAAATTGTTGTGCTGATTAAAGAAGCAATAAAACTGGCCTTATTTAGACTAGTTGGGTATCTGGTGCATCAGCATTTGTGGGTTTGATTACAGGCTCAAAATGGCCAGAAAAAAATACTTTCTTCTGAAACCCGTCAGTCTATTCTTGTTCTGAGAAATGAAGGATATTCCATGCGAGAAATTGCCAAGAAACTGAAGATCTCGTACAATGCTGTGTACTACTCCCTTCACAGAACAGCTCAAATTGGCTTTAACCAGAATAGAAAGAGGAATGGGAGGCCCCGCTGCACAACTGAGCAAGAGAACAAGTACATTAGAGTGTCTAGTTTGAGAAACAGATGCCTCACAAATCCTCAACTGGCAGCTTCATAAAATAGTACCTGCAAAACACAAGTTTCAACAGTGAAGAGGTCTCCAGGATGCTGGCCTTCTAGGCATAGTTCCTCTGTCCTGTGTCTGTATTCTTTTGCCCATCTTAATCTTTCTTTTTTTTGTAGTTGGTGAACCAGGCGAGGCAGTCATTTGAGAAACCAAGGCTGTTTAGTCTGACGATAAGAATGTGGTGATTGACAGAGTCGAAAGCCTTGGCCAGGTCGATGAAGATGGCTGCACAGTATTGTCTTTTATCAATGGTAGTTATGATATCGTTTAGGATCTTGAGCTTGGCTGAGGTGCATCCATGACCAGCTCGGAAACCAGATTGCATAGCGGAGAAGGTACGGTGGGATTCGAAATGGTCGGTGATCTGTTTGTTAACTCGGCTTTCGAAGACCTTAGAAAGGCAGGGTAGGATATACTGTCTCTAACAGTTTGGGTCTAGAATGTCTCCCCCTTTGAAGAGGAGGATGACCGCGGCAGCTTTCCAATCTTTTGGGATCTCAGACGATACGAAAGAGAGGTTGAACAGGCTAGTAATAGGGGTTACAACAATTGCGGTGGATAATTTTAGAAAGAGAGGGTCCAGATTGTCTAGCCCAGCTGATTTGTAAGGGTCCAGATTTTGCAACTCTTACAGAACATCAGCTATCTGGATTTGGGTGAAGGAGAAATGGGGGAGGTTTGGGCAAGTTGCTGTGGAGGGTGCAGGGCTGTTGACCGGGGTAGGGGTAGCCAGGTGGAAAGCATGGCCAGCCGTAGAAAAATGCTTATTGAAATTCTCCCTTATCGTGGATTTATCAATGGTGACAGTGTTTCCTAGCCTCAGTGCAGTGGGCAGCTGGGAGGAGGTTCTCCATTATTCTCCATAGACTTTATGGAAATTTCAGATGCAAATTTCAGTTTGAAAAAGCTAGCCTTTGCTTTCCTAACTGCCTGTGTATATTGGTTGCTAACTTCCCTGAAAAGTTGCATGTTGAGGGGGCTAAACTTTTTTACAAAAAAACATGATTGTTTTTTAATAATCGAACCGAAACTGACTGACTTCAAAAATCACTAATCGTTCAGCACTACTGCTTAGGCAAAAACATTACTAAAGATCCTGATTAGTGGCGGTATTAAAAAGTACTTTGTGTCTGTCAGATAGCAAACACAGAATTCTGGTTCAGATGGTCCTGTTTAGAAGCACCAGCAGAATCTGGCCTCCAGGTTGCGGTTTCTGTATTTACTGAGCGGATATCAGGCTAGACTATGGAGTGGCAGGAGAGAGCAGAGAAATACCATACAGTGAAAATGAAGATGAGCATATATTTCCAAATGAAAAATTCATGCACTATTTATTTGGACTAGTGACCGAAAGGTTGCAAGTTCATATTCCCGAGCTGACATACTACAATCTGTCGTTCTGCCCCTGAACAGGCAGTTAACCCACTGTTCCTAGGCCGTCATTGAAAATAAGAATTTGTTCTTAACTGACTTGCCTAGTTAAATAAAGGTACAATTTTTAAAAAATTATAATAATGTGCCGGAAAAAGGAAACAGTCTGAGTGACTTGACCTCTGGGCATTTTCAAACATTCTGCCCATCCTGCTGCATCGCCCCCCTCTAATTAATATTTCAAGTGATTACTAATGAGGAACTTATCTATGTCACTGCACTTCAGGCGTTTTTTTAGCTGCTGCCGGACTATAAATTCATGACCAATAACCCATGGGTTGCTTTGACACAGTCTGTGAAATATGATGTTGTGAGGGGGAAATCAGGAGATCATATCAGGATTTTTTGTGTGATCAATAAATACTTATCCAAACAGTGTTCTGAATACAAAATGAGGATTGTAATTGAAGACTGAAATTGTGAGAGAGAAAAAACAGGAGTGATGGAAGTGCTTTGCTCAATGTGTTTTGGTCTGAACAAGTAACTACCCACATCCAATGACATGTTTTGTTGATTTCATGTTGATTTCAGGTTAGTTGAAAAATCAACCAAGTGTAAATCAAAACTAGACTTTTAACTGACGTCTGTGCCCAATAGACACTGTAAATGTATTCATATAACTTTATTCATAATTTTTATTATTTGAACTAAAGCATAGTGCATTTTTTCAATTGCTTATGTTTTTTTCTCCTGAATATTCAACAGTAACCTCCATTCCTCCCATTCCTTCTCTCTTTTGGCTTCCTACGCTACCACATAAAAAATGTCAGTACTCTAATTCTGCACTCTCCCAAATGAACAGGAAGACTCGGCACACCACTTTCCTCCTCTTGTGGCTCAGTGGTTGCTAATGCTGAGTCCTAATATTCATATTCCACACCGTATACTGAGCATTTTCCAGATAACAAAATAAGTACTGACACTTAATGGTCTCAGCAGGCTTCTGTAATCATGACACAAAATGCTTCATGATTTATTAGCTTGAGTTGCAAGAAGCCAGTGTACACCCCACACTAGTCAGCGGGTGGTGGAGATGCATTTCAGCATGTCATGGCAGCCCTGTGGTGAGAGGGTATTTATAGCTGACATTGCTACTGAACACTGGGCGTTACAGAAGGACACGGCAACATAACAACAATGCCATTAAACCTCAAAGAAACAGTCTGACCAGTTTGGCCCTGCAGCATGGAGGAGGCAGACAGTCAGAGATAGAGAGAGGGGGATAGTGGTAAGCAATCTGTAAACTCTCTCTCACTTCCTTGTCTTTTATCTATTCTTGTTTAGGTTTTACGTCCCTTTGGCCTGTCCTTCTATATGATCATCCCTGTGCAGACCCTCTTCTTCACAAACAAACAGCAGATCTGATGGATGCACAGGGAGGTTCTGGGTTGAGTAGTTTTCATAATTTAATGAATAACTTTCCTCCCCCAGAGTGTCTCTGCTTTGCCGTATACTACACAGCTTTATATCTACAGCCTAGGCTGTCCCCGAAGGCTAGCTGCCCTTTATGCTTCTATGCAGCTCACGGTTGTAACCTCAGTGGCTTAAAGTGGCTTGAATCGGATATCTCTCTGTGAGCAGTGCCATACAGTACTACACTGAACAAAATATAAACGCAACATGTGAAGTGTTGGACCCATGTTTCATGAGCTGAAATTAAAAAATACAAGATTATTACGCTCAAAATGTTGTGTACAAATTTGCTTACATCCCTATTGGTGAGCATTTCTCCTATGCCAAGATAATCAATCCATCCGACAGTTGTGGCATATCAAAAATCTGATTCAACAGCATGATCATTACACCACAAATGTCTTGTTTTTTTTTTACCCCAATTGGTAGTTACAGTCTTGTCCCATCGCTGCAACTCCTGTACGGACTCAGCAAATGTCAAGAGCCATCCGTCCTCTGAAACACAACCCCACATTGCTTCTTGACTTACTGCTCACTTTTTCCCCGAAGCTATGGTGGAAACACCATAAAACTGGAGACCATGTCAGTGTGCATGTGCCCTGCCTGCCACAGGAGTCGCTAGAATGCGATGGGACAAGGACATCCCGGCCAGCCAAACGACACTGGGCCAATTGTGCGTCCCCTCATGTGTTTCCCGGTCGTTGCTGGCTGCGACACAGCCTGGGATCGAACCCAGGTCTGTAGTGATGCCGCAAGCACTGCACAGTGCCTTAGACCACTGCGCCACTCGGGAGGCCCCCTGATGTCTCAACATTTGAGGGAGCATGCAATGCCAGAGAATTTAATGTTAATTTCTCTACTGCCTCCAACGTCGTTTTAAAGAATTTGGCAGGATGTCCAACTGGTCTCACAACCGCAGACCACGTCACAACCACGTCACACGCCAGCCCATGACCTCCACATCCGGCTTCTTCACCTGCGGGATCGTCTGAGACCAGCCGCCTGGACAGCTAATGAAACAGAAGTATTTCTGTCTGTAATAAAGCCCTTTTGTGGGGAAAAACTAATTCTGATTGGCTGGGCCTGGCTCCCCAGTGGGTGGGCATGGCTTCTAAGTGGTTGGGCCTATGCCCTCCCAGGCTCACACATGGCTGCTCCCCTGCCCAGTCATGTGAAATCCGTAGATTAGGGCCTAATTCATTAATTTAAATTGACGGATTACCTTATATGAACTGTAACTCAGTAAAATCTTATATTCAGTATTATTTTTGTTCAGTATACATGTACTTGTTTGAGTTGTTTTCATCATTCAGTAATAATCAAAATAGAGTCTGCGTCACCTATGTGCAGATTAGGGGATTGTGTAAGAGTTATTACCATAGTGAAGTGGCAGGACAGCCATGGGTCCACTCCACCCCTCAGAAAGGAATAGGCTATTTTCGTTGTCAACATTACCCTTGGGAATTACCCACATTTAAAGGACCTCTCTCAGATGGAAATATTTGGTGCGTAAATGTAATTTGTACGAAAGTACTTCCCTGAGAGATTCAGCTGGAGGGAGAGGGGCTCTTGACAATCAAAGCAGCAATCGAAGGTAATGTTTAGAGAAGGAAATGGTGGGATTAGTCGTGTGTTGAGTGCAGGGTTGTTGGTAACTGCCTGGCAGATTTATTCTAGACTAGCTTCATCTCTCCATAATGGGTAATAAACGAGTGACACAAATAAAATGTTGGAGCAGTGTAATTAAAGGCCTGATGGAGGTGAGACAGATAGTGAGAGAGTAATTACTGGCCCCATGCTGGAGGGATTTGTTTATTTCAATGATCTGTCATGATGCCTACTTAAGGTTGTAATAAACATGACTTAGAGCTTGACATAACATGTGATGATAGATTATAACATCATATCACCACATTGCCAGTAGCCCTCAATATAAAGACCTAGCAGTGTTATAGCAACATGGCAGGCAGCTTATATCATTTAGTGTCATGCATAACACTCCTCATCTGTAATAACCAGTTATTGACATTATTTTAATAAAACTATGCCAATGATTGATATTATTTCATTTCATTCCACTTTTTAAAGTCTTTACAGTACCCACAGTGTGTGAGCAGGCGTCAGTGCAGCCTCCTTCTCCCACAGTTTTAGTAGATGTCTGCTAATCGACCAGAGCAGAAAAGCCCCAGCGATAATAGTAGGATCAATAGCACTGACTGTTCTTTTATCATAGCTAGAGTATGGCCTGGATCTGTCACATGCTATTATGTCAATGTTCACTCCACACATTCATTCTCACATAGAGTATATGCATGTTCACACACACGCACATACGCGTGCACACACACACACACACACACACACACACACACACACACACACACACACACACACACACACACACACACACATTCACACACCAGGCACCGTTTCATACTTCTCGTACAAACTCTATGGGATTAGTCACACTAGTTTGTCCAAGCTAAGTGTTTTACATTGATTTCAAATGTTTATGACTGCTTATAACATGCTATAATGCACTATAATCCACTACTTAGTTCACCATAAGCACTAAAATGCACTCATAATGCATCATAACCAAACACAGTTTGGGAAAACACCATGTTCATATAATTTTTTTAAGTCAACACAAAAATAACTATTTTGTAAAGAATTGCAAAATACAAGTATATTGGATGAAGATTTAGAGAGCAGTAAATTGTTCAGGGTTTGGCTTGAGTAGGCAGCTCTCTTCTTCATCCTGCACTGACATTTTTCTTCATCTCAGAACTTGGCAGAGTTCCTCCAGCATCATATTTTATTCATCCAATATCATAATGTTATTTTCCTCACCTTGCAGATGGCTTAAATGTTCCTGCATATCACTGTCCTAAAACGTCCATTGGCTTACCTCCATTTAAGCTTGAGATCGTGCCATCGTTGATTTCCTAGTGCCATTTATTGCTGTCAGCATCTTAGGGTTCTCAGAAACTGGAAAGCTATATTCCAGAAGCAATCTACTGGCCTCTGAGGTCCCGAGGGCTGAATGCTGCAGGAAACTAGCTGGATTTATTTTCACATACTTTGTACTGAACATCTAACTGCATAATGAATGCACCATATTTCACTGCTCTGTGAATCAATGGGAATTTTACCTAGGTTTCATCATGATAAATACGTCAAGCAGATGGACAGTGTGTAAAATACCAGAGTATTCATTAGCAAGTCCAAGTGTGACTTAGAATGTCCAGAGCAACAGCAGAGTGATAATGTAATGAAACAGTCCTTTTTCACACCGTCTGACTGTCCGCTCCTGTAACTGATCAACCATGGTGAGAAAAGCCACCATATAAAAAATAACATCTGAGGACATTTCTTATCTCTTTGTTGCCCTTTTATTTGTCCTCAACAAAAGCACAAATTATACAAGCATCTTTGAGCCAATGGGTATTCAATCCCAGTATAACGCTTGTATACTGTATATATATATACAGTGGTCATCTTCCCACTCCAGTGTTGCCTGTGTAGCCAGAGAGCACTGAGTGCAGTTGTGTGCTCTTGATGAATGACGTGGGGCTATTTTCACCTTCTGTCCTGCTCTCTGAACCTGAAAATGGTGAGTGACTTCTGGAAACATTGCTTCTGACTGGCCCGACTAGTCGGGGGATGGGCGGGGGCTGTTCTAAAGGGAATTAGTAGAGGTCTACGCCAACATGTTATGTCTACCACCATGCTCTTGGCCCTGGGCCATTTTTAGAGTAATTAAGATCCAGTCAACTTAAAAGGGTGCTGTAGTCTGGAGGTCTGACAGCAGCTATATTGTAGACTGCTATGCCATGGTTGTCCGCTGTAGCCACTGAGTTAGAAGAAGGACAGCAGGCAGTACAGCAGGCCAATGAAAGGGAGCCCTGAGCACTGGAGCAGACAGACAGAGGCGGTTGTGTAATCCACTAAAGCTAAGGCTAAAAATAATCGGTGATAACAGATGCAGCAAAGTTCCTCTCGGTCCAGTTATCATGCAGTGTAAATTCTCTGAATGACTTTGTAGAGACACTCTGTTTCATTGCTCCAGGGATGCCATCAGAGAGCGAGAGAGCTTACCTGAACCAGCTGTAAATAGTGCACTGTGGCTCTGAATTATAGCCTTAAAGCCCATGTCCTGTGGTCATATTTTGCTCCCGGGTGTGTTGTCCTCTCCGGTGACAATCAGGTGATTCTGTAGTCATCACTGGTCAACAGTCAAAAGTCTAACTGGGTGCAAGGGGTAGACCACCTTCTGTGTTGTTGATGAAAGCTATTTAACTGAAATATACCCTTAAGATCCCTTTTTCAGGGTTAGTGCTATCTGGGGTCCTTGGGACGTTACTACCTTTACCCTAACCTTAACCATACTATAACCCTTGCATTACCCTAACCCTAGCCCTTACATAACCATTTTAATTTAATGTTTTAGAACTCTGCCTGTAATGTTGACTTGCTTTGCTGTTGCGAATGTTTCCTAGCAACACCAGTCGCTGTAATGTGCACCATTTAGCAGCATATTCTGCAATGCACTATTGATTGCAATTTTATGTAAACCAAGAGACATCCTCATATTAACCGTAGCATTAATCCAGACAGTGCAGCCATCTATCAGTGGGGAAATTGTAGCAGAGAGAGAGAGAGAGAGAGAGAGAGAGAGAGAGAGAGAGAGAGAGAGAGAGAGAGAGAGAGAGAGAGAGCAATCAGCTGCATTGTAATGGCAGATTAGGCCCCATAAATTTGCTCTCTTATCTGCAGTGCTCCTGGTCGACTTTTGCCTGTTTCCAATGCTCTATAAATAGCCTTGCTGAGCACACAGCTCAGCTCAACTCTGCTGCTGACACCACCAGGGACACACAGGCTCTTTGAGCTCTCTTTCTCTTTCTTTCTCTCTCCTCCTCCTCCACTCTCATTTACAATAAATCCAGAATGTCAGCCAAGGCTTTCATCCCCACTCAGTAAAAAAAAGAAACTGTTATGATAGCGGCACTACATTGTACACTATGAGATCAGGATATCAGATAGCACTCTGTATTTTATATTTGAGATTCTTCAAATAGCCACCTTTTGCCTTGATGACAGCTTTGCACACTCTTGGCATTCTCTCAACCAGCTTCACCTGGAATGCTTTCCCAACAGTTTTAAAAGAGTTCCCACATATGCTAAGCACTCGTTGGCTGCTTTTCCTTCACTCTGCAGGCCAACTCATCCCAAACCATCTTAATTTGGTTAAGGTCGGGGGATTGTGGAGGTCAGCAAAGCTGACATCAATGCAAGGGTGGCTGTTTGAATGTACAGAATCTCAAATATAAAATACATGTTGATTTGTTAAACACTTTTTTGGTTACTACATGATTCCATGTGTGCTATTTCATAGTTCTGATGTCTTCACTATTATTCTACAATGTTGAAAATGTTAAAAATCCTTGAATGAGTAGGTGTTCTTAAACTTTTGACCGGTAGTGTACCTCACATGAATATAACATGAAAACAACTATGTCAAAATAATTCCAATAATCCGTTCATGTCCATCTGTCTTCAAGCCACTATTAAGGTACTGTCTAATGTACAGTATCGGCGTGAATCCAATGCTAAATAATTGTTTCATCGTGATTATATTCCTAATCCAAGGTAAAGACTAAGGCGGATCTTATTCTTTACTTTTACACTAAACATTCAGTAGGGTTCCTCTGAGTTAACAGCACAAAACAACAAGGTATCTTGGCCAGGTTTTGGGTAACAGAGGGAGCTGGAGTCTGAGCTTGCCAAGTAGGACTATAACTTAATTTACCAAATACATTTTTTCAGTAGGTCAACCCTATTGGATGCCAATCTTCAAGATCAAATCATATTAATCCAGTTAGTCAGTATCCTACAATGTTTCCATGGTAGTGTGGTTTTGGATATCCATTAGGGAAGGGGTAAAAGAGTGATGTTGAGGTATTCAATGCATTTAGGTCAGTGTGTGGAATAATTATAAGGACTCAACTGCATAGGAATTTTCCGTTTTGGGGATTAGTCTCTGTCTGTCTGTCTGTCTGTCTGTCTGTCTGTCTGTCTGTCTGTCTGTCTGTCTGTCTGTCTGTCTGTCTGTCTGTCTGTCTGTCTGTCTGTCTGTCTGTCTGTCTGTCTGTCTGTCTGTCTGTCTGTCTGTCTGAGCTGTGTTTTGTCCCATCCTTACAAACAGGCTAGGTTTGTAGCAGTTTACATTTCTGGCGTGGCACCACTAGGCTCTCAGACAGCAGTCTGTTTTGTGGGTTTAATCAGAGAAACTTGCCATAGATGGTGGGTTAGAGAGGATCACTGTTGACATGTGACAGGGTGCAGTGATCTGTCCCTTCATTCCCCCAGGGCAGGGAGCTTCTGTTCCCATAGAAACATTGGAATAAATCTGAACTAAGGAGCACCACGGGAACCAGGTGTGTCTGTCAACTTTGTTCTCCTCAAAATGTAACGGGCAATATTCAAATGGAGCTATTCAAAAAAGTCAGTGCTGTACTAGGGGCTTATATGGAAGTACACTATACTTCAAGATGGAATTTTCGATTAGATAGTGATTCATTTCTGTCATGCCAAGGTCTGGATTCATTTTGGAGCACATTATGTAAATCCTTGTGATGTTATATTTCAAATCTCTGGCCATTTTTGTTCATATTGCATATATCATTCTTTCACCAGGCAGCGACTATGAGGGGTTTCTGAAATATGTTGAGAATTAAACTTTGTCCTTGATGCATGATTGATGCTCTCCTCATTCCAAAAATACCCAGTTGTATGCACTGGCTGGGTCTCTCAGTCTATTGTGGATGGCTGTCATGACGGTTCAAATGTGTAAATGTCGATTAAGGCATCTCTGCTCAGCAGAATACATACCCATGTGTAGAACCACATATGATTGTATGTAGTCAATTAGTATGAGAGTTATAACCAACCTTTTATATGTTTTTAAAGGGTGGATAAGTATTATGGCTTGAATCGAATAGCTTTCAATAATGGGTATTGAACTTATTTGAACCCTTTTCAAGGCAGTTTTTAAAGGACTAAGGGAGCTTAATAAACCAAATTAGAAACCTCTTAGAATGCTGTTATTAAATGTGCTAATGCTTGGTGTACAGGCCTAGAAGTTTTGTTTAAATTCATCAATTATTTGGATTTGTAACTTTCTCACTCATCATTATTCACAATTCATTCAGGATTATCCGTAATCATGGCAGCATCCACATTAATATAGAAGTGTTTAGAAACATATTCTATTCTTATTTACAATAAAAGTGACTCCAAAATGACACAATAAATGATTTACCGTTTACTTCTATTAGGCACAAAATAACCTGAAACACAACCCAAACAAACCTCTAAGGCCTCCAACAAGTTTGTACACTCACAAGCTTAATGTCATCATTGCGGGCTAGGAAAATGGGACCAAATACTTCTGTTACTTTGATACAGATATACACTATATATACAAAAGTATGTGGACACCCCTTCAAATTAGTGGATTTGGCTATTTCAGCCACACCCGTTGCTGACAGGTGATTAAAATTACCTGTCTGGGTTTGGCAGATGCCAGGAGAATGCTAGCTGGCCAAATTCATATTGGCAACTGTAAAGTTTGGTGGAGGAGGAATAATGATCTGGGGCTGTTTTTCATCGTTCGGGCTTGGCCCCTTAGTTCCAGTGAAGGGAAATCTTAACGCTACATCATACAATGACATTCTAGGCAATTCTGTGCTGCCAACTTTGTGGCAACAGTTTGGTGAAGGCCCTTTCCTGTTTCAGCATTACAATGACTCTGTGCACGAAGCGAGGTCCATACAGAAATTTGGGATCGGTGTGGAAGAACTTGACTGGCCTACACAGAACCCTGACCTTAAACCCATCGAACACCTTTGGAAAAATGGGAACGGCAACTGCGAGCCGGGCCTAATCGCCCAAAATCAGTGCCGGACCTCACTAATGCTCTTGTGGCTGAATGGAAGCAAGTCCCCGCAGCAATGTTGCAACATCTAGTGGAAAGCCTTCCCAGAAGACTGGGGGATGTTATAGCAACAAAGGGGGGGATGAAATCCATATTAACTCCC
This sequence comes from Oncorhynchus mykiss, assembly GCF_057628025.1. Taxonomy (NCBI): domain Eukaryota; kingdom Metazoa; phylum Chordata; class Actinopteri; order Salmoniformes; family Salmonidae; genus Oncorhynchus; species Oncorhynchus mykiss. The sequence goes on along the minus strand of NC_143026.1, from coordinate 72,494,436 downwards.
ATGATTTTTTAATGAGATGTTCGGTGTCCACATACTTTGGTCATGTAATGTAAGTGAATTTTTCCTGATACTTTTAAAAATCAAATCAAATCAAATCAAATCAAATTTTATTTGTCACATACACATGGTTAGCAGATGTTAATGCGAGTGTAGCGAAATGCTTGTGCTTCTAGTTCCGACAATGCAGTAATAACCAACAAGTAATCTAACTAACAATTCCAAAACTACTGTTTTGTACACAGTGTAAGGGGATAAAGAATATGTACATAAGGATATATGAATGAGTGATGGTACAGAGCAGCATAGGCAAGATACAGTAGATGGTATCGAGTACAGTATATACATATGTGATGAGTATGTAAACAAAGTGGCATAGTTAAAGTGGCTAGTGATACATGTATTACATAAGGATACAGTCGATGATATAGAGTACAGTATATACGTATGCATATGAGATGAATAATGTAGGGTAAGTAACATTATATAAGGTAGCATTGTTTAAAGTGGCTAGTGATATATTTACATCATTTCCCATCAATTCCCATTATTAAAGTGGCTGGAGTTGAGTCAGTGTCAGTGTGTTGGCAGCAGCCACTCAATGTTAGTGGTGGCTGTTTAACAGTCTGATGGCCTTGAGATAGAAGCTGTTTTTCAGTCTCTCGGTCCCAGCTTTGATGCACCTGTACTGACCTCGCCTTCTGGATGATAGCGGGGTGAACAGGCAGTGGCTCGGGTGGTTGATGTCCTTGATGATCTTTATGGCCTTCCTGTGACATCGGGTGGTGTAGGTGTCCTGGAGGGCAGGTAGTTTGCCCCCGGTGATGCGTTGTGTAGACCTCACCACCCTCTGGAGAGCCTAACGGTTGAGGGCGGAGCAGTTGCCGTACCAGGCGGTGATACAGCCCGCCAGGATGCTCTCGATTGTGCATCTGTAGAAGTTTGTGAGTGCTTTTGGTGACAAGCCAAATTTCTTCAGCCTCCTGAGGTTGAAGAGGCGCTGCTGCGCCTTCTTCACAATGCTGTCTGTGTGAGTGGACCAATTCAGTTTGTCTGTGATGTGTATGCCGAGGAACTTAAAACTTGCTACCCTCTCCACTACTGTTCCATCGATGTGGATAGGGGGGTGTTCCCTCTGCTGTTTCCTGAAGTCCACAATCATCTCCTTAGTTTTGTTGACGTTGAGTGTGAGGTTATTTTCCAGACACCACACTCCGAGGGCCCTCACCTCCTCCCTGTAGGCCGTCTCGTCGTTGTTGGTAATCAAGCCTACCACTGTCGTGTCGTCCGCAAACTTGATGATTGAGTTGGAGGCGTGCGTGGCCACGCAGTCGTGGGTGAACAGGGAGTACAGGAGAGGGCTCAGAACGCACCCTTGTGGGGCCCCAGTGTTGAGGATCAGCGGGGAGGAGATGTTGTTGCCTACCCTCACCACCTGGGGGCGGCCCGTCAGGAAGTCCAGTACCCAGTTGCACAGGGCGGGGTCGAGACCCAGGGTCTCGAGCTTGATGACGAGCTTGGAGGGTACTATGGTGTTGAATGCCGAGCTGTAGTCAATGAACAGCATTCTCACATAGGTATTCCTCTTGTCCAGATGGGTTAGGGCGGTGTGCAGTGTGGTTGAGATTGCATCGTCTGTGGACCTATATAGGGGACCAAAACAAATAATAATAGGGGACTATGTACAAAAAGTGCTGCAATTTCTAAACAGTTCACCTGATATGGTTGAAAATACCCTCAAACTAAAGCTGACAGTCTGCACTTTAGCCTCGTAATGATTGTACAACAACAACAAAATTCACTGTCCCAATGAACTGTCCCAGTTCAAGCCCTGCTAAGGATGACACAGTATTTTTTATCCAGCACCTGGGCACCCAGAATCCCAGGTCCCAAATGGTCGCACGCGCCCGAGCTGGGACACCCATCCCAGCCCAGCCCAAAATTTCCGCTCGCGGAAGTTTAAATTGGAATCGTAGCTTACCTCGGGCCCTCTATGTTCATCATGGCTTGCTGGGTCAACAGGTAGAGTGTTAGCCTAAACAGCCATGAAGACCGTTTCAAGCCCTGCTAAGGACGGCCCAGTATTTTTCATCAAGGACATGGGAACCAAAAATCCCCAGTCCCAAATGACCGGATGCAACCGAGCTGAGACGCCCAGCTCAAAATGGCCCACAGCCCGAGAAACTGACCGACCTAGAGGTCACCTAAGGGATGGCTGTTTTTATGGGGTGAGAACCGTGTGTGTGAAGGACCCAGCACCTTCAAAATAGTCTGTTTCCTAATATCTGCACACGGGTAACATAACCTGATCCCCCTCAAGAGTCTAGGCCATGGATCTCTAGTTGTCGAAAAGCAGGTTTCTGAAATCGCATCGGTACCTGTCTGGTCGACCTGGAACAGAGTGGGGCTACTACGAGGTGCAAACTTGCCATAAGCCCTGGCACCCGCTGGGCCTAGGTGTTTCCCCGTCATCGGGGATCAAATCCCACAACCCTCAAGTATGTAACCTGAAGAAATTTGGCTTGGCACCTAAAACCCTCACAACTTTTACAGATGCACAATTGAGAGCATCCTGTTGGACTGTATCACCGCCTGGTACGGCAACTGCACAGCCCGCAACCGCAGGGCTCTACAGAGACTGGTGCGGTCTGCTCAACGCATCATCGGGGGCAAACTACCTGCCCTCCAGGACACCTACAGCACCCGATGTCACAGCAAGGCCAAAAAGATAATCAAGGACAACAACCACCCGAGCCACTTCTTGTTCACTCCACTGTCATCCAGAAGGCGAGGTCAGTAGAGGTGCATCAAAGCTGGGACTGAGAGACTGAATAACAGCTTCTATCTCAAGGCCATCAGACTGTTAAATAGCCATCACTAGCACATTAGAGGCCGCTGCCTACATACATAGACATGAAATCACCCGTCACTTTAATAATGGAACACTAGTCACTTTAATAATGTTTACATATTTTGCATTACTCATCTATATTCTGTATTCTATTATATTCTACTGTATCTTAGTCTATGCCGCTCTGACATTGCTCGTCCATATATTTATATATTCTTAACTCCATTCCTTTACTTAGATTTGTGTGTATTGTGTGTAATGTTGTGAAATTGTTAGATATTACTGCACTGTCGGAGCTAGAAACACAAGCATTTCACTGCAGCTGCAATAACATCTGCTAAACACATGTATGTGACCAAAGAAATTTGATTTAATTCGATTTTAACTGTTAGTAACTCAAAAACTAAAAGTGTATGGTCTGGACATTTCCATTTACTACAGGATTTTTTTCCCTGCTGTAGCAAACTGACTCAAATTAAGATCCTACATCTGTATAGTTGATGACAATAATTATTGTTGTATGTTCACACAAGATTCAGATTATTATAGGCTCCTATGTGGGGAGTTAGTTGTAACACACTACCCAAAACCTTATGTGGTATTTAGACACATTCACATTTAACTTCTTTACATAAAGTTTAGTGGTAAAACTAATGCCTTAGAAAAAATCATACTTTTGAATACTAATATAAAATAGACTATATATGTATGACATCTAAAATAAAAAATGGAAAAACCTTTCAATTTATTGTATTTTCATCCAAATATCAGTTTTAACATCATCATTTTTTTAAATTACGGTTAATTTTTATAATTGAAGACAGTGTTACTGGGTCATTGTAACATTTAACTTCCGCCACTTTGGGTTGAAATGTAAACGACTGGTATGTCCTAAAAACATAATTTCAGTGTGTAATGGTAGCTGAAATATGTATCTTGTTTGTATAAAAATATTATTATTCTAACTTAAATAATCTTTTCATAATAAGAAAAAGCCTAAAAGTGTTACTTTGTTCCCCGGTCTACCCTACTATGAATACAGAGGGGTATTTTGTGTCTACAGTTAGCCGCAAGCTGTATCCTAGATGTTAAAGATATGATTTATTAGATGAACACAGAAGGCAGACCTGCAGGACCCAGTGGAGATCCAGTATTGGGATTTATGCTGCTTCACGCCAACAATAGAGAGGAAAATCCATTCACAAATTCCCTTTGATTAGAAAGGGCAAGGGGAGAGAGAGAGTGCATTGGATGATTTGATATTTACAAAATGTTAGCACAAATGGTAGGGGGAACAGAGATTATCCTAATTTTGCTTATCAGAGGTACAGAAATCAATGGATACAAAATCACCATGTTCAAAGCCTTACGCCCGTAAGTGAGAACATAAAAACATATTAATCTACAGTAGTGTATTATTCTATTGTTCATTGACTCCAGACTAAGCCAGCAAAGCAATTTGAAAAATACTGTTCATAAGGTCTAACCAATGGATAAATGGAAAGCTGAATCTAATGTTGTAATGGGAAAGGAGGATATCTAGTCAGTTGTGCAACTGAATGCCTTCAACTGAAATGGGTCTTCCACATTTAACCCAACCCCACTGAATCAGAAATGTGTGGGGGGCTGCCTTAATTGACATTTAACAGTGGGGGTGGAATTACATATTTTTACATTGTCAGCTCAGGGATTTGATCCAGCATCCATTTGGTTACTGGCCCACTGCTCTAATCACTAGGCTACCTGCCGTCCCCTGGGTTTTTTGTGTTTTCAGCTCATACTATTTTCTTTAGACAAAAGCTATGAGATAATTGGATTTTCGGCATTCTGTTAGTCACAGATTCAACTGTGCCTTCATGTCACGCAACATTTCATGTTTTCCTAAGCAGCTTGATACTTTGATGGTATGATTTCAAATCACACTTGACCGACAACTGAATCTTCAACAATTATCTTAATTATGCCAAAATGAATTGCTATTTTAATCTGCCGTATTATCCAGAAAGGATGCTCAGAAAGGAAATGACATACAGTAGGAAAGCTGTATAAATCCACCTATTGCTACAGTATATCTTCTCCCTTCCCTTGACTTCTACCCGTGTTGTATGGGCATTCTGTTACACTTATTGATCTCTGGTGCATTTGGTATTGATTTCCTGCTTTGCTTTGCAGAAGCTGACAGAGTATGCATTGACCTCAACACCAAGGTCATCTCACAATCCTCCTCCTTGTGCTGCTCCTAAGGAGAGGAGTGCTGCCATTTTGACACACTGATGCACAGGAGGGCTTAAAGTGACACATCCCCACAGTGTTTACAGGTAGAAACTATCACAAGGTTCTAAATATAAAATACAGTGCCTTGCGAAAGTATTCGGCCCCCTTGAACTTTGCGACCTTTTGCCACATTTCAGGCTTCAAACATAAAGATATAAAACTGTATTTTTTTGTGAAGAATCAACAACAAGTGGGACACAATCATGAAGTGGAACGACATTTATTGGATATTTCAAACTTTTTTAACAAATCAAAAACTGAAAAATTGGGCGTGCAAAATTATTCAGCCCCTTTACTTTCAGTGCAGCAAACTCTCTCCAGAAGTTCAGTGAGGATCTCTGAATGATCCAATGTTGACCTAAATGACTAATGATGATAAATACAATCCACCTGTGTGTAATCAAGTCTCCGTATAAATGCACCTGCACTGTGATAGTCTCAGAGGTCCGTTGAAAGCGCAGAGAGCATCATGAAGAACAAGGAACACACCAGGCAGGTCCAAGATACTGTTTGAAGAAGTTTAAAGCCGGATTTGGATACAAAAATATTTCCCAAGCTTTAAACATCCCAAGGAGCACTGTGCAAGCGATAATATTGAAATGGAAGGAGTATCAGACCACTGCAAATCTACCAAGACCTGGCCGTCCCTCTAAACTTTCAGCTCATACAAGGAGAAGACTGATCAGAGATGTAGCCAAGAGGCCCATGATCACTCTGGATGAACTGCAGAGATCTACAGCTGAGGTGGGAGACTCTGTCCATAGGACAACAATCAGTCGTATATTGCACAAATCTGGCCTTTATGGAAGAGTGGCAAGAAGAAAGCCATTTCTTAAAGATATCCATAAAAAGTGTAGTTTAAAGTTTGCCACAAGCCACCTGGGAGACACACCAAACATGTGGAAGAAGGTGCTCTGGTCAGATGAAACCAAAATGGAACTTTTTGGCAACAATGCAAAACGTTATGTTTGGCGTAAAAGCAACACAGCTGAACACACCATCCCCACTGTCAAACATGGTGGTGGCAGCATCATGGTTTGGGCCTGCTTTTCTTCAGCAGGGACAGGGAAGATGGTTAAAATTGATGGGAAGATGGATGGAGCCAAATACAGGACCATTCTGGAAGAAAACCTGATGGAGTCTGCAAAAGACCTGAGACTGGGACGGAGATTTGTCTTCCAACAAGACAATGATCCAAAACATAAAGCAAAATCTACAATGGAATGGTTCAATAATAAACATATCCAGGTGTTAGAATGGCCAAGTCAAAGTCCAGACCTGAATCCAATCGAGAATCTGTGGAAAGAACTGAAAACTGCTGTTCACAAATGCTCTCCATCCAACCTCACTGAGCTCGAGCTGTTTTGCAAGGAGGAATGGGAAAAAATGTCAGTCTCTCGATGTGCAAAACTGATAGAGACATACCCCAAGCGACTTACAGCTGTAATCGCAGCAAAAGGTGGCGCTACAAAGTATTAACTTAAGGGGGCTGAATAATTTTGCACGCCCAATTTTTCAGTTTTTGATTTGTTAAAAAAGTTTGAAATATCCAATAAATGTCGTTCCACTTCATGATTGTGTCCCACTTGTTGTTGATTCTTCACAAAAAAATACAGTTTTATATCTTTATGTTTGAAGCCTGAAATGTGGCAAAAGGTCGCAAAGTTCAAGGGGGCCGAATACTTTCGCAAGGCACTGTAAGTAATATGTAGAAGTTAGGGTTAGGGTAATGGCTAGGGTCAGAGTTGAGTTGGGGTGTGGACATGAAGTTAAGGTTAGGGTTGGGGTTAGAGTTATGGCTAGGGATAGGGTTGAGCTGCGTTGTAGATCTTAAGCAAGAGCACAAGAGCACAAACCCAGCCCAGTCACGGACCAGGATCTCTTGCTCCCAGGCAGACTAAATAACTTTTTTGCCCGCTTTGAGGACAATACAGTGCCACTGACACGGCCTGCAACGAAAACAAGCGGTCTCTCCTTCACTGCAGCCGAGGTGAGTAAGACATTTAAACGTGTTAACCCTCGCAAGGCTGCAGGCCCAGATGGCATCCCCAGCCGCGCCCTCAGAGCATGCGCAGACCAGCTGGCCGGTGTGTTTACGGACATATTCAATCAATCCCTATACCAGTCTGCTGTTCCCACATGCTTCAAGAGGGCCACCATTGTTCCTGTTCCCAAGAAAGCTAAGGTAAGTGAGCTAAATGACTACCGCCCCGTAGCACTCACATCCGTCATCATGAAGTGCTTTGAGAGACTAGTCAAGGACCATATCACCTCCACCCTACCTGACACCCTAGACCCACTCCAATTTGCTTACCGCCCAAATAGGTCCACAGACGATGCAATCTCAACCACACTGCACACTGCCCTAACCCATCTGGACAAGAGGAATACCTATGTGAGAATGCTGTTCATCGACTACAGCTCGGCATTCAACACCATAGTACCCTCCAAGCTCGTCATCAAGCTCGAGACCCTGGGTCTCGACCCCGCCCTGTGCAACTGGGTACTGGACTTCCTGACGGGCCGCCCCCAGGTGGTGAGGGTAGGCAACAACATCTCCTCCCCGCTGATCCTCAACACTGGGGCCCCACAAGGTTGCGTTCTGAGCCCTCTCCTGTACTCCCTGTTCACCCACGACTGCGTGGCCACGCACGCCTCCAACTCAATCATCAAGTTTGCGGACGACACAACAGTGGTAGGCTTGATTACCAACAACGATGAGACGGCCTACAGGGAGGAGGTGAGGGCCCTCGGAGTGTGGTGTCAGGAAAACAACCTCACACTCAACGTCAACAAAACTAAGGAGATGATTGTGGACTTCAGGAAACAGCAGAGGGAACACCCCCCTATCCACATCGATGGAACAGTAGTGGAGAGGGTAGCAAGTTTTAAGTTCCTCGGCATACACATCACAGACAAACTGAATTGGTCCACTCACACAGACAGCATCGTGAAGAAGGCGCAGCAGCGCCTCTTCAACCTCAGGAGGCTGAAGAAATTCGGCTTGTCACCAAAAGCACTCACAAACTTCTACAGATGCACAATCGAGAGCATCCTGGCGGGCTGTATCACCGCCTGGTATGGCAACTGCACCGCCCTCAACCGTAAGGCTCTCCAGAGGGTAGTGAGGTCTGCACAACGCATCACCGGGGGCAAACTACCTGCCCTCCAGGACACCTACACCACCCGATGTCACAGGAAGGCCATAAAGATCATCAAGGACATCAACCACCCGAGCCACTGCCTGTTCACCCCGCTATCATCCAGAAGGCGAGGTCAGTACAGGTGCATCAAAGCTGGGACCGAGAGACTGAAAAACAGCTTCTATCTCAAGGCCATCAGACTGTTAAACAGCCACCACTAACACTGAGTGGCTGCTGCCAACACACTGACACTGACTCAACTCCAGCCACTTTAATAATGGGAATTGATGGGAAATGATGTAAATATATCACTAGCCACTTTAAACAATGCTACCTTATATAAATGTTACTTACCCTACATTATTCATCTCATATGCATACGTATATACTGTACTCTATATCATCGACGGTATCCTTATGTAATACATGTATCACTAGCCACTTTATACTATACTATGCCACTTTGTTTACATACTCATCTCATTTGTACATACTGTACCCGATACCATCTACTGTATCTTGCCTATGCTGCTCTGTACCATCACTCATTCATATATCCTTATGTACATATTCTTTATCCCCTACACTGTGTACAAGACAGTAGTTTTGGAATTGTTAGTTAGATTACTTGTTATTACTGCATTGTCGGAACTAGAAGCACAAGCATTTCGCTACACTCGCATTAACATCTGCTAACCATGTGTATGTGACAAATAAAAATTTGATTTGATTTGATTTGATTTGAACATCAATTGGAGTGCCATACCATGAGATCAGGATTATGTCAATAAGACGTTGACACTGATGTCAGTTGAAACAAACAATCTTTGCGTGTCTGTATACAGGTTTGGGTAGGTTAATGTAATCTGTTACAGTTACAAGTTACCTGTCCAAACTTGTAATCAGTAGCATCATTTTTGTATTAACCAAACTCAGTAACTCAGTAATCTGATTACACTACCGGTCAAAAGTTTTGGAACACCTACTCATTCAAGGGTTTTTCTTAATTTTTACTATTTTCTACATTGTAGAATAATAATGAAGACATCCAAACGATGAAATAACACATATGGAATCATGTAGTAACCAAAACAGTGTTAAACAAATCAAAATATATGTTATATTTGAGATTCTTCAAACAGCCTCCCTTTGCCTTGATGACAGTTTTGCACACTCTTTCAACCAGCTTCACCTGGAATGCTTTTCCAACAGTCTTGAAGGAGTTCCCATATATGCTGAGCACTTGTTAGCTGCTTTTCCTTAACTCTGCGGTCCGACTCATCCCAAACCATCTCAATTAGGTTGAGGTCGGGAGGCCAGGTAATCTGACACAGCACTCCATCACTCTCCTTATTGGTCAAATAGCCCTCACACAGCCTGGAGATGTGTTGAGTCATTGTCCTGTTGAAAAACAAATGATAGTCCCACAAAACAAAAACCAGATGGGATGGCGTATCGCTGCAGAATGCTGTGGTAGCCATGCTGGTTAAGTGTGCCTTGAATTCTAAATAAATTACAGACAGTGTCACCTGCAAAGCACCCCCACAACATAACACTTTCTCTTTCATGCTTTACAGTGGGAAATACACATGCGGAGATCATCCGTTCACCCACACCGTGTCTCACAAAGACACGGCGGTTGGAACCAAAAATCTCAGATTTGGACTCCAGACCAAATTTCTACCTGTCTAATGTCCATCGCTTGTGTTTCTTTGCCCAAACAAGTCTCTTTTTCTTGTTGGTGTCCTTTAGTAGTGGTTTCTTTGCAGCAATTCGACCATGAAGGCCTGATTCACGCAGTCTCCTCTGAACAGTTGATGTTGAGATGTGTCTGTTACTTGAACTCTGTGAAGCATTTATTTGGGCTGCAATTTCTGAGGCTGGTAACTCTAATGAACTTATCCTCTGCAGCAGAGGTAACTCTGGGTCTTCCATTCCTGTGGCGATCCTCATGAGAGTCAGTTTCATCATAGCGCTTGATGGTTTTTGTGACTGCACTTGAAGAAACGTTCAAAGTTCTTGAAATTGTACGTATTGTCTGACCTCCATGTCTTAAAGTAATGGTGGATTGTCATTTCCGTTTGTTCATATGAACTGTTCTTGCCATAATATGGACTTGGTCTTTTACCAAAGAGGGCTATCTTCTTTTTTTGGTTACTACATGATTCCAAATGTGTTATTTCATAGTTCATAGTTCTACAATGTATAAAATAGTTAAAATGAAGAAAAACCCTTGAATGAGTACGTGTTGTAAAACTTTTGACCGTTAATGTACATTCAGTTACTTGTAGATTACTTTCCCCTTAAGAGGCATTAGAAGAAGGCAATGAGAGCACCAGCTGTACTGGAAGACTGTGTGATCAAGCTCTCCGCAGCTGACGTTAGTAAGACCTTTAGACAGGTCAACATTCACAAGGCCGCAGGGCCAGACGGATTACCAGGATGTGTACTGCGAGCATGCCCTGACCAACTAGCAAGTGTCTTCACTGACATTTTCAACCTCTCCCTGTCCGAGTCTGTAAAACCAGCAAGTTTTAAGTAGACCACCATAGTGCCTGTGCCCAAGAACACTAAGGTAACCTGCCTAAATGACTATCAACCCATAGCACTCACATCTGTAGCTATGAAGTGCTTTGAAATGCTGGTCATGGCACATATCAACATCATCATCCCAGAAACCCTTGACCCACTCCAATTTGCATACCGCCAACAGATCCACAGATGATGCAATCTCTATTGCACTCCACATTGCCCTTTCCCATCTGGACAAAAGGAAAACCTATATGAGAATGCCTTTCATTGACTACATCTCAGCCTTCAATACCATAGTGCCCTTAAATCTCATCAATATGCTAAGGACCCTGGGACTAAACACCTCTCTCTGCAGCTGGATCCTGGACTTCCTGAGGTGGTAAGGGTAGGTAACAACACATCCACCACACTGATCCTCAACACAGGGGCCCCTCAGGGGTGCATGCTCAGCCCCTTCCTGTAGTCCCTGTTCACTCATGACTGCATGGCCAGGCACGACTCCAACACCATCATTAAATTTGCAGATGACACAACAGTGGTAGGCCTGATCACCGACAACAACGAGACAGCCTATAGGGAGGAGGTCAGAGACCTGGCTGTGTGGTGCCAGGACAACAACCCTCTCCCTCAACGTGATCAAGGGAGATGATTGTGGACTACAGGAAAACGTCGACCAAGCACACCAAGACAGTGGGCACGACAAAACCTATTCCCCTTCAAGAGACTGAAAAGATTTGGCATGGGTCCTCAGATCCACAAAAGGCTCTACTGCTGCACCATCGAGAGCATCCGGACTGGTTGCATCACTGCCTGGTATGGCAACTGCTCGGGCTCCGACCGCAAGGCACTACAGAGAGTAGTGCGAACAGCCCAGTACATCACTGGGGCCAAGCAACCCGCCATCCAGGACCACTATACCAGGCGGTATCAGAGGAAGGCCCTAAAAATTGTCAAAGACTCCAGGCACCCTAGTCATAGACTGTTTTCTCTGCTACCGCACGGCAAGTAGTACCGGAGCGCCAAGAACATCTAGTCAAATGGCTACCCAGACTATTTGCATCACCCCCCCCCCCCCTCCACACCACTGCCGTTCTCTGTTGTCATCACTTTAATTACTCTACCTATATGTACAAACTACCTCAGCTAACCGGTGCCCCTGCACATTGACTCTGTACCGGCACCCCCCTATTTATACAGTTGAAGTCGGAAGTTTACATACACTTAGGTTGGAGTCATTAAAACTCGTTTTTCAACCACTCCACAAATTTCTTGTCAACAAACTATAGCTTTGGCAAGTCGGTTAGGAGATCTACTTTGTACATGACACAAGTAATTTTTCCAACAATTGTTTACAGACAGATTATTTCACTTATAATTCACTGTATCACAATTCCAGTGGGTCAGCTTGAAAAATTCCAGAAAATTATGTCATGGCTTTAGAAGCTTATGAAAGGCTAATTGACACAATTTGAGTCAATTGGAGGTGTACCTGTGGATGTATTTCAAGGCCTACCTTCAAACTCAGTGCCTCTTTACTTGACATCATGGGAAAATCAAAAGAAATCAGCCAAGACCTACACAAGTCTGGTTCGCCCTTGGGAGTAATTTCCAAATGCCCGAAGGTACCACGTTAATCTGTACAAACAATAGCATGCAAGTATAAACACCATGGGACCACGCAGCAGTCACTCCACTCCAGAAGGAGACGCGTTCTGTTTCTTACAGATTAACGTACTTTGGTGCGAAAAGTGCAAATCAATCCCAGAACAACAGCAAAGGACCTTGTGAAGATGCTGGAGGAAACAGGTACAAAAGTATCTATGTCCACAGTAAAATGAGTCCTATATCGACATAACCTGAAAGGCCGCTCAGCAATGAAGAAGCCACTGCTCCAAAACCGCCATAAAAAAGCCAGACTACGGTTTGCAACTGCACATGGGGACAAAGATCGTACTTTTTGGAGAAATGGCCTCTGGTCTGATGAAACAAAAATAGAACTGTTTGGCCATATTGACCATTGTTATGTTTGGAGGAAAAAGGGGGAGGCTTGCAAGCTGAAGAACACCATCTCAACCATGACGCATGGGGGTGGCAGCATCATGTTGTGGATGTGTTTTGCTCTAGGAGGGACTGGTGCACTTCACAAAATTGATGGCATCAATGAAGAGAGAAAATTATGTGGATATATTGAAGCAACATCTCAAGACATCAGTCAGGAAGTTAAAGCTTTATCGCAAATGGATCTTCCAAATGGACAATGACCCCAAGCATACTTCCAAAGTTGTGGCAAAATGGCTTAAGAACAACAAAGTAAAGGTATTGGAGTGGCCGTCACAAAGCCCTGACCTCAATCCCATAGCAAATTTGTGGGCAGAACTGAAAAAGCGTGTGCGAGCAAGGAGGCATACAAACCTGACTCAGTTACACCAGCTCTGTCAGGAGGAATGGGCCAAAATCCACCTAACTTATTGTGGGATGCTTGTGGAAGGCTACCCAAATCGTTTGACCCAAGTTAAACAATTTAAAGGCAATGCTACCAAATACTAATTGTGTGTATGTAAACGTCTGACCCACTGGGAATGTGATGAAAGAAATAAAAGCTGAAATAAATCATTCTCTCTACTATTATTCTGTCATTTCACATTCTTAAAATGAAGTGATGTTCCTAAATGACCTAAGACAGGGAATTTTTACTCTGATTACATTTCAGGAATTGTGAAAAACTGGTTAAGGTGTATGTAAACTTCAGACTTCAACTGTATTGTTATTCTTTACTTCTGCTCTTGAATGACTTGTTACATCCGTATTTTTTTGGAACTCCACTGTTTGTTAGGGACTCTTAAGTAAGCATTTCACTGTAAGGTCTACACCTGTTGTGTGACTAATGTGACTAATAAACTTTGATTAGATTTGAAAATGTATGTTACCAATTGAATGACATATCTTGCAAGATAAATCAATGTTAAAGTTTACATAGCTGGCCATATATGGATGTTAAAGGTTACTTTATGGGTTAGTTATGTAGTCTTCTTCTAACCCATCGCTTTCTACTACATATAATAATATGATTAAATTATATCTTTAATTGTATATATGTAATTTATAAGTCCACAAATGGATGTAGCAACTACAGATTGGCCCTTTAAGTCTATCAAAAGTGTGTACGATTTTGAGGATGTGTTCATTAGTCATATGGATGTTTTTTTTATCAGCATGAATTAGATTGAGCAATAAAATACCCACTTTTATTCCACAGGCTGGGATCCGTACTATGCAGATGTTGCAAGAGCACATTTTTCACTGGCTCTCCACTGGTTTCAAAAACAATGGCAGTTTAAAAACTTCTTGATTTAAATCATTATTGGGATCAAATACACATTTAGATTTGTGAACAGCCATCCACTACAACCACAATCCGTAAGGTACAAATAGCTAAATGAGATAGCAGCGGTGTGATTCACATCAATGCTCTATGTGGATATCAATAATTACTGATATCATCTCGTCGTAGACTACACCACTGCTGTCATCCTTACCTCCAAGCGTTTATTCAAGTTGCATAATCTTTGGATGCTGGCAGCAGTCACTCCAATGGAAGACATAGCTTGGACTGTAGCCTACAAAAGCCTATTCCGGATCTTTTCCCGCGATCCATCAAACCCATTTGGTGTGTCATCATACATACGGGTCTGACTTGTGGTCCGACTCAGGTGGAACAATAAAGTTGAGCCTTTTTTCAATGCTGATTTGAATGTCATTGAGAAAACAGAGAAGTGTCAAAGATTTTTTTTCATTAACATAATTTCTGAATTTAAAAGCAATCCTCAAAGTAATCAACTAGTCATTCAAAAGTATCTGTAATCTGATTACAATACTTTTGCTGGTAACGTAACGGATTACAGTTACAGTTTTTTGTAATCCCTTACATGTAACGGAGTACATGTAATCCGATACTCCCCAACCCTGTCTGTATATTGTCTCATACCCCTTCAACTAAAGCATCTCCAAAGCAAATATGAAGATGTGAATAACTTATCTACCCTCCTAAACCCCATATTGTTATTCTCTGTGCTTTCCCTTAGTCTACATCTTTCATCATGTGCTAGTGGATGATTTACACCACTTCTACCTTGATAAAACAAACCACAGTTTCTGCTTACTCTGTAGTAGACAGTATACACAGAAACCATAAGATAATCTTGTCATGCAGACCCCAATGAATCAGAAGAGAAGAGACTAGTCTTTTAGTTTAGTCCATTTGGGGAAGATAATCAATTAACCCAACATGGATGTCATTGTCTGTGTCCCCAGTCATCTGCCCAGCCCCTCAGCCTTTATTAAGAATCCAAAGGACTGGAGGGAATTACCTTCACAGGAAGGTGCACATAGCATGCTATTCCACATGGATTATTACATCACCACTGGAATTATGGAATTCAATTTAGCATTACTTCACATCTGTGAAGGATCTGAGTCCAATGAAGAGGAAATCTTGAAAAATGTCAAAGGAGAATGAAATTTACGACATGGACTACAACTTCATACATACAGTCGAAGTCGGAAGTTTACATACACCTTAGCCAAATACATTTAAACTCAGTTTTTCACAATTCCTGACATTTAATCAGAGTAAAAATTCCCTGTCTTAGGTCAGTTAGGATCACCACTTTATTTTCAGAATGTGAAATGTCAGAATAATAGTAGAGAGAATTATTTATTTTAGCTTTTATTTTTCAGCACATTCCCAATGGGTCAGAAGTTTACGTACACTCAATTAGTATTTGGTAGGATTGCCTTTAAAACATCAATCGCTAAGATGAAACTGTGTCTCACGAGGACCGCCACAGGAAAGGAAGACCCAGAGTTACCTCTTCTGCAGTGGACAAGTTCATTAGAGTTACCAGCCTCAGAAAGTTCAAGTAACAAACACATCTCAACATCAACTGTTCAGAATAGACTGCCTGAATCAGGCCTTCATGGTAGAATTGCTGCAAAGAAACCACTAGTAAAGGACACGAACATGAATAGACTTTCTTGGGTCAAGAAACACGAGCAATGGACATTAGAACCGTGGAAATCTAGTCCAAATTTGAGATTTTTGGTTCCAACCGCCGTCTCGTTGTGAGATGCAGAGTAAGTGAACGGATGATCTCTGCATGTGTAGTTCCCACCTTGAAGCATTGAGGAGGAGGTGTGATGATGTGGGGGTGCTTTGCTGGTGATCTGATTTTGGTTTAGTGGGACTATCATTTGTTTTTCAACAGGACAATGACCCAACACACCTCCAGGCTGTGTAAGGGCTATTTTACCAAGAAGCAGAGTGATGGAGTGCTGCATCAGATGACCTGGCCGCCACAATCCCCCAACCTAATTGAGATGGTTTGGGATGAGTTGGATCACAGAGGGAAGGAAAGCAGCCAACAAGTGCTTAACATATGTGGGAATTCATTCAAAACGGTTGGAAAAGCATTCCAGGTGAAGCTGGTTTAGAGAGAATGCCAAGAGTGTGCAAAGCTGTCATCAAGGTAAAGGGTGGCTACTTTGAATAATCTCAAATATACAATTTATTTGGATTTGGTTAACACTTTCTTGGTTGCTACATGATTCCATGTGTTATTTCATAGTAATGTTTTCACTATTATTTTACAATGTAGAAAATAGTCAAAATGAAGACAAACCGTTGAATAATTAGGTGTGTCCAAACTTTTGACTGGTTCTGTATATCCACGCTAACAAATCCTACAATATACACGCTGGTATGATGTGTTGACGTGCTTCAAAGACCTCTCGTTATCAGTACATTCCCCAAACTGGGTCACTTGTCAAGGGTTTGTGGATGGAAATGTTTCTGTGCTCTCATTCTGGGAGGAAGAGACTGACTGATGCAGAATGTAATGCCAGGAGGGGTTTGAGTATGCGGTGAACTCATCCTGATTCGTTATCTAAGCTGGCTTGTTAGTTTTTGGCTTATGTTCTTCTCACTACTTTCTGTCTGCACAAGTATGACAGAATTCACATTCAACCCGGAAAAGTTTAGGCATATTTTTCGGACGTAGGCCAGCAGAGAGCACACATTTTATCAAATTGATCAGTAAGTCTCAGTTGAAATAGGGAATTTTTCTAACAAGATTGGAAAAACATCTCTCGAACTCTTCGGCTTCCCATAATCAAAACGACACAGTTAAATGCACAGTTTCCCCCTTTGTGTGTGTGAGAAAGATGTGTGGATGTTGGTGACAAAATACTGTCTGATGTTAAATTGGTTGTGTTAAAGATTCTCTCAAAATCATGTCATTTAAACTTGAACAACACTTAATTATGTACCACAACAATGAGCCAACATCACTAAGGACAAACAATATTTCAGTGAAAATTAAGCGAGAACAGTATAATATCCAAATACATAATTGACATTAAGTGCTTATCTCAATGTTGCATGTTATCAATAGTTAAACAATGTTGGTAATATTCCTGTATTTTAAAAACTGAACATACAGTGCCTTGCGAAAGTATTCGGCCCCCTTGAACTTTGCGACCTTTTGCCACATTTCAGGCTTCAAACATAAAGATATAAAACTGTATTTTTTTGTGAAGAATCAACAACAAGTGGGACACAATCATAAAGTGGAACGACATTTATTGGATATTTCAAACTTTTTTAACAAATCAAAAACTGAAAAATTGGGCGTGCAAAATTATTCAGCCCCCTTAAGTTAATACGTTGTAGCGACACCTTTTGCTGCGATTACAGTTGTAAGTCGCTTGAGGTATGTCTCTATCAGTTTTGCACATCGAGAGACTGAAATTTTTTCCCATTCCTCCTTGCAAAACAGCTCGAGCTCAGTGAGGTTGGATGGAGAGCATTTGCGAACAGCAGTTTTCAGTTCTTTCCACAGATTCTCGATTGGATTCAGGTCTGGACTTTGACTTGGCCATTCTAACACCTGGATATGTTTATTTTTGAACCATTCCATTGTAGATTTTGCTTTATGTTTTGGATCATTGTCTTGTTGGAAGACAAATCTCCGTCCCAGTCTCAGGTCTTTTGCAGACTCCATCAGGTTTTCTTCCAGAATGGTCCTGTATTTGGCTCCATCCATCTTCCCATCAATTTTAACCATCTTCCCTGTCCCTGCTGAAGAAAAGCAGGCCCAAACCATGATGCTGCCACCACCATGTTTGACAGTGGGGATGGTGTGTTCAGCTGTGTTGCTTTTACGCCAAACATAACGTTTTGCATTGTTGCCAAAAAGTTCAATTTTGGTTTCATCTGACCAGAGCACCTTCTTCCACATGTTTGGTGTGTCTCCCAGGTGGCTTGTGGCAAACTTTAAACAACACTTTTTATGGATATCTTTAAGAAATTGCTTTTTTCTTGCCACTCTTCCATAAAGGCCAGATTTGTGCAATATACGACTGATTGTTGTCCTATGGACAGAGTCTCCCACCTCAGCTGTAGATCTCTGCAGTTAATCCAGAGTGATCATGGGCCTCTTGGCTGCATCTCTGATCAGTCTTCTCCTTGTATGAGCTGAAAGTTTAGAGGGACGGCCAGGTCTTGGTAGATTTGCAGTGGTCTGATACTCCTTCCATTTCAATATTATCACTTGCACAGTGCTCCTTGGGATGTTTAAAGCTTGGGAAATATGTTTGTATCCAAATCCGGCTTTAAACTTCTTCACAACAGTATCTCGGACCTGCCTGGTGTGTTCCTTGTTCTTCATGATGCTCTCTGCGCTTTTAACGGACCTCTGAGACTATGACAGTGCAGGTGCATTTATACGGAGACTTGATTACACACAGGTGGATTGTATTTATCATCATTAGTCATTTAGGTCAACATTGGATCATTCAGAGATCCTCACTGAACTTCTGGAGAGAGTTTGCTGCACTGAAAGTAAAGGGGCTGAATAATTTTGCACCCCCAATTTTTCAGTTTTTGATTTGTTAAAAAAGTTTGAAATATCCAATAAATGTCGTTCCACTTCATGATTGTGTCCCACTTGTTGTTGATTCTTCACAAAAAAATACAGTTTTATATCTTTATGTTTGAAGCCTGAAATGTGGCAAAAGGTCGCAAAGTTCAAGGGGGCTGACTTGTTAATTTTATTTCTCATTCTTATCCTTTTTTTTAATCTACATTGTTGGTTAGGGGCTTGTAAGTAAGCATTTCACTGTAAGGTGAACTTGTTGTATTCGGAGCATGTGACTAATACAATTTGATTTGATTTGAAGTAGTATTTAAAACATGAGAAAAATATTTCACTCTAAGTATTATCTTCAATGCAGTAGTTAGTGACATTGAATCTTCTTGTGTGAGATGTTGTGGATATCCTGGAGAATGTGGAGTGCAGAGATTGATATGAAGGAAGCCTCTAAAGGTTAATCACCTCTCTGCTAATTCTGCAGCATATCTAATTAAACATCTTGCATTTCTCTTTCTCCAACATGAGCCAATTATCCTGTTACTAATGCATTATCAGCCCTCTGCCTCTGCTGGGTCGCTGAAATATTCGCCTGAGTGATAGGACTGCCTGCTGAAAGGTCCTGGTGCCCTGAACTCGTGAAGAATTGGGACCTGCACGCATTGGCCAGTTTATTAGGTACACCACCCCTTTCACGAAAATGGTTAGCTCCCACAGACAGTGAGTGATGTGGCCGTGGCTTCCTATATAAGGTTTGAGTCGGAAGTTTACATACACTTAGGTTGGAGTCATTAAAACTAGTTTTCCAACCACTCCACAAATTTCGTGTTAACTAACTATAGTTTTGGCAAGTCGGTTAGGAGATCTACTTTGTGCATGACACAAGTAATTTTTCTAACAATTGTTTACAGACAGATTATTTCACTTATAATTCACTGTATCACAATTCCAGTGGGTCAGAAGTTTACATACACTAAGTTGACTGTGCCTTTAAATAGCTTGGACAATTCTAGAAAATGATGTCATGGCTTTAGAAGCTTCGGATAGGCTAATTGACATAAGTTGAGTCAATTGGAGGTGTACCTGTGGATGTATTTCAAGGTCTACCTTCAGATTCAGTGCCTCTTTAATTGACATCATGGGAAAAGCAAAAGATATCAGCCAAAACCTCAGAAAAAAAATTGTAGACCTCCACAAGTCTGGTTCATCCTGGGGAGCAATTTCCAAACACCTAAAGGTAACACGTTCATCCATACAAACAATAGCACGCAAGTATAAACACCATGGGACCACGCAGCTGTCATACCGCTCAGGAAGGAGACACATTCTGTTTCCTAGAGATGAACGTTGCTTTGGTGCGAAAAGTGCAAATCAATCCCAGAACAACAGCAAAGGACCTTGTGAAGATGCTGGAGGAAACAGGTACAAAATTATCTATATTCACAGTAAAATGAGTCCTATATCGACATAACCTGAAAGGCCGTTCAGCAAGGAAGAAGCCACTGTTCCAAAACCGGCATTTAATTGCCAGACTACGGTTTGCAATTGCACATGGGGACAAAGATTGTATATTTTGGAGAAATGTCCTCTGGTCTGATGAAACAAAAATAGAACTGTTTGGCCATAATGCTTGGTCGTTATGTTTGGAGGAAAAAGGGGAGACTTGCATGCCGAAGAACACCATCCCAACCGTGAAGCACGGAGGGGGCAGCATCATGTTGTGGGGGTGGTTTGCTGCAGGAGGGACTGGTGCACTTCACAAAATTGATGGCATCATGAGAAGGAAAATTATGTGGATATATTGAAGCAACATCTCAAGACATCCGTCAGGAAGTTAAAGCTTGGTTGCAAATGGGTCTTCCAAATGGACAATGACCCCAAGCATACTTCCAAAGTTGTGGCAAAATGGCTTAAGGACAACAAAGTCAAGGTATTGGAGTGGCCGTCACAAAGCCCTGACCTCAATCCTATAGACAATTTGTGGGCAGAACTGAAAACGCATGTGTGAGCAAGGAGGCCTACAAACCTGACTCAGTTACACCAGCTCTGTCAGGAGGAATGGGCCAGAATTCACCCAATCTATTGTGGGAAGCTTGTGGAAGGCCACCCGAAACGTTTGACCCAAGTTAAGCAATTTTTAGGCAATGCTACCAAATATTTATTGAGTGTATATAAACTTCTGACCCACTGGGAATGTGATGAAAGAAATTAAAGCTGAAATAAATCATGCTCTCAACTGTTATTCTGACATTTCACATCCTTAAAATAAAGTGGTGATCCTAACTGACCGAAGACATATAATTCTTTCTATGATTAAATGTCATGTAAACTTCTGACTTCAACTGTAAATCAGGCAAATGGGCATCGAGGCATTCAGTTACTGTTCGATTGAATGTTACAAAGGGCAAAACCAGTGACCTAAGCGAATTTGAGCATGGTATGATCGTCAGTGTCACACGCGCCGTTTCCAGTATCTAGAAAAATTTCTGACTGGTTGCATTACTGCCTGGAATGGCATCTGCTCGGCCTCCGCCTGCAGGCACTACAGAGGGTTGTGTATACGGCCCAGTACATCACTTAGGCCAAGCTTCCTGCCATCTAGGACCTCTATACCAGGCGGTGTCAAAAAAAATTGTCAAAGACTCCAGCCACCCTAGTCGTAGACTATTCTCTCTGCTACAGCACGACAAGTGGTACCGGAGCGCCAAGTCTAGGTCCAAGAGGCTTCTAAACACCTTCTACCCCCAAGCGATAAGACTCCTGAACATCTAGTCAGATGGCTACCCAGACTATTTACTTTGCCCCCCTCCCTCGCCACACAGCTGCTACTCTCTGTTGTTATCATCTATGCATAGTCACTTTAATAACTCTACTTACGTATTACCTAACTAACCAGTGCTCCCGCACATTGACTCTGTACCAGTACCCCCCTGTATATTGTTATATATTGTATATTGTTATTTTACTGCTGCATTTTAATTACTTGTATTTCTTATTCTTATTCATATATATTTTTTAAACTGCATTATTAGTAAGGGGCTCATAAGTAAGCACTTCACTGTAAGGTCTACACTTGTTGTGATTGGAGCATGTGACTAATAAAATTTGATTTGAGAGTCCTGATTTGGAGTAAGCAGCATGAGTCCATGGCCCTATGCTGCCTGGTGTCAACAGTACAGGCTGGTGGAGGTGGTGTAATTGTCACACCCTTATCTGTTTCACCTGTCTTGTGCTTGTCTCCACACCCCTCCAGGTGTTTCTCATTTTCCTCATTATCCCCTATGCATGTACACCTGTGTTTTCTGTTTGTCTGTTGCCAGTTTGTCTTGTATCGTCAAGCCTACCAGCGTGTTTTTCCTATACTCCTGTTCCTCCCTAGCCCCTGTTTTTCTAGTTTTTCCAGTTTTGACCGCTATGCGCCTCCCCTGACCCTGAGCCTGCCTGCCGTTCTGTACCTGTCTGACACTACCCTGGATTACTGACCTCTGCCTGCCCTGACCCTGCCTGATGTTCTGTACCTTTCTGACTCTGCCCTGGATTACCGACCTCTGATTGCCGACTTCTGTCTGCATCTGGGTCTTATCCTAAGGTCTGATAGTACGAACTGGCTATAACTGACCCAGCAGACTCAGACCAGCTCCGCAACACCTTCTCCTTCCAAGGAGTCACCATTGGAAGACATGAGGCGTTACTTCAAGGGCTTATGGAAGGATTCCAGACCTTGGCGGAACACCATGACCGTGCATTTATACATTGCTGGAGCAATTCCGCAGATTGTCTGTTATTAGGAACCACCATTAGGAACCACGTCAGTTACCCCACTACCAGCGGTGCTTCTCCCCAATTCACACCTGCTTCCCCGAGAACCCACTTACTTCCACGTACAGTTTTTGATTCTCCATTGTCCGGAGAAATGCAAGTTCCATTGCTCCACCATCTCCTTCCTTGGATACATCATCGCTGCTGGTAATGTGCAGATGGATCCTGGAAATGTGAAAGTGGTGGTGGATTGGCCCCAACCCACGTTCAGAGTGCAGCTGCAACACTTCTTAGGATTTGCCCATTTCTATCGCCGTTTTATCCGGGGTTACAGCACCCTGGCTTCCCCCCTTTCAGTACTCACCTCTCCCAAGGTCCCGTTCCTGTGGTCCCCAGATGCTGACCGGGCGTTCCTGGACCTTAAGCACCTCTTCACCACAGCTCCCATATTAATCCATCCGGACCCGTCCCATCGGTTCGTGGTGGAGGTAGATGCTTCGGATGTTGGAGTAGGGGCTGTCCTGTCCCAGTTCACCCGGTTCAACTTTACCATCTCCTTATGCTCGGGGTCCAAGAATGTTGCGCTGGATACGTTTTCACCCCGATGCTAAACCCTTGAACCTACCTCGTTTCTGGCGGCTATACTCATCTGTGGAATAGATAACCAGGTCTGTGAGGCGCAGCGGGGGGCCTGGCTAACGTGATGTTTTTCCCATACGCGGCCCGCTCCCTGGTCCTGGAATGGGCTCATTCCTGCAGTCATGCCTTTCCAGACCCTGTCCTTTGTGCAACAATGCTTTCACAGTTCCTGGTCGTATATATCCCTAGACTTCGTCACTGGTCTCCCTCCATCTGATGGCAACACCACAATCCTCACAGTGGTGGACAGGTTTTCCAAAGCCGCCCATTTCATTCCCCTCACCAAGCTATCATCTGCCAAGGAGATGGCCCAGCTCATGGTGCAGCACGTCTTCCGGATCCATGGACTTCCGGTGGACATGGTCTCTGACTGTGGTCCTCAGTTCTCATCCTGGTTCTGGAAGGCGTTCTGCACACACATTTGGTCATCGGCCAGCCTGTCCTCCGGCTTTCACCCACAGTCTAACAGCCAGTTGGTGCAAGCTAATCAGGACCTAGAGGCAACTCTTCATTGCCTTGTCAACCTCACTACCTGGAGCCAGCAACTCGTGTGGGTAGAATACACACGCAACACCCTCCCCTACTCAGCTACTGGTCTCTCGCCTTTTGAGTGTTCAATGGGTTATCAGCCCCCGCTCTTCCCTGAGCAAGAAGAAGAGGTCAACATACCCTCGGCCCAGATGTTCGTCAACCACTGTCGCCGTACCTGGAAGAGAGCCCGGTCTGCTCTTCTCAAGTTCACCTCCAGGTATAGATGACAGGCGGACCACCACTGAATCCCGGCTCCCCGTTATCGTCTCAGGCAGAGGGTATGGTTGTCCAATCGTGACCTGCCCCTCCGGGTGCAGTTCCGCAAACTTTCCCCCCATTTTATTGGTCCTTTCCCCATCTCTAAGATCCTTAGCCGTTCTGCTGTTAGTCTTCTGTTGCCCCGCACCCTCCGTATACATACCACTTTTCATGTATCAAGGATTAAACCTTTGTCCCACAGCCCTCTGTCTCCTCTTTCCAGTTTCTGCCATTGTGTACCTTTCTAACTCTACCCTGGATTACCGACCTCTGCCTGCCCTTGACCTGTCGTCTGCCTGCCCCCTTGTTTTGGTATGGGGAATGTTTTCCTGGCACACGTTAGGTCCATTGATACCAATTGAGCAATGTTTCCATGCCCCGAAGAATTTGGGCAGTTCTGGAGGCAAATTGGGTCCGACCCGTTACTAGACGGCTGGTGATTTTACTGCAGAGAATATATCTCCCAGTAAGGCAGCAGGTAGCCAAGTGGTTAGAGTGTTGGACTAGTAACCGAAAGGTTGTAAGATTGAATCCCCGAGCTGACAAGGTAAAAATCTGTCATTCTGCCCCTGAACAAGGCAGTTATCCCACTGTTCCTAGGCCATTATTGAAAATCTGAATTTGTTCTTAACTGACTTGCCTAGTAAAATAAAGGTTAAAAAAAAAATCTTGAACCAAGCCTTCATTTATTTCCTCCATGAATGGAATGACTTCCCAGTGGAGGTCAATGTGAAGGTACTTTTTACCTGTCATCAAGCTTGGTCAAAGTAGCTGGATTTATACCTATAAGTATCTCGTGCCTGTTCCCCTGATGTTCTCATCATGTTTTGATGTTGCTTATTAGATTCTCAGAGAAATGTATTTCATATGTGTAGCATGGAAATCTTAACTTTTACATAATATAAAGTAGGCGTGGAGAATTTACTTTGGGATTGAATTTAGTTAACTTTTTTTGTACAAGTTACATTTCATGCTGCTCTCAAAATGTTTGTTTTTTTCGTGCATGGTTAGGTTTTCAAGGTAATAGTTATAGAGTATTTATAGCTGGATTACTCCTAAACTTGATCCTATCCATAACACCTAAAATGCTATCTGTACATTTAAAAAAATAAAATTAAGGCAAACTGTAATTGTATTACAAGAAAAATCATGTAATTGCATGTAAAAAAGGTTTGTGTGAAAATGCCATGCTTTTCTAAATGTACATTCTAAAAAGGCTTGAGAAAACATAGCAACACAGACACAAGGCAAATGCATTCCTATTGTCAGACTAAAGCTTTCCAATTCAATTGTTGGGTATTCTTGGTTCTCTCTATACGAATTAATACTTTACCCACTCTAAAGTGATGCTGCTTGTGAGGAGCAATTGTCACAGTTGCCTCATTTATACTTAGAAATGGAATGGGAGAATACTGCACCATTTTACTTATTTATCTAAAGAGGAATTACTGGCTGGGTTTACAGAGCCCAACACAAGTCCTGTGAGACGGAGTGGCCTATGATAACCCTGTCACCACCAACCCCCTCTTCACTCAGCAATTCATTGTTAAACTCGACCAAGCACAAAAGCCTCATTTCATTTTTCACCCTGCTCCCCTCCCCCTGTGATTGTTGATTGTCTA
Organism: Oncorhynchus mykiss; assembly: GCF_057628025.1. Lineage (NCBI taxonomy): Eukaryota > Metazoa > Chordata > Actinopteri > Salmoniformes > Salmonidae > Oncorhynchus > Oncorhynchus mykiss. The sequence continues at coordinate 72,468,905 of NC_143026.1, read as the reverse complement.
ACTCCCTCTCCGCCTGCCAGCCCAGTGCAGGGAGAAGGCATCTATAACCACATGGATCAACAAAACAATCTGTCTGGAACACACACACACACAAACACACACACACACACACTGCAGAATTCTTAGCTTGTTATATTGCTATAGCTGTCTTGTTGGGCAGTCCTTGCAAATGCTCGTCACCTCATGAGCATTAATCATAGCCCAAAGCATAGTGGTGTTTTTTAGTACTGTGTTATGTAATGTGTTATTTAAGGTTCAGTATTGTTTCCAATGAGTTTGCTCACAGAAACAAACAAATTACAGGAAATCATGACTCGCAATTAAACACTGAACAATATGTAACTGATTACAGCTTAATATTAAGCTGTTTAACAATGGTGTCTATCTGTTGTCTGTCTCCAAGATTAAAGTGGATCTCATATAAAAATGCTATTCCAGCATAGACACCTAAAACTAAATGAGCTACAGTAGCACATCAAATATAGAAGTGAGAGTGGGAGTGTGAAATCCTCCAGCAGGTGCATTGTGTAAGTAATTCCAGGAAAATAACAGTTGTGTGATGTGGAAATGTAGCAGCCTTTGCGGCTGTGTGGGGAGACAGATACAGTAGGGGCCTTAGGATGTTCTCGCTGTGAGTGGTGAACATCTGCCTCGGGTTAAATTAGTTTACTTTTCAATCAGTAGTTTCATATTTTAATGTCACGTGCACAAATACAGTGAAATGCCTTTCTTACAAGCTCTAAACCCAACAATGTAATAATCAATATCAATGTAGTACTAAAAATAACATAAGGTAGAACAAAAACACACAAGAAATAAAAATAAAAGAAGTAAGTAAGCTATGTACAGGGTCAGTTCCAATACCATATTTACATTGTGCAGGAATACTGGAGTGATATAGGAAGATACAGTGCCTTGCGAAAGTATTCGGCCCCCTTGAACTTTGCAACATTTTGCCACATTTCAGGCTTCAAACATAAAGATATAAAACTGTATTTTTTTGTGAAGAATCAACAACAAGTGGGACACAATCATGAAGTGGAATGACATTTATTGGATATTTCAAACTTTTTTAACAAATAAAAAACTGAAAAATTGGGCGTGCAAAATTATTCAGCCCCTTTACTTTCAGTGCAGCAAACTCTCTCCAGAAGTTCAGTGAGGATCTCTGAATGATCCAATGTTGACCTAAATGACTAATGATGATAAATACAATCCACCTGTGTGTAATCAAGTCTCCATATAAATGCACCTGCACTGTGATAGTCTCAGAGGTCCGTTAAAAGTGCAGAGAGCATCATGAAGAACAAGGAACACACCAGGCAGGTCCGAGATACTGTTGTGAAGAAGTTTAAAGCCGGATTTGGATACAAAAAAAATTCCCAAGCTTTAAACATCCCAAGGAGCACTGTGCAAGCGATAATATTGAAATGGAAGGAGTATCAGACCACTGCAAATCTACCAAGACCTGGCCGTCCCTCTAAACTTTCAGCTCATACAAGGAGAAGACTGATCAGAGATGCAGCCAAGAGGCCCATGATCACTCTGGATGAACTGCAGAGATCTACAGCTGAGGTGGGAGACTCTGTCCATAGGACAACAATCAGTCGTATATTGCACAAATCTGGCCTTTATGGAAGAGTGGCAAGAAAAAAGCCATTTCTTAAAGATATCCATAAAAAGTGTTGTTTAAAGTTTGCCACAAGCCACCTGGGAGACACACCAAACATGTGGAAGAAGGTGCTCTGGTCAGATGAAACCAAAATTGAACTTTTTGGCAACAATGCAAGACGTTATGTTTGGCGTAAAAGCAACACAGCTGAACACACCATCCCCTCTGTCAAACATGGTGGTGGCAGCATCATGGTTTGGGCCTGCTTTTCTTCAACAGGGACAGGGAAGATGGTTAAAATTGATGGGAAGATGGATGGAGCCAAATGCAGGACCATTCTGGAAGAAAACCTGATGGAGTCTGCAAAAGACCTGAGACTGGGACGGAGATTTGTCTTCCAACAAGACAATGATCCAAAACATAAAGCAAAATCTACAATGGAATGGTTCAAAAATAAACATATCCAGGTGTTAGAATGGCCAAGTCAAAGTCCAGACCTGAATCCAATCGAGAATCTGTGGAAAGAACTGAAAACTGCTGTTCACAAATGCTCTCCATCCAACCTCACTGAGCTCGAGCTGTTTTGCAAGGAGGAATGGGAAAAAAATTCAGTCTCTCGATGTGCAAAACTGATAGAGACATACCCCAAGCGACTTACAGCTGTAATCACAGCAAAAGGTGGCGCTACAAAGTATTAACTTAAGGGGGCTGAATAATTTTGCACGCCCAATTTTTCAGTTTTTGATTTGTTAAAAAAGTTTGAAATATCCAATAAATGTCGTGTGTGTGTTGTGTGTGTGTGTGTGTGTGTGTGTGTGTGTGTGTGTGTGTGTGTGTGTGTGTGTGTGTGTGTGTGTGTGTGTGTGTGTGTATGTGTGTGTCTGTGTCTGTGTGTGTGTGTGTGTGTGTGTGTGTGTGTGTGTGTGTGTGTGTGTGTGTGTGTGTGAACATGCATATACTCTATGTGAGAATGAATGTGTGTGTGTGTACCTACCCCACTGCAGCAGGGGTAGGTACACCTGATCATGGACTACAGGTACATCTGTAGTCCATGATCAGCTCCTTGGACCTACTAACATTGAGGGAGAGGTTGTTGTCCCGGCACCACACTGTCAGGTCACTGACCTCTTCCATGTAGGCTGTCTCATTGTCACCAGTGATCAGGCCTACCGCCATTATCTCATCAGCAAACTTGATGATGGTGTTGGGGTTGTACGTGGCCACGCAGTCATGGGTAAACAGGGAGTATAGAAGGGGACTAAGCACACCCCTGTATTGAGTGTCATTGTAGCGGAGGTGATGTTGCCTACCCTCACCACCTGGGGTCAGCTCATCAGGAAGACCAGGATCCAGTTGCAGAGGGAGTGTTCAGCCCCAGGGTCCTAAGTTTGGTGACGAACTTGGAGGGGACAATGGTATTGAACGCTAAGCTGTAGTTAATGAACAGCATTCCCACATAGGTATTCCTTTTATCTAGGCGGGTCAGGGCTGTGTGGAGTGGAAATTAGTTTGCGGCGTCTATTGATCTGTTTGGGCGGTATGCAAATTGGAGTGGGTCCAGGGAGACTGGGATGATGGATTTAATGTGTGCCCTAACCAGCCATTCAAAGTGCTTCATGATTACAGATGTGAGTGCCACAGGACGGTAGTTAGGAACAGGAATGATGGTGGTTAGCATTATTTATTTTTAATATATTTTTTTTCTTTTCACCTTTATTTAACTAGGGAAGTCAGTTAAGAACAAATTCTTATTTACAATGACGGCTTACCAACAGGCAAAAGGGATGGGGACTGGGATTAAAAATACAAATAAATTAAGTAAAAATATAGGACAAAACACACATCATGACAAGAGAGACAACACAACACTACATAAAGAGAGACCTAAGACAACAACATAGCATGGCAGCAACACACGACAACACAGCATGGTAGCAACACAACATGACAACAACATGGTAGAAACATAACATGGCAGCAGCACAACATGGTAGCAGCACAAATAGGGGAACAAACATTATTTGGCACAGACGAATGCACAAAAGGCAAGAAGGTAGAGACAGCAATACATCACGCAAAGCAGCCACAACTGTCAGTAAGAGTGTCCATGATTGAGTCTTTGAATGAAGAGATTGAGATAAAACTGTTCAGTTTGAGTGTTTGTTGCAGCTCGTTCCAGTCACTAGCCGCAGCAAACTGAGCAGCGAACTGAAAAGAGGAGCGACCCAGGAATGTGTGTGCTTTGGGGACCTTTAACAGAATGTGACTGGCAGAACAAGTGTAGTATGTGGAGGATGAGGGCTGCAGTATTTATCTCAGATAGAGGGGAGTGAGGCCTAATAGGGTTTCATAAATAAGCATCAACCAGTGGGTCTTGCGACGGGTGTACAGAGATGAACAGTTTACAGAAGAGTATAGAGTGCAGTAATGTGTCCTATAAGGAGCATTGGTGGCAAATCTGATGGCCGAATGGTAAAGAACATCTAGTCGCTCGAGAGCACCCTTACCTGCCGATCTATAAATTACGTCTCCATAATCTAGCATGGGTAGGATGGTGATAAGGGAATGTATATGTTTAAAGTAGATGTTTAAAGATAATGATTAAATAATTCCACCCTGAAACCTAACTATTAGGGATTATAGTTTATGTAGCATGTATAAGGAATTATTAAAGTATTAAACGTAAGTCCAACATGGCTCAGAAGAGACCTGTGAGGGAGAGAAATGTGTGTATGTGTGTGCCTAAGAAAATACAGAGAACAATTAAACTGTGTTTGACCCGACCTGGCTAGAACTCTGAGAAACTTATGATAGGACAGGGAGTACTTCTCAGTGCTTCCCTAATCTCGGGGGAATGGAACTGTCGGCTAGGTAGTGATACACAGTGGTGAGAACTCTGGAGAAGGATACAACTGACTTACTGTGTGTGTGTATGTATGTGCGTAGGATATCTACTGTTTGTGTGGAAGTATGTGCGTAAGTAAGGAGCGAGGTATAAAATGGATGTCTTTGTATAATGGACTTCAGAGTGCTCTTGTGAATAAACATTTTGAGTATTGTAAGCTGGGAACTCTGTCTGTTTCATTTAAACCAGAACCTTACATACTCTGGGTTGCAGACTGAGTAGATTAATTGAAGTTTATGAACATTGATAACGAAATTCTCATAACAGATGGTCATCTGAATCAGGGTTAGTTTGGCAGCTGGGGTGAAAGAGGAACGATTACGATAGAGGAAACAAAGTCTAGATTTAAATGTAGCCTGCAGCTTTGATATGTGCTAAGAGAAGGACAGTGTACTGTCTAGCCATACTCCCAAGTACTTGAATGAGATGACTACCTCAAGCTCTAAACCCTCAGAGGCAGTAATCACAGCTGTAGGGAGAGGGGCATTCTTCTTACCAAACCACATGACCTTTGCTTTGGAAGTGTTCTGAACAAGGTTAAGGGCAGAGAAAGCTAAAAAAGCTAAAAAAGCTTTGTTGTAGAGCGTTTAACACAAAATCCGGGCAGGGGCCAGCTGAGTATAACACTGTATCATTGGCATATAAATGGATGAGAGAGCTTCCTACTGCTTGAGATATGTTGTTGATGTAAATTGAGAAGAGCGTTGGGCCTAGGATCGAGCCTTGGGGTACACCCTTGGTGACAGGCAGTGGCAGAGATATCAGATGTTCTGACTTTATACACTGCACTCTTTGAGAGAGGTACTGTAGTTAGCAAACCAGGCCAAAGACTCTCAGAGAAAACCAATACTCCTTAGCCGCCACACAAGAATGAAACGGTCTACCGTATCAAAAGCTTTGGCTATGTCAATGAAAATAGCAGCACAACATTGCTTAGAGTCAAGGGCAATGGTGACATCATTGAGGAACTTTAAGGTTGCAGTGACACAAATTGCATACCAGAGAGAATACTATAGACATCAAGAAAGCCAGTCAGTTGACTATTGACAAGGTTTTCCAACACTTTTGATAAACAGGGCAAAATAGAAATAGGCCTATAACAGTTAGGATCATCTTTATCTCCCCTTTTAAATAAAGGACGAACCGTGGCTGCCTTCCAAGCAATGGGAACCTCCCCAGAGAGGAGAGACAGGCTTGGCGATTATAGGGATAGCAACCTCAAAGAAAAAGGGGTCTAAACCATCTGACCCAAATGTTTTTTGGGGATCAAGTTTAAGGAGCTCCTTTAGCACCTCGGACTCAGTGACCGCCTGCAGGGAGAAACTTTGTAGTGGGGCAGGGGGAAAAGAGGGAGGAGCATCGGGGCTAGTCGTGCTAGAAGGGGTGGGAGATGAGGAAATGTTCGACGGGCAAGGAGGCATGGCTGAGTCAAATAGGAATCCTGACTGAATTAAGTGGTGATTTAAAAACCTCATCCATGTGCTTCTGGTCAGTAGCAACCACATCATCAACTTTAAGGGACATGCACAGGTGTGAGGAGGAGGGTTTATTCTCCAGGTCTTTAACTGTTTTCTAGAACTTCTTGGGGTTAGAACCACAGAGAGAGAACTGCTCCTTAAAGTAACTAACTTTGGCCTTCCGGATTGCCTGAGTGCACTTATTTCTCATTTGCTTGAACAAGAGCCAGTCAGCTTGAGTATGCTTGTCCCGAGCCTTTCGCCAAATTCTTGAGGTGTAGTAACTCTGCAAGATCACAGTCAAACCAGGGGCTGAACCTGTTTTTAATTCTCATTTTCTTTATGGGGTGTGTTTGTTAACAATATCACTGAAAATATCAAAAAAGAAGGTCCAAGCGTCTTCGACAGAGGGGATCAAGCGGATTCTATACCATTTTACAGAGGCCAGGTCATGAAGGAATGCTTGCTCATTAAAGTTTTTTAGCAAGTGCCTATGACAGATCAAGACAGGTTGTTTCACTGAGCAGCCATTACAACCGCACAATGTTAATTAAACAGTGATCACTAAGGTCATTGCAGAAAACGCCAGGATTATTTGTAAGGATAACATCGAGGAGAGGAACCTTTTCTGTGTGTTTGAAGTCAGTAACATTAGTACTTAAAAAATATTTCACTTTAAGAATTTTTTTATATACAGTACCAGTCAAAAGTTAGGACACATCTACTCATTCAAGGGTTTTTCTTTATTTGGACTATTTTCTACATTGTAGAATAATAATGAAGACATCAAAACTACGAAATAACACATATGGAATCATGTAGTAACTAAATATTTTATATTTTTGTTTCTTCAAAGTACCCACCCTTTGCCTTGATGACAGCTTTGCACACTCTTGGCATTCTCTCAACCAGCTTCATGAGGAAGGTTTTCCAACAGTCTTGAAGGAGTTCCCACATATGCTGAGCACTTGTTGACTGCTTTTCCTTCATTCTGCGGTCCAACTCATCCCAAACCATCTCAATTGGGTTGTGGTCGGGTGATTGTGGAGGCCAGGTCATCTGATGCAGCACCCCGAGCTGACAAGGTAAAAATCTCTCGTTTTGCTCCCGAGCAAGGCAGTTAACCCACTGTTCCCTGGGCACTGAGGACGTGGATGTCGATTAAGGCAGCCCCCCGCACCTCTCTGATTCAGAGGTTAAATGCGGAAGACACATTTCAGTTGAAGGCATTCAGTTGTACAACTGACTAGGTATCCCCCTTTCCCTTTCAATCACTCTCCTACTTGGTCAAATAGCCCTTACACAGCCTGGAGGTGTGTTTTGGGTCATTGTCCTATTAAAAACAAATGATAGTCCCACTAAGCGCAAACCAGATGGGATGGCATATCGCTGCAGAATGCTGTAGTAGCCATGCTTGTTAAGTGTGCTTTGAATTCTAAATAAATCACAGACAGTGTCACCAGCAAACACCCCCACACCATCACACCTCCTCAATGCTTCAAGGTGGGAAATACACATGCAGAGATCATCCGTTCACTTACTCTGCATCTTGTTGCTGCCTTCTTGTCCAGGTCTCCCTTGAAAAATAGACTCTGGGTCTCAATACGCTTTTCCTGGTTAAATAAAAATAAAAGTTAAATACATTTTAAAAAATCTCACAAAGACACAGTGGTTGGACAAAAAATCTCACATTCTGACCAAAGGACAGATTTTCACCGGTTTAATGTCCATTGCTTGTGTTTCTTGGCCCAAGCAAGTCTCTTCTTATTGGGGTCCTTTAGTAGTGGTTTCTTTGCAGCAATTAGACCATGAAGGCCTGACTCACGCGGTCTCCTATGAACAGGTGATGTTGAGATATGTCTGTTACTTGAACTTGGTCTGCAATCTGAGGTGCAGTTAACTCTAATAAACTTATCCTCTGGAGCAGAGGTAACTCTGGGTCTTCCTTTCCTGTGGCGGTCCTCATAAGAAACAGTTTCATCATAGTGCTTGATGTTCTTTGTGGTTGCACTTGAAGAAACTTTCAAAGTTCTTGAAATGTTCAGCATTGACTGACCTTCATGTATTAAAGTAATGATGGACTGTAATTTATCTTGCTTATTTGAGCTGTTCTTATTTGAGCTGTTCTTATTTGAGCTGTTCTTGCCATAATATGGACAATATGGTCTTTTACCAAATAGGACTATATTCTGTATACCACCCCTACCTTGTCACAGCACAATTGATGGGCTCAAACGCATTAAGATAGAAATCAATTCCACAAATCAACTTTTAACAAGGCACACCTGTTAATTGAAATGCATTTACAGGTGACTCTTTTCTTTCAAAAACAAGGGCATTTCTAAGTGACCCAAACTTTTGAACGGTAGTGTAATTAAAAAGTGTACATTAAGGTGTCTGTAATAGAATAAACGTGGCAAAATGTAGACATTTATCAATGCATTTCTATAGCTCCTAGATGGTGGCAGGGTTGCTTCAAAACAGCAGCCCTTGTCAGTCATATAAACCATTGGTCACACCATTACAACTGAGAACAAGCATATTCAGAGTGAGAGGTGTGAATAGCACTCACTTTGTAAATACCAGTCACTTTGCTCAATAAATTAATGTTTTGCAATTCGTTTTTTTTTTACATGCACGTTAATTCATATTGCTTATTGTTTCTTTATGCAGTAGGTTTAACAAAAGTAACAGCCTACACAGGACTCTTAACTGTGAGTAAAAACACTTTTTTGGTATTATTATTTGTGAATAAGACTCGTCCTCCTCCACTATTTAAATAGGATGTCATGCACATCCTTAGTAACAGATTGCTGAGCACTCATGTTCTGTGGTGCAGCTCTGCGTTCAAGCCCAGGCATGCCCAGCCCCTTTTTAAATGTAGGTGAAAGGGCTTCTTTCTCAGAACAGGGCTGGGTTCCTGTAACGGCTCACCCCTGGGGAGGGATGGGGCATGGGGGATGGAATGCAGGCATGCAGGCACTGTTGCGCAATGAGGGAGAGACTGGAACCATCAGTTTTCACAAGAATGCACCTTGGTGTGGTTGTGTGTTCTCTAAATGTGCTGTGATACATGGGCACTTCCTCAATACAAAGGCATGCACTTGGGGAATCCCAATGAGAATTAGACAGCTACAGTACCTTCAGAAAGTACTCAGACCCCTTGACTTTTTCCACAATTTGTTGTGTTACAGCCTGAATTTTAAATAGATTACATTGAGATTTCTTGTCACTGGCCTACACACAATACCCCACAATGTCAATGTGGAATTATGTTTGTAGAAATGTTTACAAATTAATTAAAAGTGAAAAGCTGAAATGTCAATAAGTATTCAACCACTTTTTTAAAAATTAATTAATTAATTTAACTAGGCATGTCAATTAAGAACAAATTCTTATTTACAATGATGGCCAACCCTGGCCAAGCCCTTTGTTATGGTAGGTCTAAATAAGTTCAGGAGTTAAAATGGGCTTAACCATTGTCATAAGACGTTGCATGGACTCACTTCGTGTGCAATAATGATTTTTGAATGACTACCACATCTCTGTACCCCACACATGCAATTATCTGTAAGGTCCCTCAGTCGAGCAGTGGATTTCAACCACTAATTCAACCACAAAGACAAGGGAGGTTTTCCAATGCCTCGCAAAGAAGATTAATACAAATAAAACCAGCAGAGATTGACTATCCTTTTACGCATGGTGAAGTTATTAATTCGACTTGGATGGTGTATCAGTACACCCAGTCACTACAAAGATACAGGCATCCTTGCTAACTCAGTTGCCGCAGAGGAAGGACACCACTCAGTGATTTCACCATGAGGCCAATGGTGACTTTAAAACAGTTACAGAGTTTAATGGCTGTGATAGGAGAAAACTGAGGATGGGTCAACAACATTGTAGTTACTCCACAATACTAACCTAATTGACAGAGTGAAAATAAGTAAGCCTGTACACAGAAAAAAATATTCCAAGACATGCATTCTGTTTGCAACAAGGCACTAAAGTAATACAGCAAAAGAATTTGGCAAAGCAATTCATTTTTTTGTCCTGAATACAAAGTGTTACGTTTGGGGCAAATCCAATACAACACGTTGCTGAGTACCACTCTCCATATTTTCAAGCATAGTGGTGGCTGCATCATGTTATGCATATACTTGTAATCGTTAAGGCCTGGGGAGTTTTTCAGGATAAAAAAGAAACGGAATGGCGCTAAGCACAGGCAAAATCCTAGAGGTGAATCTGGTTCAGTCTGCTTTCCACCAGACACTGGGAGATGAATTCCCCTTTCAGCAGGACAATAACCTAAAACACAAGGCCAAATCTACACTGGAGTTGCTTACCAAGAACACTGTGAATGTTCCTGAGTGGTCGAGTTAGACCAGAAAATCTATGGCAAGACCTGAAAATTGTTGTCTAGCAATGATAGACAACCAATTTGACAGAGCTTTAAGAATTTTTAAAAGAATAATGTGTAAATGTTGCACAAACCAAGTGTGGAATGCTCTTCAATATTTATCCAGAAATACTCACAGTTGTAATCACTGCCAAAGGTGCTTAGGTTACGAACCTCTGCTTGCCCTTCACCTGCCCTTTATAACTGATGCTCATTAGACAATGCCCGGAAATCCAAAAGGTGTGTGTGTGTCTGCAGACTGCTCTCAGGTTGAGCCTGGCTGGGGCTTTCTGGGGAATGGTTGAGGGGTGTGAAGGTATTGCCTAACTGCCTGGATACAGCTTAGCCAATAAAATCCAATAATAATAAATATTCTGAGAACTGAACCATCTGCCTCCTGTGTCTGCATCTGGGTCATATCCTGAGTCGTGATATGCCATGCCTTTGTAGAAGGACCCTGATTTATATCAAACTTGCTCAACCACACCCCACAGTCTTTGGGTTTCTGCTAGGTATTTGATATAAGATTCATGTTTGTGCAGATGCTTTTTAAGGAAGAAAGAAAATACAGGATGTGTTTAAGTCTTAAATAAGTAAATAAATGCCTAGAAAGTAAGGATCTTCAATGATTTTCCCTTTATAATTTTCAGAGCATACACTGATTCATTTAGAGCTAGTACTTACATACTGTTGCTAAGGAAACGGCGATGGCTTTTATTGGCTAAGCTGTATCCAGGCAGTTAGGCAATACCTTCACACCCCTCGAACATTCCCCAGAAAGCCCCAGTCAGGCTCAACCTGAGAGCAGTCTGCAGACACACACACCTTTTGGATTTCCGGTTATTGTCTAATGAACATCAGTTATATGCATGCACCTTTTTGCCCCAGTTTTCTCCCCATCACAGGATGTATTGGAGGATGTATTAAGCTGTGTCTCTCAGTTCGGACACTGCACACAGAAATGTTCACTCTAGTGTTTCAATGTTCAGACATAAAACAACAGATTTTTGTTGAATTATATTATTGGGACATTGCTGGCACACGCCTTTGCATAACTTACTGCATCATGGTGGATAGTAAACCATCAATTGTGGTTGTGTAGCAAAGTCCACATTCCCCGCCATGTTTGATTTTGCATTGAAAATCCACCCACTCTTCTCGTGGGCTATGGGTGCACATATTAGTGACATTAATGCCTGGGAAGCAGAATGAGTCAGGAAGAAAACAAGCCAGCAAAGCAGAGAGCTCTCCCTCTCTCTCATACACACGAGCACATGTGCGGGCGCACACATATACACACACACACACACACACACAGACAGACAGACAGACAGACAGACAGACAGACAGACAGACAGACAGACAGACAGACAGACAGACAGACAGACAGACAGACAGACAGACAGACAGACAGACAGACACACACACACCACAAACACACACACACACACACACACACACACACACACACACACACCACACACACACACACACACACACACACACACACACGCACACACACACACACACACACACACACACACACACACACACACACACACACACCACACACACACACACACACACACACACACCACACACCACACACACACACACACACACACACACACACACACACACATATACACACCACACACCACACACACAGACACACACATACTGGATTAAGATTATATTAATTGGCTATGAATGTAATAGTAATCTGCACTCCATGATTGCAAAGCCTGACAAATGACTCTAGGTTGATATTATGAACAATATCTGTAAGATTGTCATTAGCAACAGTAACTCTTGAGGCCAGTTGTTCTTTATGAGCCTTCCAATTCATCCCAAAGGTGTTCAATGGAATTGAGTCCTAGCCCGAAACTGCCCTAGACCGAATCAGTAGGTTTCCATCTCACCATTTACCCACTGATTGTCAACACTTTTCTGCAGGTTACATAAGCATTCAATTAACAGCCTCCCCTCAACAGTATAATACCAGTTGAAGCACCTCAGTAGAAGCACCACATATTTCAATGTTTGTAGGCCAGGTTCACACTGTACATGAGGCAGTAGGATTAGCACTCCACACACCCTCAATGTAATGACTCCAACTCACTGCCTCCCAGGCACTCATCTACAGCTTATTAGCAGCTCTCTCACAGTGTCTAGATATTAGAGCCTTGTTTTTCAGTGTGCTTTAGTGGCCAAAGAGTAATGTTTATTTTAGGCAGTATCCCTTGAGGCTTCCAACTTTTGCACCAAGTACAAAGTCAAAGATGCGCCCCCCCCCCCCCCATTCAGGGTTTCCAAAGAGAGCCATATCAATTGTTGCCAAGTGGCTGGGGGGAGGAGAGGTCATCTCGGTGAGATATTCTAAGAATGTTGGAAACAGGAGGCACATCATTTCTAACATTACCATACAATAATAGGGTTGACTTATTTTCTAGGTTAGCTAGCTATCTGTTTGAAAACTAATTTAGTTTTATATTCCTCTGTAGAGAGAGACGGCAACCATGGGTGTTCCCCATTTTCTAGTGTGAATAGGGAAACCAGACAGGCTAGTCTGGGGTAGAACAAAATACATTTCCTTCTTCCCCTCCCCTAGTCTCTCCCTCTTTTTTTCCCTCTCTCACTTCTCAGCCATTCTCCCACAGGCACAGCCTGCTTGCCTACTTCTTCTATTTCAATCAGTGCTTTTATGGAGAGAATACAAGAAGCTTTCCTGGCTACCTGCCACCATCCGCTGTAAGGTCACCTCGCGGAGTTTCCAGTTTCCTGCTGCAAGAGCGATAGGGAAGTCCCTCAAGAGCATGAGGATGGAAATTAATTAATCATTCTTAATGTATGTCACACCTTTATCCACTGTGAGATTATACAAGTGTACTATTACAAAATATAGTATCTTGTCAAAAATAGCAATACATGCTCTATTTAATGTCTGTTAGAGCTACCTACGTCCCTTCCAATGGGGGTCATAAGTGCCATACGTTGCCCATGCCTAGAGATGTGGAGTGTAATATATACAGTGCATTCAGAAAGTATTCACACCCCTTGACTTTTTGCACATTCTGTTGTGTTACAGCCTGAATTTCAAATTAATTACATTTTGATTTTGTGTCACTGGCCTACATACAATACCCCATAATGTCATGGGGGAATTATGTTTTTAGAAATTCTTACAAATTAATTGAAAATGAAAAGCTGAAATGTCTTGAGTCAGTAAGTATTCAACCCCTTTCTTATGGCAAGCCTAAATAAGTTCAGGAGTACAAATTTGCTTAACAAGTCACATACTAGTTGTATGGACTTACTCTGCAATAATAGTGTTTAACATTGTTGAATGACTACCTCATCTCTGTACCCCACACATACAATTACAGTATATTTAAGTTCCCTCAGTCAAGCAGTGAATTTCAAACACAGATTCAACCACAAAGACCAAGGAGGTTTTCCAATGCCTTGCAAAGAAGGGCACCTATTGGTAGATGGATAAAAAATATCCCTTTGAGCATGATGAAGTTATTAATTACACTTTGGATGGTGTATCAATACACCCAGTCACTACAAAGATACAGACGTCCTTCCTAATTCAGTTACCGGAGAGGAAGGAAAATGCTCAGGGATTTCACAGTGAGGCCAATGGTGACTTTAAAACAGTTACAGAGTTGAATGGCTGTGATAGGAGAAAACAGAGGATGGTGCAACATTGCAGTTACTCCACAATACTAACCTAAATGACAGTGGAAAGAAGAAAGCCAAAACATGCATCCTGTTTGCAATAAGGCACTAAAGTAAAACTGCAAAGAATGTGGCAAAGAAATGAACTTCATGTTCTGCATACAAAGTGTTATATTTGGGGCAAATCCAACACAACACGTCACTGAGTATCACTCTTTATATTTTGAAGCATGGTGGTGACTGCATCCTTTTCTTGGTATGTTTGTCCTCGGGGACTCGGGTGTTTATTTGGATAAACATAAATGGAATAGAGCTAAGCACAGGGAAAATCATAGAGGAAAATCTGGTTCAGTCTGTTTTCCAACTGACATTGGAAGTGAAATTCATCTTCAGCAGGACAATAATCTAAAACACAAGGAGTTTGTGTTTTATATACTGGAGTTTCTTACCAAGACGACATTGAATGTTCCTGAGTGGCCTAGTTACAGTTTTGACTTGGTTTGGATTGAAAATCTATGCCAAGACTTGAAAATGGCTGTCTAGCAATGATCAACAACCAACTTGACAGAGCTTGAACAATTGTTGTACGATCCAGGCGTGCAAAGCTCTTAGAGACTTACCCAGAAAGACTCACAGCTAGAATTGCTACCAAAGGTGATTCTAACATTTATTGACTCAGGGGTGTGAATACTTATGTAAATTAGATATTTAATTTTCAATAAACTTACAAACATTTTATAAAACATGTTTTCACTTTGTCATTATTGGGTATTGTGTGTAAAGAAAATCAATTGAATATATTTTGAATTGAAGCTGTAACACAACAAAATGTGGAAAAAGTCCAGGGCAATAAATACTTTCTGAAGGCACTGTAAATACAGTCAATTCCAGTTTTGAAGTCAAAGACTATGAAAGTAGTCTGCACAGATTGCTTTTTGCATCCATATGGAGGGGAGCAACATAATCATCCTTCCCATGAGAAGCACACTAAACAGGCGGATACTTTTCTTGGATCTCAACAGATACTTGGAAAAGTGGCACCACCCATTGAGATATGTGTCACTAACAAGTTAGACATCACCTGACAACACTGTACTGTATGTGTGGAAATCTTCTGAAAGATCTGAATTCTAGTTGGACCAGTAACACTTGTGCCTCCCTTGTGAGCCGTAGTTTAGTGAGCGCTTCTCATTACGGTAATGAGGCCATGCAGTAGAGTAGACAGTCCCCAGGGAGGAAGATCCCTGCCTTGTCTGGTCTTCTCAGGCCTAGGCTGCCTTGCCTGCCTCTCAATGACTCCACCAGAAGGAAGGAGGATGTTGGGATGTGGGGTAAGCTAGGACATTCCATGTAGATCAACCCTGACCTCCAGCACCAGGGCATGTACTGTAACCTCCCTCTGCTCTCACAGTGAATGATTGTGTTCTTTGTCCCTCAACATGTCCCTCACTATTTTTGCCAGGGCCATATTTGGGAGTTAATTACCTGGAGTTCCTCCATCTCAGGAACCTGCCTGGGAAACTAATCTCTGTTAGGAAAAGGGCGCAATAATATTTGAATTTAGCTTCAGTTAGACACAGCTGTGTGTGTGAGCCAACGTTTAGAAGGCCAAACGGTAGATTTGGCAGAGGATATGGAACCATTGAAAGCCAAGCCTCCATGCCATGGTCCTCTAAAAAGAATGAGATGAAATATGCGGACAGTAGGAGAGAGCTGGCTGGGATGGGGTTTGATTGGAATAAACACAAAGATGGTGCAAAGAATTTAGAATATTAAAGCTGTAATGCTAAAAGCATTTGTGCCAGAGAGGTTAACTGGGTAAGCTGACAGCCCATCCTGCAGTGTTTTGCATTGCAGAAGGAAAAGCACTCAGAGTGCCAACTGGGAGGTGAAATAGCCCAAGCATATACTGTAACTTATCATTCATTCATCCTTCCATAGATTTTAGAACAAAAGCCAAAATTCTGGTGTGGGCAAAGGGGCAAATACGGTAAAGGCAAAGGCTATTCCTATGTGGACCAACACCATACAGAGGCAAAACGCTCTAATGTGTTCTCAAAAATGTTTTGATCTGCAGCAGGCAGAATAGGCCTATAGCCAGCCAAGTGTCTTTTCTCTTAACTATGAAATAATTTGGGTCACAGAGGAGACCGCTATATCTTTAAGATTCAGATTCCGCCTCCTCCTCCCCTCTCAACAAGCAGGTTTAAAATATAGATGATGTATTACTGCTGTTCGCTCCTTCCAGCTGCCAGCCAGTGAGATAGAGAGAGGGGGGAAGTGCCAGTGAGTGAGGAGGAGTAGGGAGTGGTCAGGATGAGTTAGAGGTAGAGTGGGGGAGGGGGAGTGAACAATCCTCTCCCCTCTCACTCTCTAGACCTCTCTGAACTCACTCACTCAGAAGCCACACTATAGTTGTATGGACCTCCAAAGAGAGAGTACAGCATGGAGAAAGTGTAACAGTGTGATAGTGTCACAGAGGAAAACAGAGAGGGCAGACAAGTATCCCTATACTGCTGCTGTTGGCTGGGGCTCATGCCAACTGCAGACTCTAAACCGTAGACTCCCTACATTTACATTTCACATTTTTTGTCATTTAGCAGACACTCTTATCCAGAGCGACTTACAATAGTGAGTGCAGACATCTGTCTTACTTTTTTCATCCCTAGGCATTGTTGGGCGAAATAATATTGTATGATTAATGCAGTTTGATTGAATTCTTTATCTAAACACTTAACAAGAATTTGTCACTGTCAGGTGTAGATTAGAGTTTGACATGTTTATCTTGAGGCTTAAACAATTTGTTACAGTTAATGTCAGGTAACAATAATGTTATCCTCAGGTATCTGACTGGAGGCTTGATATGAATCCTAGGTAAAACGTGCCTCTTCAGTCCTTATTTCCCTTTCAATGAGTGATGTAGATCCAATCAAGCCATCTGTTGTGACATATTGCTGCAGCCCTGTGTGCTCTCTTCATCTATGGTTCTGTTTCATATACACAACACAAGTCAGTGTTTTCAGAACCAATATGAACTGGTCTGGCTTTCTTTGGTACTGTAGGTCTGAAAGCACAAGATGTATTTATTTTCCCCATTTGGTTTGCTTTGGATTTAGAGGTGGCTAATGCCTTCATGCATCTCGCTTGACTTAACTGAAAGGTATGACTAATTCACCATCATAACCCCCTTGTCTGCATGTGCATCATGGTTGGTTGGGTGTCGGTGTGTGCAGATGTTTGTGTGTTGTTGGCACAGATTTATTTGTGTGTGTGGGGGGGGGGGGGGGGGTTTCCTCCCCTCCCCGAGCATTTACACTTAAGAAGGCTGCATAAAATTCAATATTTTGTGACACTCCTTCTCCTAGCAATTTTTTTTAAATAAATGAGCCGGGTGTGAAAGAGGGTTGACAACAGCTTTGAAAAATTGCAATATGTCGGAGAGCGGGCTCATAGTGGGATTTTTTTTGTGTTGATCACATGTTTCATGAGCTGAAATAAAAGATCCCAGAAATATTCCATATGCACAAAAAGCTTGTTCCTCTGAAATTTTGTCCACATCCTTGTTAGTGAGCATTTCTCCTTTGCCAAGATAATCCATCCACCTGACAGGTGTGGCATATCAAGAAGCTGATTAAACAGCATCATCATTACACAAGTGCACCTTGTGCTTGGCACAATAAAAGGCTACTCTAAAATGTGCCGTTTTTTCACACAACACTATGCCACAGATGTCTCAAGTTTTGAAGGAGCGTGTAATTGGCATGCTGACTGTAGGAATGTCCACCAGAGCTGTTGCCAGATAATTTAATGTTCACGTCTCTACCATAAGCTACCGCCAATGTTGTTTTAGAGAATTTGTCCGTACGTCCAACCGGCCTCACAAACGCAGACCACGTGTAACCATGCCAGCCGAGGACCTCCACATCCGGCTTATTCACCTGCGGGGTTGTCTGAGACCAGCCACCCGGATAGCTGGTGAAACTGTTTGACCAACCAAAGAATTTCTACACAAACGGTCAGAAACTGTCTCAGGGAAGTTCAAATCAAATCAAATCAAATCAAATTTTATTTGTCACATACACATGGTTAGCAGATGTTAATGCGAGTGTAGCGAAATGCTTGTGCTTCTAGTTCCGACAATGCAGTAATAACCAACAAGTAATCTAACTAACAATTCCAAAACTACTGTCTTGTACACAGTGTAAGGGGATAAAGAATATGTACATAAGGATATATGAATGAGTGATGGTACAGAGCAGCATAGGCAAGATACAGTAGATGGTATCGAGTACAGTATGTACAAATGAGATGAGTATGGAAACAAAGTGGCATAGTTTAAAGTGGCTAGTGATACATGTATTACATAAGAATACAGTCGATGATATAGAGTACAGTATATACGTATGCATATGAGATGAATAATGTAGGGTAAGTAACATTATATAAGGTAGCATTGTTTAAAGTGGCTAGTGATATATTTACATCATTTCCCATCAATTCCCATTATTAAAGTGGCTGGAGTTGAGTCAGTGTCAGTGTGTTGGCAGCAGCCACTCAATGTTAGTGGTGGCTGTTTAACAGTCTGATGGCCTTGAGATAGAAGCTGTTTTTCAGTCTCTCGGTCCCAGCTTTGATGCACCTGTACTGACCTCGCCTTCTGGATGATAGCGGGGTGAACAGGCAGTGGCTCGGGTGGTTGATGTCCTTGATGATCTTTATGGCCTTCCTGTGACATCGGGTGGTGTAGGTGTCCTGGAGGGCAGGTAGTTTGACCCCGGTGATGCGTTGTGCAGACCTCACCACCCTCTGGAGAGCCTTACGGTTGAGGGCGGAGCAGTTGCCGTACCAGGCGGTGATACAGCCCGCCAGGATGCTCTCGATTGTGCATCTGTAGAAGTTTGTGAGTGCTTTTGGTGACAAGCCAAATTTCTTCAGCCTCCTGAGGTTGAAGAGGCGCTGCTGCGCCTTCTTCACAATGCTGTCTGTGTGAGTGGACCAATTCAGTTTGTCTGTGATGTGTATGCCGAGGAACTTAAAACTTGCTACCCTCTCCACTACTGTTCCATCGATGTGGTCCACAATCATCTCCTTAGTTTTGTTGACGTTGAGTGTGAGGTTATTTTCCTGACACCACACTCCGAGGGCCCTCACCTCCTCCCTGTAGGCCGTCTCGTCGTTGTTGGTAATCAAGCCTACCACTGTTGTGTCGTCCGCAAACTTGATGATTGAGTTGGAGGCGTGCGTGGCCACGCAGTCGTGGGTGAACAGGGAGTACAGGAGAGGGCTCAGAACGCACCCTTGTGGGGCCCCAGTGTTGAGGATCAGCGGGGAGGAGATGTTGTTGCCTACCCTCACCACCTGGGGGCGGCCCGTCAGGAAGTCCAGTACCCAGTTGCACAGGGCGGGGTCGAGACCCAGGGTCTCGAGCTTGATGACGAGCTTGGAGGGTACTATGGTGTTGAATGCCGAGCTGTAGTCAATGAACAGCATTCTCACATAGGTATTCCTCTTGTCCAGATGGGTTAGGGCAGTGTGCAGTGTGGTTGAGATTGCATCGTCTGTGGACCTATTTGGGCGGTAAGCAAATTGGAGTGGGTCTAGGGTGTCAGGTAGGGTGGAGGTGATATGGTCCTTGACTAGTCTCTCAAAGCACTTCATGATGACGGAAGTGAGTGCTACGGGGCGGTAGTCGTTTAGCTCAGTTACCTTAGCTTTCTTGGGAACAGGAACAATGGTGGCCCTCTTGAAGCATGTGGGAACAGCAGACTGGTATAGGGATTGATTGAATATGTCCGTAAACACACCGGCCAGCTGGTCTGCGCATGCTCTGAGGGCGCGGCTGGGGATGCCGTCTGGGCCTGCAGCCTTGCGAGGGTTAACACGTTTAAATGTCTTACTCACCTCGGCTGCAGTGAAGGAGAGACCGCATGTTTTCGTTGCCGGCCGTGTCAGTGGCACTGTATTGTCCTCAAAGCGGGCAAAAAAGTTGTTTAGTCTGCCTGGGAGCAGGACATCCTGGTCCGTGACTGGGCTGGATTTCTTCCTGTAGTCCGTGATTGACTGTAGACCCTGCCACATGCCTCTTGTGTCTGAGCCGTTGAATTGAGATTCTACTTTGTCTCTGTACTGACGCTTAGCTTGTTTGATAGCCTTGCGGAGGGAATAGCTGCACTGTTTGTATTCGGTCATGTTACCAGACACCTTCCCCTGATTAAAAGCAGTGGTTCGCGCTTTCAGTTTCACGCGAATGCTGCCATCAATCCACGGTTTCTGGTTAGGGAATGTTTTAATCGTTGCTATGGGAACGACATCTTCAACGCACGTTCTAATGAACTCACACACCGAATCAGCGTATTCGTCAATGTTGTTGTCTGACGCAATACGAAACATGTCCCAGTCCACGTGGTGGAAGCAGTCTTGGAGTGTGGAGTCAGCTTGGTCGGACCAGCGTTGGACAGACCTCAGCGTGGGAGCCTCTTGTTTTAGTTTCTGTCTGTAGGCAGGGATCAACAAAATGGAGTCGTGGTCAGCTTTTCCGAAAGGGGGGCGGGGCAGGGCCTTATATGCGTCGCGGAAGTTAGAGTAACAATGATCCAAGGTCTTTCCACCCCTGGTTGCGCAATCGATATGCTGATAAAATTTAGGGAGTCTTGTTTTCAGATTAGCCTTGTTAAAATCCCCAGCTACAATGAATGCAGCCTCCGGATGAATGTTTTCCAGTTTGCAAAGAGTTAAATAAAGTTCGTTCAGAGCCATCGATGTGTCTGCTTGGGGGGGGATGTATACGGCTGTGATTATAATCGAAGAGAATTCTCTTGGTAGATAATGCGGTCTACATTTGATTGTGAGGAATTCTAAATCAGGTGAACAGAAGGATTTGAGTTCCTGTATGTTTCTTTCATCACACCATGTCACGTTAGTCATAAGGCATACGCCGCCGCCCCTCTTCTTACCAGAAAGTTGTTTGTTTCTGTCTGCGCGATGTGTGGAGAAACCCGTTGGCTGCACCGCTTCGGATAGAGTCTCTCCAGTGAGCCACGTTTCCGTGAAGCAAAGAACGTTACAGTCTCTGATGTCCCTCTGGAATGCTACCCTTGCTCGGATTTCATCAACCTTGTTGTCAAGCGACTGGACATTGGCAAGAAGAATGCTAGGGAGTGGTGCACGATGTGCCCGTCTCCGGAGTCTGACCAGAAGACCGCCTCGTTTCCCTCTTTTTCGGAGTTGTTTTTTTTTTGGGTCGCTGCATGGAATCCACTCAGTTGTCCTGTTTGTAAGGCAGAACACAGGATCCGCGTCGCGAAAAACATATTCTTGGTAGTACT
This sequence comes from Oncorhynchus mykiss, assembly GCF_057628025.1. NCBI lineage: Eukaryota > Metazoa > Chordata > Actinopteri > Salmoniformes > Salmonidae > Oncorhynchus > Oncorhynchus mykiss. The sequence goes on along the minus strand of NC_143026.1, from coordinate 72,447,526 downwards.
GATGGTGAGTTGATGCTGATCTTATATTCAGTAGTTCTTCTCGACTGTATGTAATGAAACCTAAGATGAGCTGGGGTACTAATGTAAGAAATAACACGTAAAAAAACAAAAAACTGCATAGTTTCCTAGGAACGCGAAGCAAGGCGGCCATCTCTGTCGGCGCCGGAAGTAAAGTTCATCTGCGTGCTTCCTCATCCTCACCAGGGTCTTGACCTGACTGCAGTTTGGTGTCGTAACCGACTTCAGTGGGTAAATGCTCACCTTTGATGGCCACTGGTATGCTGGACAAGTGTGCTCTTCATGAATGAATCCCGGTTTCAACTGAACCAGACAGATGGCAAACAGCGTGTATGGCGTTGTGTGTGCGAGCATTTTGCTTATGTCAGTGTTGTGAACAGAGTGCCCCATGATGGTGGTGGGGTTGTATGGGCAGGCATAAGCTACAGACAACGAACACAATTGCATTTTATCGATGAGATCCTGAGGCCCATTGTCGTGCCATTAATCCGCCACCATCACCTCATGTTTCAGCATGATAATGCACAGCCCCATGTCGCTAGGATCTGTACACGATTCCTGGAAGCTGAAAATGTCCCTGTGACGTGGTGAGGTTGGACCCAGGTTCAGAGAAGAGACCAGACGAGGAATCAGTGGTTAAGATTAAACATAATACTTTACTGAGAAACAGTAGCCGCAGGATCACAGCACACTTGAAAAACAACACTGCGTCTCGAAATCTCACTTAGGAAATGATTGCACACGGTAAACAATTCAAGTTTCTGCAAAGGACAACAGAAAACACACTTCTTTTAACAGGGAAATCATAACGAGTAAATAGGACCCACCTGAGCGTCTTTAATGTCTCTAGGACGGTCTCTGCCGCCCCCTGGTGACAGGTGGAACCATGACAGTCCCAGTTCTTCCATGGTCTGCATACTCACCAGACATGTCGCCTATTGAGCATGTTTGGGATGCTCTGGATCGATGTGTACGACAGCATGTTCCAGTTCCCGCCAATGTCCAACAGCTTCGCACAGTCATTGAAGAGGAGTGGGACAACATTCCACAGGCCACAATCAACAGTATGATCAACTTTATATGAAGGAGATGTGTCGCGCTGCATGAGGCAAATGGTGATCACACCAGACACAGATGGATTTTCTGATTTAAGGTACAGTATCTGTGACCAACAGATACATATCTGTATTCATGTGAAATCCATAGACTGACTACCTTATGTGAATTGTAACTCAGTAAAATCGTAAAAAATTGTTTCAGGTTGCATGTATATTTATGTTCAGTATATACAGTCTATTCGGAAAGTATTCAGACTTTTTCCACATTTTGTTAGGCTACAGCCTTATTCTAAAATTTATTAAATTGTTTTTTCCCACGTCAATCTACACACAATACTCCATAATGACAAAGGAAAACAGGTTTTTATACATTTTTGCAAATGTATTAAAAAAAATGAAATACCACATTTACGTAAGCATTCAGACCCTTTTCCCAATAGTTTGTTGAAGCACCAATGGCAGCGATTACAGCCTAGAGGCTTCCTGGGTATGACGCTACAAGCTTGGCACATCTGTATTTGGGGAGTATCTCCCATTCTTCGCTGCAGATTCTCTCAAGCTCTGTGAGGTTGGATGGGGAGCGTCGCTGCACAGCTATCAGGTCTCTCCAGAGATGTTCGATCTCCTGCGTTGTCTTGGCTGTGTGCTTAGGGTTTCGAGATGAATGGTGTCTGGTTTGCTCCAGATGTGACACTTGACATTCAGGCCAAAGAGTTGAATCTTGGTTTCATCAGACCAGAGAATCTTGTTTCTCATTGTCTGAGAGTCCTTTAGGTGCCTTTTGGCAAACTCCAAGCGGGCTGTCATGTGCCTTTTGCTGAGGAGTGGCTTCCATCTGCTGGAGTGCTGCAGAGATGGTTATCCTTCTGGAAGGTTCTCCCATCTCAACAGAGGAACTCTGGAGCACTGTCAGAGTGGACATCAGGTTCTTGGCCACCTCCCTGACCAAGGCCCTTCTACCCCGATTGCTCAGTTTGGCAGCTCTAGGAAGAGTCTTGGTGGTTCCAAACTTCTTCTATTTAAGAATTATGGAGGCCACATTGTTCCTGGGGACCCTCAATGCTGCAGACATTTTTTGGTACCCTTCCCCAGATCTGTGCCTCAACACAATCCTGTCTCGGTGCTGTACGGACAATTCCTTCGACCTCATGGCTTGGTTTTTGCTCTGACATGCACTGTCAACTGTGGGACCTTATATAGACAGGTGTGTGTCTTTCCAAATGTATTTATTTTTATTTAACATTTATTTAACTAGGCAAGTCTGTTAAAACCTGTTTGGGATAGGGGGCAGCATTTTCACGTTTGGATGAAAAGCGTGCCCAGAGTAAACTGCCTGCTACTCAGTCCCAGTTGTTAATATATGCATATTATTAGTAGATGTGAACACTCTGACGTTTCTAAAACTGTTTGAATGATGTCTGTGAGTATAACAGAACTCATATGGCAGGTGAAAACCAGAGGAAAATCCAACCAGGAAGTGGGAAATCTGAGGTTTGTAGTTTTTCAACTCTTGGCTTATCGAATTTTGGATATAAATATGCACTTTATCGAACAAAACATACATGTATTGTGTAATATGATGTCCTATGAGTGTCATCTGATGAAGATCATCAAAGGTTCATTCATTTTATCTATGCTTCTGCTTTTTGTGACTCCTCTCTTTGGCTGGAAAAAATGGCTGTGTGTGTTTTTGTGACTTGGTTCTGACCTAACATAATCATACGTTGTGCTTTCGCTGTAAAGCCTTTTTGAAATCGGACACGATGGGTAGATTAACAATAACTTTATCTTTCATTTGGTGTATTGTACCTGTTAATGTATGACAGTTACATATTTAAAAAAAAAAAAATTGAATTTCGATGCCTGCCTTTTCAGCTGAATGTTGTCGAGGGGTGCCGCTAGCGAACCCCTAGCCATAAGAATTAAGAACAAATTCTTATTTACAATGACGGCCTACCCCGGCATAACCCGGACGACACTGGGCCAATTGTGTGCCGCCCTATGGGACTCCCAATCACGGCCAGATGTGATTCTGCCTGAAATCATGCCCAAACAATTTAATTTACCACATGTGGACTCCAATCATGTTGAAGAAACATCTCAATGACGATCAATGGAAACAGGATGCACCTGAACTCAATTCTCGAGTCTCATAGCAAAGAGTCTGAAAGAGTCTGGTATTTATTTTTAATACATTTGCAAATATTTCTAAAAACCTGTTTTCGCTTTGTCATTATGGGGTAACGTGTGTAGATTGATGATGAAAACATTTAATCCTTTTTAGAATAACGTAACAAATTTTGGAAAAAGTGAAGGCGTCTGAACACTTTCCGAATGCACTGCCAAAGGTGCTTCAACAAAGTACTGAGAAAAGGGTCTGAATACTTATGTAAATGTAATATATTTTTTAAGTTCATTTAATTTGTAAGAATTTATCAAACTTGTTTTTGCTTTGTCATTATGTGGTATTGTGTGTAGATTAATGAGCAAACTTTGCAGAGCTGGGATGTTGTATCCCCATATACATAACATTCTATTGGTAGCAATAATTTTGTATAGTAATTTAAATAGAAAAACTCTACGTTTTGAATCCGGCAGAGTTTTGTGTATTAGTTCATAAACCATGTACCATGGAATGGGTATATTGAAAATCTCCTCCCAACTATTTTGCAACCTGTATGGTGCCCATGTCAATTTTTTGGTCCTTAAATGAAACTGGTATACTTTTTCATTTATCACAATTTTCTTTAACCAATTTTGGTCTTTAATGCAGGGCCAACAGACAAGTTCCTTATCTTCTCCCCCTTCCACTTGCCTCCTTAATTCTTACAGTAATGCTGCAATCAGTTGGTTGTAATTTTGGATAGAGTAGACATTTTCATATATTTTGTTAACTGCATGTGTGACATAACTCCACCAGTCCTATTTATGATATAATTTACAAAGATTATACCGTGGGGGGGTTAATTAGTATATTTGAGTTTAACCATAATGTTTGTTGTAATTTTTGTACTTTTCTGGTGGATTAAACTGATATTGCAACCAAAATATTGACATTTTGGAGACGATTTCATTTTCAAATAACCAAAAGTGAGAGGTTGTAATCTGAAGGCCATTCTTGAACACTGGGTGAGCCATTCTTACTAATATGCTAGAGAACTAGTTCGGATTTAAGTATAGTTTTTGTGACTGAAGCCTTAAGTGAGAGGTCCAATTTCTGTCCTCCGAATTCATATTCATTATAAAAATAGGCCCGTATAATTTTGTCTGGCTTGCCATTCCAAATAAAATGAACATGTTTTGCTCATATAATTTTAAAAATAAGGCCATAAGTAAATAGGTCAACTGGGATGTGACTAAAGAATTAATCAGGGTGATTTTTCCACAAAAATATATTTTCTAATTTGGCTAACTTTATTAAAATATATTGTAGTAGATAATTTATTTATTTTGGGATATGAATACCGAACATGTTCACTTCACCGTTGGACAATTGTTTTTGTAAACTACACAGTAATGTAAAAGGATTATTTTTTTGCAATCCGATATGTAATATGCATTTATCATAATTTGGTTGTAATCCAGAGAGGTTATGCAGGGATCCAAATTGCAGATTTAAAAGAAAACATGAACTGTCAGCGTACAATGACACCTTTGTTTTTAAGCCCTGGATTTCTAGCCCCTTGATATTGTTGTTGGATCTGATTTAAATACCTAACATTTCAATGGCCATAATAAATATATATGCTAATAGTGGATAACCTTGTTTTACACCTCTTCCATGTACTCTTACTCCTCTTTAATACTTTCTGAGAAGTAGCCATTATTTGCTATGTGTGCCTTGAATTCAAAATAAATCACTGACAGTGTCACCAGCAAAGCACCCCCACATCATCACACCTCCTCCTCCATGCTTTACAGTGGGGACCACACATGGTGTGAGATCATCCGTTCACCTACTCTGCGTCTCACAAAGACACAGCGATTTGGACTCATTTGACCAAAGGACAGATTTCCACCGGTATGATGTCCATTGCTTGTGTTTCTTGGCCCAAGCAAGTCTCTTCTTCTTATTGGTGTCCTTTAGTAGTGGTTTCTTTGCAGCAATTCGACCATGAAGGCCTGATTCATACAGTCTCATCTAAACAGTTGATACTGAGATGTGTCTGTTACTTAAACTTGGTGAAGCATTTATTTGGGCTGCAAATAATGATGTCTTCACTATTATTCTACAATGTAGAAAATAGTAAAAAAAAATAAGAAAAACCCTAGAATGAGTAGTTGTGTCAAAACTTTTGATTGGTACTGTATATAACGTTTTGGAACTGTTTTAGTTGGGATGCATGCGGGCGCATTAAGCATGCACTGTGGGAATTGTCAGCGTATGCACTACTGGTGTTGAAGTCAGGTGCAGGAGAGTAAAGAGTTGTGATCAGGCGCCCTCTTTATTGGGCAGAAGCACAAAAAATGAACGCAACAGCCTCAAACCTGCAGCCAAAATGCAAAAGAGAAATGCGCAAAATACAGTCACAAAAACAAATGTTAATAATCCAACCTCCTATGGGTTACACAAGAATACCCAGAGGGGAAATAACCTGCCTGGCGCGTCACACTGAACATGTAATAAAACAATTCCACACAAGGACATGGGGGGAACAGAGGAATATATCACGGGTGTGCGGGGAACAAGACAAAACAAATGGAACACTGAAAAATGGAGCAGCGATGGCTAGAAGGCCGGTGACGTCGACCAGGGAACGCCGCCCAAACAAGGAGAAGAGCGGAATTCATTGGAAGTCGTGACAGGAATAAATATCACTGAATGACAAAAATATTGGAATAAAGTAGGCTAATGCAAATGAAGGCAACAAATTGTTACTTACAGAAACTCCCAAAGTCCTCCAATCGTAATACATTTGAATCAATATAGCCTACCTGCATGTGGTCAACTAGATCAGTGGTTCCCAAATTGTGGGGCGCTGTCAGAGTTATTATGATTTTTTTTTAAATTGGGGGGAGACTCAGTTCTGCTTTCAACTTACTCCTCAAAGTTGTAATAATAGAATGCACAACGTGTAATTTCGAAATTAGCTACTGCATCATCAGTTTTCTTCTTGTCATAGCATATCTTAGAGTTACAGTATTTATAACTTGTCAGAAATGTCCAGATCATCTGAATAAGCCCATGCCAGGTAAGATTTTTTTGTTATGTTTTTTTTAGCCCATAGAATTTGTGGTAATGTTTGAGTCACTGAAATATCATATGAATAAACATTAAACATGCCAACAAGAGAGGTGTGAACAGTTTGTGTCATGAACAGTGCATGTGCCCATAGAAATAGACAAATCAAATTTTATTGGTCACATACACATGGTTAGCAGATGTTATTGTGAGTGTAGCGAAATGCTTGTGCTTCTAGTTCCGACAGTGCAGCAATATCTAACAAGTTATCTAACAAGTAATCAACAATTCCACAACAACTACCTAATATACATAAATCTAAGTAACGGGATGAAATAAGAATATGTACATATAAATATATGGATGGGCCATGACCGACCGGCATAGGCAAGATGCAATAGATGGTATAAAATACAATATATATCTGGGATGAGTAGTGCAAGATATGTAAACATCATTATTAAAGTGGCATTAATAAAGTGACTCACACGCAGGGGAATGTTCCCCAATGCTGGAAGGGAAGACTTGAGTGAAATACACTGCTCAAAAAATAAAGGGAACACTAAAATAACACATCCTAGATCTGAATGAATGAAATATTCTTATTAAATATTTTTTTCTTTACATAGTTGAATGTGCTGACAACAAAATCACACAAAAATTATCAATGGAAACTACAGGCTGATCCAACTTTGATGTAATGTCCTTAAAACAAGTCCAAATGAGGCTCAGTAAGGTGTGTGGCCTCCATGTGCCTGTATGACCTCCCTACAATGCCTGGGCATGCTCCTGATGAGGTGGCGGATGGTCTCCTGAGGGATCTCCTCCCAGAAATGGACTAAAGCATCCGCCAACTCATGGACAGTCTGTGGTGCAACGTGGTGTTGGTGGATGGAGCGAGACATGATGTCCCAGATGTGCTCAATTGGATTCAGGTCTGGGGAACGGGTGGGCCAGTCCATAGCATCAATGCCTTCCTCTTGCAGGAACTGCTGACACACTCCAGCCACATGAGGTCTAGCATTATCTTGCATTAGGAGGAACCCAGGGCCAACCGCACCAGCATATGGTCTCACAAGGGGTCTGAGGATCTCATCTCGGTACCTAATGGCAGTCAGGCTACCTCTGGCGAGCACATGGAGGGCTGTGCGCCCCCCCAAAGAAATGCCATGCTGGAGGATGTTGCAGGCAGCAGAATGTTCTCCACGGCGTCTTCAGACTCTGTCACGTCTGTCACATGTGATCAGTGTGAACCTGCTTTCATCTGTGAAGAGCACAGGGCGCCAGTGGCGAATTTGCCAATCTTGGTGTTCTCTGGCAAATGCCAAACGTCCTGCACGATGTTGGGCTGTAAGCACAACCCCCACCTGTGGACGTCGGGCCCTCATACCACCCTCATGGAGTCTGTTTCTGACCGTTTGAGCAGACACATGCACATTTGTGGCCTGCTGGAGGTCATTTTGCAGGGCTCTGGCAGTGCTCCTCCTGCTCCTCCTTGCACAAAGGCGGAGGTAGCGGTCCTGCTGCTGGGTTGTTGCCCTCCTACGGCCTCCTCCACGTCTCCAGATGTACTGGCCTGTCTCTTGGTAGCGCCTCCATGCTCTGGACACTACGCTGACAGACACAACAAACCTTCTTGCCACAGCTCGCATTGATCTGCCATCTTGGATGAGCTGCACTACCTGAGCCACTTGTGTGGGTTGTAGACTCCGTCTCATGCTACCACTAGAGTGAAAGCACTGCCAGCATTCAAAAGTGACCAAAACATCAGCCAGGAAGCATAGGAACTGAGAAGTGGTCTGTGGTCACCACCTGCAGAACCACTCCTTTATTGGGGGTGTCTTGCTAATTGCCTATAATTTCCACCTGTTTTCTATTGCATTTGCACAACAGCATGTGAAATGTATTGTCAATCAGTGTTGCTTCCTAAGTGGACAGTTTGATTTCACAGATGTTTGATTGACTTGGAGTTACATTGTGTTGTTTAAGTGTTCCCTTTATTTTTTTGAGCAGTGTAGTTTGGGAACCCCTGAACTAAATTATAACTTCAGCACCGTTTTGCTCCATTATGCTGCTTTGAGATAAGCGTGAGGAGTTGTCTTGATAAATCAATCAATGTCATATTTTGTTTTCACTGAATCTCCGTTTGGATATTGGTTAGTCTACAATTAGGCTGGGGAAATTTTAGCTAAGTTGAGGTGAGTGTTGCCCATGATCATCTTGTCTACTTGGCTCATTTATGAGAACAGTTAACCAGCATGTTAAGTAGTTTAACAAGTGGATTATTTTGTCTTCACTAGCAGTCGCTTAGTAGCCTAGGCCTACTCCCGACCAAAAGAATGTGACTTTCCCGACTTGTCTCAACCAATGTGATTTTATTTTACTGAATCTCCATCTGTATAGACAATTTGGTTAATTGGTTTCTGGCTGGGCAAGTAAGTGGAAGTGGTACAGCTCATCTATTTGTTTGCTCATCTATCACTAATCAGAAACATTTAGCATGCAATAATGTAGCCCAAAACTTGTGTAGGCCTATTATTTTGCTTGAGCGCATATAGGCGACTCCAAAAGCCCACGGAGGTTGTGAAATATGAACACGAGACACCAGTGGAGGCTCCTCAGAGGAGGAATGGGAGGACCGTCCTCCTCATTGAAATTTCATAAATATAAAAATAGTGAAACATAAAAAAAGTTTTCCTTTTTAGATAGAACTATACAAAATATATTCATATGTCACCAAATAATTGGTTAAAATACAGTTGTGGCCAAAAGTTTTGAGAATGACACAAATATTAACTTCCACAAAGTTTGCTGCTTCAGTGTCTAGATATTTTTGTCAGATGTTACTATGGAATACTGAAGTATAATTACAAGCATTTAATGTGTCAAAGGCTTTTATTGACAATTACATGAAGTTGATGCAAAGAGTCAATATTTGCAATGTTGACCCTTCTTTTTCAAGACCTCTGCAATCCGCCCTGGCATGCTGTCAATTAACTTCTGGGCCACATCCTGACTCATGCCCATTCTTGCATAATCAATGCTTGGAGCTTGTCAGAATTTGTTGGTTTTTGTTTGTCCACCCGCCTCTTGAGGATTGACCACAAGTTCTCAATGGGATTAAGGTCTGGGGAGTTTCCGGGCCATGGACCCAAAATATCGATGTTTTGTTCCCCGAGCTACTTAGTTATCACTTTTGCCTTATGGCAAGGTGCTCCATCATGCTGGAAAAGGCATTGTTCGTCACCAAACTGTTCCTGGATGGTTGGGAGAAGTTGTTCTCGGAGGATGTATTGGTACCATGGATGTGTTGGTACCATTCTTTATTCATGGCAGTGTTCTTAGACAAAATTGTGAGTGAGCTCACTCCCTTGGCTGAGAAGCAACCCCACACATGAATGGTCTCAGGATGCTTTACTGTTGGCATGACAAAGGACTGATGGTAGCACTTTTTTCCGGATGCCCCAAACAATCGGAAAGGGGATTCATCAGAGAAAATGACTTTACCCCAGTCCTCAGCAGTCCAATCCCTATACCTTTTGCTGAATATCAGTCTGTCCCTGATGTTTTTCCTGGAGAGAAGTGGCTCCTTTGCTGCCCTTCTTGACACCAGGCCATCCTCCAAAAGTCTTTGCCTCACTGTGCGTGCAGATTAACTCACACCTGCCTGCTGCCATTCCTGAGCAAGCTCTGTACTGGTGGTGCCCCGATCTGGCAGCTGAATCAACTTTAGGAGACTTTCTTGGGTGCCCTTTCTTGTGCCTTCTTCACAAAAATTGAATAATTCTCCTTGAAGTTCTTGATGATCCGATAAATGGTTGATTTAGGTGCAATCTTACCGGCAGCAAGCCTGTGAAGCTCTTTTTGTGCAAAGCAATGATGACGGCACGTGTTTCCTTGCATCCATGATTGACAGAGGAAGAACAATGATTTCAAGCACCACCCACCCTCCTTTTGAAGCTTCCAGTCTGTTATTTGAACTCAATCAGCATGACAGAGTGATCTCCAGCCTTGTCATCATCAACACTCACACACCTGTGTTAATTTTTACCTTTATTTTACTAGGCAAGTCAGTTAAGAACAAATTCTTATTTTCAATGACAGCCTAGGAACAGTGGGTTGTTCAGGGTCAGAACAACAGATGTTTTGTACCTTGTCAGCTCGGGGATTTGAACTTGCAACCTTTCAGTTATTAGTCCAATGCTCTAACCACTAGGCTACCCTGCCGCCCCAGAGAGAATCCCTGACATGATGTCAGCTGGTCCTTTTGTGGCAGGGCTGAAATGCAGTGGAAATTATTTTTGAGGAATTCAGTTCATTTGCATGGCAAAGAGGGACTTTGCAATTAATTGCAATTCATCTGATCACTCTTCATAACATTCTGGAATATATGTAAATTGCCACCATACAAACTGAGGCAGCAAACTTTGTGAAAATGTATATTTGTGTCATTCTCTGGAGCGTAGAGCTGGCACAACGCGTCCTGGCTGACGCGTCCTGGCCGCACTTGCCACTGGCATGGCAAGTGCGGGGAGCTGGCACAGGCCGCACTGGGTTGTGCTGGCGAACTGGGGATACCGTACGTAGAGCTGGCTGCAGGATATCCTGGACCGAAGAGATGCACCGGAGGCCAGGAGCGCTGAGCCGGCACAATCCGTCCTGGCTGAATGCCCACTCTAGCACGGCAACTGCGGGAAGCTTGCACAGAGCGCACCGGGCTGTGAACACTGACTCTGCCAATCTCCCCGTGTTCCCCCCTCAAAATAAGTTTTGGGGCTGCCTCTTGTGCTTGCTTCGTTGAGCTAACTCCTCGTATCGTCGCTGTTCCGCTTTCGCTTCCTCCATCTCCTCCTTCAGACGGCGATACTCCCCGGCCCTTGTCCAGGGTCCTGCTCCCTCCAGGATTTCCTCCCAGGTCCAGTCCTCCTGACCACGCTGCTTGGTCCGTTGGTGGTGGGATCTTCTGTAACGTTCGTCATTAAGGGTAGACCTTGGCGCTGCGTGATTTGGGTTCATCATATTTTATTAAAATGTGAACCAGCAAAAAAACTAAAAAACAATACAACGAACGAAAAGCTTCGTCATGCAAAAATGCATGCAGCCAAACAAAGACAAGATCCCACAACAGAAGGTGGGAAAAAGGGCTGCCTAAGTATGATCCCCAATCAGAGACAACGATAGACAGCTGCCTTTGATTGGGAACCATACTAGGCCAACAAAGAAAAAGAAAACATAAATATACAAAAACTAGAGTACCCACCCTAATCACACCCTGACCTAACCAAAATATAGAGAGTAAACAGGGATCTCTAAGGTCAGGGCGTGACACTTGGTGACAGTATTTGATAGAGATTAAGAATTAAGAGTGACAATTGAGCATTTTTGGGACATTATTCAACTCAAATTAGTTTTTTCAAATTACAGGAGATGGAGGATGGAAATTATACATTGTTTTCTTGGGTTTAGAACTTTATTTTGTGTCCAGTTAGTGCAATTTATTTAAATTTGCCTTTGCTAACTTCAGTAGCTAGCTAGCTACCAGCGCGAGTGTGCATTTTTCTCTGCCAGAATGATAGAACGGCCAACGCTGCCGAAAATGTTGTGGACTTTTTGTTGAAGAATTCCTTTCATTCTCTGGGGTACACGGAAAAGGTGCGAATTAAAGGCGAGGGTCGACCTTTGCCTGAGATCAGTTTCATGAAGAAGGATGAAAATGTGAGGGTGTTCAAAACCAACTGGTATCAAATGTATAGCTGGTTAACTGGGAGCCTATCATCAAGCCGCCTATAATTTCACATTAAGATTCTTTACATCTTTTCTGGGATATCGAAAACAATTCTGAATGATTTGATAGCTTCCATCGCATCATTCATTAAAAGTTAGATTAAAGAGAGGGGTTGACCCAGCACATTTTTTTTGCTTGCACTCAAGTAGGCTTTGCATTTTCCTCCTGTATTTATTTACCAACGATGATAACATAATCACTCTGGACAGACACAAGCAACATAAATGTTGTGGCAGCCTAGGCTACACCTAAACATGAGAAATCTGACATGCTGTATGGGATGAAAACGAGACTATTTTTCAGTCTGACCAACTGTAGGCTACTAGTGTAATAAGAGCAGGTGTATACAGCCTATGAGTCCTGTCCATCTGGTCAGGTTAACTAATTGGTAACGTTATGTATTTATCATCCGTTTGTGTGTCAGGAGAAAATGTGAATGTGATCAAATTTAGATTATTTTCCAAATTGGGCTGGCCAGGCTGCCTATACATTTTCAATCCAAAATTATTACCTGGAATGAATATGTCAACATAATAGTAATGGCAGATGTCCTTTTTTTATAAGGCCTAGAGTTGCATAGACCTGTATGCAAACATGCATAAAATAAAGTCAGCTCTGTGATTTCCATTGTCTATCAGTTGTGTCTGGGTAGAGGAAATCCCGGTCCTAATCTAGTCTAAATATAAGTTATATGAACAAATATAAGGTAGCTGCAGTTTGAAAGGATTCATCCCCCAGTGACAGAAGTTTTTTACAGGAGTTTTTTTTAAACCATGTGACTTGATTAGGAAAAACTGGTCCCATCATAGCCCTTATAAAACCTTTTTTTTTTTTTTACAAATGATTAATCACTATCATACCTTATAGGGTCCAGAGTTTTCCTATTTAGGTTAACATGTAAGGAATAACTCCAAGTCCCAGTAGGTAAAAATTGCCCCACCGCTCTGGGACCTATGGTGCCACCAGTCTGCTTGAAGTTGTCAGTTATCGTCAGGTATGTGGATGATCAGGGCTTTATTCAGGAACATTTCTTGAGGTACTTTGTTGTGTCAAGTGGGCCAGATACGCAGTCAGTGTTTTTGATTTTATAGAGAAACTCGTTGTTCAAACCTACGATGGCGAAGCTGTAATGGAATATATCTGCTATTTGTATTTACAGCTAAGTCCCCTCATGTTCTATGATTAAGAGGTGATGACTACTGAAGCCATGACGTCTCATGTGCCCACTCATCCACTGGCACATAGAATGTTTCCCTTCCAAGCACTGTGAATACCCCTATCAAATTTCTTTCATTACTGTATGTAGAGTCAATCACATACACAATTACATTATTACACATCAAAGATTTTACTCCTTGCTTGGACTAACTCATCCTTAGCTCGTTTGTCTAACTGTAGTATCTTGTGTTATTGTTTTTTGTCTTCCCAGTACAATCCTGTCCTGCACTGGTCAAGCCTCTGAACACCTCAACTCATGCCTCATACCTTCAGTCACTCTATGCTGTGATCCCTTTCCAACACTGTGTAAGTAGCCCTCTCATTCCCATTCCATGTAATATTGTACTATACATGTCTTTATTAAATGCTTTAGGTTCAAATAGTCTTTGATGATTTTTGAAACACACTTTGTGGTCTCTGTGTGTTCCGCGCCTATACCGTGGGTCTCCCATCCTCCTCAATTTTTCAAGTCACCAGCCTCCACTGCAATACACATGCTTTTGCAAATAGGATTGCTACTATCAGTATGATGAAAATACTCTCAATGTAAGACTATGCCTGCACCTTAATAAAGTGGAGTGAGTGTAGGAAGGATAGTAAATGTGTATCAAAAAGCATGAGCATGGGGTCTGTTTCAAAGTTTCACTTTCTTATATGACAGTGGTTCCACAAGTTCCACAATCATTTGTATTTTATTCTGTTATATGCTTACTATAAAATATGAGTGTTGACTATGATCAGGGTAGGTGTGTTTCTGTTTAATTAGCAAAATAATGAACTAATGATTTCATTAATTTTGATTTAACATAGTTCAAGTCAAAATATGCCATTCTACTGTTAAAGAAAATCATTTTATTAGTCTTATGTTTCTTAAGACCTGCCTAAACAAACTAATAATGGATTTATTTTTGATGGTGTATATTTAATAGATTTATTAAAATAGACACCCACCCACATCTGCACATCACTACTACCACTGGTCCCCAGCATGCCGGCATGCACACAGGAAGTATAAAAGGCGTATGTAGGCAAGAATGTGGTACAAATGGGCCTGTTTGTAAGGGGATCATATAAACATTGCCCCTTATTTTTTTTGCAGGCAAAATACCCTAAATCTTATGTGGACACAGTAATATAGTGAGCAACATGTTTGGAACATCAAATCTCAATGAAATCGCAGTATCGAATCACAATACATATCATATCGGCACCTAAGTATCGTGATAATATTATATCATGAAGACCCTGGCAATTCCCAGCCTGATTAAGCAGTGTATTTACTTCGGCAGTGCAGTCATTTCACCAGAGGCTCTGTGGAGACCGGGGTCTGCTGAAGGAAAACTCCAATCAAACACACAGCCTTTGATGATATGGAGATAGCTAGAGCTGCATTTTAATTAGCTCTGTCGTATGAAATCAAACACCACAAATAGTTTTTATTAAAGGCAGATCTGTAGTCATTATCACCAAAACATAAAACACACAAATTAACACCAAAACATGAAATGCAAAAACACTAATGTATTGACATGATTGGTACGATTTATACAAAATAGTTTCAGTTGAGTAAGTTGTTGTTTGTTTGGAACATGGGTGTTTGGGGCACCATGATGTATAATGCCGCGTTCGATAAACTAGCTAACGTTGCTAATAATAAAGTTAGCTAGCGGGCTTAACATTGACAATATGGTCAAACTAGCTACATTATCGATATTGCTAAGGAATTATTGGAAACGGAAATGTTGTCATCTTTTGGTTGAAAATGTTTTCCACTTGTAATTCCGACTTGGAGGGTCGTTCAAGTGAAACTCCCCTGTCAGAACTAGGAATTTCCGATAGCATGGGAACACGGCGTGAGCCATTACCAAAGGAAAAATACATTTAGAAATGTCAGTGTCCTGGGGAGTGAAAACAGTGCTTTTTCTGGGAATTAGATTCTTCCTGTGTAACCTCCCATTATGTAAAGCATCTTATGGAACAACAACACACCGTCGTGTTCAAAGGAATTGAGCCACTCTGTGAGTTGCATATACGATATAGCATCAGAGCTGTCTAATACCTTCTACCCCTATAATACTATGTTCACCAGCAGTGAGTTGAAGGGAAAGAGGACGTCCTGCTCATCTGAGATCTAAATGGCTAGTCAAATGGATTTGTTCATTAGGCTTCAGAGAGGCCCCCGATGAAGGCACAGAAAATAAAGAGGGAAGATCAAAAGGTTCATGGCAGCTTGAGAAGCTCAAAGCCCCTCACTGGATTTATCTCCGAGATCAGATGGCATGGCGTGAAGGCACATTGCAACGTGTGAATCTGTGCTATAAATGGCAGTACCAAGGATAGTTACCAGGGGGTGAATCTCTTGTTTGAAGCTTTGGAGAAAAAATAAAAGTAATGGGCGTACTTTATATAATTTGAACACGTTCCTGGGTTTATGTCAATGTTGATTTTATTTTAGACCTGGCCAGAACTATTTTGTACATTAGAATGTCCAAGTGTTTATATGAAGTGTACAGTGTGTCTGCATTGTGGTGCTGTAGAAGTGGACAAAGATAAATGACACTTTCTTCAGTACAAAGCCCTGTCTACAGTTCAAACAAAACCACTACACTACACAAAACCTAGTAAAATTATACACACCCTTTGCACAGTCTTCAAAAATGTGCTGCCTTAAAATTAAATCAGATTAAATCAATTAGATTTATTTTACACACCCTACTCCATATTTCCAAAGTGAATGAAAAATTATAGAACATTTCCAAATGAATGAGAAAAAAAAATGAAGATGTCTTGATTGCCTATGACTTCACACTCTAGAGTTAATACTTAGTGGAAGCACCTTTGGCAGCCATTACAGATGCAAAAGATTTTGAATGAGATTATACCAACGTTGCACAACTCTTAGCGCAACAGTCCCTTCGGAAAGTATTCAGACTCCTTGACTTTTTCCACATTTTGTTACTTTACAGCCTGATTCTTAAAATTATTAAATAAATACAAATCCTCAGCAATCTACTCACAATACCTCATACTGACAAAGCAAAAACAGGTTTTTAGACATTTTTGCAAATGTATTAAAATAATAAACTGAAATACATTATTTATATAAGTATTCAGACCCTTTGCTATGAGACTCGAAATTGAGCTTAGGTGCATCCTGTTTCCATTGATCATCCTTGAGATGTTTCTACAGCTTGATTGGAGTCCACCTGTGGTAAATTCAATTGTTTGGAGATGATTTGGAAAGTCACACACCTGTCCCACAGTTGACAGTGCATGTCAGAGCAAAAACCAAGCCATGAGGTCAAAGGAATTGTCCGTAGAGCTCAGAGACATGATTGTGTCGAGGCACAGATCTGGGGAAGGGTAACAAAACATTTCTGCAGCATTGAAGGTCCCCTAGAACACGATGGCCTTCATCATTCTTAAATGAAAGAAGTTTGGAACCACCAAGACTCTTCTTGAGCTGGCCGCCCGGCCAAACAGAGCAATCGGGGGGAGTGTCTTGGTCAGGGAGGTGGCCAAGAACCCGATGGCTTCCAGAAGGACAACCATCTCTGCAGCACTCAAACAATCAGGCCTTTATGGTAGAGTGGCCAGAAGGAAGCCACTCCTCAGCAAAAGGCACATGACAGCCCGCTTTGAGTTTGCCAAAAGGCACCTAAAGACTCTCAGACCATGAGAACCAAGATTCTCTGGTCTGAGGAAAGCAAGATTGAGCTCTTTGGCCTGAATTCCAAGTGTCATGTCTGGAGAAAACCAGACACCATCCCAACAGTGAAGCATGGTGGTGGCAGCATCATGCTGTGGGGATGTTTTTCAGCGACAGAGACTGAGAGACTAGTCAGGATTGAAGCAAAGATGAACAGAGCAAAGTACAGAGAGATCCTTGATGAAAACCTGCTCCAGAACGCTCAGGACCTCAGACTGGGGCGAAAGTTCACCTTCCAACCAGGTAAAACCCTAAGCACACAGCCAAGACAACGCAGGAGTGGCTTCGGGACAAGTCTCTGAATGTTCTTGAGTGGCCCAGCCAGAGCCCGGACTTAAACCCGATCGAACATCTCTGGAGAGACCTGAAAATAGCTGTGCAGGAACGCTCCCCGTCCAACCTGACAGAGCTTGAGAGGATCTGCAGAGAAGAATGGGAGAAGCTATAAAATGTTTTTTTTTTAACTGTTTTTGCTTTCTCATTATGAGGTATTTTGTGTAGATTGATGAAGGAAAAAAACTATTTCATACGTTTTAGAATAAGGCTGTAACCTACCTAAATGTGGAAAAAGTCAAGAGGTCTGAATACTTTCCAGAGGCACTCTATATCCATTGTTCTTGTAGAAAATTGTTAAAGATCATTAAATTTGGTTGGGAGTCATTGATGGACAGAAATATTAAAACCTTGTCTCTGATTTTCAAGCAGATTTCAGTCAGGACTTAGACTGGACTATTCAGGAACCCTCAACACTTCAGGAAAGCCATCTGGGCACATATCCACAAATCATTTCAGCAAAGGTCCTGTAAATTCTGTTAAAACCTACTTTGAGCTCAGAGGAGGTTTTAAAATTATGTTAAGACACTACGCAGACAAACTCTGAGCAGAACAAAGTGTCTGAGACGCTTTGTGGAAACGGGCCCTGGTGTGTCTTTGGCATTAAAAAGAAGCAGAAGAAGAAGAATGAGGCATATTTCCTGCCACAAAGTTTTTTTTATCTCTGGCAGAAGCACACAGCTATTCAGTTATTCCCATTGCTCCCCATTACTTTAGCAGTTTGTGATGTCAAACATGTCAAACAGTGTTAAGGGGGAGCTGGCCTCAGGAATTTCAAAGGTCTAAGGCCCATTCCATAAGCAATAAACCATCATCATCACCATGAGCTCTTGTTCTCCTAGAAGTAGGAAGACAGAAAAAACAAAAACAGTTTAGTATGATGCATGGATTCTCTATTTTCTGATGTGACAATAGAAACTCATCCAGAAATGACCCAACAGGATCCTGTAGAAGGCAGCAAGGCAGGTGGCTGTTGTGTGAGGGGCAGAATCAGATATATGGAAATCATTATAAGCCTTTTTGCAGCCAATGTGCATTTTTATGCATTCCTACAGAGCCACAGTATAACAGGGTGCAAACTGGTTTGAGCAGGTGTGAGTCACAGGAGGTAGGGTCAGCTAAGGTGGTTGTGCTGTGTGGGGTTGCCTGTAGCAGCTACTGTATTAGAGCTTGTATCAGGGTGCTCATTTGAAGAGAGTCTTACAAAAGTGTGTTGACCACACGTGATATAAAACCCAGAACAATATAATGTAGGACTAGCTATTTACAGAAATGTTATCGGCACAACAATGCAGAGAGCTATTGTGCCATTCACCTATAGCTAACAGGAAGACTGTACAACTGATTTGGCTAAAATAACCAATGGGGCATCTACAAAAAATGTAACCGAAAGTGAGTTGATGTAATAATGTGTAAGACAATATATTTTCACAGATAGCTCAAGAAGACAACACAATCCTTTACATCTTCTGATTGTGGTAAATATATAATATTGCTTCTCTTTGGTACTAAAAAGCTGACATTTATCAGGATGACATTTCAAGCAGATAAAGAGGAGCAGATGTTGTGCATTCATTCTCTCTCTCTCATTCTCACCCTCTATCCATCTCCTTTTCTTTCTCTCTCCATCTCTCTCCCTCTCACCCATACTGCAGTAATTGAAAACAGTGTTGTAACCCACTTTCTGCAGCTCTCACTCTTCTGTACTGTGACTGTGAGAGAGGTTTGAAACTGGATGAGGGAGGGAGGCAATAGGGATCCATTGTGTGAGGTACATATACTCAATGCATTTGGTATTATCAAACCTTTGTCAAAACAGACTTGTTGTGATTGTCCTTATTTCCACACAGAATCCCATCCAAGTCATCTTGTGAAGAGCCATGTACTGTATATCAATATTCAAGACCGAATAGGAAGACAGAAACAGTGGAAGTTAAATTGCACTCAAGTTAAGGATACGGGTAAAAGTATGCTTTACAAATGGAGGCCCTGTAAGTTATGGTTCAAACTGTTATGGATAATAATAGGTAAGGGTGTTAGTAGCAGGGTGTCTTGTGTATAACTAGCCTTAGAATCAACCTAAACGCAAACAAACATCAATATTATAAAAATGGTGAGGTAGTTTTCTGTAAAATGTGTATGGATTATCAGCTCCACTTTAAACAAGCTACAATTTATGAAGGCTTGAACTCTTAGGTTAGCTCTAGTGCTTTCTGGGAAAACATGTTTTTCTTGTTAAATCTTGCATCAGGCCACAGGAAGCTTGGCACATCTCAATCAGTTACACCCATTCCACATACTGAACAAAAATATTGCGCTGTGAACATTCCAGGACTTCCTCCCAGAAGATATCTCATTTTATGCTGTGCAATGACCAACATAAACCTTTGTATTGTATGAATGCTACACGACGCAGGCACATAGCAAATCCTCAATCATTTGTTTTAGACATTTCTGCAGACAAAATTAAAGATTGATTGGATTATGTAATATTGAAGCTTGAATACAATTTAAAATTGCCCAGCTTCAGTAAAATATGAGGTGTAACCATAACAGATGTAACCATGACAGATGGTTACAATGCCATCAGGAACGTCTGAAAGCTTAGAGCTCGATTCAGAGCTGCGCTCAAGGCATTGCTCTGCATTCACGGTAAAAGCCAAGTCAGTGTACTCAGTTAAGAATAACACAATGTCAGGTGTTTTTCTTGCACATTTCACTGTGTGGTTTCATATCAAAACGACCTGTCCACTTTAAGTGGAATAGTGCAGCTTGTTCCCTCTGTGCCCTCCTTGGTGTTGGGAAAAAGTGGACAGTATAATAATGTGCACAGCTTCATGCGGCACTGGGGTTTAATTATGTAGAAATGCATAGATGCAAAGGATAAAGCAATACACAAGCAAAACCCCTGCTGAATTCTCTCTGTGAACCTATATCTCTCTCTCTCGCTTGCTTATGGTTTTCTGCAATGATACACATTTAGTTTATTTCCATGTCCTTTATGGTACTGTGATGAGAACCTAATAATAAATAAATCATACAAGTAAACGATTTTAAATGTAGGTCCAAAATAAAAATGTTTCGGTTACATCGTTACCATGGGCTGCGATATTAAAGCATCACAGAGCGATGCCAGAAATATGGATTTAATTACAATCCATTAACCCAGCCTGACGTCTACACTAATTGCACCCAGACACAGAATTCAAACTTGCTGCAGGCAATCACGCCTCCCTAGAGTCAGAGAAAGACAGAAGATATTTTCTACTGTCTGAGCTGAGGAAACAAACAAAACAATCGTTGAAGCTTAATTCCGCTACAGACGTTTGCTGCTATACTGCTGGCCTCTCTCTCCATAGCTCTTGAAACCGTTATGTCTCTCCCTAGCTCTTCAAATCCAATGTTGAGTGCTGCAGCTGGGGAGAGCTGGTTTGAGGCACTTGTGAGCTTAGTTGTATGACAAATGGAGAAGCAGACATTCCTATGAGTTTTTCCTTTGGTCCTCTCATGAAACACGACACAGAAGTACACTTTCATCTCATTGTGTCTTACCTGTTGTGCAGACATACCAACACCAGATCCATTATGAATTCCATGGTTGAGGACAATGTAGTAACTGGCCCATTCATAGTAGTCATATTTTACATTTGTTTAAAATATGCACACATACTGTACAATGGAGTGGGATTCCCATGCCCAATAATACCATACATTTTATGGTGGCCCCAATCAGCCTTCTAAATATTTTATTTCATGTTTGCTGCCTGAATTGTTTGTCTGTGTCTACTCCTCTGTTGCCTTGTGCCTGTGTTGCAGCCTGGAAGAGGCTGCTGACATGTGAGAGACTGTCGCTTCTTGTTTGATGCTCCAGCCTTACAACTCTGCAGGGGATGTTTCTATTGTAACACTTTCATCTCCACCGCACCATGAAGATAAGCAACGCCCAGTTTCCTTTCAGACCAGTATATATCAACACTAGGCAATCCTCTGAGGTAGCTCACTGTGGCAGGCACTTTGCTTAGACCAGGAGGAAGGACTGGGGGTTTCTATGCTGACATGTTGGTGGTATATTTATCCACCTTGAATACAGAGCGAAAAGCCTAAATGTCCCGTTCCTGTCAACAGAGGATCCAAGATGACGATCATTGCCATGGGTGATGTGGAACCCGTGCAGTGGAAGAGACATGTAAATACCTCAGCCCGCATTATGGTGTTTGCTTCCACAACACAGACCATCCTACCAGTTCTATCTCTGATTGATATGAAGCAGAAAGTCCATGATTCTTTGTTAACAGATTCAGTAATGTTAGCTAACAAAACATCTGTAAGAATGAGAGAGTTGTATATTGCCTTCCTTCCTGGAAGATGTTTATGAAATGTTGCTCTATGCCAAATGTTCCAAGTGATTTAGAGCTAGATTTCTTCCTTAGCCTGTAGCTAGCAGGTTTATCTTTGGGAATCGTTTTCAGCCATCCCTCATGCTCTGAGGCAGTGTTATTGACCAGAACACCAGTCCTAAGACCACAGAAAATGCTCTCTGACTTTTTGACTTGGGCACCAAGTGTTAATTATGCTCAAAATGCATGTTTAAGATTCACAAATCATTTGTGAGAAATAAAGGTTTCTCTTCCGACCCCTCTCTCTAGCCCTCCTCTCGTTGCCGTGTGTCTTCATCACAGGCACATAACAGTCAGCTCTTTATGCTAGGAATAAAAACATCCACATCACAATATTTAATTGGGAAGCCACAAGGGAGCTTAAATGCTTTTCAGCTCATACTAAACTAGGTCAATGCAAAAATACCATCTGGGTAGACTTAGTTTGATAGACTGAGCCAATGCTGATCACACTCAAGTACTGAGGTCTAGAACGATTGTCATGTAACTGAGTTATTAAAAGTCTCCGTATGTGCTGGAACATGGGGTTGACGCTAAAGTGTGTTGGTCAGCATCCTTTTAGTTGGTGTTTTTCTCAGTCGCCAGTGTTTTGCTCTACAGTGTGAATATAATGTATTCTCTCTCTGCTTCATTTTTCTAAACGCCTCTCAAACACACAGCAGTCTCTATTTATCAAAGGGTGTTTCTCCCACCACCGCACTAAAGAATGCAAACAGCAACTTGTCTGGATCGGCCCAACCATGAAATTACCTTAATTTTGCTCTCTCAGCAAGCTCAACACCATATGAATGGCTGTAAAATAAAGAACTCTGGGCTGAATTCACAGGAAGGCGGCAAAGGTCATCTGTAGTTATCAGAATTGTGTATTTGTGTTACCTACGTGTTTCTATGAGTTTGCAACAGTTATTTTTCTCCCATAGGATTTCTTACCCTGCCACTGTGTGTTAGATAAGCGTCTATTGTTTGAGTGTTTACTTGTGTATGTTGTGGTATTTGTGTGCTCGCTTATAAGTTCTTTAAGTGTTGCTTCAGTCCAGAGGCTACTTCTCCTCATTACTGGCCTGTCTGGCAGCCAGCTAACCACGATCTTCCTCTCAATTCTCATTCTCTATCCTCAGCCAACCACACACTCTTTCAGTCCCCACTATCCAATCCCAATCCAGATGGTAGTGACTAGATGGGATACAGCTTTTGTCAGATTTGACTTTTCGTAGCAGGTTTAGGAGAATTTACACAGCAGGTTTGGCTAATTAATGTAGCAGGTTAGGAGAATTTGGTTAAGAATAGGAAAAGGGTTAGGGTTGGAAGGCCACTGACCCCCTGACCTTCATGGGAATGATGTCATGCATGGAAAAACACAAGTGAAAGCAGTCTTCTCTGACCTGTACTATCCTAGTTAATACTCTTACACTCACATACATACATGCATACAAACATACATGCATACAAACATACATGCATACAAACATACATACATGCATAAATACATACATACATACACGCATACAAACATACATACATATACACTCCTTCTTACTGCACTTAATGTCCTTCATGCTTGTTTTGTTGTTTATCTTTCCCTGTCTTATCACAAGACATCCCATTAAATATCTTATCACAAGACATCCCATTAAATGACACACTGACACTTCCTGTTTGTACATTATAGTAATGGCAGTTTCAGAAGCAGCCTGAGCTGGTCACAATGCATTTTATATACGATTCTGTATAATAGTGGCACCAATTAGGCTACTGTCACAAAACTCAATTTTTGTCCTCACATCAACAAACGGTACACGGAATGCCTATTATTTGATTAATGGTCGAAATGGCATGATTTACTGAACCTAGTCGAAGACTACATCCTACATCTTTGTCAAGGAGACTTGCAATTGTTACAGAAGCTAAAGCATAAATGGTGAAGGGATCTACATTGATCCTGAGGGAAGTCACATTTTTATGCGCACTCTGTTATAAGATGGCACTGGAGAAGAAGGCAGACGTTTTACGCGCCCCCAGCCGATTGTGTTTTTTTGTTTGTTTATGTCACGCCCTGACCTTAGTTCCTTTTTTATGTCTCTATTTTGTTTTGGTCGGGGCCTGAGTTGGGGTGGGCATTCTATGTTGTTGTTCTATGTTTTCTTTTCTATGTGTTTGGCCTGGTATGGTTCCCAATCAGAGGCTATCGTTGTCTCTGATTGAGAACCATACTTAGGTAGCCTTTTCCCACCTGGTGTTTTGTGGGTAGTTGTTACCTGTTTTTGTTTTCACTTTTCAGGACTGTTTCAATTTTCATTTCTTACATTCACTTTGTTATTTATAAATAATAAATAATCATGGACACTTACCACGCTGTGTTTTGGTCCGATCCTTCCTACTCCTCATCCGATGAAGACGAAGATCGTTACAGTTTATTTGTGTTGTTTGTAACTTATCTGGTACTAAATGTTGCCAGTACCGTCTCTTATGACCAAAAATAACTTCTAGACATTAGAACTGTGATTACTCACCATGGACTAGCAGAATCCTTTTTTTCCTGGCATGACTAACGAGCCCGACGCAAAGGATATACTGCTTCCTCGGGAACAGGCCCCAATCCCCGTGAACTGTGTGAAGAGGAGGTGTAGAAAGAGGGGCCGAAGGATGGGCTGCCTTCTGAGAATTCATAGGCTAACGAATAAACCCCCACTTCCCTCCATTCTGCTAGCAAATGTGCAATCTTTGGAAAATTAAATTGCCGAGTTACACGGAAGATTGAACTACCAAAGGGACATTAAAAACTGTAATGCTTCATAGAGTCGTGGCTGAACGACGACAATATCAACATACGGCTGTCTGGTTATACGATGTAACGGCAGGATAGAACAGCGGCGTCTGGTAAGATAAGAGGCGACGGTCTATGTATTTTTGTAAACAACAGCTTGTGCACGATATCAAGTCTTGAGCTATTGCTCGCCTGAGGTAGAGTATCTCATGATAAGCTGTGGACCACACTTCCCACAAGAGAGTTTTCATCTGTATTCTTTGTAGCTGTTTACATACCACCACAGTCAGAGGCTGGACAGCATTGAATGAGCTGTATTCCCCCATAAGCAAACAAGAAAACGTTCACACAGAGGCGGCCATCCTAGTAGCCGGGGACTTTAATGCAGGGAAACTTAAATCCATTTTACCAAATTTCTATCAGCATGTTAAATATGCAACCAGAGGAAAAATAACTCTGGACCACCTATACTCCACCCACAGAGATGCATACAGAGCTCTCCCTCACCCTCCAATTGGCAAATCTGACCGTTTTGCTAGCCGCTTTCAAGGAGCGGGACTCTAACCCTGAAGCTTATAAGAAATCCCGCTATGCCCTTCGACAAACCATCAAACAGGCAATGTGTCAATACAGGACTAAGATTGAGTCATACTACACTGGCTCTGACGCTCGTTGGATGTGGCAGGGTTTGCAAACCATTACAGACTACAAAGGGAAGCACAGCCGAGAGCTTCCCAGTGACACAAGCCTACCAGATCAGCTGAACTACTTCTATGCTCGCTTTGAGGCAAATAACACTGAAACATGCATGAGAGCACCAGCTGTTCCAGAAGACTGTGTGATTACGCTCTCCGCAGCCGATGTGAGTAAGACCTTTAAACAGGTCAACATTCACAAGGCTGCAGGGCCAGACGGATTACCAGGACGTGTACTGCGAGCATCCGCTGACCAAGTGACTAAACACCTCCCTTTGCAACTGGATCCTGGACTTCCTGATGGGCCGCCCCCAGGTGGTAAGGGTAGGTACACAACACATCCACCACACTGATCCTCAACACAGGGGCCCTTCAGGGGTGTACGTGCTCAGTCCCCTCCTGTACTCCCTGTTCATTCATGACTGCACGGCCAGGCATGACTCCAACACCATCATCAAATTTGCTGATGACACAACAGTGGTGGGCCTGATCACCGACAACGACGAGACAGCCTACAGGGAGGAGGTCAGAGACCTGACAGTGTGGTGCCAGGACAACAACCTCTCTCTCAACGTGATCAAGACAAAGGAGATGATTGTGGACTACAGGAAAGTTCACATCACATGGTTTCCACATCACCAACAAACTAACATGGTCCAAGCACACCAAGACAGTCGTGAAGAGGGCACGACAAAACCTATTCCCCCTCAGGAGACTGAAAAGATTTGTCATGGGTCCTCAGATCCTCAACAGCTGCACCATCGATTGCATCACTGCCTGGTATGGCAACTGCTCGGCCTCCGACCGCAAGGCACTACAGAGGGTAGTGCGAACGGCCCAGTACATCACTGGGGCCAAGCTTCCTGCCATTCAGGAGCTCTATACCAGGTGGTGTCAGAGGAAGGCCCTAAAAATTGTCAAAGACCCCAGACACCCCAGTCATAGACTGTTTTCTCTGCTACCGCATGGCAAGCGGTACCGTGGTGCCAAGTCTAGGTCCAAGATGCTTCTAAACAGCTTCTACCCCCCAAGCCATAAGACTCCTGAACATCTAGTCAATCAGCTACCCATACTATTTGAATTGTCCCCACCCCCTTTTCACACCACTGCTACTCTCTGTAGTCATCTATGCATAGTCACTTTAATAACTCTAACTACATGTACATAACACCTCAACTAACCAGTGCCCCCACACACTGATCCTGTACCGGTACCCCCCCTGTATATCGTCTCACTATTGTTATTTTACTGCTGCTCTTTAATTACTTGTTTCTTGTATCTCTTATTCTTATCCATATTTTTTTGAAACGGCATTGTTGGTTAGGGGCTCATAAGTAAGCATTTCACTGTAAGGTCTATATACCAGTTGTATGCAGCGCATGTGACTAATAACATTGTGACTAATAAGATTTGACTGTCTTCACTGGTGTATTGTTTTACCGGCATCAGCTTTCAATAAGCATAGTCTTACTGTATGAATCCAGATGTGTTCAGTAGGAGCATTTTCCACCATACAATTCCTCTCATTAGATGGGACAATGCCCTTATGTTTGGCTGAGAAAATTGGAATCGATTGTAGAGAACAAAAAAAGAACCAGCTGAAATGAATCTGCTCAGTTTTGCAGATTAGACGATAATGCTCGATGTAGGGAGTTTGGACAATGCTGTGAAAAAAACATGGGAATAAAAAAACTAAAATAATACTCTACACACAGTTTCAGATTACATCCAGAGAAGGTTACATGATAATGCTCAGGTGGAGGCAGTTAATTGTTGCTGTCCAAATTGCCAAGAGCAATGTTATTTTCTAAGCAGCCTACCCAATTACATTTACCCTGGACAAAAGCCTGGAATGGAGCTCCCCCTTCGGAGTCATGGCCATTACCAACCTCTCACCTTTATCACATATATCTTTATGCATAATACTTGCCAAAGAGTATTTAAAAAGAGAGATCACAGAGATGTGGATGACCACAGTATCTCCAATTGAATGGTGCCAATTTGAGAAAATAATACTCCCTCTACTGCCTCCAATAGACAGGGATTAAGCATACCCCTATAAAGGTGTTCTGGAGAGTCTTTGCTGGGGCCCCTTGATATAGCTTTTCCAGCTCCACCTCAGCTGGAGGGCAGTTGGACCCAAAAAACAGTGGGGAGGGATGAAATGCAGAGCCCCACTTTGGCTAGTTGATTGGAATTCTGTTGACCATGTGTTTCCTCCTTGCACTGCACTGGGGGGGGGGGGGGGGGGGGGGGGGGACCACATTCTAGGAGAGTGTACGACTCTCAGCCCAGTTTGGCGACAGTGGATTAAAATACTTAAAATGTATAGGTGGTTTCTGTGTGGCATTGTCACATTATTGCAATGAACTGTTCTGCCCAGTGGACAGGAGCGATTCACTATGTCCAAAATGTTCTAAACATATTCCTAACTCTTTGTGTAACTTTTTTCTAGAAATCAGTTTAATGTGTGAAAACACTCTAGCCCCATAGAGTATCCATCCTAGAAACACCCTCTATGTGATACTGGTAACCCCACTGGTACCCTGTGTATGTAGCCAAGTTATCATTACTCATTGTGTATTTATTTTCTCCACCTGTTATTATTTTTCTGTTATTCCATTTTTTTCTCTCTGTATTGTTGGGAAGGGCCTGTAAGAAAGCATTTCAATGTTAGTCTACACTGGTTGTTTACGAAGCATGTGGCAAAAAACATTTGATTTGATTTGATATGATTTGATATTTCCACAGTCACAGAAGGCTGAGGCCCAGAGAAAGTATTACCCTACCCCCAACAGTGCCTTTCTTATCTAGTTCCACCATTTCCCATGTAACGTCTCCTTATTAGGTTTATATCTCCAACCAAAATGCTCCTATCTTAAAGATATTGTGGGTAGAATGAAAGTAGCAGTGTAATGTACAAACCAATGATGTCAGCTTGTTATTGACTCTCCAAGTTGAATGACTGAGCAAAGGATAGGGGGTGGGGTGGAATCTATCTATTGCAGTCAGTGACCAGCCAGGCAAAAGTGGGTTTACAAGCGAATGTGGGGGATGGGTGGGATCCTGCAGTCTCGTTTCCGCAGACAAAATCTCTCCCAGTAGCTGCGCAGCTTTTAAATAGTTTACAATAATCTCTCCCCTGTATTCTGATGAGAACTCAATTAGAATAGCTAGGAGCAGAGGCTGCCATTATGGACAAAGTGGAATGTCACGACAGAGATAATTGAGGGTAATGTTGAAATGGATAACATATTACAACCTCTCATAGCAAACAGAGGGTAGAATTCAAAAACTGTTTTGCTAAACGAAGGAGGGTGCAAATGTATTAAAAGGGGGGAAATACTAAATTACACATTACGTAACATGTTTCACAGGAAATGCTTCTCCGTTGCTGCCAAAACCACAGTCCTGACTCAAACTGCAAAGAGCAGAGGAGTTGGACGATCACATACGCTTTTCTCTCCCACCCCTCAGCACACAAGGAAAAAATATTCTGTGCACATTTATGTGGTGCTTTATAAATTCCTTATCAGATTCGGGTTTGTATTCATATTGTAATGAAACAGCAGGGAGCAGGTCTCGAACCATCGACCGTCGAGCCCGAGGTCCGGCGCGCTATCGACGGTGCCGCAAAAGCATGCTCGCACGGCAGAGTCGATTTCCTCGCTTATAAACCCAGGGTCGTTCTCCCTTCTTTCAGAGGGCACGTCCTCGCGCCTACAGGAACGCGCTCACCGACCAAGCACACGTGTCGTGGATGCAAGGTCCGATCACTTCTGATTCCTGCGCTTATAAACCCAGGGTCGTTACACTATGATCAAAATGAAATGTATATACAATCACACCATCTAAATTGATATTGAGTTATTTCTAACTCTATTTTACAATGATTTTACAATGATGGTGAGTTCACGTGCAACTGTACAATAACTTATTATTTGTCAAACTCACAAATTACTGAAACAACATGGAAGCATACTTACAAAACCTGCAAACAAAAAAACTGGTTTATCTATAAAAGCACAACCCATTTGTTTACATATTATGTAAAAGAAATCTCTATAAATAAAGATATTAATGCAGATCTCACAGGATGGCTTACATCGAAATTGCATAAACAATTACCAACTTGTATTATTTTGGTTTCAAATAAGAGCATTTTCTCTCTTCTATGCTATGTAGTTTCCTCTGTCTTCTCTCTGGAGGACAGTTAACTGTCTGTGTTAGATTTACCATTTGTAAATGTTAATGTACAGAGGTTTGGATCGATTCAGAAATAGAACAGCCCAGGCTCCACGCCTATTGACTGAAAGAAAAGTATGCAACCTCAAGCAGCACTTGGTTGTGCTCCTGAATAATTTATTCACTTATCTACAGTAGGAGTTTCAATCTTAATGATTTACGTTGCACTCAAATTATACCATATCACAGTATCTACATTACTGAGTTGTTATAAAGCTGTATTACACAAAATCCTTCTTTGCTAGAAACCGGAAATTCTCAAATAACTTTTCCTTGCCCTGTAAATATAATTTCCTTGCGCTATGTACAGGCATATCTAGATGCTGCAGACATTTCAAATACTAATTCTGTGCCATCACACAGAATTTATAGGCAGAGAGAAGAAATGTCTCCCTGTCAGTGGGGAAGGATGGTTGGGATGTAATCAATGGCTTGCATTGTCAGGGTTCGGCAAAGGGCATCTACTGGCTCTGCTGTTTAGATGGCCAGGGTCACGTAAAGTTGTGGAGACCTCCTAGGGGCTATAGATCTATTGAACAGGGCACTGAAACGTCATTAGTTGAAAGAGAAAATGTAACTCTGTTGGGCGAAATACAGCATGTACAATCAAAGCAGAAAGATTTGTGACCCGTTGCCATGAAAACAGGGCAACCAGTGGATCACAAACATTGTAAATACCACCAATATTTATCTGTTTACTCATCTTCCCCTACTATTCATACTACAACTATTTGCACATTGTTAAACACACTGTACATAGCTGATAATTTAACATTTAAAACCTTTGAGTGCAATGTTTACTGTACATTTTTTAAATGTTTTTTTGTTGATGTTGATTTTTGTTTCTTCTCACTTCTGTTTCTTCTTTATTTGACTTGATTTGTCAATGTAAACATGTTTCCCATGCCAACAAAGCCTGATTGAATTGAAAAGGGGGGATCGTTTTCTCTCTCCATCTCACTGTCACACACACACACACCATCATGCAATACAACAATACAAATCATACAGTATTTTACACATCATGATATGACCATGGATTCCTGAAGACTATTGCTAGAGCCTTCTCCTGAGATCCCAGCGAGGGGTGAGATGTCTGAAAATAACTGCCTTACTTCTTCTCCTCTTTTCCCTACCACTGTTCACTTGTCTCTCCCTGGTGTGTGCCGTAATGGGCATTACACTGGCAGTCCTCTGCCCAGAGGAGCTTCAGACTCTACTCTGCCTCTCATCACTCCCCTGCTTTGTTTCCAGAGACTCCCTCCTCAGTGCTTTTGAGTTGTCTCAAACAGCTCATTCTTATCTTGTCTCTACTCTCTATCCTCACCTCACTGGCCTATTCACCCAAGACTAAAATGTAGATTTATGATTCCAACCTACAAAGCTAAATAGAGATCTGAATATCCTCCTTATCTAAATCTTGTAGGGGTTGGGAGTGTGTTGGTGACATGAAACCTTAAGCATAATAGGGCTATCATTTAAAGATGTTGCATGTTACATTTCAGCAAACTATATTAGGCATGCTCTCTTACTTTACAGTATCATGATAAAAACAAAAACATCTGTTGGAGGGGTGTGAACTATTATAATATTATTCATGTTTTCAACCAATGAGAATGAGAGCCAATCTTGAAACAGGAAGACCCTGCAGTTTGTACACGTGTAACAGAGTATCCTTTCCCTATCCCGACCTGGGGTGCGTTCAGTTCGATTCAATGTTTGCTAAGTTGTGTGACGGTTTCTACAGAATTACATTTTTCCCTAAAAGTTTTTCAATGTTCTTGAACATACTTCAGAGGTGGAGGCTCCACTTTTGAGGTGGAGGCTTCTGAGGGGAGGATGGATCATAATAATACCCGGAATGGAGTGAATGAATGGTATCAAACACATGAAAACCCCCAAAATATTTTGACACCATTCCATTGACTCCATTATTATGAGCCATCCTCCCCTCAACAGTCTCCATTTTTGATGTATTTAAAGGGTAGCGGTGCATTTTGAACCCAAAACCTAGTTAGCTGTGTGTGCACTAGTAGTGGCCAATAATATTGTTCAATAATTTCTAATCATATAATGCCACAATCCAACAAAGATCCTGCTTACATCAATGTAGGCCTTTAGAAACAACCAGTGGTTAGGCCTAGATTAGATTGTTTGTTAGTTAGACTGTTATTTATACATGATCATAACCAGAGTAATTAGATCAGGACAGGCATCATTATTCTTAACATTGGATATTTTTTTGCTGTTGTGTATTTGTATCATCATAGCTAGTTTTTTCTGTGGAACTGGGACTGGAACATCTGTTCATTAGCACCATCTTGTTTTAAAGGTCCAATGCAGCTGTTTTGATCTCAATGTCAAATCATTTCTGGGTAACACTGAAGTACCTTAGTGTGGTTTGTTTTCAATTAAAATTATCAAAAACTAAAATGATCAAAAACAAACAAAAATAGCTTCTTAGCCATTTCTCAAGCAAACATGTAGCGAAGACTGTCTGGGAGTGTTCTGAGTGGGGAGGGGAAAATGGCAAATTTGCTGTTATTGGCAGAGAAGTTAGGAACTCTCTTTCTTATTGGTGTATTAACTAATTTGCCGCCTTGTGAGGCAGGCCAAAACTATCCCACCAAAACAGGCTGAAATTTCAGGCGGTCTTTTCAAACAGCTCTTATACTTAAAGGGTGTTATCATAATTTTCACAATTTCACAGAATTATTCCAACCTTAGTGTGGAAATATATAAACTCAGCAAAAAAAAACATCCCTTTTTCAGGACCCTGTCTTTCAAAGGCAATTAATAAAAATCCAAATAACTTCACAGATCTTCATTGTAAAGGGGTTAAACATTTTTTCCCATGCTTGTTAAATGAACCATAAATAATTAATGAACATGCACCTGTGGAACGGTCGTTAAGACACTAACAGCTTACAGATGGTAGGCAGTTAAGGTCACAGTTATGAAAACTTAGGACACTAAAGAGGCCTTTCTACTGACTGAAAAACACCAAAAGAAAGATGCCCAGGGTCCCTGCTCATCTCCGTGAATATGCCTTAGGCATGCTGCAAGGATGCATGAGGACTGCAGATGTTTATGTCTCAATTGTTGAATCTTAATCTTAATAATCTACAAATATTTTCAAATTTTAAGTTTGCTGAAAATAAACACAGTTGACAGTGAGAGGACGTTTACATTTTTGCTGAGTTTACGTATATATATATATATATCAAAAAAGATGATTCTCCTATGTTATATATTATTATCATATTTTTTGACTGCACTGGGCCTGTAACAGGTCAAACCAATTTTTACATCTACCATAATTCACATCTATTTAGCTTCCAAGAATAGATGGTTAACTTGATAGCTCACTAGCAAGCTAACTTAACAATTTAGCATTGTGCTACATCATCCTGGCACTGCCACCCCGTTTTACTGCAGTTTAGACCCTTCTTTGGGAAGTCGTTCAACTTTAATTTCCAAAAATATTTTTTTTTTGTAGATTTAGTAGCTAGCTGTTTAGGCAAGACACACCAGTGGTATTTAAAAATGCACCAGATGTTTTTTTGTTATGTTTTTACATAATTCACCTATTTCAGACCAGTGTGTGATACATGATGTTGTAGATATTAGCATTCTTTTATAGAGATTTCTGCATCTGCGACAAAAATGTGTTTAGTGCTCTAATGTGTATTTTCTATAAAGACTATTTCAACAACATCAGGTATATAGGTACATAAAGCACTGCTTTATACTGCGACACTTATTTTAATGTTTTTGTGTCCTCCAGTTTCTACCTAACTGCAGAGAATTGGCTGCCTCATTTTTGCCTGGAGAGTCACCTCCTCAGTGTTTCAGTGTCTGAAGCCGTTGGCTGGTTGTGAACCGTTTGGCTCTTTCTCCACTAGCAAGCAACCTCACAATGTACCCCAATTGCTCTTCAATGTAATTTTTTTAAAGGATTTATCAAATGCTACACTTATGTAATCAAAACACATGGCTCATTTGGGATTTTAACTACCAAGCTGCCATCTCGGAGTAGACTTATAACGCTTTATTGTGACTATATTTTAGAAAATAGCGGTGGAGGAGGAGATTCCATATAAGGAGCACAGCAGAGAAGGCACCCCTTGTGTAATCTGGGCATTTAAGTAAGTGTTTTCTTGGCTTTTCTCGTGATTGTAGGTCATATACAATACACTACGAGACGCATTCATTGTACACTATTGTTTGTAGGTGGTTATGATCAATTGTTTCAGTGTCACGGACATTTATTTTGGTGATTTCACAAAGGTGGGGGATGGGCAGCGTCAGCGTGTGTCCGCGCGCGCATGTGTATGAATGTGTGTGTATGTAAATATGTGCGCGTGTGGTGACTAGAAGCTTGCTTCCTACGCCTGTCTACAACTTCACAGGCTGTGAAAGGTTGTTTGTTAGCCACTTTAAATGTATGATGATGATGATGATTATCATCACTGCCAAGCATTTTAGCGAAACCATTAGAAAAGTTTTATCAGAGGGGTTGAAAACAGATTTGTAGCCACAAATCTAGCTTTTAATGTAAGCTTTGTTGTGACACATGGACACAAATAAGCATGTTACACCATTAACTGGCTAGCAAAACAAAATGGATTTGGATATGTGGAAACATTTATTTAGGCGCATGTTAACTTATAAATCATAATAATAATAATAAAGAAACAAAATCAGAGCTTATTGACAATTCAGCAATGTAACACATGAGTGTGGGGGAAGGGAACTCCGATTCAGAGAGTGCTGCTCTAGTGGCGCATTTACCCGGTGTGTTACCCAAAAGGCTCAGACTTTTCTGTTTCCTTCTGCACCTTGTCGCACTAGGCCATGGCTCTGGCGGACCTGCTCTCACTTGGGGCCAAAGCCAGACCACTGGTACTTTTCAGCTTTCATTTCATAACAATGGCTCACTGAACTTGAACACCTTTTCACAAGGCAAATGTTTTGAAAATGCAGAGGTTGTTGAGCCTGCTTTTTAGAAGTCCTCAGTGCCAGCCCTAGCTATGGCAACACCATTTCACTAGCATAACATAAGGGTGTATACACTACTAGTGTAACTGGGGCGGCAGGGTAGCCTAGTGGTTAGAGCGTTGGACTAGTAACCGGAAGGTTGCGAGTTCAAACCCCCGAGCTGACAAGGTACAAATCTGTCGTTCTGCCCCTGAACAGGCAGTTAACCCACTGTTCCCAGGCCGTCATTGAAAATAAGAATTTGTTCTTAACTGACTTGCCTGGTTAAATAAAGGTAAAATAAAAATAAAAAAAATAAACTGGTGTTATAGTCGAAAAGCAGCATAGCTCAACTTAATGACACAGCAATAGCCTAGTTGATGTCCAGGGATGCTGCCACATGTTGACTCCAATGCTTCCCACAGTTGTATCAAGAATGGTTCACCACCCAAAGGACATCCAGCCAACTTGACACAACTGTGGGACGCATTGGAGTCGACATGGGCCAGCATACCTGTGGAAACTGTTGCGTGTGAAAAACCCAGCAGCATTGCCGTTCTTGACACAAACCGGTCCGCCTGTCACATACTACCATACCCTGTTGAAAGGCTCTTAAATATGTTGTCTTGCCCATTCACCCTCATGCACAATCCGTCTGTCTCAAGGCTTAAAAATCCATAATTAACCTGACTCCTCCCCTTCATCTACACTGACAGAAGTGGATTTAATAAGTGACATCAAGAAGAGATC
The DNA here is from genome assembly GCF_057628025.1 of Oncorhynchus mykiss. Taxonomy (NCBI): domain Eukaryota; kingdom Metazoa; phylum Chordata; class Actinopteri; order Salmoniformes; family Salmonidae; genus Oncorhynchus; species Oncorhynchus mykiss. Next base: position 72,412,392 of record NC_143026.1, on the reverse strand, counting down.
ATAGCTTTAACCAGGATACACCTGGTCAGTCTGTCATGGAAAGAGAAGATATTTTCTTATATCCTAATATCCTAAAATATCCTAATATTTTGTTCACTCAGTGTATATTCCAGTTGTATTGCTTGACCTAAGAATTTATATTGAATTTAAATGTTGCAGGTAAACCTAGCTCCTGTTTAAGATGGTATTGACCCAGTATTGTCTGACCACTATGCTTTATTATATTATGGGGATATTCAATCAGTGAAATGATCTATTAAAACAATAGAACAAAGGCCTAACACAACACTAGTCTAGTTAATGATCTGCTTTATACACAAGATGCCTATATTCATACTTCATATAGACATTAAGTTGATCATATTTACATAGCTTAAAGTCTCACCCTCTTACTAGCTAGTGGTGGACTAGCTCAGTTATGTAACAGGTGCTTGACAGTAGACTGAAGGAACATGTGGGGGAGGGGTGGGATGAGTGGATTTCAGTTCTTCAGCTGCAGTTCTTTGTTTCATAGATTGCCAGGACCTTGCCAGGACCATGACAGAACAAGACATAAATACAAAATCATCTATCAATAGTTCTCATACCAAATCATATTTAATTTAAATGGCACACATAGGCTGAGAATTTAACAATCAGAAATACAGTCAGAAATATGATCTTAGTTCAGGCTAGTTCTTATTGTGTGTTCACATGCTTTATAATTGGAAACTTGGGACTACTGATGAAACTCCCGTATAAGCCAAACTCCATGTGCGCTTCCAATTTGGGAATACTAGTGGGAAACTTGGATAGCGTCGTTGTACCCCACGTTTCCCAGTTAGGCTAGACAGTTCAGAATTTTCTTCTTGCAAGGAGCATGTGAACGCAACCTTACACCAATAGGCTATATGACAGTTGGTTTGTTTTAAACCTTCACAATGAGCCTTATTTAGCCTAAATAATGTATTGAGCCAAAGGGAAATCAAGTGACATGACTGACAGAGCTAGACTTAGCCTAGGCCCAATAGTAATAATGCTGACCTCTACGCTAATTTGAAGGGGGTTCAGCTTGGAAGGAATGATGAAGCTCCGTTGAGGGTTAGGATAAATATAAAGATATAATGCGTAGCTAGAGAGATGAGAAGTTAACTCTTCTTCATAAGCTAATATAAATCAGTGCCAGGCTGTGTGTTGGGGACCTTTCCGTTGCTCTGTAATTTGTTTTTCCTCTGGGGAGGCCCAGTGAGACAAACAGCAGCAGCAGCCCCTCTCCTCTTCTCTCCCTGTTGACACTTATCACATGGTGTGTGTTGTGACCCCAGAGGTCAAGTTTAACATGCTGAATGCCCCTGAACCCAGAGCACCCTCCCACTTTAGAGTAGTGCCTCTAAGTCCCAAGGCATACCTTCCCTGTGCTTGAAGCGATCTTTGCTGACTGTGTGATAGGTGATGGCCTCTGTGATTTCTGTGTCCATGGAATGTTTTTTGTAGGTCGTGACACGTGAACACCGGCAATCATTTCCTGTTTAACGTAGGTGGGTGGTAGTGGCTGAGGGGCTTTGCTGCTGTCAGTCGCTTTATTTTTACCATGCTATCGTCATAAATGAGGGGATGGTTCTTCTTCAAATGATTTCATATATTTGTCGTGTTTCCTCTTGTTGTCGCCACAATGCTGAAGTACTTTGTAACAACAGTTGCATTTGGTTGACATTGGTTTGCCTGTAGCTGAAATACTGCCGTACCACCAAATCGACTTTCTCGTTAGCACTAGCAGGACTCGTGTTTCTGACACACACAGAGGTAAAGCCACATTGTTTCTAAACCTGTACTGTATTTGGTAAAGCCCTTTCTCTCCTCACCAGCATCTAACTGTACACTCCAAGCGGGGATGCTTATGATTGGCCAGCATGTGCGGGCCATGCAGAGTGAGAACCCACTTACGATTGGTTAGCATCCTCTGTGCATGTACAGAGTGAATGAACGGGGAGTCTAGAGCATCTCATTGTAAGAGGTACCAAAGTAGTTATTGTTGTATTAACACAGTTTCTAAGAAAGGAGAAAATCGCAGCCTCTTGCAATATGGATATTGCACTTGTCAATATCACAATTTTGATCAGAATAGTGAAACACGCTGGGAATAATGATTGTATTGGTCAAGCAGAGCGATCAATGGAGGAGGAGGAGGCAGCTTTTCTTTGGAGCACATTAAATCTAGGTCAATGTGCAAAACTTTTTTTTTTTTTTACAGCGAATTAAGGATACAGGCAGGTTTAGGGCACTAATCAATATACATCACAGAAATTCAGCATTACAGCGTGATATACATTTAAAGGCAATGTTTCTGTATTAGCGGAGACGGCATTCATGGTAAACGCTGCAGATGGCGGCTCAATTGGAAATTACTTTAACATTTGTATCGTCCAATTTGTAACGCTTCAGCGATACAGATTGAATAGATCCCTTACTCTTAGCTAGCAGCAGTAAGCTAAGAATGACCTGCTTGGTGCCAAAGGCTGTGTTTACATGGGCTGGTCTTTTAGATGGTGTGCACAACTTCCTGAGAAGTCTGACCTAATATTAGAAATCACGTGAATCATATGAACCAGTCAAGGACTGTATGCCATACCAATCAAATGGTAGTCTCTTATTTCACTGACCTGAGTTTAGGACTAATAAAGGAGGAGTAGACCTACAGTATATTCACATGAGTGGCGCAGCGGTCTAAGGTGCTGCATCTCAGACATCTCAGTTCGATCCTGGGCTGTGTCACAACCAGCCATGATTGGGAGTCCCATAGGGCGGCGCACAATTGGCCCAGTGTCGCCTGGGTTAAGGTTTGGCCGGGGTAGGTCATTGTAAATAAGAACTTGTTCTTAACTGACTTGCCTAGTTAACTACGTTTTTTTTAAAAGTGCTAGTTGATTGGCTATGATCCTCATATCCTTTATTTTCAACCAAGAGGAGAGGTGTTCTATTTAGGCCTAAACTTGAGCACTTTTCTTTGGAGCACATTAAATCTAGGCCAATGTGCAAAACATTGCCGATTCTGTGCTATCTATTAAATTGAACTAAAGTTATCAATGATTTAGCATAGACCAGCAAAGTAGAGGGTGGTAATTGACCATTGAAGGTGACTTTAGATTGTCTTCCCATGGGTATCAAAAAATGTGTTGCACAAGTTAAACAGTGAAACCTTCATGTCCATTATTAGGATTATCTAATTTAAATTTCTGACTCGCATGAAATAGCCTGGTGGTTGTATACTGTACAATGAACTACAAACCTTGTGAATGATGAGCCAAAGTCTAGATTCCAGAATCAGGGAAGTAGGCTATAAGTCAAACACAATAACTAAACAAACACAGCAGAATGTATGCTGCAATGAAAATATAGCAAGCTACCAAACACGTTAAACTGCTATTTAATGACATGCTGGGTCTGTAGGATCTCGCTCTTCCTGTGCTGAGCCAAGTAGTCTGACTCGCTTGCTAAGCATTTCCAGGATCTGTATACGTCCAGTAAAATGCTAGCCTACCTTTGCCCATCTTAGAAACTCTGCTATGGAATGTGATCTGTGCTGCGATAACAGCGGGGGAAGGAAAGGGAGAGGAGGAGTTCCCTTACTCATCGGTCATGTAGGCCATCACTTACAACATCTCTTAAAGCTTTAATTAAATACTAATCCCTGGGGTATACTGTATTGACTCTCATCAAATAGCAAGAGGATCCCCTCTCTTAGCACCTTTTCATCTGAAAACTGTGTTACTTAGGCTAGGCTATTTACTGATTTTTGGCATCAAGGACCATCCTGCTTCGGCTTATTAGTTAGACAAATCTAAAGGCTCTAATTTAGTGAACCGTATACTGTTGCTTGCTGAAGTAGTATGGAGAAGCAGACTTGAAGATTAGAATTGGTTGACTTCTGTTTGTGGGTTAGCCTTACACTAAAGGTTGAGTGAAATGGCAATTTAGTTTAACGCTTATTAATGTATTCTAATCAGAATCTCTTTCTTTTGTCCTCAGACTGAAGAAGGATACTGTCATACCTGAATGACGTTCGGGCACATGGTAAGCACATTGACCTCCCTCTATAACCAAGCTGATATCTGAGCTAAATCTTGAAAGTTGATTTTCATAAATGCCTGCTTGTACTATCAAAGCTGTTGTATTGTGAGTAAGGAATTAAGGAGGCTATAGACTATTGGTGAGAAACTATCCTTACCTTGCGTGGTTACAAGCAAAAGGTAGACTTGTTGCACCCACTGAATGATCTAGTGTTGTCACGATACAAGAATTTGGACTTCAATACCAGGTTTAGTATCACAATACTCGATACCGAAACGATACTCGATACCAAGACGATACTTTAAACCGAAACGATACTTGATACCAAGACGATACTTTAAACCGAAACGATACTCGATACCAAGACGATACTTTAAACCGAAACGATACTCGATACCAAGACGATACTTTAAACCGAAACGGTACTCGATACCAAGACGATACTTTAAACCGAAACGATACTCGATACCAAGACGATACTTTAAACCGAAACGATACTCGATACCAAGACGATACTTTAAACCGAAACGATACTCGATACCAAGACGATACTTTAAACCGAAACGATACTCGATACCAAGACGATACTTTAAACCGAAACGATACTCGATACCAAGACGATACTTTAAACCGAAACGATACTCGATACCAAGACGATACTTTAAACCGAAACGATACTCGATACCAAGACGATACTTTAAACCGAAACGATACTCGATACCAAGACGATACTTTAAACCGAAACGATACCAGGGCAAAAAACTGAAAGCGTATTAGCTCAAGTCACAGAATAACCACTGAGCTTTTTTTTATTAACATTGAACAATATGTTGATAGTTGATAGAACTAAAATAACAGCTTGAATATCTTCTATTATATATGCCATTTCATAAAAAAATAACACCATATTAATAACAGAAGAACTGAGACTCAAAGCACACTAAATAATTTGACTAATTACATCTAAACTGTTTTAGAATGTAATTTGATACATATCAGGGTTAATTCAATCTATGACCATAATATTGGGGCAAATGACATTCCTTACAGGTAAATAATTGAATCTATTTAATGAATAATTTAGTTCCAAAATGACAAACAATTTGAAGCTAATTACTGAAGCTTCTACAGTGCATTCGGGAAGTATTCAGACCACTTGACTTTTTGCAAAAAATATTTACTTTACAGCCTTACTCTAAAATGGATTACATTTTTCCCCCTCATCAATCTACACACAATACCCTATAATGACAAAGCAAAACAGGCTTTTAGACATTTTTGCAATGTACAATATCAGTCTGGTGCAGTGGTTGAAGTGCTTTCTTTTAATATTGCCTTTGAACGACAGAAGGCTTTATGTAGCAGTCAACAGAAAGCTTTGCATGCTGACCAGACCGCTCACGCGTATGTTGATTTTGTCCATCCACACCAGACTTGATCAGGACACGCAGGTTGAAATATAAAAACAAACTCTGAACCAACTATATTAATTTGGGGACAGGTTGAAAAGCATTAAACATTTATGGCAATTTAGCTAGCTAGCTAGCTTGCTGTTGCTAGCTCATTTTATTTTACCTGAAATGCACAAGGTCTTCTACTCCGACAATTAATCCACAGATAGAAGGGTAAACCGAGTACTAGAAACAAAATCTCTCCTCCTTCAGTCTTCTTTTTCTTCTTTGGACTTCATATGGCGGTTGGCAACCAACTTTAAGGTGCATTACCACCACCAACTGAATTGTGGACCTCAGTTCACCTTTCAATCACCCACGTGTGTATATACTCCTAAAACCAATGAGGAGATGGGTGAGGCGGGACTTGTAGCGCATCAAGTGTCACAAATATAACCAAGTTCTATTTTAGCGCCTGGCTACGCAGTGTGGGTGCAATGATTGAATAACATGTGAATTTTACATGTCAGCCTGAAGTCAGATGTACTTTGATATAAGTAGCCTTTTTTTTACTCGAATGTTGCAGCTAGGCCTATATTCACAAATGCGAGTGAAATGCATGCAATGTGGAGCCCTGACCATCCGCCAACGTGGCTGGTGAAATACTTACGCGCCATCATTTTAGGCACTGTTCCTGCTGCTATTGTCTCTTATGCAAGACAGCAATATGTATTTTTTGAGTGTACTCAGTGAGCGGTGGATTTAATCTGAGCTTTATTAGGAAGCGTTAGCTTTTTACCTTGAGACCCTAAAATGTTTTTGGGATGATCTTCATAAAGTTTTGATTAAAAACATTCTCAACTGTAACCAGGTTTCCATCCAACCTTTTTATGTGAGTAAAGTATGTTGGATAAAAAATGTCACGACAGGCCTGATAGAAAAAGCAAATTTGTCTATAAACTTTCCATATGTCGACAAAACAAAATACGTTAAACAAGGTGAGATCTTTTTGTTTCTGTAAAATGTATTATCCGAGAAATGGCGGTGGAAACGCTGTTATGCGCAAATATTGATATAATAACCATCATCGAAGTAAACTTGGAGTCACGTGATATGTAGTCTGGTCCTCCCACAACGACTCGGGAAAGCATGCAGTTTATTATGCTACAGATAAGGATATGATGAATTTCACAGTGTGGTAAAAGTGCAAGGTAATGAGCCTGATGCTGCTTTCCAATAAATACAAATGTTCTGTTGACATTGTAAGTAAACAAAATTGTGCCTTGAATAAATGCACCAAGCATGCTGTTGGCTAAACCAACAAGCTCTCACAGTCTCACTGCAGAGTTAGACGTTTATCCACGCTTCTCCAAAGTCAAATTTCGAAGTTGCTCCAAATGTCAAATTCGGAAAGTTAAGGTTTTGGATATTAGCTTTAGACACTCATTCCGAATTGTTAAGGTAAGGGATAAGGTTTGGGATAGGGTTAAAACAAAAAACTAGTGTCCACCGTTGGGATCGAAACTTCTGATCCAGAATCATGGGATTACTTGATGGTAATAGCGCTCACTGTTGCCTCTGGTGGCCTGTTTTAAAGGCATTTCCTGACATCCAATTTCAAAGTCACTTTTGAGTGATCTGCCTGGGCTAAACAGGCCTAAATATACTATAAAGCAGGGATCATCAACTAGATTCAGGCCAATTTTTTTTTTCTTGAGTGGATGGTCAGGGGGCCCGGAACGTAATTACAAATAATTTGTTGGCTCGTGAATTTGTCTGCAAGAAGGCCGAACAGATACCTGGTTGGAACCTCCCCTGGGACATGGATTCTACAAGGTGTGGTGTTCAAACATTGATCAATTGGAATCAATGGACCTAACTTGTGCCATGAAAACATTTCCCATACCATTACACCACTGCCACCAGCCTGTATTGTTCACACCAGGCAGGATGGGCCATGGACTCATGCTGCTTACGCCAAATCCTGACTCTGCCATCAGCATGACGCAACATGAACCGGGATTTGTCGGATTAGGGGCCGCTTCTTCTTGTTGTTAGCTGATGGGAGTGGAACCCGGTGTGGTCGTCTGCTGCAATAGCCCAACCAACGAGTTGTGCGTTCCGAGATGCCGTTCTGCACACCGCTGTTTTACTGCTCCATTATTTTCCTGTTTGTGGCCTGCCTGTTAGCTTGCATGATTCTTGGCATTCTCCTTCGACCATGCTGTTTTTGCCCACAGGACTGCCGCTGACTGGATGTTTTTTGTTTGTCTCACTATTCTCTGTAAACCCTAGACACTGTCGTGCGTGAATAGCCCAGGAGGCTGGCTGTTTCTGAGATACTGGAAATGGTGTGCCCGGCGCCTAGCACCGACGATCATACCACGCTCAGTCACTTAGGTCACTCGCTTTGCCCATTCTAACGTTCAATCGAACAGTAACTGGATGCCTGTCTGCCTTTTATATAGCAATCCACGGCCACGTGACTGTCTGTAGGATCAAACCATTTTTCGTGAACAAGGTGGTACCTGAGACACTGGCAACTGAGTGTGTATATCTCTATTATGCATGGGAATACTTTGGAACAGATTTCCAAAATTAAAATCACTTGGAGCGGATTTTCTGGTGTTTTTAGTCTAATGTCCAGAAATAAAAATCTGAACTTGTGGGGCCAAATAAAATCAGTTCTGCCAGTTGGGGATCCCTGCTCTAAAGATATTAAAGATCGCTTGGCAAGTGTATGGCAGACAGACCATGCAGCATGTTTTCCGTTCCCAAATAGCCGAGATATCCAACATAATCTCATAACCATTTAACATACAAAAGAGGCTTTGACATTTTGTAGTGCTGCAGTATGTTTGTCAATTGCTTATTTTTGACCCTCTGTTTGTCTTGCAGGTTGTGAAACTGGTAGACTGTGCCCTTTCAAAACATATTTGTTGTGAAAACAGACTTACTACTGTGGTAAGTAGCCTGTAGGAAGCTACAGATAATAATGTTTATTGGTCTGCATTTTGGGCTAAATGCTGTGTAATCAGCCTTAATTTCTGGGTAGGATTTTCTCTTTTTATTGGATGGCTTTGTCTTTGTTCCTCAGCTCTGTGAGCATAGATGTGACAATTGTCATTGTAGTGTAGCCTAGTTACTGGGGAAAGGAAAAGCTCTATGGGCTATGGCTATGAGCGCTGTAGTGAATGGATACTAGGCAGGATGGAGAGAGAGGGATGTAAAGGTCCCTCTTGCATACCTCACTCAGGCACGATCAAGGTTTCATACCTCAGACCTCTACTATTGAATAAAAAAACACAGGTCTACCCTTGCGGTTTGTATGCCGATGTGGGAGCGATGGATCAGCGATGGATAAATGGATCATAAATGTGCTCTTGAGATTGGGATTTATATGCTAGCACACTAAGTATGTGGATACCGCTTCAAATGAGTGGATTATGCTATTTCACTCCCATTGATGACAGGTGTATAAAATCAAGCACACAGCCATGCAATCTCCATAGACAAACATTGACAGTAGAATGGCCCATACTGAAGACCTCAGTGAATTTCAACATGGCACCGTCATAGGATGCCACCTTTCCAACAAGCTGCCCCGGTCAACTGTAAGTGTTGTTATTGTGAAGTAGAAATATCTAGGAGCAACAACGGCTCAGCTGCGAAGTGGTAAGCCACACAAGCTAACAACCGCCACGTGCTGAAGTGCATGGCGTGTTGAAATCGGCTGTTGCAACACTCACTACCGAGTTCCAAACTGCCTCTGGAAGCAACGTCAGCAGAAGAATGTCAGCACGTTACCAGCCCCAATGCATAGTGCCAACTGTAAAGGTTGGTGGAGGAGGAATAATGGTCTGGGGCTGTTTTTCATGGTTCAGGCTAGACCCCTTAGTTCCAGTGAAGGGATATCTTAATGTGACAGCATACAATGACATTCTAGATGATTCTGTGCTTCCAACTTTGTGCACAAAGCGAACCATACAGAAATGGTTTGTCGAGATCGGTGTGGAAGAACTTGACTGGCACTTTGCCAAGTGCTAAGAAACTGATTAGCGATAAGATGATGATAACATTTGGAATGAATGTGATTTGCATTTTTGTCCTTTGCAACATTTTACACTGAGAATCTTAAGTTTTTGGGGTCTTTTGTCTTCATCAGTTAAAAATACAGTATGCAAGAACTCAATGTGGCGTTGTCAAGGCTACTATGCAATTAACTTCCAATTCCAACAGCATTGTGCACATGTTGGCTATGTTAAGGCCTGTACTTCATCATTCCAAAGGTGCACATTCACCATTTCAATGTATGGATTGAGTCAGTGTGGGGAAGTTGATTAGACTGTAATGTGAAAGGATCTAGCACTCCAGTGGATTACACACGTTCACCACAAAGTTACGTGATGGCAAGTCGATGTACTTACATGGCAATTAGCCATCCACTAGGGACAATGTGAGTGACTGTTAACACCTAGTATGCTCACAACGAGCTAGGGCTTTGTGGATGGGGTTGAGGAAGACCTAAATCGTGAGCTACGGCTCCGAACATTGTGGGTTCAGTCCCAGTGCAAGGCACAATTTTTTTTTTTTTTAGTCTTCTTTTATTTAATTTTTTAGACCTTAACCACTTGGAATGAATGCCTAAACTTAGCCCCCAAGGTTAGTTTCAGTTTGATTAGTTGACTGGCAGCTGACATGTGGATTCATATTTGGAGGTTAAGAAGTTTGAAATGGGGGGTCGCTATTTGATCATAATTCTGGAGGCTGCGTTTTGTGAAAACCAAGCTACTTTTTGTCTGGTGAGTCCAGCAGTATCAGATGCAGAATGACCTGTAGCCTGATGAATGTTGGCATGACCACTGATCCAGGAGAATAGTCTGCTGGAGAGATGGGAGCTGTAAAATGGAAATACAGCATCATACTGACCAGTCTGTTAAAAAGTCTATACAGGTCCACAATCCACCTCCATCGTTTTTAAGCTCATTCAGTGAGGTTCAGTGCCCTGACAATATGATAATCTTGCAGTTTTAAGGGTCGATGCATTGGAAGGTGAGGCACGACACTATCTCCGCTTCTCTAATCATTTAACAAATCACCTTCATTTCCTAAAATGCTTCATTTCTTAGAGAGGATGTATTTCTTTGTAAACACTGTTGCTCCCAATTCCATCCAGTGAAACTACAGAATGTAGACTGGATGCAGATATAATCACACCTTCTTATGTAGGCTAGGCTGTTGGTGTAGAATGCATATTATTGCAGTGTGAGCATACATAGAATGTCTGAGGTAGGCTAAACTATACTGAATGTGTCTCAAACTATGTCAAACTCTGATGTTCTTTTTGACCTCAAGGAATCCAGAAATGTCACACCTCTACATAGGAGCATGTTATGACTGCATTTCCTTTGAGCTCAACGCTATCTGTGTGCCAGAGATAAAATAAGTTTGCTTCTGAGTATGTCAGTGTTCACACCACACTAGTAGGACTCACTGACAAATGACCTTGATGTACCATAGCGCTTCCATTTCCCACTCTTTCAGTTGAGATGTCAACTAGGCTTTACATGGAACCTGTTGCCTTTTGCAAAGCCTATATCAGTCTATTATTAGCACAGCATGGCAACAGTTCTGCCTGTGTTTTGATTTAGGCCTATGTTTTTACTGATGTCAGCAACATGATTGGTTTTGTCTGTTTAGCTGCGAATTTGTATAAACTAGGCATATATGGTAAATCGGTGCATCAGTGATGAATCAGTGAGTGTGGCAAATATTGACAAAAACAGTGTTCATGTGAGAAATGTGTGCAGACAGAGGTTGACTAGCTACCAAAAGAGTGGGATTGTAGCAGTTTATATTGCTTTTGCTCATTTACCCATGTCCCAAGTTAACCACAAATGCAGCAGACAGGCATGCCATTACCATCTGTCACCTTAGAGCTGCGAACAGCCTTCCAAATGGTAGGGGGATGGGATCTGCAACCTATGTTAAAACCACAAGTTGACATTACCTCATTAGTTTTTTTTGCAGACCCTAACCTGCTATAGGCTGTATTAATCTCTAGTCAATATTGCATTTGCAAGGTAATTTTCAATATAGGTTCAAGCTGTGTGTTAATACATTTCCTTGATTCTTTGAAAATGTCCAGCCAGGATGTAATTGGTTCAGCTTTTATCAGCTTTTAGATCAGGCTGCAGTCCGTGAAGTTTGTTGATAGCATGTCTGCACATTGGAGGTTTGGCTGAGTGACACATTCCTTAGGGAAAAAGTGCAGTGGATTTTTTTGTTGTGTTTTTTTATTATGTAAGATACATATTCAATAGGCCTAAATAATTAGATTTGCACTTTTCTACACCCTGAAAGATAAGAAGCCTTTGACTTTGGTTCTGACTTTTTAAGTCTAGAGGGAAATGGAAATGATGCAGGCCCTACTGTGCGAGCAGATGTGTGCTCTGCCAATATACTGTATAGCCTAGCCATTGACAACACATAGCGATACTCTTTTTTTGTGTGTGGGGGGAGGAGGGTAGATCAGCTTTAATATTGCAGATTGTGGCTACTAGAAATGTAGTTATCTGCATCATTTCCAATACCCCATATATTTGTTGGTAGATATCTATGTTTACCCACCACATCCATCTTTAATCTGCTGTGACACTGCCAGCGTGTGGCATGTAGGCCAAATGTGTGTGCCCATATGTGTGTGCATTTGTGTTTTCATCTGTGTGTGTGTGTATATGTGTAGCCTACTTTTTAGCTCGATTTAAAGCATTCTGAGAAAAGCCGCTCTGTCTCAGTGTGAAACAATAGTTGTGGCTACAAAGTGAGTCAGCTCGGCTCCATAGGCAATGTGCATGTTATGTTCTATTAGAGCTGAGCGATATGACCAAAAATACATATTGCGATAAATTGCCTGAATTCATGCAATAACGATAATAGAACGCTAAATTTATAACATTAATGTGCACCACCGTTTTTAAAATTGTATTATCCTTTAAACTACTACAACTAGTTTGATGGTTGTAGCCATCAATTGTCCCATTAACAATCACCCATATTAGCAAACGTATTTCATTTCAAACGTCACATTTCTCTAGTGTAGGCTACTTATCGTAATGAACAATATCAGAAAATTGCCTGTGAAAACTGATTTGTATGGTCAGTGTCAATCATTTTCGGTTTATCGTCCCAGCTCTACAGTGGGTACAGAAAGTCACCACCCCCTTTTAAAATGTTCACCTTTTGTTGCCTTACAGCCTGAAACGAAAACACATAAAATCAGACTTTTTCCGGCTTTATTTACACACAATATCCAAGTGAATTGGCAAAGAAGTTACTGTGTAAATGTATTACAATTAAAACCGTAAAATACCCTATTTGGATAAGTGAACACCACCCTGAGTTATTACTTGGTGGAACCAGCTTTTGCTTGAATTACAGCCATGGATTTCTTTGAATACGGCTCTACTAACTTATATTTGCCCATTCTTCCTTGCAGAATTGTTCAAGCTCAGTCAAATTGCATGGTGACAGATCATGGACTGCACTCTTCAAGTCATTCCACAGATTCTCAATGGGATTTAGGTTGGGGCTCTGACTTGGCCAATCAAGGACATTCACCTTCTTGTCCGTCAGCTACTCTACAGTTGCTTTGGCAGTGTGCTTTGGGTCATTGTTATGTTGAAACATGACCCATCTTCCCATTTTCAATTTTCTGGCAGAGGGCTGCAGGTTCTCCTCAATAATCTGTTGGTATTTTGCACTGTCCATTTTCCCTTCTATCCTGACAAGTGCTCCTGTCCCTGCTGAAGAGAAACACCCCCACAACAGGATGCTGCCACTGCCGTGCTTTACTGTAGACATGGTGTTCTTTACTGTAGACATGGTGTTCTTTACTGTAGACATGGTGTTCTTTACTGTAGACATGGTGTTCTTTACTGTAGGCATGGTGTTCTTTACTGTAGACATGGTGTTCTTTACTGTAAGCATGGTATCAGTTCACTGTAGGCATAGTGTTCTGTACTGTAGGCATGGTGTTCTTCACTGTAGGCATGGTGTTCTTCACTGTAGACATGGTGTTCTTCACTAGGCATGGTGTTCTTCATTGTAGGCATCGTGTTCTTCACTGTAGGCATGGTGTTCTATACTGTAGGCATAGTGTTCTTCACTGTTGGCATGGTGTTCTATACTGTATGCATGGTGTCAGTTCGCTGTAGGCATGGTGTTCTATACAGTAGGCATGGTGTTCTATACTGTAGACATGGTGTTCTTTACTGTAGGCATGGTATCAGTTCACTGTAGGCATAGTGTTCTGTACTGTAGGCATGGTGTTCTTCACTGTAGGCATGGTGTTCTGTACTGTAGGCATGGTGTTCTGTACTGTAGGCATGGTGTTCTATACTGTAGGCATGGTGTTCTATACTGTAGGCATGGTGTTCTATACTGTAGGCATGGTGTTCTTTACTGTAGGCATGGTGTTCTATACTGTAGGCATGGTGTTCTATACTGTAGGCATGGTGTTCTATACTGTATGGTGGTCTATGCATGGTGTCAGTTCACTGTAGGCATGGTGTTCTTTACTGTAGGCATGGTGTTCTTTACTGTAGGCATGGTGTTCTATACTGTAGGCATGGTGTTCTATACTGTATGGTGGTCTATGCATGGTGTCAGTTCACTGTAGACATGGTGTTCTTTACTGTAGGCATGGTGTTCTTTACTGTAGGCATGGTGTTCTATACTGTAGGCATGGTGTTCTATACTGTAGGCATGGTGTTCTATACTGTAGGCATGGTGTTCTATACTGTAGGCATGGTGTTCTATACTGTAGGCATGGTGTTCTTTGCTGTAGGCATGTAGGCATGGTGTCAGTTCGCTGTAGGCATGGTGTCCTTCGCTGTAGGCATGGTGTTCTATACTGTAGGCATGGTGTTCTTCGCTGTAGGCATGGTGTTCTTCGCTGTAGGCATGGTGTTCTTCGCTGTAGGCATAGTGTTCTATACTGTAGGCCTGGTGTTCTTCGCTGTAGGCCTGGTGTTCTTCGCTGTAGGCATGGTGTTCTATACTGTAGGCCTGGTGTTCTTCGCTGTAGGCCTGGTGTTCTATACTGTAGGCCTGGTGTTCTATACTGTAGGCCTGGTGTTCTTCGCTGTAGGCCTGGTGTTCTATACTGCATGGTGTTCTATACTGCATGGTGTCTGTTCACTGTAGGCATGGTGTCTGTTCACTGTAGGCATGGTGTCTGTTCACTGTAGGCATGGTGTCTGTTCACTGTAGGCATGGCGTTCTTTTCTGTAGGCTTAACGTTCTTTTCTGTAGGCGTAAGGTTCTATACTGTAGGCGTGGCGTTCTATACTGTAGGCGTGGTGTTCTATACTGTAGGCATGGTGTCTGTTCACTATTGGCATGGTGTCTGTTCACTGTAGGCATGGTGTCTGTTCACTGTAGGTGTGGCGTTCTATACTGTAGGTGTGGCGTTCTATACCGTAGGCGTGGCGTTCTTTACTTTAGGTGTGGTGTTCTTTACTGTAGGCGTGGAGTTCTATACTGTAGGCGTGGCTTTCTATACTGTAGGTGTGGTGTTCTATACTGTAGGCGTGGCTTTCTATACTGTAGGTGTGGTGTTCTATACCGTAGGCGTGGCATTCTTTACTTTAGGCATGGTGTACTATACTGTAGGCATGGTGTTCTATACTGTAGGCATTGTGTACTATACTGTAGGCTAGAGGTCGACCGATTATGATTTTTCAACGCCGATACCGATTTATTGGAGGACCAAAAAAGCCGATACCGATTAATCGGCCGATTTAAAAAAAAAAAAACTTGTAATAATGTCAATTACAACAATACTGAATAATCACTTATTTTAACCTAATATAATACATCAATAAAATCAATTTAGCCTCAAGTAAATAATGAAACATGTTAAATTTGGTTTAAATGCAAAAACAAAGTGTTGGAGAAGAAAGGAATAGTGCAATATGTGCTATATAGAGTAGCTAACGTTTCAGTTCCTTGCTCAGAACATGAGAACAAATCAAAGCTGGTGGTTCCTTTTAACACGAGTCTTCAATATTCCCAGGTAAGAAGTTTTAGGTTGTAGTTATTATAGGACTATTTCCCTCTATACCATTTGTATTTCATTAACCTTTGACTATTGGATGTTCTTATAGGCACTTTAGTATTGCCAGTGTAACAGTATAGCTTCCGTCCCTCTAGTTAGCGCGCGCTAACTAGCTAGCCATTTCACTTCGGTTACACCAGCCTCATCTCGGGAGTTGATAGGCTTGAAGTCATAAACAGCGTAATGCATGAAGCACAACGAAGAGCTGCTGGCAAAATGCACGAAAGTGCTGTTTGAATGAATGTTTACGCGCCTGCTTCTGCCTACCACCGCTCAGTCAGATACTTGTATGCTCAGTCAGATTATATGCAACACAGGACACGCTAGATAATATCTAGTAATATCATCAACCATGTGTAGTTAACTAGTGATTATGATTGATTGTTATTTTATAAGATAAGTTTAATGCTAGCAACTAGAGAGAGGCAGGTCATTATTGCGTTGGACTAGTTAACTGTAAGGTTGCAAGATTGGATCCCCCGAGCTGACAAGGTGAAAATCTGTCGTTCTGCCCCTGAACAAGGCAGTTAACCCACCGTTCCTAGGCTGTTCTTAACTGACCTGCCTAGTTAAATAAAGGTATAAAAATATATATATATTTTTTTAAAAACGGCAAATCGGCACCCAAAAATACCGATTTCCGATTAATCGGCCGACCTCTACTGTAGGCATGGTGTTCTATACTGTAGGCATGGTGAACAATACTGTAGGCATGGTGAACTATACTGTAGGCATGGTGTTCTTTACTGTAGGCATGGTGTCAGTTTACTGTAGGCATGGTGTTCTATACTGTAGGCATGGTGTCAGTTTACTGTAGGCATGGTGTTCTATACTGTAGGCATTGTGTCTGTTCACTGTAGGCATGGTTTCAGTTCACTGTAGGCATTGTGTTCTGTACTGTAGGCATGGTGTTCTTTACTGTAGGCATGGTGTCAGTTTAGTGTAGGCATGGTGTCAGTTTAGTGTAGGCATGGTGTCAGTTTAGTGTAGGCATGGTGTCAGTTCACTGTAGGCATGGTGTCAGTTCACTGTAGGCATGGGGTCAGTTCACTGTAGGCATGGGGTCAGTTCACTGTCGGCATGGGGTCAGTTCACTGTAGGCATGGTTTCAGTTCACTGTAGGCATGGTTTCAGTTCACTGTAGGCATGGTGATCTATACTGTAGGCATGGTGTTCTTTACTGTAGGCATGGTGTTCTATAATGTAGGCATGGTGTTCTGTACTGTAGGCATGGTGTCAGTTCACTGTAGGCATGGTGTCAGTTCACTGTAGGCATGGGGTCAGTTCACTGTAGGCATGGGGTCAGTTCACTGTAGGCATGGTTTCATTTCACTGTCGGCATGGTTTTCTGTACTGTAGGCATGGTGTTCTGTACTGTAGGCAAGGTGTTCTTTACTGTAGGCATGGTGTTCTATAATGTATGCATGGTGTTCTATAATGTAGGCATGGTGTTTTTTACTGTGGGCATGGTGTTCTATACTGTAGGCATGGTGTTCTATACTGTAGGCATGGTGTTCTTTACTGCAGGCATGGTGTTCTATACTGCAGGCATGGTGTTCTATACTGTAGGCATGGTGTTCTATACTGTAGGCATGGTGTTCTATACTGTAGGCATGGTGTTCTATACTGTAGGCATGGTGTTCTTCGCTGTAGGCATGGTGTTCTATACTGTAGGCATGGTGTTCTATACTGTAGGCATGGTGTTCTTTACTGCAGGCATGGTGTTCTATACTGTAGGCATGGTGTTCTATACTGTAGGCATGGTGTTCTTTACTGCAGGCATGGTGTTCTATACTGCAGGCATGGTGTTCTATACTGTAGGCATGGTGTTCTATACTGTAGGCATGGTGTTCTATACTTTAGGCATGGTGTCAGTTCACTGTAGGCATGATGTTCTATACTGTAGGCATGTTGGTCTTTACTGCAGGCATGATGTTCTATACTGTAGGCATGGTGTTCTGTACTGTAGGCATGGTGTTCTGTACTGTAGGCATGGTGTTCTATACTGCAGGCATGGTGTTCTATACTGTAGGCATGGTGTTCTATACTGTAGGCATGATGTTCTATACTGTAGGCATGTTGTTCTTTACTGCAGGCATGATGTTCTATACTGTAGGCATGGTGTTCTATACTGTAGGCATGGTGTTCTATACTTTAGGCATGGTGTCAGTTCACTGTAGGCATGATGTTCTATACTGTAGGCATGGTGTTCTATACTGTAGGCATGGTGTTCTATACTGTAGGCATGGTGTCAGTTCACTGTAGGCATGGTGTTCTATACTGTAGGCATGGTGTTCTATACTGTAGGCATGGTGTTCTATACTGTAGGCATGGTGTCAGTTCACTGTAGGCATGGTGTTCTATACTGTAGGCATGGTGTTCTATACTGTAGGCATGGTGTTCTATACTGTAGGCATGGTGTCAGTTCACTGTAGGCATGGTGTCAGTTCACTGTAGGCATGGTGTTCTATACTGTAGGCATGATGTTCTATACTGTAGGCATGGTGTTCTATACTGTAGGCATGATGTTCTATACTGTAGGCATGGTGTTCTATACTGTAGGCATGGTGTTCTATACTGTAGGCATGATGTTCTATACTGTAGGCATGGTGTTCTATACTGTAGGCATGGTGTTCTATACTGTAGGCATGATGTTCTATACTGTAGGCATGGTGTTCTATACTGTAGGCATGATGTTCTATACTGTAGGCATGGTGTTCTATACTGTAGGCATGGTGTTCTATACTGTAGGCATGGTGTCAGTTCACTGTAGGCATGGTGTTCTATACTGTAGGCATGGTGTTCTATACTGTAGGCATGGTGTTCTATACTGTAGGCATGGTGTCAGTTCACTGTAGGCATGGTGTTCTATACTGTAGGCATGGTGTCAGTTCACTGTAGGCATGGTGTCAGTTCACTGTAGGCATGGTGTTCTATACTGTAGGCATGATGTTCTATACTGTAGGCATGGTGTTCTATACTGTAGGCATGATGTTCTATACTGTAGGCATGGTGTTCTATACTGTAGGCATGGTGTTCTATACTGTAGGCATGATGTTCTATACTGTAGGCATGGTGTTCTATACTGTAGGCATGGTGTTCTATACTGTAGGCATGATGTTCTATACTGTAGGCATGGTGTTCTATACTGTAGGCATGATGTTCTATACTGTAGGCATGGTGTTCTATACTGTAGGCATGGTGTTCTATACTGTAGGCATGGTGTTCTATACTGTAGGCATGGTGTCAGTTCACTGTAGGCATGGTGTTCTATACTGTAGGCATGGTGTTCTATACTGTAGGCATGGTGTTCTATACTGTAGGCATGGTGTTCTATACTGTAGGCATGGTGTCAGTTCACTGTAGGCATGGTGTTCTATACTGTAGGCATGGTGTTCTATACTGTAGGCATGGTGTCAGTTCACTGTAGGCATGGTGTTTTTTTTATTGTAGGCATGGTCTTCTTTGGGTGGAAAGATGTATTGGGTTTTCGTCAGACATATGGTTTTGCATTCAGGTCAAAAGGTTACATTTAGTTCTCATCTGACCACAGCACCTTTTTCCACTTGGCCTCAGAATCTACAATATGCTTTTTCACAAAGCTCAAATGACACTTGATGTGGATTTTTTTAGGGGTGTTTTTTTTCTTGCCACCCTCTTGTAGGGGCCAGATTTAATGCAGCGTTTGTGATAATGTGGTCACATGCACACATTGACTAGTCTTTGCCATAAAGGCCTGAAGCTCCTTCAAAGTCGCCATTGGATCCTTGGTAACCTCTCTGATCTGTCTCCTCCTTGCCCGGTTTGGAGGGACGGCCTGATCTATGAAGGGTCTGGGCATAACCATATGCCTTCCACTTCTTAAAAATGGTCTTAACTGTGCTCCGAGGGACAAAGCCTTTGAAATCTTTTTATATCCATTCCCTGATTTGTGCCTTTCCACAACTTTATCTTGTAGACCTTTTGAAAGTACCTTTCTGCCCATAGTGGATTATTTGCTTTGAATTGCACTACTAAGCAGTGGAGTCCTCTATGAACAACTGCTTTTATTCTGAACTAATCAAAGTCAATACTAATGATCACAGATGGAAGCCAATTAGCTTGATTTGTGATCTGGAAGGTGGTTGGTTATACCTCAGCAAATTTGGAATTGCAATTCTAAGGGGGGGGGGGGGGGGGGGGGGGGGTTGTATTCACTTATCCAAATAGGGTATTTTACTGTTTTACTTTTTAAAAAATATTTTTGGGGGTGGTTTCATTTCAGGATGTAGGGCAACAAAAGGTGAACAGTTTGAAAGTGGGTGGTGACTTCGTATACACACTGTACATGTATGTTATATTCTAAACCAAAGGCTGTAAAAGTGGCATGATCGGACATCATGCAGGACAGGAACATCTGAACCAGTGTTGAGACATTTTTTATATCAATTGTTAAAAGTATAAAAGATCATATGACATACCTACCAGAATCACTTTGGGATGTAGGCGAGTTGTAAACAACATCATTTCTGAGACTGGAGATGGGGCAGAGGTGCACATTTATTTTACAGGAAGATGAAGTGCTCCATCTCTACAGCCGTGCTCTCTCACTCTCTCAAAATAGACCAACACCTCATCACTTTGATATGGCGATGAAAAGGGAATGAACTACGTCTCTAGGGGTGTGTTCAAGTATAAAAGCAGATGACAAAATTCTGTTCGGTTTGCAAACAAACCACATCCTATGACAGTTTTTGTCAAGAATAGGCCTACACATCTCTTAAGAGAATTGATGATGGTTGACAAGGCATCGTCTGGGTTAGGGTTTGGCCGTGGTAGGCCGTAATTGTAAATATGAATTTGTTCTTAACTGACTTGCATAGTTAAATAAATACATTGAAACGTCCTCAATAATACTATATTCAGTAGCTGTGGTGTATTCTGTGGTCATGCCCATGCTGGCTTGTTTGTCACTACCATGATTCTGCAAGGTCCCAGACTATCCCTGTGCTGCTCCGAGTCAGACCTGGCTGAGATAAACACCACTGCTCTCATTGATGGACTACAGCCCAGAGCACAGCTCATCTATGGAAAGAGAATCCCCCCCCCCCCCCACACACACACACACACACACACACACACACACTGTCAACAGAGATCCTGAGATTCTGTTTTTAACTCAACAGCGCCACTGCGGTGCAATGGTGGTAATGGGTACTACACCTTGTTATTTGCCATGCATGAGAGACGCACTGTAGCAGTGCTGCTGCTCCTGTCCACAGTTAGCACCCAACAGCAGGTCCCCGCTGCCCTGCCCTGGTGTGAACTGTGTGTACAGCAGATTGTAGAAGGATTTTTGCACACAGACAATGTGTTAGTGGTAGTGGCATCTTCTGGGAGGAAATCTCCACTCTCCAGTCCTAGCTTCAGTTCTTCAGTTCTTACTTAGCAGCAGTGTGAAAATATGTTGCTCTGAGTTTGGATAAACAACTGTCTCACCACCACCTCCTCCCTTCCCTTCAGGCCTGTGTCCTGTTTGCTGACCTCATGGTGTAACCAGGTATAAAGATGAGCATAAGCAGTGATGAGGTCAACTTCCTGGTGTACAGATACCTACAGGAGTCAGGTAGGCTCTATTTGACACTTCAACCACACATCTGGAAGCAAACGCAATTGAAGCCAGACTGCTGTCGAAATAATCTTACCGTATATTCTCCTTATGTAATGTTCTATAACTATTAAAGGGTGCACTGAAAATGTGCACTCTGAGAACAACCACAGAGCTATTTGAAGTGTGCCATTTCCAGAGGCACCAGAGGGAGGGATCTGCTCTATGTAATGTGCTGCCTACTGACATGCTCCTCATGCCTCCCCTTACAGGGTTTTCCCACTCAGCCTTCACGTTTGGGATAGAGAGCCACATCAGTCAGTCTAACATCAATGGAGCCCTGGTGCCCCCTGCTGCCCTCATCTCCATCATACAGAAGGGCCTGCAGTACGTGGAGGCTGAAGTCAGCATTAATGAGGTGAGCTCATCTCCTCATTCACACAAGTCATTATTATCACAGCATCACATCATCTTATCAGGGAATCCGTGGACTTTATTACTGCAAGCCAAGCGAACTGTGATGAAATGCAGAACATGGTATCGGTTTGATCAGAAAGCATATGACTGCAGTGCTAGGTTTCTGTTCTTCAGTTATGCAGTTATCAACCAATGTAGCTTTATAATACATTGCATTACGTTTTAATAGATGGTTCTCTAGTGATTTGTTTTAGTGTTTTATCCTTTAATTTAAGTCAAAGGAGGTTGGTGGAAACTTAATTGGGGAGGACGGGTTCGGGGTGATGGCTGGAGCAGAATTATTTGAATGGTATCAAACACATGGTTTCCATGTGCCATGAGCCATCCTCCCCTCAGCAGCCTCAACTGGATTTAACCTACCATTGCTTACAGCTACAGTAGTTATTTAGCAGTTTGAAGCCTTTGATTTTGAGTCTAACCAGCTTTTCTGCTGTCCCCAGGACGGTACACTGTTTGACGGGCGGCCGATCGAGTCCCTGTCGCTCATCGACGCGGTAATGCCGGACGTGGTGCAGACGCGGCAGCAGGCCTACCGAGACAAGCTGGCCCAGCAGCAGGCGGCCCAGGCCCCCCCAGCCAATGCCACCAACATGACAGCCAACACCAAGAATGGAGAGAACACGGCCAATGGCGAGGAGAACGGAGCGCACGCTTTAGCTAGTGAGTCTCAGTCCACGGCCCTGGGCTTAGTGTTTATTAACCATAACACACAGAGCGAGAAAGAGGATAATGTCCCTAAAAAATTCTGCTATTAGTTCGCTCTTTATGGCTAGTTTGTGCATGTTCTGTTATTTTGAACATCATTGTTGTGGTTGAGAATGTAAACTACCAAAAGAGTCAATGCCAATACTGGACGTTTTGTTATTCAGATCATGCACATGCTGATGAGGTGCTCTCTGTGTGCCATACAGACAACCATGCAGACTTGATGGAGGTGGACAGGGACATGGAGATTCCCCAGAACAAAGCCATGGTGCTCCGAGGCCACGAGTCAGAGGTGTTCATCTGCGCTTGGAACCCTGTCTCCGACCTGCTCGCCTCAGGGTCAGTGTCTCTCTCTCTCTGAGGTTATTGCACTAAGCTCAAATAATTAAAGTCCTATATTTATCTGTATCCTGGTTAGAGTTGCAAAATTATGGTAACTTTCCCCAAAACCCCAGGTGTTCCAGAAATCCTGGTTGCAGGATCTGGATTTCCTGATTCCATGAATTTTCCAACCGGGATGTCTGGAAAACCTGGGAATTATGGGAAAGTTTTGCAACCCTAATTGAACGAATGAGTGACCCATGATCTTTCTGTGTTGCTATTTTGTTGTATTGTAATTGCTCTGGGCTGTGCTAACTGTCCCTCCCCTCCCTGGTGCAGGTCTGGGGACTCAACGGCGCGGATCTGGAACCTGAGTGAGAACAGCACCAGCAGCTCCACGCAGCTTGTACTGAGGCACTGCATACGGGAGGGAGGCCAGGATGTCCCCAGCAACAAAGACGTTACATCATTAGACTGGAATGTGAGTCAGAGGTCTACACACACACACAAGCCTGCTCCATGTTGACCCCTTACAAATCCCATAACTTTATTTCCACATTTATGTCCACTGCTCCCGTTCTGAATGCTGTTACTAGGAGCCACTTCAAACTGCTTTTATGTTTCAAAGCTTTGATCTTTTTTAATTACGCCAATTATTTTGAGGTGTAGTACTGTTTTGTTGTACTGTAGGCTTGTCATCCTGGCAAGGGAAGTTTCATTGAGCAGAATCATGTGCTGAACAATATGTATTCTCTTTCATTCCATGTAACTTAATGTATATGTATTATACCTCTTCCCCCTGACAGAGTGAGGGAACTTTACTAGCAACCGGCTCATATGATGGATTTGCCAGGATCTGGACAAAGGATGGTGGGTTGCCACTTTTACCTCCTTTTTCAACTTAACATGTTGTCAGTTTCCTCTCTAATATATATGATTTGAACCCTAGGTAATCTTGCCAGTACCCTGGGTCAACACAAAGGTCCCATTTTTGCATTGAAATGGAACAAGAAAGGAAACTTCATTCTTAGTGCAGGAGTAGATAAGGTAAGAACCCAACAGCCTTTTTCTTTTTTTGTTATGAGCTAAAGACATGAAATGCTATGAAGGCTCATTCACCTCTTCTGGTATTCAGGACTAAAAGAACATTCTGTTATTCTCAGGCGTGTTCTAATTGAGATGTTTTTCTTTGTGTGTTTCTCCCTCCAGACTACAATCATATGGGATGCTCACACAGGAGAAGCCAAGCAGCAGTTCCCGTTCCATTCAGGTGCACTGAATTATCCAATGGCTTCTTTCCTGACTCTTCATTAACCCTTACTAGACATGTATCGGTACATACTTACATGAATATATACAGTAAGGGTATTTTTGTGCCGACTCATTCTTAGTTTCTGTCAAGCACAGAAAGAAAGAAGTAGAGTTCTATGTTGTTTATTCATTGTTTTCTTCCGCTCCTCTTGTTGTGACTCCATAGCGCCTGCTCTGGATGTGGACTGGCAGAGCAACAACACGTTTGCCTCCTGCAGTACAGACATGTGCATCCATGTGTGTAAACTTGGCCAGGACAGGCCCATCAAAACATTCCAAGGACACACGGTAAGTCAGCCCAATTACCCCACAGCGTTACACTGCTCCTGCAGCCATCATAGAAGTACTATGCCATAGCCATTTTGTCCAGTTTTCTATGGGTCAGAGGCATTGCCTCCTCTGTCTGTGCTCCCCTCCGATCCAGAATGAAGTAAATGCAATCAAATGGGATCCAACCGGTAACCTGCTGGCCTCTTGCTCAGACGACATGACGCTGAAGGTAAGTTATGAATGAAAACTGTCTAGCTACGTCCAGCACTCTTACACTTAAGTATTGTCTGCGTTGTTGATTACTGTCCCTGTTAAATAAATTATATAAATACATGTGCACTGTAATGGTTTGCTCTGGATTATTTATCAGAAATTCAAATAATTCATGTTTTGTATATATTTCTCTATACATTTCTTCATTGTGAATTGTCAACCTTTGACAAATTGTCAACCTGAAAAATAAACCAAGTATAAAACCAACCAAACATTCTTATCTATCTGAACATTCAGCGTTTTGGATATTCACCATCACGTCATTTTACCATGCTAGATCTGGAGTATGAAACAGGACACATGTGTTCATGACCTGCAAGCTCACAGCAAAGAGATCTACACAATCAAATGGAGCCCCACTGGTCCTGGAACCAACAACCCCAATGCCAATCTCATGCTTGCCAGGTACTGAAACAGAAGCACTGCTGCGCCCTCTATGTGGGCATCCATTAGTTTGGATGTGAAAGCAGCATTACTGGCTGTGATAACAGCGGTGTGGCCCTGTTAGAGGGTAATAGACTGATGACTATACTGTTTCTGGGCCAGCCACAATGTCTTTGTGCCCTGAACCAAAACTCTTCACCTGAATTGCCCCAGTTTTCATGCTTCTGAATTGGGGCTTTGTGTTTGAAGTGAGCTATGACTATGAACTAAGTATTTCTTCTGGGGAGGAGGCAGATCGATGAGTATTTTTCCTGTGTTCCCTGCAGTGCATCCTTTGATTCGACGGTGCGGCTGTGGGATGTGGACCGAGGCATCTGCATTCACACGCTAACCAAACACCAGGAGCCTGTCTACAGTGTGGCATTCAGCCCCGACGGCAGGCATCTGGCCAGTGGCTCCTTTGACAAGTGTGTTCACATCTGGAACACGCAGGTACAGTCCCGACACTGTCTTGCTATCTACCTTGCACGGAGTGGAGAACTGTTAGTGATATTAGCTTCCTGTATTGTTATGCAGTTAGTTGCTAAGGTCAGTGGTAGTGCTTATTTTGGAGACTTTAATTAGGCTTTCGAATGGATTTAAATCTAAGAAAGCTATGGTATAGCCTTTGGCTTGTGGTTGTTGATCTGAAACGATAACACTGTCTTTCCCGTTCCATTCCACAGACTGGTGCTTTAGTCCATAGTTACAGGGGGACAGGGGGAATCTTTGAAGTTTGCTGGAATGCAGCAGGTGACAAAGTGGGAGCAAGTGCATCAGATGGATCTGTGAGTACACATTTTTTAGCATTTTCATATACTTCATTAAAAAAAAAGTCACCAAAAAAGTTAAGGGTTTATCACTGAGTAATACAGGTCATAATAATAATATATATATTAAAAAGCCTCTCTTGTTTTTCAGGTTTGTGTATTAGATCTGCGGAAGTAACACTCCTTGTTGGAAGCCATGGACCGACAGTGAATGTGTACATAGCCAAAATAACTGTCCCTGCCCCATGTACTGCTAGTCCCTCTGAACCATGGCCGGCCACTACAGACCAGAAACAAGCACCCCAACCTCTACACAACAGATTCAGGAGCAAGGACACAATCTGTGCAGCAAATCCTTCGAGACATTAAAGGGACACAGACAAAAAAACTAAAAAAAGATCCGTATATGTACCAACATTTCAAAGCTATTTTGCTTTTAGATCTTTAAACCATCCTCATCAAGACAAAAAAAATATTTTAAACTTTGTTGGTAGTTCAGTCTCTGTGTACAGACATATCGGCTTTCCCGTCCTGCGGCAGGCAGTTAGGTTTTAAAAAATGATTTCAATGTTTAAGTTGATATTTTTGGGGGTCACAGCTGCATGAAGTGGAGGAGTCCTCTTTTTATACACACTCACAAAACAGTTCTTGAAAAAAATAGTCTGGTAGTGTGCGCTTTGTGGTTCAAAACAATATGGGGACTTGTTTTTACTGTTGACATCTAAATGCAGTAGTTTTCATTTCTTTCCTCTACAGGAGACATATTGATTCTCCTGACTTAATATTATTACAAATTAACATTGGGTGCACATGAAGAGGCATTGTACAGCTGGATGCTTTAAAACCATTTTTATGGTTGGTTTGTGCACCATTGATGGAGCTAGAAAAACGTTCCATGATTACCCCTGGACAAAGCTGTACTGCTGTTGTTATCATGTGGAAACATCCAGTATTGGATCGCTTAAAGAAGAGAAGCAGACGAGTCAGTAATGACTGTTCCCTCCCTCCAGTGTGAATGGTTGGAACTGTGATGTCCACTAGACCTTTCACCAGAGTGCTTCCACTGGGCAAACTGAGGCCCCTTTTACAACATATAGCAAAAAGGGAAGACTTGCTTTAAGTTTTGTATTCTTCTAATGAAAACTTAGCTGATAATGTGATTCTCTCAGATGTTTTTCCAGATACATTTCATATTGCTGATGTATCATCTGTCACAACAAAACTTCCATTAAGCTTTTACTCAAAGTGGTTTTACGTGTTGATTAGGCAAAGTTATCACTCAAGTCCCATAGACCATTTCCCAAACTAGATATTGACTGAGGTTATTTGGATCACAAACAAGCAATGCTGTTTTCAGAGGAAAAATGTCATCTTAAAGCAAGTCTGGGTGTTGGGCTAGGAATCAGAAATCACATGGAGTGACATGCACCATATAAATTATTTTTGTGCTGCTCAATATTTAAAAAAGTTAACTGAATTTGAAGCATAACCATTTAAAGACATGCGACAGACACTGTGTGGTATCTTTTCAAATCATTGTGAGAAGAGAATTCCCCTGCTGGACAGTAATCAATCAATAGTTAAATATTTTTTGTTTGACTTTCAACAATCTTAATTTGAAATGGGACACATCTGAATATTCACCGGTTACAGTCTAGATATCCTGTTAAATGCAGTGTGTTTGTTTTTTTCAACAAAGAAAGCCAGTCTGATTTTACAGATGGCAGAATGAGGTTTTGGCTTGATGGAAATGTGAGGATCCATGGCCAGGATCCCTTGTTCCCCTGGTTTAAGACTTATGTTAGCGGTTTATTTTTTGGGATATCACTACACATATAGGGGCAGATGCATGGGCCCATATGAAACCTACTCCTGGTCTCAAAAAGCACTTTCAATTGAAACATTGAGGATGTTTATTATTAGAGTAGGTTTAATCAGGGTCTGTGCAACCATCCCATAAATGTGCATTTTATACAGAGTGTAGTCCTTTTAGATCTGTAAAAACTGTCTACTCTAAGTAGATTGTACCATCTGGACACTATTTATTATACAGTCTATGACAGTGGAAGGTTATTTTAGGTTTTCTTTAATGATAAATCTGCTGTCCTAGTGTCTGCTTTGCCCTTCATTTTCACTACCTGAATTCTAATCATATTCTTATGTGTATGTCCTCTGGACATTTTGTACTCTTTTAAAACTTTTGTAATTCATATTTCTTTGTAGCCTAAAGGAGTAAAATGTAAGATTATTGGAGATAATCAAGTACAGTATGTTCCAGTTTAATGATTTTTTGGGTTCCACATTGCATCATGAGTGCCCACGCCCCACCCTTGGTTTCTCGAGTCAAAATGTGTTTTTGCAGATTGCATTGATCTGTTGTAATTTGAACCAGATCTGAAAAAAAAAGTCCAGAATAAAATATATTTTGATATTAATATATCATTTTTTATTGGATTTTCCCCTTGTTTATCTGTTTATTCTAAACATGTTCAGCTAGTTAGATACATACATATGAAAGCATTTGTAGGGAAAGAAGCTGTAGGCAACTTTCAATAGTGAGATCCCAGACATCATGCTGTGGCATCATACCAGTTATTGGCTGTTTTGATGACGCACCAGTCTGTACATTTAATGTCTAAACTAAAATAATTGTGTATATTCTCTGGTTGCGCTGTTAAACAATGCATATATTGAGCTGTAAAGACTCCCTAATAGCATTCCTGCTGGTAATTCAATACAGCCCTCTGAAAACAATTACATGAAAATGAAACATAGACCTAGATTCAATTCAGATCAAGTGTTAACCTGCGATTACAGACACCCACTTAGCGGATGTTTAGGCGATGTCGAAGGTGGAACTGCGTTTGAGCCATCAAATCGGTGAGCAGCTGCTCTTCCATCATTGTCACAAAGCCACACCCGCCCAAATCTCTAGAAGTTCAGAATAAGAAAGTAGGCTATATAGAAATAATTTCGCTCAAATTGAAAATAATGAAACTAAATAATAATCTTAATCAAGGTGTAGACTACATCCCACATTGCAGTGTTCAAACTTGTAAAAAAGGCTGCATGGAATTTCTGTTATAGCAACTTCGTGCAGCCAATGGCAATGTCCACTTTAGGTGTAATGCCTGGAGTCACTTTTGGATTTGACAGCTAACGCAGTTCCATATCTGCCACCGCCAAAACAACCGCTATGCAGATGTTGACCAACACGGATCTGATTGAATCGAGCCCTTACAGTACATGAAATAGTTGACCGTAGGAGACATCCCTGATGCTGTTAATGTTCAAGAGGAAGCTGCATGACGTCCATGAATGAGCAAATGAACACAGCATTGTTATCCCCACCACACGGCTCCCAGGCTTGCGGCTACCATCCATTGTTCACAGTAGTGCTCAGCTCAGAGAATAGTTGGTGAGGAGAGGTTGGGAGGAGTGCTGTAAATTGTGCTCTGCTATCTCTACGATGCTCTGGATAACATCGTAGGCCACAGCAAACAGGAAGTAAATAGGCAGGGTCCAGTGGAGTTGGAAGACCCGCTGGCCCACGGGCAGAGGCACAGTCAGGTGTCTGGGAGGAGAGGAAGAGATGAGAACCTGTAGGAACTAGTTCTCTGTATCACTGATAAAACAGTAGGCTACTCACTGAAATCCCTCTGATCTGGAGGCTCGCAGCATCACAAAGATGAACAACCCAACTTCAGTGTTCAAAGAGAAAGACACCACTTTGTCCAACATCACCACAAATCCCTAGTTAAAGGGTACACATAAATATAGCTTGCTGTATTATCCTTATGTTCCTACATACCATAATAACTGGTTTGGATACTTGATTATCATAGCTCATTGGAATAATTTGAAACAGCAATCAAGCACAAATTCCTACTCTAGCCTAGATCCAGTTAGAAATTAAGTGATAGGAACAGGTGACTCATTTTATTTTGCTGTAGCAGGAGGAAGAATGAGGCACTTACCCTTGGATCACACGACGAGACAATAAAAATGATTCCAAATGCAAGCAGAGATATGAGCCCATTGGCAAGACTGTCAAGGAGAAAAGACAACATGGATTGTTTGGTTAATATCATGAAATACTTAATTAGTCAAAGTAAGCATCCTGAATGCTTCATAACCTTTTCTATTACAGGGACAGATAAATATAATATTTTTATGGGAGTATTTTTAATGGTCAGCGAATGAGAAAGCAAATAGCCTGTGAAATCATCTTGTGACAGGAGGAATTCAAAACCAGATGGAGAAGTAGAATTGTATACCCTCTTGAACTGCATCTGTGGAAGCTCTGTGGTAATGTCCTCTCCCAGACTTTAGACATCCATTCCAACTTGGTGTTCCAGTGTGAGTTCACAAGGCCATCAACTGAAACAAAACAACCAAACACAGTCAATATACCTACAAGGCTTCTTAAAGCTGTAGATTTATACAATTGTACATGTAAATACATGCAATTGGTATTTTTCATGATTCATATCATTCTGATTATTTTGATCACTCCTGACTGGAAGAAAGGAGAGATAATGATGCCACATTAATGAAAGGCATAATTGTGTTACCATGAAACGTGATTTATTGCAGATATTTTGAAAATAGAGAGTTTATCCTGAATCATTTAAATGAGTTTCTCAGCCTGAGCCAACTAAACATAAGAAAATTATATTTTTTGTATCTCTCTGAAGATTAATTTATCTTATTTTCCTAAATTTCAGGCCTAAAAACACAAAAAACAAGTCCTTCTATTTAGCCATAAATAACTATATATTAACATGAATTTTATAACCCCTTTACACAGATAAAACTGATTACCGGAGAACAACCGACTAGCAGAGAGATTGGTCACACAAGTACATCGTATATGAGGTGAGACCTTAATAGACATTGGTGTGGGTGAGGGGTTTGCATGTCTCGAAATCATGCTATCAAAAATGCATTCCCACCTCTTCAGAGAACATTGCCATGCATAGAGAACAGCAAGGATAGAGATGTATTGAGAGGGAACATACTTGTGTGCTTCATGGCAGATCCCATCACCAGAAAGGACACTGTTATACTGATGGCAATAAAAATCTGGATCAGCTCTGCCACCCACGAGTAGTGACGGTACTTCAGACTGATTATCTGTAGAGTGACAACATGACATGTGGTTAGTGTTCTGTAACCTATAGGCATCTATCTAAATCATCCATTCAAAAATGGATTGATGTTGGATATTGACACAAAGAGAATAAAAAGGAAATTACATTATGATCTGTCATTATTTTGTACTGGCTCTCACAATCCAAACACATATTCAAGTCCACACTAAAGACACACCTTTTCACACAGGCTTACCTGGATTCTCTGTTGTCTTAGCTTTTATCCTCTGTCTAGTTCACTTAGTTAAGTCTGTCATCATGTGTAGTGTTCTCCCTGGTTAGTCTGTCATCATGTGTAGTGTTCTCCGTGGTTAGCCTGTCATCATGTGTAGTGTTCTCCGTGGTTAGCCTGTCATCATGTTTAGTGTTCTCCATGGTTAGTCTGTCATCATGTTTAGTGTTCTCCGTGGTTAGTCTGTCATCATGTTTAGTGTTCTCCCTGGTTAGTCTGCCATCATGGGTTATCTGTCATCATGTTTAGTGTTCTCCCTGGTTAGTCTGTAATCATGTGTAGTGTTCTCCCTGGGTAGTCTGTCATCATGTGTAGTGTTCTCCCTGGGTAGTCTGTCATCATGTTTAGTGTTTTCCCTGGTCAGTCTGTCATCATGTGTAGTGTTCTCCCTGGTCAGTCTGTCATCATGTTTAGTGAACTTTAATATAGCTACTCATTGTAATGTGTGATTGTATTGCATTTTATCCTGCTGATTATCTTATGTATGTAAAGTAACTTTGGTTGTCTTGAAAAGCGCTTGAAATAAAATGACAATGTTTCAACATCATAGGAGTTTGTCTTCTGGAATGGTGTCTAATTCAGCGTTTGAATATGTAATTTGCAGACTAGAAACATAACAAAAACATCCCTTTTTAGACCTAGCAAGTGATGTACACATTTGTTGTTCAGCAAGCACGCTTCAATGATCAACAAAATGTCAGTAACACCAAGAGGACTTGAGTATAATTCTACTCTAAATCTAACCCCAGCAAATCAAAAACACCCAGTCAAGCTACATATTATGCACAGTTAATAGGTGAGATGGATGAGGATTCTGTTTACTCATTTTTATGTGTGAAACATATACATATACATATACATTACCAGTTTAATTTGTTATTGTACATATATGCACGTGCATACAGAAGATATTCTAAAGAAACAACATGCAATTTGAACCAAGCACCACTAGATGACACTAAAGATGTTCATGAAGAAATCTACAGGTAACTGCCAAAATAAAGGAAACACTTAAGCAAACGAGGGATACAAAGTATATTGAAAGCAGGTGCTTTCACACAGGTGTGGTTCCTGAGTTAATCAAGCAATTAACATCCCATCATGCTTAGGGTCGTGTATAAACATGCCCAGTTGGCTACCATGGCAAGAAGAAGAGATCTCAGTGACTTTGAAAGAGGGATCTCAAAGAAGCATAGTGCGTACGTCAGTCACCCCCCCCCCCCCACCCACCCACCCACCAGATCTCAACCCAATTGAACACTTATGGGAGATTCTTGAGCAGAGCCTGAGACAGCATTTTCTACCACTGGCAACAGAACACCGAATTATGGAATTTCTCATGGGAAAATGGTGTTGCATCTCTCAAATAGAGTTTCAGACACTTGAAGAATCTATGCCATGGTGTATTGAAGCTGTTCTGACTCGTGGTGGCCCAATGACCTATTTAGACACTATGTTGGTGTTTCCTTTATTTTGGCAGTTAGCTGTATAATACTGTACATATGAAATTACATCTGAAAAATTGTATGTTCAATAATGTCAAAATCACAGGTTGATTTCACAGACAATACTCCCCTAATCCAAATCCCTGAGAAGTGGTTAAGTGCAGGCCTCAACCCCTACCCATCCTATAATGTCTGGCGTTCCACATCAGCTAGCAAGCATTTATTGTCATGAATCTTGCCCTGGAGGCAGCTCTGCAAAGTAGTCACTTGCTGGTACATCTACAAAGTAATAAAATCTGATTTTAACTACACTGCTAACCCTAATCCCTAACCTAATCTTAATAAAAAGCTCATTTTTGTTTTCATACATTTTTTAAATATAGACAATTTTGTCTTTGCAAATGATCAAATTGTATGTCACATGCTTTGTAAACAATAGGTGTAGACTAACAGTGAAATGCTTACTTATGGGCCCTTCCCAACAATACAGAGAGAAAAAAAGATAAATAATAGAAAAATAATAACACAATGAATTAATACATAATGAGTAACAATGGCTATATACACGGGGTACCAGTACCGAGTCAATGTGCAGGGGTACGAGGTAATTGAGGTAGATATGTACATATAGATGGGGATAGTGTGACTAGGCAACAGAATATATAATAAACAGCAACATGTTAGTGCAAAAAGGGTCAATGCAGATAGTCCGGTTTGCTATAGAGCTCCACATTAGAGGTGTTACAGTCGAATATATTGATAAAAGTCACCTTGTCTCGGAGAGATTGACACGGTTATCAAAATGTCATGCCAGGGTAAGCCTACACGAAACACAGCACTTATTTTAGGTGTTTCTTAAATGAATGGATGGTGGAAAACGATTGGAACCATTTCATGTTTGACCACTAGATTGTATGGGTATTATGACTCATACTGTGGTACTCTATACAGTAGGTTAACTATTTAACTAACTATTTAGCAGCTGGTACATCTAGCGGAAATCGCTCAGTTCTGCCTCCAGGGCAAGATTCATGACAATAAACATCAACCTGTCATCAGCTAGCGCTTACTGCTATCTTTAAAATGGCAGTAGTACTTGGACTAGAATAAGAATAAGGTTAATATTCAAAGCCAGTCTGCTCTTCCTTCACCTTGCCCTGGATAAAACAGAGCAGAGAGCTGCGGGCCACAATGAGCCACTCTTCACATCTACTCCAAGGTGACGTTTGAAAGGCCACGCTTCACTTCAGGGACACATTGTGTTATAGCATTACAGGCTAAAACAGAAAGTATGTTTGGGCAATAAGGAACAGCTCTGATCTTTAGAAGCAGCCCTCCAGGCACTGAGCAGAATGAGTTGAAAGACAGGGTTCTGGGTTTCTGAAAATATCTATAACAATAATAGTAATGCAGGTTTTCTTCCTCCCTCTCTCCCACCATGATGCATACTGTACATTTGTATACAGGATGTATGCTTAAGAGGCATAGAGTAACAATTTCAGTAGGTTTGATCAGTTGATCTGCAAAGTATTATGATTTCAATCATTTAGAGCATCAGTGCCCATACGTTTACATACCAAAACATTTACATACCAAAACATGGTATGACGTCTTGTCCATATTTGATGTAATTTCCTGGCATTGTGGAGGGTGGAAGAGAGAACGTCGCAAGGTTTATGGGTTTATGTCCCATCATAAAACCATGCAAGGACTTCTGACCAATACAGTACAGTACATTAGATCATCTAAAGAAGCTCAAAAGAGACCATACACAACATGGCCTGTTCTTAGCCTTTTCTTCAATGTTGTGATTCATGAGTTCACAGAATCTCAGCCTCACAAACAAACACAAATGGATTTAAACCATCAGGGACAGGGAAGCAGAATAAACTGTTGCATGGCATCTCCTGCTGGGTTTGACCCTGATGGCATGGACAGAATACATTTTGAACCGCAGTGAAAGCAGCTTTCTCCAAAACAAAGAAACTGAATGGTGTGGAGTGCCAACAGTCCGCAGAGAGAAGATTGAACGCCTCGCTGGCCCTAAATTAGATCACACATTTTCTTGCTCATGGCAGTGTCTCACTGCATGCCCCAAGGCACACTGCTGGCCAGATTATTGTTCAATGGCCAGCTTTCTTTTGCCCAGACAGGAAACCCTTACACCCAGGAATTCTAAAAACATACAGTATTGCACAGAGAAAATAGTTGTTCTCAGAAACAATTGACGTCCCAAATCCAGTGTCTGTAAAACAGAGGCTGTTTGTTAAATAATGAACTGACCCTAACCAGGGACAAACTGACCCCAACCAGGGACAAACTGACCCCAAACCAGGGACAAACTGACCCCAAACCAGGGACAAACTGACCCCAACCAGGGACACACTGACCCTAACCAGGGACAAACTGACCCTAACCAGGGACAAACTGACCCTAACCAGGGACAAGCTGACCCTAACCAGGGATAAACTGACCATAATCAGGGACAAACTGACCCTAACCAGGGACAAACTGACCCTAATCAGGGATGTAAGATTCCTATAGAGCTCAATTAACACAATAAGACATTGCAGCAGCCTTAAAAACATGCCTCTTCTCACATGGTCCCAAAAAATCTCAATGTTAGGTACTGTTAAAACTATGGCATTAGAAGACTATCCAGAAGTTTGAGGAAAATCAAGGACTGTAAATGTTGTGGTGGAGACATTACACTGGGAAGTGTGACCTGTAACTTTTAGTGTAGAGGCCACATTGGCAATGAAAAGACCAACAGGATCACCTATTACACCAGATTTACTGTGGATGCATCATTTATGTCAGCTTACGGAGAGTTCTGAACTACATAAAATTACTTTATAACTTCACAAAAGTGAGTGCTTAGGATGTTTCCAAAAATATTATGCAGGAGCTTTATAACTGCTGATCTCTAGAGAGGAGTGAAATTATATTCATATCTGAGAAGCATCACATTCGGAAAGGTCATTTTAATATGCATCGTCTCAGACTAGGGTGTAAAGCGTCCACTAAAGCAGGGTTTCCAACCCCCCCCCCCCCCCCCCCATCCCCTCCTGCCCTGGGTGCACATTTTGGTTTTTGTCCTAGCACTACACCGCTGATTTAAATAATCAAAGCTTGATGGTGAGTTGGTTATTTCAATCCGCTGTGTAGCACTAGGGAAAAAAACAAAACGTGCACCCAGGGGGGCCCCAGGACCGAGTTTGTGAAACCGTACACTAAAGTATAGATAGAAACCAGAGCATTAAAAACACCTTAAATGAGTGGGAAAATAGAGCACTTGAATTTTCGTAAAGTTTCTCAAGATTCCTTGTGATAACGTGACATTTACAAAATGCAACTGTAGCCAAAGACTGAACATAAAATTATGTCTTCACTTGATTAGAAGTAAGTAAACCTTGCCCCTTAGTTTCTCACATGACTATGAATTTGGGATAGGCTACTCTGAGCACAGCTTACATTTGTTCATGGACTGCACATCAAACAGCCTCAGACAGCCTTTGCGGTCTACATTACTATCACTCCTCTGTGATATAAATCAAATGGTTGAGCATCCCGGCTCAGTGGGAGATAAGGAATATATCTGCTATGTGTAGACTATGGTACTAGAGTAAAATGGACCCAAAATAATATAGATCTGTGGGAAGCGAAAAGTTGAATAGTCCTCCGAAATTTAATCTGGGGATTAATCAGAGTGAATTTTGCTTGAGGACAAGTTCCAAAAATGGAAAGCCCATGAGGTGTTTCCAGAATATGGAAGATGACAAATGGCAACGTAGGTGAAATTCAGGATCTTGAAACCATAAATACCACATAACCCTCTTCTGCAGTGCCTCCAGTAACAGAGATGCAGACAAAGTTATACCTCGACTCAGGCCTCTTCATAACCCTGCGTAAATGCCCGCCAGTCGTCTTGAAAAGACAGTGGATCTGCTTCTCCCTGCCTCAGACAAGCCCCAAAGGCTGTGTAGCTCAGATATATTTCCCTAACCAAGACTGAGATGACCTTTTGAGAAAGAACACACTGTGCGTCTTGCTGATGAGGATCTTCTTTCGATTTAACTGTCGACGTCAAAAGCCATTAGTTTCATATCACCTACAGGTAACTGCCAAAATAAAGGAAACACCAACATAGTGTCTTAATAGGGCATTGGGAAACTGAGCTACCAGAACAGCTTCAATACAACAACATTCTTCCACGAGAAATTCCATAATTTGGTGTTTTGTTGATGGTGGTGGAAAATGCTGTCTCAAGCGCCACTCCATAATCTCCCATTCCCAATCTCCCTTATATATGAACCTAGGCATGGGATGCTAATTGCTTAATTAACTAATCGAACCACACCTTTGTTGAAGCACCTGTTTTCAACTAATTTACTCAAGTGCTTCCTTTATTTTGGCACTTACCTGTACATTGCTACATTACTCACGTAATCTAGATTGAAATAATAGCTATACTGTTCTAACCTTAATCAAAATACACAATACACATTCATGACAAGTCAATCTTTACTGGCCTTGAAACGTTCCTTAGGTGATGAGGAAGACCACTGTCTAGTCAGAAACTGTCCACCTGATCAAACTAAAGACTTGTATTTTCTCACAAAAAGAAATCAAGCACATTGTGCTACGCTATTTAATATGGCATGGTTTCCATGGGAACCAAAACAATCTCAGCATGAAAGAAGGCCTTAAAGGACAGCAACTAGCTGGGATCTCTCAAGCTGTTTTCAAATCAGCAGCACACTGTATCACTTTTAAGGTGAGATAAATAAAGTAGAAGCTACGGGAAAACTATAACGCATCAGCACATATAAAACAGATAGACCAGAGCCACAGACCACAGTGCTGTAAGTAATAGATGCTCAGGGAATGTCAAGACCTCAAAAAATATTTCCTTGGATTTACTCTGGCTGTTTTGTCCATCTACAAATCAAGTTTCAGCTGTCAACACTTATTTGTAAATCACATACTGCATTGATGAATTCAAATACTTACCTGAGATATGAATCTAGGCTACTTTTAGGCCCTATGAACACATCATGAAATAACATAATTTTTGGGAAAGAGCCTGATGACAGCTGTCCATTTGTGTAGCTAAAATCCTACAGTTGTATAGTTGAAAATCTAAAACCTTAACCACATGTCACTGGTGTTGCGAGCCCAAACATGGTCTTTCTATTCTGTTGAGTTATTGACTTGACTTCTCCTCTGATGATGGTGAAAACATCCTGCTTGAACCTAAACAGCAACATATCCTATGGCTATGTCATAACAGATGATGACAGGTCCCATCATACCTCCTGCTGTCGCCTTCAGCATTGGAAAATCTCATTAGGCTTCTCTTACGCAATAATTTGCATAATCCCTTCCCATATTTTGCGGCTTCAGACACTCAATCATCCGTAATTACATATACATCAAGGTTGGCACCACAGCAATTCGAATCAATGACTTGTATTGTTACTAAATACCACTGTGTGCATTCAGTAAATCAAAAGCTTTGTTGAACTCTGCTGTGATTTATTTGGCAGGTGGGATGGCGTGTTTTCCCCCTAACAGAGGGTCCTGGTGCAGCTTGATCTGGGAGCAGATGACCTTTGTGCTGGTGTCACTCTGGCCTGATCTACTGGTTTACAGCAGAGGCGGAGGTGGTGGGTTGATGTGCGGCTGATCTATGTGAGTGGGGGAGAACCAAAGTTCAGGCAACTCAGGCCCATGAGTGCACTTCAAAGTTCTCCCCAACTCCCTTTCAAGTTTGAAAGTGAAGAGAACGCGCTTTGATTATCAATGTGGATGTTCTGCTTTAGAATTAGTCCTAAAGTGGGAAGGAAAACATTAAAATGGTGGATAATGGACTCGATAATGTGAAGACTTCATTGGAAATGTTTAAAGATGAGCTGCTTGGGGAAAAAGCCACATGAAGACAGACAGCCCACTGGGCACAGACGTCAATTTAACGTCTATTCCACGTTGGTTCGACGCCATTTCATTGAAATGACGTGGAACAACATTGATTCAACCAGTGTGTGCCCAGTGGGAGGGCCTTCATTTCACTACCAAACTGCTCGTGTTTTTAAGAAATGCTTCCTACAGCACCTAGACTGACATGATTTAACTCCCAAGTTGATACAAATTTGGTTGAGTTTTGATCCAAAGTATGAATCAAATTACTTTGACAAAACTGAAACATGCTCTACAATGATCAAGGACGAGGACACACAACTTGGGGGAAAGAACAGCTATAGTAGTATGCTACAATCCTCCGCAAAGAATATAACCTAAGCAGGAAGCCAGATACTTGTTCATCGCCAGAATCCCACTCTGTGAAAGCTTTTACAAGAAACCTCTCTAAAGATGCCTTATGGGGGCAGCCTTCTGACAGCTGTTAGCACGAGCCGTTGGTGTTTTACATTTTCTTTGGCACCATATACATTTCTTCCCATCAATCAATATTGAGAGGAGAGGACTCAATCAGTAGGAGAGGACTTAACTACTACTGGACATTGTTTTCATCATCAACTAGCTAACATCATCAATAATCAGACAAGGGTGACAGGTACGTATGGGTTGACAAATCACAACAGAACCGTCAAAGTGGAGGGTGTTAAATGGCTCTGTTTATGTAAGCCAGGTCAGTGCTATTGTGCTATACACTTAGTACCCACCAAGTGTACCAATTAGCACATTAGCCAAACCCTAGGTAAAGTAATTGCGGCATGTTTTCATTAGAGCCCCAGGAAGTCATTACTGGTTTATCTGAGCAGTTCCACTGTAAATGATTCAAAACATATCCTGATCACATCAAACCAGCACATCACCATCATAACCTATTATCTCGCCCTGTTCCGACTCACTGCACTTACAGAGACATTGGAGGGGGAAAGAGAATCAGTGGAAACAACAGGCACAGGGACCGCACTGGGCTAGAGACAATCTCAATGCAGTCCCATTATCATACAGGCTGCGGAGGTTAAATTGGCTTAATTGTTTTGCAGATGGAACATGCCCAGCATGTTTGTTAAAATGGATAATAGCGTGTCATATTCCACATATTTGCCCTACCCCGCTCTGTGAGCCTGACCAGGCCAAGTGATATCACAGAGTCAGCAAGAGGTGGCCGCATGAAAACATGTAGCCTCCTCAGACATCCATAAAACATACAGTACAGTAGATATATTCACACAGCTATGCGCAGTAGCAACACATTGAAACAATCCATCATTTCAATAAAGCCTGGTATCCACCTCAGGAGAAGTGCATGAGGATTACTGTAGCAGTGAATAATGTGAGGCAACACTAAGCCCTGTGTGCTGCTGAGGGAAGGAGGCTGTGTGATGAGAGGACCAGTGGTCTGGGGAGCTGGATCCCAATCTCTCCCCAGAGAGGCTGAGTTACAGCTGTCACTCATACAGCTCTCCGCTATTGTGAGTTGCCACTTAATCCTCATGGGTACGTACGGTGGCAGGTTGAGTATGCTGGCAAAGTAACCCACGCATGCACTCACACAGACAGAAACATACACAGACACTGTTCACACACACACACATGTACATGAGCACATGTACGCACACACTCTCTCACACATACACATTGATCTGCTGTATTGTCCAGAGGAGTACAGGGAGAATCTAAGTGAGGTTGGGCAGATTCAGAACCACTGGGGAAGGATTAGGAGCCGGCTAATTATGAAGTCAGCATACAGTACTGCCCCACCACCACTACCAGGTTCAGGGTTCAGATCAGCCTCCTGACATTACAGTGTAATCCACCCTGAACCATACACTACACAGCGCTAACCCCTTCACAACCCCACCTCATAGCAGGCCACACTGCTGTGAGGTTAGCTCAGGTCAGACTCTGCTAGACAGGTTCAACCCCTGCAGATAAACTGATTGCATGACATTTTTATTCCACATTAGGTAGAAACAAAGTGATGGTGAGTCATTAGAAGACATGTAGTGTCATATAGATAAAGAGCAGGAAATCAGGATTCATCATCATGAATAAACAGCAACAATGATTAAACCAAAGGTTGCTGACAAACGTTTGTCTCACATAACAAAAAAGGGCTTATGCAGTCACTGGTAACCTGAGTAGAATCTATTCCATCAGAGTCTCCAGTCAGATGGTATTTAAATGTCTGTCCAGTTGAAGGTTATGTAATTAGGCTGTAGAGTGCTTGACTGCTTCATCCATGAGAGTGAAAGGAGACCTCTCATCTCTGGGGGACAGGGTAATACATCATCATTTAGCTGCAGTCTGGCCATGAGAGGTAGAGTTGGATGACAGAGCAACACAACTAGTGGAAAGGGTCCTCACCCTGATGAACCCAACGTGACTGTATCAAAACCTCTGTTTACCAACGGGTACAGCAGTGAGCACGCTGCAAGCACAGGGAAGTTTCTCTCAACAGACAGGAAAGGAATGTTAAGTATTATGCGACAGAAAAAAACGCTGATGAATAATTCATTCTTTATCCCAAAGCCCAGATCTGGGAGACAAGCTGTCTCTCTGACTTTCCTTCTGGTGTTGTTGTTGTTTGCAGACGAGGGGAGATAATAATGTGGATGATGGGTTTACGTTTCATATTATCACAAAGCACTAAATGACACACAGAGACAATTGATCATGGCATGTTTGCATGCGCAATGTAAGCTTTTCAATAGTAACCTTCAAAGTCAAAGTCACTGGCTTTACTACTCATATCTCCTGAGCCACAAGCTGAACATATGATATAATTTCTACATCCCATAAGGTCTATAGGAAATACAGATACATCCCATAGGGCCTATAGGAAATACATGCTCGAGCCCATAGGGCTTTTCACTGGCTGTATAGGAGATAGTGGGAAAAGGTCCATTTCAGTGGAGCTTAAAGCTCAAGCAAATTAAAAGGTTCTAGTGTGCTTGACAATATTTGGAAAGATGCATACATTATTCATGTGTGATTCACATCTCTTCTCCCTCTGTGATGATGTTTAGAAAACAGGCCACTGGGATGATACAGAAAAATAAATGTTTTTTATGCTTGAACTGCCACAGAAAACACCTCTCTCTCATGTGTATGTGTTCTCTGTGGAAGACTACCATGCTATCTGTGCACTCATCTCATGCCAAGCATTACTAGACAAGCATTCTGTTGCTCTTCCCCACCCCATCTCCCCCTTTTAACAATATATTGCCCTTGGAATGTTGCAGGTGCACTGTGATATTACAACTATAAAGCCATTTAAATATTACAATTGGTGCTACAATACTATTGTGTATTTCTCCAAAAAGCCATTTTGCTTGATTGACATTCTATTTGCACACTGATACACGTTTGTGAGAGGAACACCACCAATCCATTGGTGTTCTTATAGTACCACACATGTATTAACAGTTTACTACAGTTTCTTCTGCTCGTCGTCTACAGTACATTTCTTCAAAGTACAAAACCGGAGGAAAGGTGTTTTTGTTCGTTGTCAAGACACCAAGTGTAAGGGGGATAAATGCAGGAGTCTGAGTGGTCTGCTTTGCCTGCCTCGTCATAATTATACTTTACTTATTCACTTTCTATAGACCCCTAAAGAGATTGATGATTACACCTTTAATTCAACTTCTTTACCCCCCACACTGTTTACAATGTGATTTGGCACGTTTATACCACCGGAGTATCCTTATTATCGATAATTATGTATTTTGGAGTAAAACAGAGTGGCTACCTGAGGTGCTATGAAAAATATTTATTTTCTTTGCTTTGAGGTAATGGCAGCCATAAAACAACAACTAGAGGATGGTCCACGTCAAGCTATTCACATACAGTATCTTAACAACTGTACATAAAGTAACTGCCAAAATAATTGACACACTTGAGGGATACAAATTATAATGAAAGCAGGTGCTTCCACACAGTTGTGGTTCCTTAGTTAATTAAGCAATTCAAACATTGCTTCGTGCTTAGGGTATATCTATACAAATTCTGGGCACCCCATTATTTTGGCTACCATTGCCCCCATAGGATGGCAATCCACAGGGCACGAGTGGTCACTGAATGGTTTGATGAGCATGAAAACGATGTAAACCATATGCTATGGCCGTCTCAGTCACCAGATGTCAACCCAATGGAACACTTGGGATATTTTGGAGCGGTGCCTGAGACAGTATTTTCCACCACCATCAACAAAACACCAAATTATGGAATTTCTGGTGGAAGAATGGTGTCGCATCTCCCCAGTTCCAGACACTTATACCAATTGAATATACCGAACCTGGTGAATATACCATTGAATATACCATTGAAGATGTTCTGGTTCGTGGTGGCCCTATTAAGACACTTTATGTTGGTGTTTCCTTTATTTTGGCAGTTATCTTCATTAATATCCAATCAATGACCAGTTTTAGTGAACTAGTTTTGACCAGAAACATGTGATAGAGACTATAGTCTTTCAAATGTGCCTCTATTGAGACCATATAATGATGTATAACAGGCTGAGTATGTCAGTCCATGACCTTACATTCAGTCTCTAATAACAGGGAATATTGAGTAACTCTGACGGGAGTAAACTCTCCTACCTTTGTCAGTGGGATCGTTGCAATCTCTCCTGCTTTCTCTGACCTGTTAGAAGAAAAAACAGAATTGAGATTTGTCATGAATAATATCTCCACTCAGATGATCAGTCAAAAAGTTTCCAGACACTTGTCATTGGTTCAGTTGTGCACTAATCCCTATGTTTCCTTATGTGTATTGACAGCTGAGCTATGAAAAAGAACGCTTAAAAATCAAAAATAAATAGAATTGCAGGAAAGAATGGCATTGGCGTTGACGTGTTACAGCCTTCATATTGCTTGGCATTGAAGAGTGTGGTGTAAAACAGCAGTAACCAGTGCTGCTCTACTCCCTTTTCCTCTGCAAACAATTATTTTGTGCATTGTCCCCACACAATTGCGCTCCCAGGATGAGGAGGCTGATTCCTCTTTACAGTTGGCTGCACACATCTGCATCCCTTGAAACAAACTGCCAGACAGTTGCAGTGGCAGAGCTACTGATTAGTGGTTCACCTTTGGGAGAAATGGGCACAAAGCATCCGTCTGTCTAATGAATTGGCTGATGAAATAGATCAAAAGCTCATCTGAAGGTT
The DNA here is from genome assembly GCF_057628025.1 of Oncorhynchus mykiss. Classification (NCBI taxonomy): domain Eukaryota; kingdom Metazoa; phylum Chordata; class Actinopteri; order Salmoniformes; family Salmonidae; genus Oncorhynchus; species Oncorhynchus mykiss. The sequence continues at coordinate 72,368,730 of NC_143026.1, read as the reverse complement.
ATGTCCTAGATATACTTTTGTCTATTGCTTTGGTGATTTCTGTGGATTTCAATTAGTTACAAACTAAAACAGATACTTCAGGGTGGGCTACATGTATTAAGATACGTGGGAGCTCCAACATCATTAGGCTTTGTATGGCTTCTAAAGACTCGCTTTTAGCAGGCTGGATTTTCACTATAATTCAGTTGAATCAGGCTAATGTGTCTCCTGTTATGGAGTAGTAGGTACAACTGGTCAACAACTCACTTGTAGTTTTGCACACAGTCACATGAAGTGTCAAGCTGCCCATAGCAATTGTGTGGGGTGATTCTCCATTCACTTTTTCACATGTTAAGTTTCATAAAGTCTTTGCTTCTGGCTATCCGCTTTGTGTCTTTGAAATGCAAATAGATTTTCTTGGTAGCCAGAAGGCCATATTCTCAGGGATGTATCTTTATTTGGAGCAGTTACAGTATGCACTAAATATTTCTAACAGTAGGTTGCAGGCTATTTAAATCATTGGGGAGATTATGTTGAGAATAAACTAGAAACATTGGTCTAAATATAACAAATTCAATACAATATGTGGTAAAACTATGAATTACTGTGCTTTTATTGTAATTGTAGTCCATTTTTCTTAGCAGCTATGTCAAAGGAAAGGAGTGCTGTATGGCCACTGTCAATTGTTGAGGACTGTACATTTCTACTGAATAGGTCTTAGTTACACACACAATCCCTCCACCCATTTATTAGCAGTGTCAGCTAAAGTATGTGTCTCTTTTAGATTAAATTGAAGAGAAAATCCTAAGTTTCTCTCAGTGAGATGCTTAAAACATTTAACTAGGGCTCTTGTGAGCGAGACAGGTAATACACTACATGACCAACATGTATGGACACCTGCTCGTCGCACAGCTCATGTCAAAATAATGGGCATTAAAATGGAGTTGGTCCCCCCTTTCCTGCTATAACAGCCTCCACTCTTCTGGGAAGGCTTGCCACTAGATGTTGGAACATTGTGGCAGAGGCTTGCTTCCATTCAGCCACAAAAGCATTAGTGAGGTAGGACACTGATGTTGTGCTATTAGGCCTGAATTGCAGTCGGCGTTCCAAATCATCCCAAATGTTTTTGATGGGGTTGAGGTCAGGGCTCTGTGCAGGCCAGTCAAGTTCTTCCACACCAATATCGACAAACCATTTCTATACGGACCTCGCTTTGTGCATGGGGGCATTGTCATGCTGAAACAGGAAAGGGCCTTCCCCAAACTGTTGCCACAAAGTTGGAAGCACAGAATAGTCTAGAATGCCATTGGACGCTGTAGCGTTAAGATTTCCCCTCACTGGAACTATGGAAAACTCATTTCATGACGCTCCAGACGAACAGTTCTTGTACTGAGGTTGCAACCGAGGACAGACAATTTTTACGCGCTACACGCTTCAGCACTCGTCGGTCACATTCTGTGAGCTTGTGGAGCCTAAGACTTCGTGGCTGAGCTGTTGTTGCTCCTAGACGTTTCCACTTCACAATAACAGCACTTACAGTTGACAGGGGAAGCTCAAGCAGGGCAGAAATTTGACGAACTGACTTGTTGGAAAGGTGGCATCCTATGAAGGTGCCACGTTGAAAGTCACTGAGCTCTTCAGTAAGGCCATTCTACTGTCAATGGGTGTGGCTGAAATAGCAGCAATGGGTGTGGCTGAAATAGCAGAATCCACTCATTTTAAGGGGTGTCCACATACTTTTATATACAGTGCCTTGCGAAAGTATTCGGCCCCTTTGAACTTTGCGACCTTTTGCCACATTTCAGGCTTCAAACATAAAGATATAAAACTGTATTTTTTTTGTGAAGAATCAACAACAAGTGGGACACAATCATGAAGTGGAACGACATTTATTGGATATTTCAAACTTTTTTAACAAATCAAAAACTGAAAAATTGGGCGTGCAAAATTATTCAGCCCCCTTAAGTTAATACTTTGTAGCGCCACCTTTTGCTGCGATTACAGCTGTAAGTCGCTTGGGGTATGTCTCTATCAGTTTTTCACATCGAGAGACTGACATTTTTTCCCATTCCTCCTTGCAAAACAGCTCGAGCTCAGTGAGGTTGGATGGAGAGCATTTGTGAACAGCAGTTTTCAGTTCTTTCCACAGATTCTCGATTGGATTCAGGTCTGGACACACCTGGATATGTTTATTTTTGAACCATTCCATTGTAGATTTTGCTTTATGTTTTGGATCATTGTCTTGTTGGAAGACAAATCTCAGTCCCAGGTCTTTTGCAGACTCCATCAGGTTTTCTTCCAGAATGGTCCTGTATTTGGCTCCATCCATCTTCCCATCAATTTTAACCATCTTCCCTGTCCCTGCTGAAGAAAAGCAGGCCCAAACCATGATGCTGCCACCACCATGTTTGACAGTGGGGATGGTGTGTTCATGGTGATGAGCTGTGTTGCTTTTACGCCAAACATAACGTTTTGCATTGTTGCCAAAAAGTTCAATTTTGGTTTCATCTGACCAGAGCACCTTCTTCCACATGTTTGGTGTGTCTCCCAGGTGGCTTGTGGCAAACTTTAAACAACACTTTTTATGGATATCTTTAAGAAATGTCTTTCTTCTTGCCACTCTTCCATAAAGGCCAGATTTGTGCAATATACAACTGATTGTTGTCCTATGGACAGAGTCTCCCACCTCAGCTGTAGATCTCTGCAGTTCATCCAGAGTGATCATGGGCCTCTTGGCTGCATCTCTGATCAGTCTTCTCCTTGTATGAGCTGAAAGTTTAGAGGGACGGCCATGTCTTGGTAGATTTGCAGTGGTCTGATACTCCTTCCATTTCAATAGTATCGCTTGCACAGTGCTCCTTGGGATGTTTAAAGCTTGGGAAATCTTTTTGTATCCAAATCAGGCTTTAAACTTCTTCACAACAGTATCTCGGACCTGCCTGGTGTGTTCCTTGTTCTTCATGATGCTCTCTGCGCTTTTAACGGACCTCTGAGACTATCACAGTGCAGGTGCATTTATACGGAGACTTGATTACACACAGGTGGATTGTATTTATCATTAGTCATTTAGGTCAACATTGGATCATTCAGGGATCCTCACTGAACTTCTGGAGGGAGTTTTCTGCACTGAAAGTAAAGGGGCTGAATAATTTTGCACGCCCAATTTTTCAGTTTTTGATTTGTTAAAAAAGTTTGAAATATTCAATAAATGTCGTTCCACTTCATGATTGTGTCCCACTTGTTGTTGATTCTTCACAAAAAAATACAGTTTTATATCTTTATGTTTGAAGCCTGAAATGTGGCAAAAGGTCGCAAAGTTCAAGGGGGCCGAATACTTTCGCAAGGCACTGTATATAGTGTACTTAGGATATGATGACATCCTCCATGACTTCCTGTGACTCCGGTGCAAATGAATTTCTCCGGCTTTAATTATTTCTTTCTCAGGACGCCTCTGGAGCCGCTGTCTCTCTCGCCCCGGATTGTGTGAAACGTTCCGTGTCTGACCTCCAATTTTCAAATCGTTCCACAGCTTTGCTAAGAAATTGGATGCCCCACATTTTCAATCGAGCCCAGATACCCTTGTGGTTTTGTCCCCCAAGTCTTTGTCAAATTTTCTGTGGAATAAGCAAAACCAAATGTGGGCGCACTTCTGCTGACAGAAACAATCAGTGTTTGGGCCTTAATAAGCAGGCTGGGTATGTCAACAACAGTGGATATTTAGTTCTGCCTACGCTATCATAAAGCCATGTCTCTCTGCCGAGTCCCAGCCTCATGAGCTACTGCAGTTCTGCACTTCAGGAGCTGAGTGCAACAATCACTCCATGACCTTAGAGTAGAAAAACAATTTGGGTGTAGATGTGGGGATGTAATCCTTTCAAATCCCCCTGCAAAGGTAAGTAAATCCTGCTAAACATGCTCTCCCCATCAAGGGAAGCCTTTCCCTTCATTACCCTCCTAGAGGCAGGATGATGTGAGGCTAAGGGAAGGGGGTGTTAGAGACATGGCAGCAGAGAGGGATGGCAGATTTAGGGCTAAGGGTTGAAATCTCGTTAAAACACTGTCCAAGCTGTCAGGGAAAAACATACCACACAACAAACAGGCCTGGATTGAACTACTACTGTACTTATGCTTTAAAGCCACTCAAACACAGATACACACCATATGACATGCTGTTGATTTGTAACAAACAGCTGGATCTTTAATATTGCCACTGAGATGTCAAGGACAATCAAAACAACATTTGGATCACTGCTACTTCCACACATACACACAGGGAAAAGTACATCTGCTTGGTAAATATAGACAGTTATGATTCCAGTTGTTTTATTACGTGTTCTCCATGTGCTAGCAGACTGTTTGCATGGTGTAAGAATAGCTGATCATTACAGTAATTGGCAGACAGTGGCCTTTAGGGGGCACTGTTGCTCTCTGTAAGCACCAATGCCAACATGCTACAGAGCATAAGACACCTGTCAATAGCATTCGGAGCCATTTTGAGCAAAAATACAAACAAAACTTTTCAAATGGATGACTGATGAACAATACATTTGAGTGAGAAATAAATGAAATTCATGTCAAGTTATTATATTGAAAATAACAGTTTTGCAATTCAACATGATCCAAATGGCAGAATACCACACTGGTGGGGTTCCTGTTAAAACCTCCCTTTACAACTGAATTGATACAACTGATTTTATACTATTGACATGTTTGTGAGTGTTTACGTATAAGTGGCCCTGTCTTTGACCTATGAATAAATAGACAGTAGCGATATCATGACATGTTTGACTTCAAACAATACTCTTGAGACACTTTGCTTTACATTAACTTTACAAAACAAGCAGTGCTCTATACATGTAAATCCCTTCTCTTTACCAATTGACTGCTAGTTTTAAGTAAGTTCAAGCTGCTTGCATGTTACAACATTGGTGTGTGGATTGGTTGTGAGAATTCCACTACTTTGAATGTAATGTTGTTGGGGACTTTCCACCAGAGCAATGACAGTCAGTGGAAATGAAGCAGGACTGGAGGGGAATCCATTTCCTGATGATCTTTTATCTCTGAGGTAAACCCTGACACTTGGTCTCCAACCAGCCCCAGGGGTCTGCTATTCCCCAACCTTACACAAACAACACTGAATAATTCATCTTAATCTTGCCTGATATATAATACATCCAGCCATCTGCCCACATATATAGATGTAAGCAGGACTTAAGAACATAAATACATATAACATTGTATGGATTGTAAAATGGCTTGTGTCAGAGAGCTGGCTGAATCATCGAGCCTGAGGAACTAGAAGAAGTCGACTGGGCACATCACATCTTATGCCTTCAACCATAAAGAGAGGAAGAAGACAGAAACAAAAACCTTCTGTGTACACTCTCTTTCTGCTTAACTTGTTTTCATTGCCTAATTCATGTCTTGGTGCAAACTGCCACAAACCCAGGCCTGGCCACACAAGTTACCAGGGGAGAAAATGCACCAAGACTATGCAGTATTAAACTATCATCACAGTTTCCATGGAAATCAAATTCAAATTTAAAAAAGGATATAAAAAGCAAGGAAGACCAAGGCACTTTTCATACAATTAAAATGCCTTTATTTGAATGGCAATTTCAATGGAACAAAGATTTTAAAACTCAATTCGGCAGCATGGCCTTCATCTGAAATACAGAGTTTTAAAATCTTTGTTCCATTGAACATGCCCATACAAATAAAGGCATTTTAATTATATGAAGGGTGTCTTGGTCCTCCTTTCCGTTTGATGACCAATTTAACCCTTTTACCAAAGAGCTCCTTCCATCTACAAAAATCTACTGTGTACCCTAGAAGTGTTCCCTTCAAAATAAAAGTAACTCACTTGGAATAATAGTTTCGTAATTTCATAATATTTCAGAAATCAAGAACCATTGACAATCTTTTTATAGTGAAAGAATCAAAGGGATGCTCATCAAAGGCTCTAATAGCACGTTAGAGAATGTAATAAAGTAGTGTTTGAACGGTGAAACAGATGCTGCTATTTGACTAACCAACTTTCCTTAGAGGCTGGTAAGTGGTACTATACACTACACCACACAGGGACACACTATTATATTCTGAACAGAAATATAAAAGCAACATGTAAAGTGTTGGTCCCATGTTTCATGAGCTGAAATAAAAGATCCCAGAAATGTTCCATATGCACAAAAAGCTTAAATGTTGTGCACAAATTTGTTTAAATCCCTTTTGTTAATATCCCTGTTAGTGAGTATTTCTCCTTTGCCAAGATAATCCATCCGCATATCAAGAAGCTGATTAAACAGCATGCTCATTACACAGGTGCACCTTGTGCTGGTTGACAATAAAAGGCCACTCTAAAATGTGAAGTTATGTCACACAACATAATGCTTCAGAGGTGTCAAGTTTTGAGGGAGCATGCAATAGGCATGTTGACTGCAGGAATCTCCACCAGAGCTGTTGCCAGATAATTTAATGCTAATTTATCTACCATAAGCCGCCTATAATGTCGTTTTAGAGAATTTGGTAGGTCCAGCCGGCCTCGCAACCGCAGACCACATGTAACCATGTCAGCCCAGGACCTCTACATCCGGAATTTCTGCACAAACTGTCAGAAACGTGTCAGCGAAGCTCATTTACGTGCTCGTGCTGGCATGCTGGAGAAGTGTGTTGAATCCCGCTTTCAACTGTACAAAGCAGATGGCAGAATGAGTGTAAGGCGTCTCGTGGGCGAGCGGTTTGCTGAGGTAAACGTTGTGAACAGTGTCCCATGGTGGCGGTGGGGTTATGGTATGGGCAGGCATAAGCTACGGACAACAAGCACAATTGCATTTTATCGATGCACCTAATTGATTTATTACAATTGACTGATTTTCTTATATGAACTGTAACTCTTTGAAGTTATTGGGTCTGTGAGAGAATCTGCAGAAAAGAGTGTATGAAATAGAGTACTGTACGCACTCCTCCAGGGAGATGTTGGAGTAGACCATGGTGTAGGCTGTTGGAGAGGACTCAGAGACGACACCACTGGTAGTGTTTACCACACCTTCCTCCATAACCCTCTGAACTGACATCTGGGGGACGATCTCCAAAACAGCCCAGCACCTGATAGAGACAGAGAGAGAAAGAGGAGGAGATAATAAAATAATGAAAGTAATATAGATATAGAGAGGCAGACATTGAGAGAGTACTAATTGGGTAATTTCTGTCTCTTTCATGTAGTTTGACAAGTGTACTGTGTGACATCTCAACATACAGTATTATTTCTGTCCTCAAATGAAAACAAGTCGACAATATGTAACACAGAAAATAGAGGACAAAGCCAAATTGCTTTCTATTACATATAAATGCTCCTTACACCAGAGACATATTGAAAGAATTCTAATATAAAACATATACAGTGCATTTGGAAAGTATTCAGACACCTTGACTTTTTCATCATTTTGTTACGTTACAGACTTATTCTAAAATTGATGATATTGTTATTTCCCCTCATCAATCTACAAACAATACCCCATATTGACAAAGCAAAAACAGGTTTTTTGAATTTTTTGCAAATGTATTAAACATAAAAAGTGGAAATATGAAATGTACATAAGTATTCAGACCCTTTACTCAGTACTATGTTGAAGTACCTTTGGCAGCAATTACAACCTTGGGTCTTCTTGGGTATGATGCTACAAGCTTGGCACACCTGTATTTGGGGAGTTTCTCCCATTCTTCTCTGCAGATCCTCTCAAGCTCTGCGGTCAATGGAAACAGGGTGCACCTGAGCTCAATTTCGAGTCTAATAGCAAAGGGTCTTTATACTTATGTAAATAAGGTATCTGTTTCTAATTTGTTCTAATATATTTGCAAAAATTTCTAAAAAACTGCTTTCGCTTTGTCATTATGGGGTATTTTCTGTAGATTGATGAGGGAAAAAAATATTTAATCAATTTTAGAATAAGGCTTTAATAACAACATGTGGAAAAAGGGAAGGAGTCTGAATACTTTCCGGATGCACTGTATCATGTAATTTTATATCCTTGCACCGACACAGCACCATGACAACCCTGTTGTCTAAAGACTGGGGATGCATTGCTTGTTTCTACATCTCACTGTTCAACAGAATCATGTAGTCTGCCACTGACTCCACAGAACATTGGATCCACTAGTGACAAGATGCAACTGAACAGGTAATTGACATTTCCTACAAACACAGAATCTATACCTTGAGTGTGTGTCTCCGCTGTATACTGTCTTGGACAGAACATCTGACAAAACTACTAGACTCAGAGTCAGCCATCTGTCACAAGCCTTCTCCTTTTTCTCAACTGGTTAGACACTATGGATATACAGTAGGTATGATACGCCTCAGCAAAGGCATATACTGTATGTAACAGCTGACAAATATACTGTGTACAGTAGTTACATTTGATGGGTACATGTTCGTTTTTCATGTGGTTAAGGAAGTTTCACTACTTCAATCTATGTGCTTTAATTGAATTCCTCCAACATGTGTGCATGTGTCTGTGTCATCATGCATTCTATTTTGTTCTATAGACATATTTCACCCTTCAGTAGACTTCAACCCAGGCGGCGCAAGCCTGTCAGTCTACTGACATGGCGAACAAATCAAAGATAACTCAATTTCTCTAGATAAACGGACCATATACTGTATTACCTGTGTGGTACGGAGGCCATTTTCAGCACAGAAGATTATCTAGCTACAGATCTAGATTTTACCTAGAAATTTGAGATAGTAATGGGTCAATGCCTTATGTCATTCATTCTGCAGCCTAGCTGTGATAGACAACCAAACAGGGTGTACCGCTCTCTAGTCCCCCCCCCCCCCCCGCCATCATTGATAAATGTTGTAGCATTCTCAGTCCAAATTGAGGGAAAATCAAGCCCTGTTGACTATCTGTTGGGTAGGCCAACATGCTTTTGTGGAGCCATAATCCCAACACGTTTATTGAACTAGGGGTGAGTGAGGAGGATTCAAGGAAAGGATCAATACAGTCACACAGAAGTATATTCCCAGATTTTGGGGAGGACTTCTCTGAAAGTTGTGTGGCAGAAACAATGGCACTAAAGTTGGAATCGGATGGAGATTGCAGTTGCCATCATTACTGAAAAGAAATTCAGAAATGTCACTGAATTCAATGTCAGTGAGGGCAAATGAAATAACTTTCGCCACTAAATACAAAAAAAGTGCAATAACAACAGTGTTTTTGACAGATCAGTTTACCACAGAACCCCCCCTAACCCCTTTGTAGGGCTAAGGATGAATAGTTATTGAAAATTGTGAGAAACAAATAGGATATGTTTTTCAGTGACTATTCGTGCTTAGCCCTACCAATCAGGTGCGCTCCAGCTGTCCTTCTCATGCGCACTCCTCATGCATTGATAGAATTAACATTTTAATTCTCTTCACAAATGGCAAACTCATCAGGCGTATCACATTTCCATGGCTTGACACAAGATAATTCACCCCCAGAATCATAAAGATAAAAAATTTTAACCACTAATCAATCTGTCAATAAAATATTATGTGAGAATCTGATCCATCAAGTCAATTGATTAAAGGTGCAATACGCAGAAATCAAAAATTCGAATAGTTAGCCTAATTTCAAAACAAACAATGTTCTTGCTGTTCTAAACTGCTGTGAAATATGTTTTCAATAACCAAAAATATTGTATTTTCAGGTGTTTGAAAATGGTGTACAAAACTGTAAGTAAAAGATGCAAAAACAAAAGTTAGCCTAAGATCTACCACTTCTTAGACTTGCATTCAATGAGGATGATAGATCTATAAACAGAGGCTTCTATGTGAATTCGGTTGGGTCGCCCAAAAAATTACATATTGCAGTTAAGGCATAATTCTAATGATGTTATGCATAATTTTCAAACATTCAGTCACTTGTTGATATTCTGGTAACATTATGAACTAGAGACAATGGCCTGTGCTTAAACTATTATTTATTTATTTTTCACCCGTCTCTCCTGTAACTTCTCCCAGGCTGACACCCAAGACTAGCTAGCATGATACTTGAAACCTGTGCTGTCATTTAGTCACTAGATGGGTTAACAAAATGACATACCGTATGTTTGGAACTTTAAACAACTAAACACAACTGTACAACAAAAAAATGCTTCAGGGTCTGCTTTTTATATACTTACATCACTTAAAACTACCTTTTGTTGATAACTGAAACATGGTCGGACTGGGATGTTTTTTGCAGGGAGCTTGTCCTTCTCATTAGGAACACGCCGACTTCACTACGTCATTTTAGCTTCTGTCTTATCTGAGAAAATGGCCGTTACTTTCGCCCCGTGTTACTTTCGTCCCGGCTCTCCCCTAAATGGTTGAGTCTTTAAACCCTGTGTCAGCCGAGCTCCCTGACACAACCTGCAGATCAATGCTATCTAAAATGTGAGGGGAAATATTGCAGTGATAACCTTTCCATGGTTAGAAATGATTACAAGTCCAATTCATTCTAATGACTCCAGCCCTGCCTCCTAATGGGCCCTTTAACTGTTGAGGGCCTTGTAGTTGTACATTGTGAAATGCCCTCTTACATCTATCAGTGTGTCACTTCTCAAACATACCCAGATTTATAGACATGTTTAATGGAAATGGGTGGTTCTTTGATGGCTTAGGGACTGTTTATCAGAGGTTCACTGCTTGGCTGTTGGAGCCGTGCTCTCTAGATGTACTCTAGGTGACAAAGGGGGGGGGGGGGGGGTCACATTTCAAATCACGCGAGTGGACTGCAATAGCTCATCAGTGGCAGTCTTCGCAGTAGGCGTTCTCCCGTTGATCAATGATTAGTCCACACTTGCCTCTGTGTTCATTAATGAAGTGCCACCGGCGTCGGCTCACACTGCGGCTGGCACGCTGATGACTCAATTATTCGCCACGTACTGTAGGACACCGTCTACCTTAAAGGCCCAGTGTAGTCAAAAATATGATTTATATATATTATATATTTTCCACACTATGAGGTTGGAATAATACTGTGAAATTGGGAAAAATATGATAATGACCTTTTAGCTGTTTGAAAAGACCACCAGAAATTTCAGCCTGTTGTGGTGGCGCGACAGACAAATAAAAGCGTTCCAAACTTCTCTGCCAATAACTCAGACTACTCCCAGACAGTCCAAGCAAATTGTTGCTTGAAAAATTGCTTGATACTTGTTTATTTTTTACCATTTTAATTGAAAACAATCATACTAAGGTATTTAATTGTTACCCCCAAAAATGGCTGCATTGGACCCTTAAGCAAACTTAATCAAAACCAGGGAGCATAAGCCGCATCATTTGTTTGAAATAGTTTTTTGTTGCCTATGAGATGACAAAGGAGGCGAATGCTAGGTAAAGAAAGTGCATTCTACCAGGTGGCTCAAGGCACAGGTCTTATTGCTCATTGGTCTAGGTAAATCAAAGATGGGTAAGCTGGAAGATACAGATTGGTAAAGAAGATTGATATTACATAAACTGTCTGGAGCCTTAGTGCTAAGTTTAAATCCTGTGATGGCAATTAAAACAGTTGATTGCTGTGGTGCAGCTGATCATTCCCTTCAAAACAAATTGCTCTATTACCATCAAATTCACCAGCTTTCCTCATGGCTAATTCACTTTGCTATTTTCCCAGTTAGATATGGACTAATGGGGCTTGGATAGTAGGATGGAGTATCTAAAATAGATAACGAAACTCACAAAGTAGATGCATTACAGAGCTGACTCATGGGAAGTGGTGGACAGGAAAGTGGTGGCGGTGTGGCTGATGTTTCCCCCATGCTGTAAGTGCAGTAATTAGACAGTGACAGTGGGCAGGGACAGGGTCTGAGGCAGCAGTGGTTGTGAGGATCACAACACAGTGTAGGGACAGGGTTGGCAGAGGGCCCAGACTGTGGTAGCTTGGCCTGTGTTGGGAAGCCATGAGCATGGGTTCCCACTGCAGACAGACATACGGGGCAGGGCGATGACATTAATAAACAACCAACACAACACAGGGCCTGCAGCCTGGATGGCATGGCATATCCCGGTCCCAGCTACAACAGCTGGGAAAGTGGCAACAGACTCATGCCACAGCCATCACCCTCCTCTGCCAAAAACCCACACAAATTAACCACTGGTGACACAAACAAATCACCCTAGTCTAATTATTTAAAAAAACAAATTATGCATATTTAATAAAAACAGATTAGACAATTAGAGGACAGTTTCCTATTGCTAACTGTGGACATGAAAAAGGAACATTGCTGAGATATAAACAAAAATAATGGGTCTTCTCTCAAAGCAGGGAAAACTGTTAATGACATTTGGAGGAACTGAAATGAAAAACAGAAACTGAAATATGCTTAATAATCATTGGTTGGACACAAGGGGCAGAACACAGGGTATACAAAGAAAGGAATGGACAAGACCTCCAACTGTTGATTTCTGCACTCCAGGAGCAGGGCTGTGGAGATTTATCTGTTCATTTGCTGTGACTATGCTTGAGCAAGCCCAACATAAGACCATTTCTATTTTATTCCACTGTTCTCTTGCTCCGAATAGGCTGCACTATAGAATTATGTTCAGGGTGATAATTATACATCAAAATGATGGTCTGACAAATGGGTGGTGAGGAAATTGCTTACCAAGATGTCAAGTTAGGTAGGCCAAGAGCATAAGGAAGGAGTTAAATGAAAAAGCTGCAAATAACGTTAACTCCAGCTTGGATGAACTACAATGAATTTAAGGAAGTGTGTGTGCGTGTGTGTGTGTGTGTGTGTGTGTAGTCCAACTCAAAACCATTTACCACTTATTGATGCATTACCAAACAGAACATCAGGACATTTGTCTCCAACTACAGGTAATTCAATTCTATGTGAGTCTCTGTGGAAGTGGTCTTTAAAGATAGTCCAGCCATATGACACATGATCCCAATACCAGTCACAGATTGGAAAGACAATTTCCCTCCACATAATGAGTGACTAGTGGATCTGTACAGTTTGAAATCAATATTATGCATCCTATTGGCGCTGATGAGGTGTGCTGTTGTTGGTGATGTTGTTATTGGTGATGTTGTTGTTGGTGGTGTTGCTGGTAGTGTTGTTAGTGTTGGTGGTGTTGTTTGGGTTGGTGATGTTGGTGATGTTGTTGTTTGTGTTGGTGGTGATGTTGTTGGTAGTATTGTTGTTGTTGGTGGTGTTGCTGGTAGTGTTGTTAGTGTTGGTGGTGTTGTTTGGGTTGGTGATGTTGGTGATGTTGTTGTTTGTGTTGGTGGTGATGTTGTTGTTGGTGGTGATGTTGTTGGTGGTGTTGTTGTTGTGTGGAGGAGGAGGAGATGCAAGGAGAGTGGCTCGAGCTGTTCTGATTAACTTCTCTTTGTCATCAAAAGACCAGATGCAGCCAATTTGCGGGATGCAAATGAAGCAGACAGAGAATATGTTACCGTGTTGAAAGAAGTGATGGGTGCCGACAGGAGAGATAAACTTCACAGTGGCAACTGCGCTAAAATGATTGCTAAGAGTGCCGCGTGAGACTGACGCCTCCAGAGAATGAATGGGCCAAGCAGAGCGCAGTTAAATAAAACGGTAATCACCAGCACCAAATAAACAAATACGGATGGAACAAATGTAGCAAATCAAATAAAGTTCTGCGTAGGCAAGAACTACTGGATGCTGAGCATAAGATTGCTGAACCAAACAGTAATATACAAAGTTAAATATATAGCCTGTGCAGGCATAAAACAAAAAGAGGGACAGCAAAAAATACTTGGTTCATTAGAATACCCAATGTAATCAACCACCTTTTTCTGTGTACTATAAAATATACAATTACTGTGTTGTGTAATGAATAATTGGCAATACAATAACTTTTCATAATAATAGTTATTAGAACATAGCTCTACTGTATAGCTCCATGTAGTGTTTTTGTCCAATTTTACTAAAAGGTTTGGCTGCCACTCTTGTTATGTTGTCTATCCTTTCTGTCTCTATCCTTCTCTTTCCCTCTGTTCTGTATATTGGATTTTTTTTTTTTTTTTTTTTACATCTATACTAAGATGTCAGAAAATCTAGTATGGTTGTTGAATGTTAAATGTGGTGGGAAGGAGGATAATGAATGACGGGGTAAGAGGGAAAAGTCTACTGCTGGAGCCCAGCTCCAACTCCAGTGGCTGATGGGAGTTTATCTCCTGGATCAAACTCCTTTCATTTCATCTGCTTCAGCATAATTGCTTTCACTCTCTCTCGAGTAACAAAGCACTGATTGCAAACTCAATAGGTTCTTTACACATGATTAGATGCAACGGAGGCCCTTTTGAAAAACTTTGGCAGTATTTCAGTGAGAGAGACATCAAAGAAAACAACACTCCAGTGCCCGTCTGAAGCCCCACTCCTTCCCGCTTTGTCTGTTCCAATGTTGCTGCTGCAGACATTTACATTGTGGAAAAAACAGGAGACTGACTCATTTTACTGGGCCTCTCTGTGGTCTGAGGTGGTGCCAGTCTTACTGGAGCATATCATATTGGGACTCACTGGGTTGTACTAGTACCATCTGTCATGGAGAGCAGACATCAACCCAGCAGGGACAGAGGGGGGCTGGTACTAGGCCTGTATGATTTACACAGTACCACAACCACTTCCTGGGACAACTCACATGTTGTGAGAGTCTACACGTCACATTGGCAACCAAATACATTAGGTACAGTATATGTGATCATCTACCTGAATACATTGTCCTACATTGGCACTGTGAATGTGTAGGACCATGTGCCTCATACACACCTGTATTGGAGGTAATTGACCAGAATACTGATCAAGCTATTAGGCTGAGTTTACACAGGCAGCCCAATTCTGATCTTTCTTTTTCTCACTAATTGGTCAGATCAGCACTTCTGACAATAATTGGGCAACAGATCAGTATTGGGCTACCTGTGTAAACGCAGCCATAGACAGTATGGGGAAAAACACTTACCATAATATATTCAGAACGGTGCATGTGGCTAGTCCTCCCAGTATGACTCTTCTGAACCACATGATCTACATATAGAGATTATTGAAAGAGCCAGTCAACATCAACAGCACATGACAGCCAATGCAATCAACTAAATTCCTAAGTGTGGATGGAGTGCTGTCTGCTCCACTATAAGAAGATAATATAGAACAGCCATTATCAATAGGCAGACCACGGGCCGGATCCGTATGTAAAGGGTGGAGATTTGCAGGAAATAAGCTTTAAACCTGCTCATTTTTCTCTCTGCCATCAAGAGGGGTGAGAAAGGTTTGAACAGTTTGGGGTTGCAAGGTGGGGGTTTGTTACTATGCCGAAGAATGACAATATTTATCCAGACCTTTGCTACCTAGGACATGTGTGTGACAGGACCCCTTGTATAGAAGCTATGGATCTCTGTGCTGGGCTACATGCTGTGCAGGGGGAAACCGCTCTAATGGAGACTGCTGGCTCCCTATCACAACACAACGAGCTCAATGGAGGAGGGCCATTTCAGCCCTTCATAGCAGTGGCATCCTGGTCCCTGTTCTAATGGTGGATGGCTGCACAATTGGTGTGCAGTTTATGCTGGTAGGCACAATTATCTCAATGTTTAAACTCTCTAGAGTTATGTCAGGTAGAATTACACCTAGAAAATACTGTGAATCAAATGTGTGTGCAAACACAATAAAATAATGCAAATCCATAATACCTGTGTCTTGTTGTGAGATATTTCTGAGAACAGGAGAGGCATCACGTTGACAATACCTCCTGCAAAGAAATCAAATGACAGTAAGCGACACATTTGATTTAGAATGAGATGACCGGACCAAGGTGCAGCGTGGTGAGCGTACATTTTCATTTATTAAGAATGTCAACCACCAAAGTGCATCTTACTAGGGCTATACAGGCCACTACCAAATACAACTACCCACAACTAAGGTGGAAGAACAGGCTGCCTAAGTATGATTCCCAATCAGAGACAACAATAGACAGCTGCCTCTGATTGGGAACCACACTCGGCCAACCACACAGAAATACAAAACATAGAATGCCCACCCCACATCACACCATGACCTAACCAAATGGATAAATAAAACAGCTCTCTAAGGTCAGGGCGTGACTGTGTATGAGCAACAGTGTAACCGCTTATCACAGTTATACTGTTTAGAATTTGAATTGTGCTGCACAGTAGACTTGGGTATGTTTTCACTTTACAAAGTACAAAACTATGAAAATAGGCAGGGGATTAAAGCCCTATATTGCAGCAGATGGCAGAATGAGAAAGGTAAGAGGCCTGTAATTTGCACTGTTTTCCCCTTGGGCTTATCATTAGTTTTAGACAAATAAACAAAGCACCAGAACCCTATGGGGACCGCTCAACCTCTGCTATCATAGAAATATAGAACTATCCACACAACCACTACACAGCTTTTGTTCTATCAATAAACACATACATATTGTATAGTATACCATTACTATCTTTACTGTGTATGTACTGTGTTCTCTGTCCTGCTTGCTTGAACAGCATCACATCAAACCCCCTCAACACATAGACAGGTCTGTGGATGTAGCTGTGAGTAGCTGTGAGTAGCAGTACTCTACGCTCACTGTAAGCAAAAGGCTGCCCTCTGACTCTTTAAAAGCAACAGCCCATTAGGAGCGCAGACACTCAACAAAGGCTTCTGGGACACTGACAAAGCAGCGGTAAGCTAACAGCTTTGCTGAGGAAGGTGTCAGAGGAGGGCTGCAGAGAGGAGAGCGGGCTGTAAATGAGACTCCCTCCACTCCAACTCCCAGGGCTTGTTTGCTCTTTAGACACCAGTCCCAGGCGGCTCAGGGCTTGCTGCCACCAGGACCTCGCCGCTCTCAATGTACTAACCAATTAACCGGATTGGAGAGAGAGCGAGGGGGAGACAAAGAGACGAGAGAGAGCGAGGGGGGTGGGGCGAGATGAAGAGACAAATGAGAGAGAGAGAAAGAGAGAGAGGGGGGAAGAGACAAATGATAATGATAGAGAGATGGAGAGAGAGAAAGAGAGAGGGGGATGAGACAAAGAGACAAATAAGAGAGAGTGAGAGAAAAAAAGAGGGGGGGCGAGACAAAGAGACAAATGAGAGAGAGAGAGAGAGAGGGAGAGGGGGGATGGGTGAGACGAAGAGACAAATGAGAGAGAGAGAGAGAGAGAGGGAGAGGGGGGATGGGTGAGACGAAGAGACAAATGAGAGAGAGAGAGAGAGAGAGAGAGAGAGAGAGAGAGAGAGAGGGGGGGATGGGTGAGACAAAGAGACAAATGAGAGAGAGAGAGAGAGAGAGAGAGAGAGAGAGAGAGAGAGAGAGAGAGAGAGAGATAGAGAGAGAGGGAGAGGGGGGATGGGTGAGACGAAGAGACAAATGAGAGAGAGACAGGGAGAGAGAGAGAGAGAGAGAGAGAGAGAGAGCGAGAGAGAGAGAGAGAGAGAGAGAGGGAGAGGGGGGATGGGCAAGACAAAGAGACAAAGAGACAAATGAGAGAGAGAGGGAGAGAGAGAGAGGGGGACGAGTCAAAGAGTTGAGAGAAAGTGAGAGAGAGAGAGAGAGGAGTACGAGATGAAGAGACGAGAGAGAGGGGGAGACGAAGAGACAAATGATAGAGAGATAGATGGAGAGAGAGAGGCGAGACGAAGAGACAAATGACAGAGAGAGAGATGGAGAGAGAGAGAGGGGGGGATGAGACGCAGAGATGAGAGAGAGAGAGAGAGAGAGAGAGGGGGGACGAAGAGACAAATGATAGAGATGAGAGAGAGAGAGAGAGAGAGAGAGAGAGAGAGAGAGAGAGCGAGAGAGGGGGGCGAGACGAAGAGACAAATGAGAGAGAGAGAGTGAGAGAGAGGGAGACGAAGATAGGGGGACGAGATGGAGAAACGAGAGAGAGCGAGAGATAGTGAGAGAGGGGAGGACGAAGAGACAAATGACAGAGAGAGAGAGAGGGGATGAGACAAAGAGATGTGAGAGAGAGAGAGAGAGAAAGAGAGGGGGGCAGGACAAAGAGGCAAATGAGAGAGAGAGAGGGGGGGCGAGACGAAGAGACAAATAAGAGAGGGAGGGAGAGAGAGAGGGGGGGGGGGGAGAGACGAAGAGACAAATGAGAGAGAGAGTGAGAGAGAGAGAGGGGACGAGACGAAGAGACGAGAGAGAGTGAGAGAGAGTGCTGGGGCGGGACAGAGATGATTGAGAGAGAGAGAGAGAGAGAGAGAGAGAGAGAGAGAGAAAGAGAGAGAGAGAAGAAGAGACAAATGATAAAGAGAGAGATGGAGAGAGAGAGAGAGGGGGGGGATGAGACGAAGAGATGTGAGAGAGCGAGAGAGAGAGGGGGGTGAGACAAAGAGACAAATGAGAGAGAGAGAGAGAGAGAGTGAGAGAGAGAGAGTGAGAGAAATAGAGAGGGTGAAGGCAGGAGAGAAAGAAGAGTGTGATTTCCACTCGCTCCATCTGCTCCCATCTGACAGTCAGGGTTATCCAAGCACCTCCATTAACTGTTCAGGAAACATACGACTCTCCTCACAATTACCACTGCAAGGGATCCTCTCCAACCTCCAGCACTTCTCCACACACCTATGGCAACATAAAGCAATGTTTTTCTCTCTTCTTGACATTCTTCAAATGTCTAAGAGGGGACAGTCATCTGTGTTCTGTTCTCCCTCACTATGTGTTTTTGTTCTATGTGATGGAGGTGGAGTAGGAGGAACTCACAAATAGAGTAGTGTATGTTCGTTCTTACCCAGTGCAACGGTGCCCATTAGGAAAGGTTTACCAATTTGGCTGAAGTCATTTGTGGTCTCCTGTTGAACTTCTGACCCCAAAGCAAATGTCACAGCCACCTTGGGGAGACAAATGACCAGCAGGGTTACAAGATGCACAAGTCACAAAACAACAAAATCTCAGACAGAACTCATATATAGATTCTCATTTCATGTGACATTTAACTTTAAAGGACATTTTTGTTGGTGGATGTTACAATGGCAGAGGGGGGGAAGTGATGGATACCCTAGTGGCCATGCTAGACATGCCTGTAAGCTACAACAACATTTGATTCCTTGCACAAATCGAAACACTTTCATGTCGTGTTCATAACAATAAAACAATGGATCATAGAATGAAACACAAACGCACAATTGTGAAGAATTGCTACAGTGGAGGAGCAGACAGACCTGTATCTAGAATAATGTTCATAAATATTCATAGAGGATTGTTAAAATGGAAAAGGGGCCGTATGCATTTTGCATGTTTTAAGGCATAGTAAAAATCCCATATATCCCATAGTAAACAACCAGGAAAAAGAGAGCAACACATCTTTCACTTAAATCCTAATTTCCTATCAGGTGATGAAGAGAACATTATCTTTACAGCCTTTCTTTGAGAAGGAAGTATTCCCCTTTTGCTTTGGCCATAAATATTTTTTTGTATGAGAGAGAGCATGAAGTCCACCTGGCCCTGGCTCGTGTGTATATTTGGTGCAATATGCAAGTCTGGTGAGGCCACAGAGTGTACTGGTGTGTACTGGTATTGGCACTAAGATGCACAGATGCTGTTAATGGGATTTCTACCCTGGCCGCAGAGAGTCACAGGCCCCGAAGGCACAGCAACCAGGACATGTTAGGCTGTGTACCACATCTGAGAATTCTCTCTACAGAGTCCATTGAATTTATAACATAAATAACAAAACAAAGCTGATTCCATTCTATTAAAAATAGTTAGATGATGTTAAATAGACCAATAAGCAGTAAACTGTTTGAAAAGCATCTTAAAGTGTTTATACCAACTGAAAATGAGACTATTTGAGGGTAAAATACTTCACCGAGGGCATTTGTCTGTGAAGAATATTGACAGAGGTGAATTACATGGGCTCACAGAAAGCTGCCACTTAAACTGGGATAACAATTGTCCACAAGTAAACATTTTGCTTTTAAGCACATGTGAAGAATGCCCTGGATTAGGGGGAAGAAGATTCCATTAGGTGCCCAAGTCTCTTTGAGCTCCAGAGAGAAATAGGTTTAAGTGCCTTCCCATCTCCAGTAAAAAGCCTCAGTGGACTGTGTGATGGAGGAGATATCAGGCGAGAGCTGTGATTACCCTGCTCCCAATGTGACATTGTCAGAAATCCAGGGTGTGTGGGAAGAAATGAACTATAAAAGCACACATTACAAAACAAAGAGTGTTCCCTCAGTCCCTGCTCTTTGTTTGAGTGTATCCATCTAACACCCCTCTCTCACCGGCTCACTCCTCCTCTCTCTCTCTCTCTCTCTCTCTCTCTCTCTCTCTCTCTCTCCCTCCACCTCTCTTCATTCGCCTGTAATGCAACATCTCTCTCTCTCCACCTCTCTTTCCTCCGCCTCCTCTCTTGCTCTCTCTCTCCCTCCACCTCTCTCTCTCTCTCCACCTCTCTCTCCCTCTCTCCTTGTTTGTCTGTAATGCAACAAGGGGCAGCTTGGGCACAGAGAACAAAGCACGATCGTACATACTGTAGAAGTACTCAACGGCAACCACAAAAAAAATTGCACTTGCAGCTATTCATGCAATGCATGGGAGAAGAATGCAATTTCCACAGCAATTCCAACCAAACACACACACACATACAAACACACACAAAAAAGCAAGTCCCACCAAAAAGAACAGAGAGCATTCTGGGGCATTATATATCCGAATGCACACAGGGGACCCTGGGATGAACTGAGTGAATCCATTTCACAAGGGATAAGATGGAGGAGAGTGGAGAAGAGTGGAGGTTAGGGGGAGGAGGAAGGTGGCACTGCCATGACCAGGCAGCCAGGCAGACTTATGGGAGAGCTGAGAGGGCTCATCTGCCAAGGCAAAAGCATCTCTTATCAACCCATCTCTGTCCTGGAGAGCATGTTAGACTACAGAGCACGCTTCTCTGACCACTTCAACCCCCCACCCATTGCACCTCGTAGTGAGTGGAGTGAGAACATGACAAAGAGGGTTGTGCTCTTTCCTTAATCCATGCACTAAAACACACACACACACACACACACACACACACACACACACACACACACATGCTGTGTTGTTTTTAACCCTGTGAAAGAATTTGCAATCGTGCCAACCTAAACTGTTGAAACACAGCATTCATCTGCCCACTAAGTATCAGAAACATAGGTATGACTGCAATCTTTACGCTCAAAGTCATGATGGCAGTAGACTGGAGGACAGGTTTGACATCTGTAACAATTATGCAGTATAAATGTCACACTAATTAGTCTATGAAACTATAAAATTGTACTTGATTTCCCATGCATAATTTGCCCAAAATAAAATTCTGTCTGCGATTTATTGCTGGAAATACGAGAAGGACATCCATTTCAACAGAAACAGATACATTTGGTAAATAGCCTGCTTCATTTCAAATGACTTAATTGAGTGCTTATTACAGTGTGTCAATGTATTTTCTCCTGGTGTGTCATTATTCATTAACCACACATTTTTGGGCATCACAGCTGCCTTTTGTAGAAAACTGCTTTTCATGGCTATTAATTGATTTGTGGCATGTTACTGCCTGCAGGAATACCAGTCTGTTCAATTGGTCATTTAGAAGACATTTTAACCAAGGTCTCCTCAGTGCCTCACTCATTGTGCTAGTGAGAGACTGTGTCAGAATATCTTTAGCATTCTGATTAATCTAGTGTCCGCAAAGTATAAGGATAATTGGCACAATAAATGTAAGGATAAGGATAATTACACACTTGATTACTAATTTCAACCCAGTTACCTTATATTTAACTTGCAGAGGTCACAGAAAGAACTTGACAGTGTCTCTCCTCTAAGTCCATAGAGAGGAGTATTTTCCAAACAATTAATTTTTGGAGTTAATATTTGATCAAGGTTGTCAATCAAGATGAAGAAGTGTCCTAAGATGAAATGCCACAATAGAAGCCTTGGTCTCCAGACATTGATCTGTTTGGAATAGATACCTGAAGAAGCTCTCAGCAGGGGCAGTATCAGGGGAGATTAGACCCCTTCATGTCAACTTCAGAAAGAGTGGATATCAATAGGAAACTAATACAAGACCACTGAGATATATACAGATCCATCAGTAGGAAAACACACACAACCACGAATACACACTGATTAATTCAGTACACGTGCATGCACACACAGGCAGGCAGAAAGGCAGGCATGCACCCACACACAAAGGCCATTTTCTTAACACAAGACAGAATCTGCCTCCATAACCACACTATTCATTATGCTTACATCACCTTTCATCTCTGTAAAATCAATCAAAGTGTCCATAGAACTCCTTGGGCGAAAGTATTCCTCACACCGCCTGTCCTAGGGTTTCCCAATAAACTTTAATTACTAAACATCATGACAATTTTTCATTTGTTATTAACATTTTATCACCAAAGTTGCCAATTCTCTATTTAGTTTAGACTAAAAGGGGATTGATGTTAGTTCTCGGTCTTCATGACGTTTGCATCCATCCCTTCCATGTTATTCCTACACCATGCCTGTTCTAGGGTTGAATATTTTCCTAGTATTTTACAAATGTTCCATCTTGAGAAGAAATAACTTTTCTGCCAGGTAATCCAGGAATTTCCGGCCAAAACCAGAAGTGTCATTCAAAAGTATTATAAAGCATATAAATAGGCCTATGTTTGGAATTGACTCGAGCTTTGATAGTGTCACGACTTCCGCTGAAGTCGGCTCCTCTCCTTGTTCGTTCGGTGATTGACGTCACTGGCTTTCTAGCCATCACCGCTCCATTTTTCATATATCCATTTGTCTTGTCTTGTTCCATACACACCTGGTTTACATTTCCCCAATCAATCTACTTGTATTTAACCCTCTGGTTCCCATCATGTATTTGTGTGTAATTGTTTCATGTTATTGTGGTGTTTTATTTACACGCTTTACTTTTGTTATGTTCCGTGTTTTGTGTAGTGCTCTCGTTTTTGGAACGAAAATAAAAGTGCGCCTGTTAACATTACTCTGCACTCCTGCACCTGACTTCGCCTCTAGTACATAGAGACATAGAAAACATAGAAAATTCAAGCCTGATGCTACCTGAGCCTGATGAGCCATACATTAAAGACATTTAATAAGCCCAAGCCCAAAAAAGACCAAATGATTGTGCCGTTATACAATACATACTGTAAATACAGTTGAAGTCGGAAGTTTACAAAAAAATTATGTCATGGCTTTAGAAGCTTCTGATAGGCTAATTGACATCATTTGAGTCAATTGGAGGTGTACCTAAGGATGTATTTCAAGGTCTACCTTCAAACTCAGTGCCTCTTTGCTTGACATTATGTGAAAATCAAAAGAAATCAGCCAAGACCTCAGAAAAAAATTGTAGACCTCCACAAGTCTAGTTCATCCTTGGGAGAAATTTCCAAACACCTGAAGGTATCACGTTCATCTGTACAAACAATAGTACGCAAGTATAAACACCATGGGACCACACAGCTGTCATACCGCTAGACTACGGTTTGCAACTGCACATGGGGACAAAGATCATACTTTTTGGAGAAATGTCCTCTGATCTGATGAAACAAAAATATAACTGTTTGGCCATAATGACCATTGTTACGTTTGGAGGAAAAAGGGGAGGCTTGCAAGCAGAAGAACACCATCCCAAACATGAAGCACGGGGGTGGCAGCATCATGTTGTGGGTGTGCTTTGCTGCAGGAGGGACTGGTGCACTTCACAAAATAGATGGCATCATGAAGAGAGAAAATTAGGTATAGATATATTGAAGCAACATCTCAAGACATCAGTCAGGAAGTTAAAGCTTGGTCGCAAAGGAGTCTTCCAAATGAACAGTGACCCCAAGCATACTTGTGGCAAAATGGTTTAAGGACAACAACGTCAAGGTATTGGAGTGGCCATCACAAAGCCCTGACCTCAATCCTATAGAAAATTTGTGGTCAGAACTGAAAAAGTGTGTGCAAGCAAGGAGACCTACAAACCTGACTCAGTTACACCAGCTCTGTCAGGAGAAAAGGGCCAAAATTCACCCAACTTATTGTGGGAAGCTTGTGGAAGGCTAGCCAAAACGTTTGACCCAAGTTAAGCAATTTAAAGGCAATGCTACCAAATACTAATTGACTGTATGTAAACTTCTGACCCACTGGGAATGTGATGAAAGAAATAAACACTGAAAGAAATCATTCTCTCTACTATTATTCAGACATTTTGACACTCGTCGTTGAAATGAGGTGAGGACCAAAGCGCAGAGTGGTAAGTGTTCATCATATATTTATTAAACCGAGAAAACTAAACAAAATAACAAAGGAGAAATGAAACGAAACAGTTCTGAAAGGTGACATACACATAACAGAAAATATTCACCACCCACTCAAAAGTGAAACCAGGCTACCTAAGTATGATTCTCAATCAGAGACAACTAACGACACCTGCCTCTGATTGAGAACCATACCAGGCCAAACTCAAAACACAACATAGAAAAAGGAACATAGACAAGCCACCCAACTCACGCCCTGACCATACTAAAACAAAGACATAACAAAAGAACTAAGGTCAGAACGTTACAGACATTTCACATTCTTAAAATAAAGTGGTGATCGTAACTGACCAAAGACAGATCATTTTTTACTCAGATTAAATGTCAGGAATTGTGAAAAAGTGAGATTAAATGTATTTGGCTAAGGTAAAGTATGTAATCTTCCGACTTCAACTGTATATATACAGTACCAGTCAAAAGTTTGGATGCACCTACTGAATAAGGGTTTTTCTTATTTTTTAAAAACTATTTTCTACATTGTAGAATAATAGTGAAGACATAAAAACTAAGAAATAACAAGGAATCATGTAGTAACCAAAAAAGTATATATATTTTAGATTCTTCAAAGTAGTCACCTTTGCCTTGGTCACAACTTTGCACACTCATGGAGGCCAGGTCATCTGATGCAGCACTCCATGACTCTCATTCTCTCAACCATCTTCACCTGGAATGCTTGAACGAACAGTCTTGAACGAGTTCCCACATATGCTGAGCACTTGTCTGCTTTTCCTTCACTCTGCAGTCCGACTCATAAAGAACCATCTCAATTGGGCTGAGGTCGGGTGGTTGTGGAGGCCAGGTCATCTGATGCAGCATTCCATCACTCTCCTTCTTGGTCAACTAGCCCCCTACAGCCTGGAGGTGTGTTGGGTCATTATCCTGTTTGAAAATTAATGATAGCCCCACTAAGCGCAAACCAGATGGGATGTTGTATCGCTGCAGAATGCTGTGGTAGTCATGCTGGTTAAGTGTGCCTTGAATTCTAAATAAATCACAGAGTGTCACAAGCAAAGCATCCGCACACCATCACACCTCCTCCTCCATGCTTCACGGTGGGAACCGCACATGCAGAGATCATCCGTTCACCTACTCTGCGTCTCACAAAGACACGGCAGTTGGAACAAAAAATCTAAAATTTGGACTCATCAGACCAAAGAACAGATTTACATCGGTCTAATGTCCATTGCTTGATATTCTTGGCCCAAGCAAGTCTCTTCTTCTTATTGGTGTCCTTTAGTAGTGTTTTTTTTGCAGCAAGTTTTTGCTTTGTCATTATGGGGTATTATCAAATCAAATTACATTTTATTTGTCACATGCGCCGAATACAACAGGTGTAACCCCTTACAGTGAAATGCGAGAGACAGAATCTAAAACAAAAATCCAGAAAATCACATTGTATGATTTTTAAGTAATTAATTAGCATTTTATTGCATGACATAAGTATTTGATACATCAGAAAAGCTATGTTTGCAGTTACCGAGATCATACGTTTCCTGTAGTTCTTGACCAGGTTTGCACACACTGCAGCAGGGATTTTGGCCCACTCCTCCATACAGACCTTCTCCAGATCCTTCAGGTTTCGGGGCTGTCGCTGGGCAATACGGATTTTCAGCTCCCACCAAAGATTTTCTATTGGGTTCAGGTCTGGAGACTGGCTAGGCCACTTCAGGACTTGAGATGCTTCTTACGGAGCAACTTCTTAGTTGCCCTGGCTGTGTGTTTCGGGTCGTTGTCATGCTGGAAGACCCAGCCAAGACCCATCTTCAATGCTCTTACTGGGAAGGAGGTTGTTGGCCAAGATCTCGCGATACATGGCCCCATCCATCCTTCCCTCAATACGGTGCAGTCGTCCTCACCATGCTGCTTGCCTATTGTCCTGTAGCCCATCCAAGCCTTGTGCAGGTCTACAATTTTATCCCTAATGTCCTTACACAGCCCTCTGGTCTTGGCCATTGTGGAGAGGTTGGAGTCTGTTTGATTGAGTGTGTGGACAGGTGTCTTTTAAACAGGTAACGAGTTCAAACAGGTGCAGTTGATACAGGTAATGAGTGGAGAACAGGAGGGCTTCTTAAAGAAAAACTAACAGGTCTGTGAGAGCCGGAATTCTTACTGGTTGGTAAGTGATCGGCAGTGTATAAAATACTTGTTCTCCCCACTGTATGTACAGTCACTGCAGGGAGGACGTCAACAATGCACTTATTCATGAAGTCGGTGACGGATGTGGTGTACTCCTCAATGCCATCGGAAGAATACCTGAACATATTCCAGTCTGTGCTAGCAAAACAGTCCTGTAGCTTAGCATTTGCTTCATCTGACCACTTTTTTATTGACCGAGTCACTGGTGTTTCCTGCTTAAATTTTTGCTTGTGAGCAGGAATCAGGAGGATAGAATTATAGTCAGATTTGCCAAATGGAGGGTGAGGGAGAGCTTTGTACGCGTCTCTGTGTGTGGAGTAAATGTAGTCTTATAATTGCACAAGGCAAGACCCAGATGCAGAAAAGGGGAGGCAGATGGTTTGAGTCTTTGATATTTATTATTATCCAAAACGGTAGGCAAGAGAGTGATCGTGGAAAGGTAAAAGGTCCAAACCAGTTCAGAGTCCAGGAGGTACAGAGTGGCAGGCAAGCTTGAGGTCAAGGCAGGCAGAATGGTCAGGCAGGCGGCTACAGAGTCTAGAAACAGGCACAGGTCAAAACCGGGAGGGCTAGCAAAAAGAGAATAGAAAAAGCAGGAGCACGGGAAAAACACGCTGGTTGACTTGAACATACACAACGAACTGGGATAAATAACATCTGGGAAAATCAGCGACACTTGGAGGGGGTGGAGACAATCACAAGGACAGGTGAAACAGATTAGGGCGTGACAGGTCTAGAATTTATTCCCCTCCCCTTGCACATTTAACATGCTGGGGGAAATTTGGTAAAACCGATTTAAGTTTCCCTGCATTAAAGTTCCTGGCCACTAGGAGCGCCTCCTCTGGATGAGCGTTTTCCTGTTTATGGAGTATACAGCTCATTCGACTACGAAGGTCTGATTCACACTCTCCCCTGAACAGTTGATGTTGAGATGTGTCTGTTACTTGAATTCTGTGAAGCATTTATTTGGGATGCAATTTCTAACCTCTGAAGCAGAGGTAACTGGGTCTTCCTTTTCTGTGGGGGTCCTCATGAGAGCCAGTTTCATCATAGCGCTTGATGGTTTTTGCGACTGCACTTGAAGAAACGTTCAAAGTTCTTGACATTTTCCAGATTGACTGACCTTCATGTCTTAAAGTAGTGATAGACTGTCATTTCTCTTTGCTTATTTAAGCTATTTTTGCCATAATATGTACTTTGTGTTTTTACCAAATATCTTCTGTATTTGGTACCACTCCTAACAACTCACAACTGTGTCGTGTCTTTGGCTATGCCGGATTAAGTGATATGACATGCTATTCTATAAAATCCTTTCTCTGTAATTAATATTACCTGATTGAGCTAATCATGTAAATGGCACCACGAAATAGTGTTTATAGAGCTGTTATCTTCCGAATAAACTCTGAAAGACCTAGTAATATTTTACATCAATAGCAGTCAATATTAATCGTCACCTTATTTCAGTCTCATCTGAAAGTTGTACATTTTTAGTTATCTTCACGAACCCTGGGTAACAAGTTGAATCAGCAATACAAAATTGGGTTTAATTATTAATTTACTGAATACCTAACTAATTACACATAATTACATATACACAGAATGAATCATACCGTGATTACAAATGATGTCATGAAGGAAAACGTCCCTGGCGGACAAAACAGATATGACAGCTGGTTACACAAAGAAAAGGGGGTTGGGTTTGAGTGAAAAAGTGGGAAGACTGAGGAACAAATGGAGAAGCTCTGCTATTGTAAATACAGTATCTTATGCATTCTAAATTACCGCCCATTTGGAAAAGGAAAATGAAATAAATATTTACTCTGAGCTGCGCTTCGGTAGGTTGGTCGTAGATGCTGGCCGTGTTGGCCAACAGAGATCTTCCTGTCCTCGGAAGAATGTCACTGGTGGTAATTTGGATACGTTGTAGAATCGTCGTTGTCTGGTAGACAGGATAGGACGTCCGTCCTTTCCTAGCCCATGTTTTCATAGTTAATAACCCATGTCTCTTCACAGGGGCGGGCCACTGATTGAGCAGAGCTCTAACCTTATGAAAACCCAATTCTCTCATTTGGAAGCTAAAATTACATTTAATCTTTTCACAAATAGTTTCATGTTCAAACATTTAAATTGCACAACAACTCCATGTGAATCTGATAACTAGAATGTGTAGACTTTCCCAGATACAGTTTATGTCGTCCTGTCATCAGTCATAATGTCTCAGATGACAACTGAACTGACATCATATTCATTAAGTACCAACGCATATTTTCAACTGGTTCTATTACCAAAATATGTTTCCTTTCCCCCCACCGTTTGATGCTCCCAGACTCTCTATGTTTAACAAATGCTATTCAAGAGTCCTTCAGTAGAGTCAAGAGAGAGGGGAGAAAGGTATTTATGGGGGTGTCAAAAACCTTACCCACAGGCCAACGTCATGACAACTGATTGGGTCAAATGCATTAAGAAGGAAAGAAATTCCACAAATTAAAGGCACACCTGTTAATTTAAATTAATTCCTGGTGACTACCTCATAAAGCTGGTTGAGAGAATACCAAGCTGCAAAGCTGTCATCAAGACAAAGGGTGGCTACTTTGAAGAATCTCAAGCATAAAATATATTTTGAGTTGTTTAACACTTCTTTGGTTAGGACATGATTCCATATGTGTAATTTCATAGTTTTGATGTCTTCACTATTATTCTACAACGTAGAAAATAGTAATAATAAAGAAAAACACTGGTACTGTATATATATATATATTTGTATTTTTATTTAGTAACTCAGTCCTGCTTTAAACCTACTCTGGAAAGTTGTAATAGTAGAATGCACAAGGTGACATTTCATGTTAGTCATTGCATATCTTTAGATAGCTATTTATATTTTTTTAGCCCATAGATATTGTTGTAATTTTTTTGTCACTCAAATATCACATGAATATACATTAGACATGGCAAAATGTATAGAATTGCAAGAAAATGTGGTTTAAAACTGCTAAATTTTCTTTACACCCCATTACAAAATGTGTAGAATAAGCTTTAAACCTGCAAAATTCGCAAGATTTCACCAATGGTGGAAGGGGGGCTCCAGCTGAAAAAGACTGAGAACCCCTGGTCTAGGACATCTAAACTCAGCAAAAAAGAAACATCCCTTTTTCAGGACCCTGTCTTTCAACGATAATTCATAAAAATCCAAATAACTTCACAGATCTTCATTGTGAAGGGTTTAAACACTGTTTCCCATACTGGTTCAATGACCCTTAAACAATAAATGAACATGCACCTGTGGAACGGTCGTTAAGACACTAACAGCTTACAGACAGTAGGCAATTAAGGTCACTGTTATGAAAACTTAGGACACTAAAGAGGCCTTTCTACTGACTCTGAAAAACACCAAAAGAAAGATGCCCAGGGTCCATGCTCATCTGCATAAATGTGCCTTAGGCATGCTGCAAGGAGGCATGAGGACTGCAGATGTGGCCAGGGCAATAAATTGCAATATCCGTACTGTGAGATGCCTAAGACAGAGCTACAGGGAGACAGGACAGACAGCTGATCGTCCTCGCAGTGGCAGACCACGTGTAACAACACCTGCACAGGATCGGTACATCCAAACATCACACCTGCAGGACAGGTACAGGATGGCAACAACAACTTCCCGAGTTACACCAGGAACGCACAATCCCTCCATCAGTGCTCAGACTGTCCACAATAGGCTGAGAGAGGCTGGACTGAGGGCTTGTAGGCCTGTTGTAAGGCAGGTCCTCACCAGACATCACCGGCAACAACGTCAACTATGGGCACAAACCCACTGTCGCTGGACCAGACTGGAATGGCAAAAAGTGCTTTTCACTGACGAGTCGCGGTTATGTCTCAACAGGGGTGATGGTCGGATTCGCGTTTATCGTCGAAGGAATGAGGCCTGTACTCTGGAGCAGGATCGATTTGGAGGTGGAGGGTCCGTCATGGTCTGGGGCGGTGTGTCACAGCATCATCGGACTGAGCTTGTTGTCATTGTAGGAAATCTCAACGCTGTGCGTTACAGGGAAGACATCCTCCTCCCTCATGTGGTACCCTTTCTGCAGGCTCATCCTGACATGACCCTCCAGCATGACAATGCCACCAGCCATACTGCTCGTTCTGTGCGTGATTTCCTGCAAGACAGGAATGTCAGTGTTCTGTTATGGCCAGCGAAGAGCCCCGATCTCAATCCCATTGAGCACGACTGGGACCTGTTGGATCGGAGGGTGAGGGCTAGGGCCATTCCCCCCCAGAAATGTCCGGGAACTTGCAGGTGCCTTGGTGGAAGAGAGGGATAACATCTCACAGCAAGAACGGGCAAATCTGGTGCAGTCCATGAGGAGGAGATGCACTGCAGTACTTAATGCAGCTGGTGGCCACACCCGATACTGACTGTTACTTTTGATTTTGACCCCCCCTTTGTTCAGGGACACAATATTCCATTTCTGTTAGTCATATGTCTGTGGAACTTGTTCAGTTTATGTCTCAGTTGTTGAATCTTGTTATGTTCATACAAATATTTACACATGTTAGGTTTGCTGAAAATAAATGCAGTTGACAGTGAGAGGACATTTCTTTTTTTGCTGAGTTTATATATAGGGCTATATATCAATATAGAACAGGATTATCTATTGTCACGCCCTGACCTGAGTATTCTTTGTTTTCTTTATTGTTTTGGTTAGGTCAGGGTGTGACATGGGTGACGTATGTGTTTTTGTACTGTCTATGGGTTTTGTAGGTTTTTGGGGTTGTTTACTATCTAGGTGTTTATGTATGTCTATAGTTGCCTATATTGGTTCTCAATTAGAGGCAGCTGTTTATCGTTGTCTCTAATTGGGAACCATATTTAGGCAGCCATCTTCTTTGGGTATTTCGTGGGTTATTGTCTATGTCTAGTTGGCTGTGTCAGCACTAATATTATTATAGCTTCACGTTCGGTTTGTTGTTTTTGTATAGTTTGTTAAGTGTTCTTCGTCTTTATTAAAAAGTATGTATTCTAATCACGCTGCGCTTTGGTCTCCTCCATACGACGAACGTGACAGAATAACCCACCTTAAAAGGACCAAGCAGCGTGATTGGGAGGAACAGCGCTTAATGTAGAAATTGACCCTGGAGAAGGACCAATGGGTAACAACCTGGGAGGAGATTGAGAGTTGGTTGATCGATCCAGGGAGAGCGCCAGAGCCTGCATGGGATTCTTTGGAACAGTGCGAGGAGGGATACAGGAGAATGGAGGAACGGCGAAGATATAAGGGTACACGGCTAGCACGAAAGCCCGAGAGGCAGCCCCAATAATTCTTTGGGGGGGGCACACGAGGAGATTGGCTAAGTCAGGTAGGAGACCTGAGCCAACTCTCGTGCTTACCGTGGAGCGTGTAACTGCTCAGGCACCGTGTTATGCAGAGATGCGCAAGGTGTCTCCAGTGCGCATTTCTAGCCGGGTGCGCTATATTCCAGCTCCTCGCATTGGCCGGGCTAGCATGAGCATCCAGCCAGGACGGTTTGTGTCAGCTTTACACTCCAGACTTCCAGTACGCCTCCACAGCCCAGTACGTCCTGTGCCTGCTCCCTGCACTCGCCCTGAGGTGCGTGTTCCCAGCCCAGTACCACCAGTGCCAACACCACGCACCAGGCTTCCTGTGCGTCTCCAGAGCCCTGTACGCCTCGCTTCGTTATTGTTATTTTATTGTTACTTTTTTACTTTAGTTTATTTAGTAAATAATTTCTT
Source organism: Oncorhynchus mykiss (assembly GCF_057628025.1). NCBI lineage: Eukaryota > Metazoa > Chordata > Actinopteri > Salmoniformes > Salmonidae > Oncorhynchus > Oncorhynchus mykiss. The sequence goes on along the minus strand of NC_143026.1, from coordinate 72,336,599 downwards.
AACTCTTTCTTAACTGAATTGTTGGTTAAGGGCTTGTAAGTAAGCATTTCACAGTAAGGTCTATAACTGTATTCAATGCATGTGACAAATACAATTTGATTTGGTTTTATGGTTATGGGCGGTAAATCCCATTAAACTTGGTAACTGGGTTCCCGCCATTCAACCCTAGCCTGTACTCTCCCTCTCATTCCCAGCCCTGTAAATCAGGCCAGGGTATTTGTTCTCAGGGTAGCTCTTCTCAGGGTAGCTCTTCTCAGGGTAGCTCTTCTCAGGGTAGCTCTTCTCAGGGTAGCTCTTCCCAGGCAATGCATACCTTTGACACCCCTGCTCTAAACTCATTCCATGGAGGGCCGAGTGTCTGTGGGTTTTTGTTTTTTCCTTTCAATTAAGACCTAGACAACCAGGTGAGGGGAGTTCCTTATTAATCAGTGCCCTTAATTAATCAATGGTGTACAAGTGTGTATTTCAGCTCTCCATAGAATGGGTTTGACACATTATTTAGAGGTACAGTGGCTATGTCTCTCATCACTCATGTCTGTTTAACGTAAAAACTGTAGTCAACTATAAACTTCAACTTAGTTCACAACAGTGAAAAATTGAGATATGCATGTATCCAAAATGGGTGGAGGGCCTTTCAGCTGCTCATCAGTGATGCAAAGCCCAACTCAGCAGAGTTGACTGTGAACAGCTTAAAGAGAAATACTACTGGCGACAGCAACGCAATGCCAAGTTATTTTCGGAGTTGCTTTTTAGGGACCCCCATAAAGATTCAATTTACAGCCAAATTCACAAGGAGGTCAGCGCTGAGCCTGTATCCATTATTCATTGTCAGCCGACACATTTTTCAGTAATTGTTCATAACCACTGTGTCAGCAGTGGAGAGAGAACACTTTTTGCAGTCACTTAAGAGCCATGGCATGTTGGTGAAACTCTGCAGCCTACTCGGTTATTGTGACAAAAGAGCCTGATGAGATATATGTAATTACACTTTCTCGTAGTCTCATACCATATCCAGTATCCACCACTCACTTACCAAAAGTATATGGACACCTGCTTGTCAAAAATCTCATTCCAAAATCATGGGCATTCATATGGAGTTGGTCCCCCCTTTCCTGCTATAACAGCCTCCAATCTTCTGGGAAAGCTTTCCACTAGATGTTGCAACATTGCTGCGGGGACTTGCTTCTATTCAGCAACAAGAGCATTAGTGAGGTTGGGAACTGTTGTTGGGCGATTAGGCCTGGCTCCCAGTCGGAATTCCAATTCATCCCAAAGGTGATCAATGGGGTAGAGGTCAGGGCTTTGTGTAGGCGAGTCAAAGTTCTTCCACACCGATCTCGACAAACCATTTCTGTATTGAGCTCGCTTTGTGCATGGGGGCATTGTCATGCTGAAACTGAAAAGGGCCTTCCCCAGACTGTTGCCACAAAGTTGGAAGCACAGAATCGTCTAGAATGTCATTGTATGCTGTGGCGTTAAGATTTCTCATCACTGGAACTAAGGGGCCTAGCATGAACGGTTGTGCCGTTGTTGCTCCTAGACGTTTACACTTCACAATAATAGCACTTACAGTTGACTGTGGGAGTTCTAGCAGGGCAGAAATTTGACAAACTGACTTGTTGGAAAGGTGGGATCCTATGACAGTGCCACGTTGAAGGTCACTGAGCTCTTCAGTAAGGCCATTCTACTACCAATGTTTGTCTATGGAGATTGCATGGCGGTGTGCTCAAATTTTATACACGTGTCAGCAACGGGTGTGGCTGAAATAGCCGAATCTATTAATTTGACGGGGTGTCCACATACTTTTATACATATAGTGTATGTGTTGAGTGTAGAGGGAGGACAATTGCATCTAGCGAAATATGATTCACAATGCAACTTTTATTTTTAATGCAGTAATCGTGATGAGCAAAATAATGGCAAATATTTTTGATATTTCATATCGTTAGATACTTACCTTAAATTCCACACATAGCTTAGTTCACACATAGCTGCAGTAGAGTATATATCACACAAAATATGACAACATGCCAGAATGTATTCAGATACATGTGCATTAGACAGGTGCAAAAGTCAAATGTACTCCACTGTTAGAATGCATGGGGACATCAGGGATTTTCAGAGCATGAGTATAACAAAGCCATTCTCGTGAGTTGTCTTTTTATGACTCCCTTAAGGATATTATTCTGTCCTTGAGGAACAACAGAGAAATAGAAGAGATTGATTTTAGATTGCTTTGATAACACACACACACACACACACACACACACAGTCCCGGAGCTACAACTCTAGCGGTTAAGATCTAGAAGTTCAGCATAGGAACAGAAGGTTGTGGTGTAATAGCACTATGTCACTATGAGATAGAGAGAACAAGGTCACTGCAGAGAGTCACTGCACAGAGTCACCGCACAGGCAAACTAAAACTAATCAAACCTGCCTCTTTATAGAGAAAGCATTTACAGTGGTTGCTTTTTCTGGTTTATATCTGAAACAATAATTCCGCAGGAACACCATGGACAAAAAGGAAATGGCAGTTTGCCCACTGATGTTCATTTTCAAAGATGGGACGCATTGTAAAGACTGGAACTCACAGTAGCTTACTTAATTGCCATAGCTGAAGGCGCTTTTCTTGGATGAGAGCGAGGTTGACATTTACATGCTTAGCAAAACGTCTTTGATTACCTGTTTATGAGATACAAGATTTGATCAGAGTTTGGCAGATATTGTGAGACACACTGAGAACAACTCTCTCTGATTAGAGGAATACTGCCATCCACACGGCCAAGAGATTTCAGGTCCCCTACGAGCAGTGACAGCCAAGCAAAATGATTTACCAGTCTGCCAGTGAATTGTTATGATGAGGTTACAACCTTACAGATTACCACTGTATGTTTGTGAGTGACTGAGTGTGGGTGTGAAGCTGCACACAGAATGAATAAGACATCACAAGGTACAAATCTATATTTTTGGGACTATTGTGGTACCGATAATGACATTAAAAGAGCGAGACGGAGATGATAAACTCCAGCTCTTAGCTATTCAACAAAAGCATCTAGCAGAGCTTCCTGTAGATAGGGGAGTCGACAAGATAGTACCATCAGATAAGAACAATTACCAACCACTTCCACAGCAACTACAACAAACTTCTGTTGCATTTCTGGCTTCCAGTGGCAGAGACAATAAAACTTTTACTTTCCATAATAATACATTCTGTCCTGACAAAAAACTTGGGTGGTTTTATAAAAAGTTTAAGGACTTGTTTAGATTGCACGGCTGTGTGCTCAATTTTATACACCTGTCAGCAACGGGTGTGGCTGAAATAGCCGAATCCACGCATTTGAAGGGGTGTCCACAATTTTTTGTGTAAATGAATATCTAAAACTTGAAACTAAGTGTTTCTCACTACCTAGATTTAGAGTGTGTGTGTAGTGTAAAGTTAATATGTTAATCAAAAACAGATCCAGAATGAGACTAACCATTTTCAAATTGTTAGTACAGACTAGGCATTCTACTACGCATGTAGCAATAGGGCAACTACATGGACACAGGATAGTCCTTAGTGTTATTTTCTATGTTTGCACCATTTCCTAACACCTTGAGTAATTGTTGTGTCAGATAACTCAACAATAATTATACAAAGCTAAGAGACCACAACCTTGTGGCATGTGGCATCCTGTTATTGTTCTGGCTAAGCCAACAGTAGCGACAGACTAGAACATCTCCAGCAGTGCTTTTGACACCGTTTCTGACATTGAGAATCACTGACCTGAAAAAATCAAATGGCCGCCCGTGTTACACACACAGTGGGATCCTGTGCCATCTGCATGAAGTGAAAAATCTACCATGCCACTTGCATCCTAACTCCCAGCATGTAATGTGACAGAAGACCGACTACAGAGACAGAGTAAAAAGGACAGTAATGACTGCACTGTCAGCTCAAACAGCAGTCATAATAACATTACAGTCATTTATTTAACATGGCAATCTTGATTGCTGTCCTTGAATTCTGACTGGGTAATCAACCTCAACGTTCATGACCCTGCCTTCAGCAGCCTTATCTAGGTCTGCCAACCAGGGACACAGTGGCTTTACATGCACCCTAGAGAGAGCTGCTATTCTCTCAGCCTCTAAGATGGAAATCCATTATGGATGATTATTTAAAGCGGCAGAGTTGTTGAATTATGACCGCATAGGTTTTTTAACTACCACGCCAGACCATTGTCTTACTTTTTCTATGCATTATTAATATATTTAAACAGAAGCCAAATCCAAGTAAGAAACCATATGCATTTTTAATGGATCTATATATCAGATTATTCATTTCAGTAGAAGTTAAAGGCGGCCAAGCCAACCTTAACAGTAAATCCTTGACTGGTGGCAATTAGCAGGCCAGCAGCTAACACACTTCCTGTCCCTGTCTCCTCTTAATGAGTTCCAGGCAGCCATCTAACTCATTTGCATATTCAATTGCTGGCTTGGCAGCCAGACACACATCTTCCTCAGACTGTTTAACATTACTCCTGACCCTTACAGCCTTACAGAACTGGAAACAGAGATGAAGGACCCAATAGGAGAGGATCTAGGAGTATCTGTGGATTATGTGTTACCCAAGGAACAGGAACCAGAGAGAGAGAGGGTGCATATCGGTGGATTGTGAACAAAAAACAACTATTATCACTAAAGTTAATGTGTGGTCATTGACTGTTTGATTCTATTACTGGCAGGGAAATCAAATAAAAGCCCTCCCATTACATTTGAATCATGTTGTACATTTAGGTGTGGAACACATTTCAGTAGTGCCTTATTCAACAGTGTCAGATCAGATATGTCCCCCAGTAAGTGTTGGGGTTTGGTCCTAGCTGATGTAGTGTGGGGCCTGGCCCTGAAAGAGGGTTGCCTGCCTGCCTGCCTCTGGATGGATCCAGCTGCTGCTTAGATGTGCTGCGATTCACAGTGTGACCAAACTGGAGACTGGGGCGGCTCCTACTGCAGCCCATAAAGCTGGCACACACAAATGATAAGCGTTCAAATTACAGATAAGCCCAGACGCCACGGACAAGGATAATACATCAATGAAGGTGAGTGATGAGGCCGATTTGTCCACTGATGAGACGTGGATGAAAACTAATGTCAAGTACCTAGGTGTCAGCTGGCAAGAGGACAACTCCCCTGTTTGATGAATGACTGAGCGTGGTTATTCATAGTATCAACACAGTGTTATTGATATATTCACACTACAGTAGATTATGTTTCTAGAATCAACTAGACAGTGACTGGCACCGGCAGAGAGTGAAACCATAAATTAACCGCTAGGGTAAATCTGAGAAGGATCAAGGACTGTGACTGTTAATTGATATCAAATATTCCAGGTATTATATTAAGTTTGCCAATATCAAACAAAGGTCCTGTGGAGGTAATATAATCATCTAATCTTCTGCAACAATATCCATCACAATCTCTCAGAGGTGGCACTTTAATATGAGTTTTTATTGCATTTCTGTATTTGCATTCAACTACTGAGGGTACGAGACTTCACTCACAGGCTCTGGTATTTTCATTAAGATAAATAATGTGCATTTCATTCCTTTCTTACCTCGGGGGTTGAAACAAAGAGGTGTGCTCACATTGTGAGTTTCTTTGGCCTAATAAATCACATGTCAGAAACCATTATTATTTAATCATTACATCCCATTATGACTGCTGTGTCATCTCCCTGCCTTCATCTCTGTGGATGAACTTCTATTAATCTTTATGACTCTTTATGTAATCTAATGAAGCAGTCACCTCATGAGAATAATTAAGGTATAGCCGTAAACGTGGGAAGGCCAAACTGAGCAGAATCCAAAACCCCCTTTACACTATAAAACACTGTAACATATACAGCATTGTTCAACATTGCCATCTTGGGAAATTGAGCCTATGATTTAAAAAATGCCTGTAATGAAATACATCCAGTTTCTCTTTGAATGCAAACTATGATATACATAATTAGCAACATTGTGCAGTGGATCGGAATCCCAGGATGACTTATTGAAACGGAACACACTTACTGTGATGATCAGCATGATGCCTTTCAGGAGGGTCAGTAGCGACGTGATTGGCTGAATGACCATCTGAGCCAGCAGGATTCCAAGAGAGAGTGTCCAGGTAAACCCAGGAATGACATAGATATGGCTGTAGGTACAGACAGACAGACAGACAGCATTAATGGCACATAATCAAAATAGCTCCCAAGATTAATAGACATTTTTTTATGTGTTAGGCTAATAGCTGTGCATCATTTTCTAAAGGGAGACCATTATTTTTCAACAAAGACCTGTCCTTAGTTTCCCTTAATCAGCAGAAAGCATTGGTAATAACATTTAAAAGAGCCTACAGATAAATTGTTGGAAGGCAAGCAATTTTGATATGCACACAAAGTAAATGGTTTTCCCTATGGACTATAGGCCTATAGTATACGTCTGTTGTCAAAGGCTACTAATGCCATTAATAAATATGATTAGCATACATAGTGGCATACAATGGCCTCATTTCTCACTCAAATCATTTGGTTTGGCCAAAATGGACGGTGGAGACGGTGGATCCCACTAAGAGGGACTGAAATAACCTATTGATTAGTGCCTACAAGGGGATCACTTGAAATTCACTGGGGGTTTTCTTTCCAATAACTGGCCTGCTCTCTGAGGCAATATCCAGCAGATATCCTAAGCCAATAACGTGTTCTTAATAAACCACTCAAGCATTCACATGGGCTGCACCCAGTCCAACTAGAAATAGTTACTCTGAATAATACACAGGTTATGTATTTACTGGAACAAAATAAATGCCCTCTTCAAACTGATAAAGGTAATTACAGCCAAATTCCCATGCAGACAAAGAAAAAAACAAAGTTACAGGGAGCTCACTTTGACTCCACACTTGAGCCACCTTGCTACAGCTGCTACAATACAGAACACCCAGGCAAGTGTCCCTGTGCTCTTGCACTGCAATCAAATCAAATTGTATTTGTCAATAACAATAGCGAGGCTATATACAGTACAGGGGGTACCGGTACAGAGTCAATGTGCGGGGGCACCAGTATCAAGGTAATTGAGGTAATATGTACATGTAGGTAGAGTTATTAACGTGAGTATGCATAGATAATAACAGAGAGTAGCGTAGGGGGGCAATGCAAAAATTCTGGGTAGCCATTTTTTTTTAGATGTTCTGCGTCATATGGCTTGGGGGTAGAAGCTGTTTAGAAGCCTCTTGGACCGAGACTTGGCGCTCCAGTACCGCTTGCCGTGCGGTAGCAGAGAGAACAGTCTATGACTAGGATGACTAGGAGTCTTTGACAAATTTTAGGGCCTTTCTCTGACACCGACTGGTATAGAGGTCCTGGATGGCAGGAAGCTTGGCCCCAGTGATGTATTGGGCCATACGCACTACCCTCTGTAGTGCCTTGCGATCGGAGGCCAAGTAGTTGCCACACCAGGCAGTGATGCAACCCATCAGGATGCTCTCGATGGAGTAGCTGTAAAACCTTTTGAGTGTCTAAGGACCCATGCCAAATCTTTTCAGTCTCCTGACGGGGAATAGGTTTTGTCATGCCCTCTTCACAACTGTCTTGTTGTGCTTGGACCATGTTAGTTTGTTGGTGATGTGGACACCAAGGAACTTGAAGCTCTCAACCTGCTCCACTACAGCCCTGTCGATGAGAATGGGGGCGTGCTCGGTCCTCCTTTTCCTGTAGTCCACAATCATCTCCGTTGTCTTGATCACGTTGAGGGAGAGGTTGTTGTCCTTGCACCACACGATCAGGTCTCTGACCTCCTCCCTATAGGCTGTCTCATCGTTGTCGGTGATCAGGTGATCCCTGTTGTGTCAGCTGCAAACTTAATGGTGTTGGAGTCGTGCCTGACCGTGCAGTCATGGGTGAACAGGGAGTACAGGAAGGGACTTCAACCCTATTCTTAGCCTATTGTACATACGTACTAGTTAAAAATGTGACCTGAATAATATTCACAAATTTCAAAACATTATGCTCTTTCCATGACATAGACTGACCAGGTGAATCCAGGTGAAATGTTTAAGCTTCGAGACAATTGAGACATTGAGATTGTGTACATGTATGTGTACCATTCAGAGGGTGAATGGGCAAGATACCTTGTAGAGTCGATACCTTGTAGAGTCCATACCCTGACGAATTTAGTCTGTTCTGAGGGCAAAATGGCGGGTACAACTCAATATTAATGTTTTGTACTCTCAGTGTACAGTGTGTACTGTAACAGCGTTTGATTGCAACTTTTGTCCATCCCCTCATCCCAGTATGACTTCAAAGTCAATGGACTGTAGCCTGTCTGATGTTACTGACTGAGGTTTTTTTCAGCCAAAGACAATATGTGATGAGCTTTGCTTTGAGGTTGTCCAGATGCATTAACAGAGAGTATAGTCGAGTGGCTGAATTCAGTCAACATTAAATAAATGCTTGGTTATGCATGGTATAAAATACACATTTCTGATACACCTGTACTATAAATGTATGTATAACTTTTAGCAGACAGATATGAATAGGTTATTTCATGCTTTGAATTCTGAAATCTATCGATCCTCCTTGTGATTTCTTGCTTACAGCATTATTTTCTTCCCCAAATATATTATCATAAAGAGCTCTTTCCATTGTTAACTGCTGAGCTGCTGAATATTACTGTGACAGTTATAACAGACAATCAATAAACCCCTTGTCTAAAGTCCAACACATCTCTTTGAAATAGATTTGCTTTGAAGGCCATGATTTGTCTGCATGTTTTCCCAAATGTGCGCTGTAGGCATGTGGGTACAGAGGGGAGGGTTTGCTGGGAGGCTGGGTGCAGCATGCAGTACATTCAGAAAATATTCAGACACCTTGACTTTTTTCACATTTTGTTACACTACAGCCTTATTCTAAAATTGATTAAGTTGTTTTTTCCTCATCAATCTACACATAATATGAAGATGGCGCCAGAGGGGATGGCTGCCGTCTTATCGGCTCTAAACCAACCAGGCTATTTTGTTTGTTTTTTTGCATTGTTCGTAACTTGTTTTGTACATAGTGTTGCTGCTACCATCTCTTATGACCGAAAAGAGCTTCTGCGATTACTCACCTCAGATTAGACAAAGTGTTTTTCTTCAATGAGTCAGAGGTACTACAGACACCCGTCCAGGCCCAGATCCCCGGAATTCGCTGGAGAAGGAAACTGAGATTTCGTGGCAAAAGATCAGAGTGCCTTGTGAGGATCAGGCAACGAGTAGATAACCTGCCTTTGCCTTCACTCCTGTTAGCTAATGTTCAATCACAGGAGGAAAAAAATGGGACGAACTGAAAGCACGTATGTCCTACCAACGGGACATTAAAAACTGTAATTTGGGGCGGCAGCGTAGCCTAGTGGTTAGAGCGTTGGACTAGTAACCCGAAGGCTGCAACCCCCGAGCTGATCAAATACTTATGTCATGCAATAAAATGCAAATGAATTACTTAAAAATCATACAATGTGATTTTCTGGATTTTTAGATTCCGTTTCTCACAGTTGAAGTGTACCTATGATAAAAATGACAGACCTCTACATGCTTTGTAAATAGGAAAAATAGTAGGCAAAATCGGTAGTGTATCAAATACTTGCTCTCCCCACTGTACATACCCCAACCAGAAGCCATGGATTACAGGCAATATCCGCACTGAGCTAAAGGGTAGAGCTGCCGCTTTCAAGGTTATAAGAAATCCTGCTATGCCCTAAGACGAACCATCAAACAAGCAAAGTGTCAATACAGGACTAAGATCGAATCGCACTACAACGGCTCCGACGCTCATCAGATGTGGCAGGGCTTGCAAACTATTACAGACTACAAAGGGAATCACAGCAGAGAGCTGCCCAGTGACATAAGCCTACCAGACGATCTACATAACTTCTATGCTCGCTTCGAGGCAAGTAACACTGAAACATGCATGAGAACATCAGCTGTTCCGGACGACTGTGTGATCACACTGTCTGCAGCCGATGTGAGTAAGACCTTTAAACAGGTCAACATTCACAAGGCCGTAGGGCCAGACGGATTACCATAATGTGTACTCCAAGCATACGCTGACCAACTGGCAAGTGTCTTAACTGACATTTTCAACCTCTCCCTGTCTGAGTCTGTAATACCAACATGTGTCAAGCAGACAACCATAGTCCCTGTACCCAAGAACAGTGAAGTAACCTGCTTAAATGACTACCGACCCGTGGCACTCACATCTGTAGTAGAGGTCGACTGATTATGATTTTTCAACGCCGATACCGATTATTGGAGGACCCAAAAAAGCTGATACAGATTAATCAGCCGATTTTAAAACAAATAATTTATTTATTTATTTGGGGCGGCAGGGTAGCCTAGTGGTTAGAGCGTTGGACTAGTAACCGGAAGGTTGCAAGTTAAAATCTGTCGTTCTGCCCCTGAACAGACAGTTAACCCACTGTTCCTAGGCCGTCATTGAAAATAAGAATTTGTTCTTAACTGACTTGCCTAGTTAAATAAAGGTAAAAAAATAAATAATAATAATTGTAATAATGACAATTACAACAATACTGAATGAACACTTTTATTTTAACTTAATATAATACATCAATAAAATCAATTTAGCCTCAAATTAATAATGAAACATGTTCTATTTGGTTTAAATAATGCAAAAACAAAGTGTTGGAGAAGAAAGTAAAAGTGCAATATGTGCCATGTAAAAAAGCTAACGTTTAAGTTCTTGCTCAGAACATGAGAACATATGAAAGCTGGTGGTTCCTTTTAACATGGGTCTTCAATATTCCCAGGTAAGAAGTTTTAGGTAGTTATTATAAGAATATTTCTCTCTATAACATTTTGTATTTCATATACCTTTGACTATTGGATGTTCTTATAGACACTTTAGTATTTCCAGTGTAACAGTATTATAGCTTACGTCCCTCTCCTCGCCCCTACCTGGGCTCGAAACAGGATTACATCGAATATAACAGGAATACAACAGTCACCCTCGACACATCGTTAGGGGAACAACTACTTCAAGGTTTCAGAGCGAGTTACGTCACCGATTGAAACGCTATTAGCGCGCACCCCGCTAACGAGCTAGCCATTTCACATCGGTTACACCAGCCTAATCCCGGGAGTTGATAGGCTTGAAGTCATAAACAGCTCAATGATTGAAGCACAGGGAAGTGCTGCTGGCAAACGCACGAAAGTGCTGTTTGAATGAATGCTTACGAGCCTGCTGCTGCCTACCACCGCTCAGTCAGACTGCTCTATCAAATATAAAATCATAGACTTAATTATAACATAATAAAATATAGAAATACGAGCCTTATGTCATTAATAGGGTAAAATCCGGAAACTATCATTTAGAAAACAAAACGTTTATTCTTTCAGTGAAATACGGAACCGTTACGTATTTTATCTAATGGGTGGCATCCATAAGTCTAAATATTCCTGTTACATTGCACAACATTCAATGTTATGTCATAATTACGTAAAATACTGGCAAATTAGTTTGCAACAAGTCAGGCGGGCAAAACTGTTGCATATACCCTGACTCTGCGTGCAATTAACACAAGAGAAGTGACACAATTTCCCTAGTTTAATATTGCCTGCTAACCTGGATTTCTTTTAACTAAATATGCAGGTTAAAAAAAATATACCTCTGTGTATTGATTTTACGAAAGGCATTGATGTTTATGGTTAGGTACATTTGTGCAACGTTTGTGCTATTTTCACAAATGCGCTTTTGTTAAGTCATCCCCTGTATGGCGAAGTTGGTCTTCACACAGTTCGCAACGAGCCAGGCGGCCCAAACTGCTGCATATAGCCTGACTCTGTTGCACAGAATGCAAGAGAAGTGACACAATTTCCCTAGTAAATTAAAAGAAATTAATGTTAGCAGGCAATATTAACTAAATATGCAGGTTTAAAAATATATACTTGTGCATTAATTTTAAGAAAGGCGTTGATGTTTATGGTTAGGTGCACATTGGTGCAACGACAGTGCTTTTTTCGCGAATGCGCTTGTTAAATAACCGTTTGGTGAAGTAGGCTATGATTCAATGATAAATTAACAGGCACCGCATCGATTTTATGCAACACAGGACAAGCTAGATAAACTAGTAATATCATCAACCATGTGTAGTTAACTAGTGATTATGTTAAGATTGATTGTTTTTTATATGATACGTTTAATGCCAGCTAGCACCTTACCTTGGCTCCTTGCTGCACTCGCATAACAGCTAGTCGGCCTGCCACGCATTCTCCTCGTGGAGTGCAATGTAATCAGCCATGATCGGTGTCCAAAAATGCCAAGTACCGATTGTTATGAAAACTTGAAATCGGCCCTAATTAATCGGCCATTACGATTAATCGGTCAACCTCTAGTCTGTAGCCATGAAATGCTTTGAAAGGCTGGTCATGGCTCACATCAACAACATTATCCCAGAAACCCTAGACCCACTCCAATTTGCATACCGCACCAACAGATCCACAGATGATGCAATCTCTACTGCAATCCACACTGCCCTTTCACACCTGGACAAAAGGAAGACTCCTGAACAGCTAATCAAATGGCTAACCAGACTATTTGCATTGCCCCCCCTCTACACTGCTGCTACTCTCTGTTATTATGCATAGTCACTTTAATAACACTACCTACATGTACATATTACCTCAATTTCCTTGATACTGGTGCCCCCGCACATTGACTCTGTACCGGTACCCTCTGTATATAGCCCCGCTATTATTATTTACTGCTGTTCTTTAATTATTTGATGTTCTTATCTCTTACTTTTGTTTGTATTTTCTTAAAACTGCATTGTTAATTAACGGCTTGTAAGTAAGCATTTCACTGTAGGGTCTCCTACACCTGTTTTATTCGTTACGTGACAACTACAAATTGATTTGATTTGTTTTGATAATACCCCATAATGACAAAGCAAAAAACTTTTTTTTAGCCATTTTTGCAAATTTAAAAAAAATAAACTGAAATATCACATACATAAGTATTCAGACCCTTCACTCAGTACTTTGTTGAAGAACCTTTGGCAGCGATTACAGCCTTGAGTCTTCGTTGGTATGACGCTACAAGCTTGGCACACATCTTCAAACATCTGCAATCTGAGCAGCTAACCGATCGCTGCAGCTGTACATAGTCTATCGGTAACTAGCCCACCCAATTTTACCTACCTCCTCCCCATACTGTTTATATTTATTTACTTTTCTGCTCTTTTGCACACCAATATCTCTACCTGCACATGACCATCTGATCATTTATCACTCCAGTGTTAATCTGCAAAATTGTAATTTTTCGCCTACCTCCTCATGCCTTTTGCACACAATGTATATAGACTCTCTTTTTTTCTACTGTGTTATTGACTTGTTAATTGTTTACTCCATGTGTAACTCTGTGTTGTCTGTTCACACTGCTATGCTTTATCTTGGCCCGGTCGCAGTTGCAAATGAGAACTTGTTCTCAACTAGCCTACCTGGTTAAATAAAGGTGAAATATATATATATTTTTTAAACACCTGTATTTGGAGAGTTTCTCCCATTCTTCTCTGCAGATCCTCTCAAGCTCTGTCAGTTTGGATGTGGAGTGTTGCTGGACAGCTATTTTCAGGTCTCTCCAGAGATGTTTGATCGAGTTCAAGTCCGCGCTCTGGCTGGGCCACTCAAGGACATTCAGAGACTTGTCCTGAAACCACTCCTGCATTGTCTTAGCTGTGTGCTTAGGGTCGTTGTCCTGTTGGCAGGTGAAACTTTGCCCCAGTCTGAGGTCCTGAGCCCTCTGGAGCAGGTTTTCATCAAGGATTTCTCTGTACTTGCATCGTTCTTCTTTGCCTCAATCCTGACTAATTTCCCAGTCCCTGCCGCTGAAAAACATCCCCAAAGCATGATGCTGCCACCACCATGCTTCACCATAGGGAAGGTGGCAGGTTTCCTCCAGATGCGAAGCTTAGCATTCAGGCCAAAAGTGTTCAATCTTGGTTTCATCAGACCTGAAAATCTTGTTTCTCATGGTCTGAGAGTCTTGAGGTGCCTTTTGGCAAACACCAAGCGGGCTATCATGTGCCTTTTACTGAGGAGTGGCTGCCGTCTGGCCACCCTGCCATAAAGGCCTGATTGGTGGAGTGCTGCAGAGATGGTTGTCCTTCTGGAAGGTTGTCTTTCTGGAAGGTTCTCCAATCTTCACAAAGGAACTCTGGAGCTCTGTCAGAGTGACCATTGGGTTCTTGGTCACTTCCCTGACCAAGGCCCTTCTTGCTCAGTTTGGCCGGGTGGCCAGCTCTAGGAAGAGTTGATGGTTCCAAATTTCTTCCATTTAAGAATGATGGAGGCCACTGTGTTTTTGGGGACCTTCAATGCTGCAGAAATGTTTTGGTACCATTCCCCAGATCCTGTCTCGGAACTCTACGGACAATTCCTTCAACCTCATGGCTTGGTTTTTGCTCTGACATGCACTGTCAACTGTGGGACCTTATATAGACAGGTGTGTGCCCTTCCAAATTATGTCCAATCAATTGAATTTACCACAGATCAACTTTAATCAAGTTGTAGAAACATCTCAAGGATGATCAATGGAAACAGGATGCACCTGACATCCATTTCGTGTCTCATAGCAAAGGGTCTGAATACTTATGTAAATAAGGTATTTCGGGTTTTTAATTTATTTAACCTTTATTTAACAAGGCAAGTCAGTTAAGAACAAATTCTTATTTACAATGACGGCCCACCCCAGCCAAGCCCTAACCCAGACAACGCTGGGCCAATTGTGCGCCTCCCTATGGGACTCCCAATCACGGTTGTGATGCAGCCTGGAATCGGACCAGGATCTGTCGTGACGCTTCTAGCACTGAGATGCAGTGCCTTAGACCACTGCGCCACTAAAATTTCAAAAAAACTGTTTTCGCTTTGTCATTATGGGGTATTGTGTGTAGATTGCTGAGGATTTTTAAAAATGTAATCAATTTTAGAATAAGGCTATAACGTAACAAAATGTGGGAAAAAATCAAGGGGTCTGAATACTCCAAAGGCACTGTAGGCTGTGTGGGGAGAGTGACAGTGTGAAATAATAGCATCCACAGGCCAGGTGGGAGTATTGACAGTGTGGATTTGTCTATAACATCCTTATTTCTGCACGCTGGAGCTAACACCACACCAGAGTAGCATGATAGGGCATACCGCCATAAGGGAAACGAGAACCATTCTTAAAACCTGGACTCTGAATCACTGAATCGCTCACTACAAGCTCACTGGAAAAGAAACATCTAAGGCTGGCATTTACTAACTAATGAGAAATATAGCAGGAAGCTAAATAAGAAGATAATGAACTCACCCCTTTTAAATCATAAACTATACATTTTTGCATCACAGAAAAACAATAAATAGCTCTCAGGAATAACTCTGAATAGCTTTACAACAGTAACATCCCCCATTAGTGTTACTCTTATTACTTACTGACTTACTACTCTTGGGCAGTTTGGCTATTCAAATCCATGCCCTTTCAGACTAAACAGAGGCAGGAGGATATATGTTAGTATGATAATAAAGTGAGGCTAGATGTCTGTGTAGATTCATCAGCCTGCCATCCCAGGGCCCCTCTTCACAAAGCACTTTTCAAATGAAATACTCTAGCAGGCCACACCAAGAGGAGAGGAGGAGATAGCAGTAAGCAATAACACAGCTCAAAGCGTTTAGGGATAATTTTCCCAGATAAATAAACAGATTAATTATTCATATCCGAGGAACTTTAAAGTGCTTTCATGGTTTGGTTGCTTGGTAGATAAATGGATCCTTTCAGCCTGATAACAGAGTATTATTTCTTGTTGTGGAATTTGTCTCTAGTGTATGTTTTCAGAGGAAAGCTAGAGGAAGTGCTTTAATTAAAATGAAAAAGCTCTGTACTCCGAGCTCCACCTAACTCAAGGGCAAAAGGAACATCAGAGCAACTTTTAAGAGGTAAAAGGCAAGTTTAGGAGATCAAATCCTGTTGTGATTTTAGATAGCCTCGGTGATTTACCTCACACTCTTTCACATAAGAGGTTAAGATATTTTCGAATAACAAATATAAACATCCAAACAAACAAGTCATCAAACCTGGGAATACAGTGTGTGAAAGTCTATACATAGAACTAACTATCCTTTTCCTCAAACATTATCACCATTTCCCATCAGAGGCCCAACAGAACTGGCAAAAGAGATTGAGATACGCAATTATCTCAAGGACAGACCCAGCAGAAATGACAGAAACTAGCACCAGGTTGCAATTAGAGGCACTTTTTTATTGAATTAAGATACCGTATGCTGTTCTTGGAGAGGCTACCAGAGTCTGCTTATTCAATTTTCCTGTTTATGTGTGGAGCTAGTGCTGAATACTGATGGCCACTTCAACATGGAACCTGACAGATACTGACTTGAATTTTACCGGTTATTTTTTGAAAGGGCACCTTTGATTTCATTTCTAAGATGTTGGAGAAAAAGAAGCACCTATTTTATATGTTGTCATATGAATAGATTAAAGAAATACCATTTATTTTTCATGAATATATGACAATGTGAATCTTGATATGTGTAGTGAGAAAAACAAAAATAATGTATTCTCTATATCAAAAAGATTTCTCAGATATTGTATAAAGTATTATTTCTGTTTTGTTCTTCTTGTAAAACCGGTGTTTATACTGAAAAAGAGACCCTGCCTTTGGGCAAGATATAATGAGTGCATTTCTAAGTTGTGGTGTTTCAAGTTGTGCAAAAATACATTTTTATCGTACAGACAGAGGCCGTAATCCTTTCAGTTACGACAGTAGTTACTGGAGAAACCTAAAATATGAGTTAAAAGTAAAACATTTAGAGTAATGATAAAAGGGAATGAATTATTCAAAGCAAAGCTTTCTAAAGACTAAGACTTTAAAGAGAAACAGTCTTACAAAATTACAGAAACATGAGGAGTGATATTCACAAGGACCTACTGCCCGAATCCAATAAATATATAAATAAAATACAAAAAGCCACAATGTTTTATGTTCGTGTTTAAACATCATGGTGTAGTCTTAATTATGCTTTCCTTACATCTCAACTAAAATGTAAGACTTACTATTAAAAACCATTGTGTTCTAATTTGCTTGAGGTGTGCAGGTACGTACACACTGAGTGTACAAAACATTAGGAACACATGCTCTTTCCATGACAGATTGACCAGGTGAATCCAGGTGAAAGCTATGATCCATTATTGATGTCACCTGTTAAATCCACTTCAATCAGTGTAGATGAAGGTGAGAAGACAGGTTAAAGAAGGATTTTTAAGACTGGAGACAATTGAGACACGGATTGTGTATGTATACCATTCAGAGGGTGAACAGGTTTGACTGTGTCAAGAACTGCAAAGCTGCTGGGTTTTTCACGCTCAACAGTTTCCTGTGTGTATCAAGAATGGTCCTCCACCCAAAGGACATCCAGCCAATTTGACACAAGTGTGGGAAGCATTGAAGTCAACACGGGCCAGCATCCCTGTGGAACGCTTCGACACCTTGTAGAGTCCATGCCCCGACAAATTTAGGCTGTTCTGAGGGCAAAAGGGGGTGCAACTCAATATTATATCCTAATGTTTTATACACTCAGTATATAACGCTTAATGTACTAATGGGGAATGAAGCATTCCAGGGACCGACCAGGACCAAACCTGCTTAGCTTCAGCAGCATGCCACCCTGCATCCCTCTGCTGGCTTTCTGCTGAAGCTAAGCAGGGTTGGTCCTGGTCGGTCCCTGGAATGCTGCTGGAAGTGGTGTTGGAGGGCCAGTAGGAGGCACTCTTTCCTCTGGTTAAAATAAATAATATATCCCAATTCCCCATGGCAGTGATTGGGGACGTTGTCCTGTGTAGGGTGATGTTAAATGAGTGTCCTGACTTTCTGTTATTCACTTATTGTAAGAGAATGGGTGTTAACCCCAGTGTAATGGCTAAATTCCCAATCAATTTACCTGGGAAATTATGTAGTGACAGCCATTACGATATTCTCAAAATAGTCTAGTGTTATAACAGCACAACTCAAGCTAAGTGTTATGTTTGAAGGCTGTCAATTGCACTGCCAATAAGATAAAGAAGACCTTGTTAGCCAAATGGTCTAGCTTTACTGATATGGCCCTAATCCTAAAATTTGAACCCTAATTTACCCCAGTTAATCACTCATCTGGCCTATTGAAGTCATAATTGGCAAAGACAATGAGAAGTACTTACACCTCAAAAGGGGTAAAGAGTAAACAGTAGAACATGGAAACTACCCACACACTATAATGAGACAATATTTTGACCATTATGATATGTCTGTCACTGCCCTTGTGTTTTTTGGCACTGCAGACTTACCTCACATGTAGAAGAGCGGCGTAGGCCTCACTGCCAGCTAGGACATAGCTGATCCCAATAGACACACTGAGAACAGAGAGAGGGGACTTGTTATTTATAAGCCCTCACTTCATCAAACTAATTAGTGTCTGTTTCACTCAAGTGTGCAGTGACGAGTTACCGGTACTCAAACTGACATCAAGCAGGAAATCTGTTCTGTGCACAGTGCCTTCAACAGACTGAGGTAAAGTTACCACAAGACAAGTACCTTGGACTTCAAATAAGTGACAGAAAGACAAGCTCATATCTTATAGATATCTTACAGTTTTCTTTTTCACATCGGAAACAACGGTATCATCTTTGAGGGTGTGATATGTGAACATTGTGTTTTGAAAGGCTTCAGGCCACAAAATCGAATCATGGAGCAGGAAAAAACATCAAATTAAGAAGATGACGTTTTGATTTGTGACATACAGTAGACAGAGTGAGGATGATAAAGGATGATGAAGAATGAGCTAGTTGATGATGAAGGAGAATGAGATACTGTATAGATAATGTAGATGCTGGGTGGGAACAGGGAATTGACTTAACAATGCTGTCTATCATCCCAAGGCCACCGTCAGCAGGCAGCACTATGCAGTAGCAGTGTTGAGGTGTAGTGATGGTTGTTTTAGGAGCAGGCAGGGGAAAGAGGGGTCACACAGCTGAGCATTGATCGACTACTAAGCCCCTTGAACACAATGAAGGGGGTATCGATTGAGAAGGCGTTAGTGAGAGCTGTCTAAATGCTGATAACAAGGCCCATTCCATCAACAGAGAGGGGGCCAGTCCAGAGTAATAAACCAAACATTACACTGAAGATCACTGCCGACAGTTTGGTTAGCGCTTGTGTCCGGTGGCGTGATTCTCATTGACAAAAAAACATCTGAAAGGGAGCAGTGGTTCATGTACTGTATTTATTCTTTAACCAGGCAAAATAAAAAGGCACATATGCTTTGGTATCAAGGACTGAAAGGCCAGAATATTACGGTATAAACTCAATGACACAAGATAAATCAATAAAATGGAAAATAACAAGGTTTTTGAAGCTTTAAGGCATACTACCTACCACATAGGACCAATGTTCTGAATGGTTTATTGATCAGAACAAAATAATCTCATTATGCAAATCCAGCGTTATAAATAATGCCACCTACAAAATGAAGTCAGCTGATTAATGCTCGTTTCCTCATTTGTGCAGAATATATTTGACTGGACGGGCCATTATTTTGAGGAGAAAAATAAGAAGTGTTCGTTAGGAAAGACATGACATTTCACCTATAAATAACTGGCGGCTCCCCGCCAGTCTAGAGGGCACGGGATGGATTAAAAATCCACTTAGTGTTCTGATCCTACAAGGTCAAGTCTTCCCCTTAGTCACAGACAGCAGAGGAAAGGGAGAGAAAGAGAGAGAGAGAGAGACCAGCGATAACGCACTCCAGTGCCTCGCCTTCATTAACCTTTTTGTCTTTATTAAAAGATCTTCATCAGCCCAGCGGGCTGGCCACTGGTGACATTTTAGGAGTTTCCATGTTAACTCCCGAGAAGCTGCAGGGTCCCAGCAGGTGTGTCCTTCCTTCCCCTGAGGCTGTCTAGGGCTGTCTCTAGGTCTTCCTTAAAACATTAGTACAGTGGCTACTCATTTAAAAGTTGCGTCATACCGCAGTATAGCGTGCAATATATTTCAATATAACAGAATAGCATGTTTTGAGTTTAATTTATCTGTGCTTAGCAGCTGAGGCTTCTTTGAGTGCACCATCAACTTGTTAATTTATCAGACATCACTTGCGTATTGTTAGGTTCTAAATATCAAAGTAAGAAACCGAAGGACACTATGAAAGCTTAAACCAAGTTTATTCCTCACAAAGGATCAAAACAGCTGAACAGACAAAGACATGGTTCCACCAGAGGTGGTATATATACCCCAATTTGGGGTGGAATCTCCTCCTTCTCTTAACACTACCTTCTCCCTGAATTTGACCTGACCTCGACCCCCTTCATCGCTAATCCACGGCTCTCTCCCCTTATCAGTGCCTGCCACATGTGATCGTTTTACCTACACTCAGTACAACCAAGCTTAATTGCACTGATCATATACATTGCTTCTACAGATAACCATTAACTTCAGGTGCAGACCCTCTAGAGTCTAGACCCTAGCACTCAATATTTCAATAGGATACCTGATAATTAACACTACCATATCCGGACAGAATGTAAACGCTATTCATTCCCCTCTCTCCCTCGACGAATAAGAATATTTTATATTCTCAGAACCCAACAGTATATTCAGTGTGACGCTCCTGAATTTGTCTGAACCGTCTCAGTGCTTCTCCTTCCAATAGGGCACTTCCCCTTCAATTCCCAATTAAATAGCCTGCATCAGCTGAGCAAAAGTGGGGTTTGTGATGGTAGTGCGAATGAGGATGTGTTCAACCCTCAGTTCCGAAGATTCTTTCCTCCGTTTGTTTTGTTGTATTTAAAAGTCTTGTCTCAAGTTTAACCAGGATCAGATCAACTCATTGCTTCCTTTGGACTACACATCTCAGTTGGTCTCCGCTGGTTCTTCATGGCCTTTCTACTCTGTTGGCGGATTGGATTGTCTGACTTACTGACTGACTATAACTTTTTTTGCATACGGTATTTTATTTGTTTTGGTGTGGTAATATCGTGATGATTTATGTGATTAGTTGTAGTTGATGACATATTGAGATTTGATAGTCTTTATGGTTGTGTGGTAAAAGAGTTTGATATTTTGATTGTATGAAAAGAGACGCTGGGTTTACGCTACACTTGTATGAACGGACAAACATTGCGTGACTAAGGTCACTTGAGTTCCCTGAACTGCTTTACCGGGCTGGACTCTTTTAGGCCCAAGGTACAGGACTTTTCTGTAGGAACCAGAGATCATTATTTGTTATATTATTTTGTGTGTGTGATAATTTATGTTGCTAATACAACCCAAGCAAAATAACACATTTGTTTTGAAGTTATGTCCAATGTCTTTTTAATTAAGTCTTTTTTATTGGTGTAGACTTGACGGACCAGACGTCACTCATTCCCTCCCAAACCAAAAGGAGAAATCAATATTTTCTCTGGTAGGCACAATCTACCTGACACCCGTTACATCAGTCAACACATATATTTTAAGAATATAATGGAATATAACAGAATGTTTTTGATTCTCTTACAATAAAAACATTACAGTGTAACACCAGTTATATTAAGTAATAGGCTACAGTCCAGTTACAGATTCTTCTGACAAATTAGAAACAAAAAAATATGTATTTTTCCGGGTGTGCACGTGGGACAAAGGAAGAGCAATTCTTAGACTATTGTTCTAAATGTAATCATCCTCTTCATCATTCAGTTCCTTCAAGTGCACAATTATCAGTTTCTATCTGGTTTCTATCACCTATTCATCAATTCATGTCATTCATTCAATGAGGAGAGAGACACATTAGCGCCTGGGTACCAACGCTTTACACATTCACATTTTGACAGTTGGAATTTCATGACTTTTCTATGACTTCTCCATGACTCTTAACGAAATTTCCATGACCAACAATTGGCGCTTACTTTTTATGTACATATAAAACAGTAAGTGTAATATGGTATCGACAGTGGGAGGCTGCTCTCTGATCCCTTGTACCATCTCCTGTCGTTGTGCAAGGCACTTAACCCCCCACAAAGTAAAATACCTGTTAGGCAATTGTATAAAACACGTGTGGCCAAACCTCAGTCTGGAGAGCTACTGCTGTCTGCTGACGAGTATTTTTCTCCGCTCATACAGGAGTCATAAAGGCTTAGTGTACTAATTTGGTGGATTTTTGTTTTCTTTGATATATCAGGGGGTGATTCAGCACCCCTACTTCCCGTGGCTATGCGAACATATTGAGTTGCAATGTCCCATAGATTGGTAACCCAAATCGACTGTAAGTATCTATACTGAAAACAAATAAACGCAACATTCAAACATTTTAAGATTTTTCTAAGTTACATTTCATATAAGGAAATTAGTCAATTTAAATCAATTCATAAGGCCCTAATCTATGGATTTCACATGACTGGGCAGGGGCACAGCCATGGGTGGGCCTGGGAGGGCATAGGCCCACCCACTTGGGAGCCAGGTATACCCACTGTGGAGCCAGGCCCAGCCAATCAGACTGAGTTTTTCCCCACAAAACGGCTTCATTACAGACAGATATACTCCTCAGTTTCATCAGCGGTCAGGGTGGCTTGTCTCAGACGATCCCGCAACTATAGAAGCCGGATGTGGAGGTCCTGGGCTGGCGTGGCGTCACGTGGTCTGCGGTTGTGAGGCCGGTTGGACATACTGACAAATTCTCTAAAATGACATTGGAGGCGGTTATTGGTAGAGAAATAAACATTAAATTCTCTGGCAACAGCTCTGGTTCTCTGTGTTTGGTGCCGACAGGGATGGACGCCTCGCTTCGCGTTCTTAGGAAACTATGCAGTATTTTTTTTAACGTATTATTTCTTACACTGTTACCCCAGGAAATATGAAGTCTTATTACATACAGCCAGGGGGAACTATTGGATATAAGAGCAATGTCATCTTTCTAACCCTACGACCAGGAATACGACTTTCCCAAAGCGGATCCTCTGTTTGGACCACCACCCAGGACAATGGATTGGATCCCAGTAGGCAACCCAAAACAACTGTGCCGCAGAAGGGGCAGATGGAGCGGTCTTCTGGTCAGGCTCCGTTGAAGGGCACATCGCCCACCGCTCCCAAGTATACTACTCGCCAATGTCCAGTCTCTTGACAACAAGGTAGATGAAATTCGAGCAAGAGTTGCCTTCCAGCGAGACATCAGAGATTGTAACATTCTTTGTTTCACGGAAACATGGCTCACTCGGGATACGTTATCAGAGTCGATACAGCCACCCGGTTTCTTCACGCATTGCGCCAAAATCTCTCTGGTAAGAAGAAGGGCGGGGATGTATGCCTTATGATTAACGAGTAGTGGTGTGATCATAACAACATACAGGAACTCAAGTCCTTTTGTTCACCTGACTTAGAATTCCTCACAATCAAATTATAATCACAGTCGTGTATATCCCCCCCAAGCAGACACCTCGAGGGCCCTGAAAGAACTTCATTGGACTCTATGTAAACTGGAAACCACATATCCTGAAGCTGCATTTATTGTAGCTGGGGATTTTAACAAGGCTAATCTGAAAACAAGGCTCCCTAAATTTTATAAGCATATCGAATACACGACCCAGGCTGGTAAAACTCTGGACCATTGCTACTCTAATTTCCACGATGCATACAAAGCCATCCCTCGCCCTCCTTTCAGCAAATCTGACCACGACTCCATTTTGTTGCGTCCAGCCTATAGACAGAAACTAAAACAGGAAGCGACCGTGCTCAGGTCTCTTCAACGCTGGTCCAACCAATTGGATTCCACGCTTCAAGATTGTTTCGATCACGTGGATTGGGATTTGTTCCGGATAGCATCGGACAATAACATTGATGTATACGCTGATTCGGTGAGCAACTTTATTAGCAAGTGCATCGGTGACGTGGTACCCACAGTGAATATTAAAGCCTTCCCCAACCAGAAACTGTGGAGTGATGGCAGCATTCACGCAAAACTGAAAGCACCAACCACTGCTTTTAATCATGGCAAGGCGACCGGAAACATAACCGAATACAAACAGTGTAGCTATTCCCTCCGCATGGCAATCAAACATGCTAAACGTCAGTATAGAGACAAAGTAGAGTTGCAATTCAACAGCTCAGACAGTATGTGGCAGGGGCTACAGTCAATCACGGACTAGAAAAAGAAAACCAGCCCCATCTCAGACACCGATGTCTTGCTCCCAGACCAGCTAAACTAAACCAACTAAACTTCTTTGTTCGCTTTGAGGACAATACAGTGCCACTGACCGCTACCAAAACCTGCGGGCTCTCCTTCACCGCAGCCAACGTGAGTAAAATATTTAAACGTGTTAACCCTCGCAAGGCTTCCGGCCCAGACGGTATCCCTAGCCGCGTCCTCAGAGCATGCGCAGACCAGCTGGCTGGTGTGTTTACGGACATATTCAATCAATCCCAATCCCAGGCTGCTGTTCCCACATGCTTCAAGAGGGCCACCATTATTCCTGTTCCCAAGAAAGCTAAAGTAACTGAGCTAAACGACTATAGCCCTGTAGCACTCACTTCCATCATCATGAAGTGCTTTGAGAGACTAGTCAAGGATCATATCACCTCCACCCTACCTGACACCCTAGACCCACTCCAATTTGCTTACCGCTGCAA
This sequence comes from Oncorhynchus mykiss, assembly GCF_057628025.1. Taxonomy (NCBI): domain Eukaryota; kingdom Metazoa; phylum Chordata; class Actinopteri; order Salmoniformes; family Salmonidae; genus Oncorhynchus; species Oncorhynchus mykiss. The sequence continues at coordinate 72,311,913 of NC_143026.1, read as the reverse complement.
TAGGTCCACAGATGATGCAATCGCAATCACACTGCACACTGCCCGAACCCATCTGGACAAGAGGAATACCTATGTTCATCGATTACAGCTCAGCATTCAACACCATAGTACTCTCCAAAGTCATCACCCTGGGTCTCGACCCCAACCTGTGCAACTGGGTCTTGGACTTTCTGACGGGCCGCCTCCAGATGGTGAGGGTAGGAAACAACATCTCCACCCCGCTGATCCTCAACACTGGGGACCCACAACGGTGCGTTCTCAGCCCTCTCCTGTACTCCCTGTTCACCCATGACTGAGTGGCCATGCATGCCTCCAACTCAGTCATCAAGTTTGCAGAAGACACTACAGTGATTACCAACAACAACGAGACAGCCTACAGGGAGGAGGGGAGGGCCCTCGGAGTGTGGTGTCAGGAAAATAACCTCACGTCAACAAAATAAAGGAGATGATCGTAGACTTCAGGAAACAGCAGAGGGAGCACCCTCCTATCCACATCGACGGGACAGTAGTGGAGAAGGTGGAAAAGTTTTAAGTTTAAGTTCCTTGGCGTACACATCACAGGCAAACTGAAATGGTCCACCCACACAGACAGCGTGGTGAAAAAGGCGCAACAGCGCCTCTTCAACTTCAGGAGGCTGAAGAAATTTGACTTGTCACCAAAAACACTCACACATTTTTACAGATGCACAATCGAGAGCATCCCATCAGGCTGTATCAACGCCTGGTACGACAATTGCTTCGGCGACAACCGTAAGGCTCTCCAGAGGGTAGTGAGGTCTGCACAACGCAACACCGGGGGCAAACAACCTGCCCTCCAGGACACCTACACCACCCGATGTCAGAGGAAGGCCAAAAAGATCATCAAGGACAACAACCACCCGAGCCACTGCCTGTTCACCCCGCTATCATCCAGAAGGCGAGGTCAGTACAGGTGCATCAAAGCTGGGACCGAGAGACTGAAAAACAGCTTCTATCTCAAGGCCATCAGACTGTTAAACGTCTTATGGCTGCAGGGGCAGTATTGAGTAGCTTGGATGAAAAGGTGCCCAGAGGTGCCCAGAGTAAACTGCCTGCTCCTCAGTCCCAGTTGCTAATAGATGCATATTATTAGTAGTATTGGATAGAAAACACTCTGAAGTTTCTAAAACTGTTTGAATGATGTCTATGAGTATAACATAACTCATATGGCAGGCAACTCAGCTCAGCCCCTATCGAATACACAGTGGGATATTGGTCAAGTTGCACTTCCTAAGGCTTCCACTAGATCAACCGTCTTTAGAAATGTGTTTGAGGATTCTACTGTGAAGTGGAGCCGAATGAGAGGGGAATGAGTCAGGAGTCTGGCAGAGTGCCACAGGCTGGTCACGCTTTTGATTTGTTTACCAAACGCGCTAACAAAAGTAGCTATTTGGACAAATGATGGACATTATCGAACAAATCAAACATTTATTGTGGAACTGGGATTCCTGGGAGTGCATTCCGATCAAGATCCTCAAAGGTAAGTGAATATTTATGACGCTATTTCTGACTTTTCTGGCTGGATGTTTTTCTGTGACTAGCGCTGACCTAACATAATCGCAAGGTGTGCTTTCGCCGTAAAGCTTTTTTGAAATCTGACACAGCGGTTGCATTAGGGAGAAGTTTATCTATATTTCCATGAATAACACTTGTATCTTTTATCAATGTTTATGAATATTTCTGTAATTTGATGTGGCTCTCTACACTTTCACCGGATGTTTGTTTGAGACAATGCATTTCTGATCATAACACACCCATTTCAAATTAGGTTTTTGGACATAAAGATTAACTTTATCAAACAAAACACACATTTATTGTGTAACATGAAGTCCTGTGAGTGCCATCTGAAGATCAAAGGTTAGTGATTAATTGAATCGCTATTTCTGATTTTTGTGAGCAATTACCTTGGCTGGAAAATGGCTGTATGGTTTTCTGTGACTAGGTGCTGACCTAACATAATCGTTTGGTGTGCTTTCGCCGTAAAGCCTATTTGAAATCGGACACTGTGGCTGGATTTACAAGAAGGTTATCTTTATGGTATAAAATGGTATAAAATACTTGTATGTTTGAGGAATTTTTATTATGGGATTTCTGTTGTTTTGAATTTGGCGCCATGCAATTTCACTGGCTGTTGGGGAGGTGGGACGCTACCGTCCCATATATGCCAGAGAGGTTAATGGCTGTACACTATAAAAATATTCCAAAACATGCATCCTGTTTGCAACAAGACACTAATGCAATACTGCAAAACAAATGTGGCAAAGCAATTCACTTTTTGTCTTGTATACAAAGTGTTATGTTTGGGGCAAATCCAATACAACACATTACTGAGTACCACTCTCCATATTTTCAAGCATAGTGATGGCTGCATCATGTTATGGGTATGCTTTTAATCATTGGGGAGTTTTTCAGGATAAAAAAGAAAAAGAATGGAGCTAAGCACAGGCAAAATCCTAGAGGAAAACCTGGTTCAGTCTGCTTTGCACTAGACACTGGGAGATCAATTCACCTTACAGCAGAACAATAACTTATAACACAAGGCCAAATCTACAATGGAGTTGCTCATCAAGAAGGCAGTGAATGTTCCTGAGGGGCCGAGTTACAGTTTTGACTTAAATTTACTTGAAAATCTATGGCAAGACCTGAAAATGGTTGTCTAGCAATGATCAACAACCAATTTGACAGAGTTTGAAGAATTTTAAAAAGAATAATGGGCAAATGTTGCACAATCCAGATGTGGAAAGCTTTTAGACTAAAGACTCACAGCTGTCATTGCTGCCAAAGGTGCTTCTATAAATTATTGACTCAGGGGTGTGAATAGTTATGTAAATTTAGATATTTCAGTATGATTTTCAATAAATGCCCAAATTTATAAAAACATGTTTTCACTTTGTCATTATGGGATATTGTATGTAGGTGAGTGACAAACAAACATATTTTCAATCCATTTTGAATTCAGGCTGTAACAACAAAATGTGGATTAAGTCAAGGGGTATGAATACTTTCTAAAGGCACCGTGTGGGTGTGTGTGTATGTGTGTGTGTGTGTGTGTGTGTGTGTGTGAGGGGGAACATCTATAGTTAATTCGGAAAGTATTCAGACCCCATTACTTTTTCCACATTTTGTTACATTACAGCCTTATTGTCAAGTTCGACGAAAGCGCAGCGTGATTTGAATACATCCTTCTTTAATGAAAACTAAGAACACTTAAACAAATTATACAAAACAACAAAACGAACGTGAAGCTATATATAACGAGTGCAGACACAGGCAACTAACCATAGACAATAACCCACAAACTATCCAAGGCATATGGCTACCTAAATATGGTCCCCAATCAGAGACAACGATAAACAGCTGCCTCTGATGGAGAACCAATCTAGGCAACCATAGACATAAAAACACCTAGACTGGGGGAACCCCATAAACATACAAAAACCCTAGATAGGAGAAAAAACACATATCACCCTCGACACACCCTTGACGCTCTGGACTGGGTACTGTCGCCAGACGCTCTGGACACAGGGAGAGTGCAAGGGAGTACTGAACTGGTGACGCACCTCAGGGCGAGTGTGAGGAGCAGGAACAGGGAGTACTGGACTGGTGACACCTCAGGGCGAGTGCGGGTGCGGGTAGCAGGCACAGGACGTACTGGACTGTGGAGGCGTACTGGAGGTCTGGAGTGTAGAGCTGACACAACCCGTCCAGACTGGATGTTTATTTTCACCCTGCAAATGCAGGGCACTGACACAGGACGCACTGGGCTGTGCAGACTCACCGGAGAAACAGTACGCAGAGCCGGCGCAGGATATCCTGGTCCAAGGAGGTATACTGGAGAACAGGAGCGCTGAGCCGGCACCCTCCTTCCTGGCTGGATGCCCATTCTAACCTGGCCAATGCGAGGAGCTGGAATAGAACGCACCGGGCTAGAATAGCGCACTGGAGACACCGTGCGCATCTCTGCATAACACGGTGCCTGACCAGTTACAAGCTCAACACAGTAAGCATGAGGAGTTGGCTCAGGTCTCCTACCTGACTCAGCCAATCTCCTCATGTGCCACCCCCCAAAAAAATCTTGGGGCTGCCTCTCGGGCTTCCATGCTAGTCGTGTACCCACATATTGTCGCCATTCCATCTCCACCTGCCTCCATGGTAGGCGATCCTCTCCTGCCAGTATCTCCTCCCACGTCCAGGATCATTTACCGTCCAGTATTTCGTCCCATGTCCATGCTGTCTGCTCCATCATACGCTGCTCCTTCTTTTCATGCTGCTTGGTCCTTGTTTGGTGGGTTATTCTGTCACGTTCGTTATAACGAGGAGAACAAAGCGTAGCGTGATTTGAATACATTCTTCTTTAATGAAAACGAAGAACACTTAAACAAACTATACAAAATAACAAAATGCTCAAATAAGCAAAGAGAAATTACAGTCAATCACTACTTTAACTTCTCTAGGGTAGGGGGCAGCATTCTGAATTTTGGATGAAAAGTATGCCCAAATTAAACGGCCTGCTACTCGGGCCCAGAATATATGATATGCATATAGATTTGGATAGAAAACACTTTAAAGTTTCCAAAACTGTTAAAATAGTGTCTGTGAGTATAACAGATCTGATTTGGCAGGTGAAAACCTGAGAAAAATCCATTCAGGAAGTTTTTTTACATTTTTTATTTTATTTTTCTATTCAATGCATTTTTTAAAATCTGACACAGTGGTTGGATTCACAAGAAGTTAATCTTTAAACCTATGTAAAATATGTTTTGTTTTCTGAATTTTTATAATGAGTATTTCTGTATTTGAATTTGGAGCTCTGCAATCTCACTGGATGTTGGCCAGATGGGACGCTAGCGTCCCACATACCGTAGAGAGGTTAAGGTATTTCTGTTTGTTATTTTTAATACATTTGCTAACATTTCTAAAAAATGCTTTTGCTTCATCATTATGGGGTATTGTGTGTATGTAACAGTATAGCTTCCGCACCTCTCCTCGCCCCAACCTGAGCTTGAACCAGGGACCCTCTGCACACATCAACAACTGACAGCCACGAAGCATCGTTACCCATCGCTCCACAAGAGCCACGGCCCTTGCAGAGCAAGGCGAACCACTACTTCAAGGTCTTAAAGCGATTGACGTCACCGATTGAAACGCTATTAGCGCGCACCACCGCTAACTAGCTAGCCATTTCACATCGGTTACATGTACATTGATGAGGGAAAAAATATTATATACATTTTAGAGTAAGAAAATTTGGAAAAAAGGGAAGGGGTCTGAATACTTTCCGAATGCATTGTATGCAGAGTTACAACTTTACCACTCTGTCACAAAGTCAGCCTGCCTGCCAGGGTGTGATTCATTAGCTGGTCCCCACAGGGTCTTACCATTAAATAATGCAGTAAGGCATGAGATTAAATGACATCATTGAAAAGCATGGCCCAAATTAGATGCAGCACATATGCCCACAAGGCATAGGCGTAGCTTGGATTCATAGATATGAAAAAGGTAAATTCACTACCCATGATAAAGAGTGTTCCAAGGGAAAAATGATGGAGGTACAGTAGCAGACACATTCTGTATCAATATTTGAACAAAATGCTAAGGATTCACACGAACACCATGCTGAGGCCAATTTGTACATGAGAAGCCTTCCAATGCAGAACTTCAGATTTTTTTTTGATTGAATAAAAATATCAAGTAGACTCCTATTAATGGTTAAATGCTTCCAATTATCAGACTAATTGACATTGCGAATGGGCACTAGTTTGTACTACATAAACACTGTTAAGGCCAGGTAGAGGGAATCCAGCCATGAGTCTGTATTTCTGAGAAATCCCCTCTCTCACAAAGACAGTTGCTGGCCTTTTCTGCAGAGCCAACACATTTCTCAAGGTGTAAAACATGGGGCATAATAGATGGGAGGCTGCTGACACTAAGAGAGCTGGTGACAAATGTTGATAATTGAAACGATGGGTAGTAACATGCCAGGGGACATGGTTGATGTGGTACAGGGGAATAACTGAAGCCCCCTGACACCACTGTATCTGGGCTTTGGTATCATACATGTTGTTTGTTTAATTAGAAGAATCTATACAATTGGAGCATGTTATAATCTCCTCATGGATATCTGAAATGTGTTGAGTGATCCATTAGAATCTAATCTTAATCTAACTTTGTAGAACACTTTTAAGTTTCATTTCCCTCCACTGAGTAGGCCTTATTTATTTCCCTATGGTCCAAGTTGATGTGTTATTTTGTCATTGGACTTCTTTAATATGGCAGCTAGCTGTAGTCGTCTGTATTAGTGTAACTTACAACTGGAAGAGTAGGATGAAGTTGAAGGCATGGCTCATAGGCTTGCTGAGGAAGAGGAGCCCCAACACATGGAGATTAGGCTGTAGCTTCTCCTCCAGAGTCTGTCTGGCCGCGTCCTGTTGCAGGAGGCCCGTGTCTGAAACAGAGACGACAGGTTTCAGAAATCAAACCTCCCTGGGAGACAATGCTGTATTTCTGGGAGAAACAGCGATTCCTGGTGACAGGTCCATTTTGGAGAATAAGCGTGAGGGATAAATGCAGTTGGGAACTGTGCGGCTCAGTCAGCCGCTGAGAGCGTAATGGATGAGTGGTGCCATCCTTCAGCGCCGCCGAGGTCCGCCACACATCCCTCTCCATTGCCTCGCCATAGAAGACACACACTTTGATTCTGGGAGTACCTTCTCACTCCACTTTTATGTGGTAAATAATGAATCAGCAGAGAGATGAATGGGAGAGATAGAGAGAATGCAGCGAGAATGCAGTGAGATGAATACGGACAGATCAAAAAAGGAGGTGTTGAGGAGGAGGAGGTATATCAGATCACTGACAATAAGTCATAGCCTGATAATCCTTCTAGCAGCCTAACGGAATAGCAGATATGACAAAGCACATTGAAGAGTTATAACCCTGAATATGAACATAATGCCCGCTCATTCAAAATGTTTAGAAAGGCAAGGACTCCACCGTGCTCCAACTGATAATGCTTTGGGCCTTAACAGTAAGACTACAATGGCAGAGAGAGGAAGTGTGAGAAAGAGATAAAATAATATAGTGCAATATAATAAACTCATATCGCAGACACTCCAAGTGGCTCTTTAGAAATAAGTGCGTTTCTTTCAACACAACACTTGAACAGATTCAGGCATCTGTTTCTGCATGCAGATAAAACAAGCACACGCATCACAAAGCAGTCTCTACATATGGTTTTACTACATCTGGGTGAATGAGACATGAATGGCCACGGAATACAACATACTGTCATTCCTAATGGCACACAAGTTTGGGGACTCGTCTATTAAAATGACAAATAGCTCTCAAAATCAGTTGTGTCAGTCAGCCAGGAATCTCTATAATAAGTCTTTGGCAGCAGAATCAGATTCAATTTTGCACTGCGATAAGACTACTGTACCTCTAATGTAAGAATGAGAGGGGAATAGATTGCAGCAGCTAGAAGGCAATATCAGTCATTTCGCAGAAGAACCCATCTGCTATCCAACAGGACAGCCAAGTCATAAATATGAAGAGATGCAAGATCCCCCACACCTGTCACCCAACTCTCCCCAGCTTTGAGGGAACAGTGAAAGGAACACAAACGTAATATTTATCAGTACACAGCATTTAATGAGTGCTGAATGCAGTATGGTGCTAATGAGTTTGCATAAGCCGAGACATAACAGCCATTGTGGTCAGAGGTTCTTCCTCCTATTGGACAACAATTCAATGGCTAATCTTCAAGTAATATTACAGTATACTCCAAAGGCAGAACACAGCAGGATACAGAATTAGCTATTGATTTATTTTACACCTAGAGTGTCGTATAACTGTGTTTTAAATGACAGTTATGATATTAGGGGCCGACTATACGAAGAACTTTGGTCTCCCAGTGCTGTGATTCTTTGAAAGGATAAAGAGCATAATCTAATCCACCAGAAAAGACTTAACAAATATTACAACAAATATTATGGTTAAACTCAAGTATACTAATTGATTAAAAAAAAACAATATTTTGGGATAAAAAAAATTCAAAAGGTATAATGCAAATTATATCATAACTAGGACTGGTGGATTTATGTCAAACATGCAGCTAACAAAAATATATTGAAATGTCAGCTCTACTCAAAATTACAACCAAATAATTGCAGCATTACCGCAAAAATGGAAGAGGCAGGTTGAAGGGAGAGATAGTAAGGAACTTGTCTGTCGGCCCTGCATTAATGACCCAAATTGGCTAAATAAAATTGTGATAAATGAAAAAGTATACCAGTTTCATTTAAGAACCAAAAAATGTACAGCTGTGCCATATAGATTGCAAAATAGTTGGGAAGACATTTTCTGGATTCAAAACTTTTTCAATTTATATGATTATACAAAATTCTTACAACCAATAGAATGTTATTTATAGTAACAGTCAAAAGTTTGGACACACCTACTCATTCCAGGTTTTTTTATTTTTTTATTTTTTACTATTTTCTACATTGTAGAATAATTGTGAAGACATCAAAACTATGAAATAACACACATGGAATCATGTAGTAACCAAAAAAGTGTTGACAATTCAAAATATATGTTACATTTGAGATTCTTCAATGTAGCCACCCTTTGCCTTGATGAGGTACTCATTTTTGCAGCAATTTCGACCATGAAGGCCTGAGTCACACAGTCTCCTCTGAACAGTTGATGTTATAATGTGTCTGTTACTTGAACTCTGTGAAGCATTTATTTGGGCTCCAATCTGAGGTGCAAATAGTTGCCGATTTATGAGGCTGGTAACTCTAATGAACCTATCCTCTGCAGCAGAGGTAACTCTGGGTCTTCCTTTCCTGTGGCGGTCCTCATGAGAGCCAGTTTCTGTCACACCCTGATCTGTGTCACCTGTCTTTGTGATTGTCTCCACCCTCCTCCAGGTGTTGCCCATCTTCCCCATTATCCCCTGTGTATTTCTACCTGTGTTTTCTGTTTGCCTTTTGCCAGTTTGTTTTGTTCGTAGAACCTACCAGCGTTTTCTTTCCCTGCTCCTGTTTTCCAGTTTCCCGGTTCTGACCGTTCTGCCTGCCCTGACCCTGAACCTGCCTGTCGTCCTGTACCTTTGCCCCACTACTCTGGATTACCGACCTCTGCCTGACCTAACCCCGAGTCCGCCTGCTGTTCCAGTACCTTACACCCTCTCTGGATTATTGACCCCTGCCTGCCTTGACCTATCGTTTGCCTGCCCTTGTTTAAAGAACAAACGTTTGTTTTTTCAACACTGTCTTAACCTGGGTCATACCTTCAAATATAATAGTTTCATCATAACGCTTGATGGTTTTGCGACTGCACTTGAAGAAACGTTCAAAGTTCTTGAAATTTTCCACATAGACTGACCTTCATGTCTTAAAGTAGTGATGGACTGTCGTTTCTCTTTGCTTATTTGAGCTGTTCTTGCCATAAAATGGCTATTTTCTGTATACCACCCCTACCTTGTCACGTCACATCACAACTGATTGGCTTAAATGCAATAAGGAAAGAAATTCCACAAATTAACTTTTAACAATGCATTCCACTTGACTACCTCAGAAGCTGGTTGAGAGAATGCAAAGAGTGTGCAAAGCTGTCATCAAGGCAAAGGGTGGCTACTTTGTTTAACAGTTTTTTGGTTACTACATTATTCCATATGTGTTACTTCATAGTTTTGATGTCTTCACTATTATTCTACAATGTAGAAAATTGTTTTAAAAAATCAAGAAAAAACCTGGAATGAGTAGGTGTGTCCAAACTTTTGACTGGTACTGTTTTTACAAAACTGTTTATGGGGGATTGGAAATTATTCAGACAATTACATTGATGGAAGTCACAATCTATCTTCAATATTGAAGCGCTGATCTACCCCCTAAAAAAATGGCATAATCTAACCAACAATAAAGACTTTGTAAATAATTCACCAGGCCAAACGTCAAAACTGAGTAAGTACACTGATGAAATGAACAACAACAAACGTGTAATGATTTTGAAGCTCAATAACATAACTGATCCCCCCTTTCTCTATCAATGAAATCCAGATGTCTGTTATACCTTCTCTTTAACATAGCCCGTATAAGATGTGTTATAACTTCTCTTTAACATAGCCCGTATAAGATGTGTTTTAACTTCTCTATAACATAGCCCGTATAAGATGTGTTATAACTTCTCTCTAACATAGCCCGAATAAGATGTGTTTTAACTTCTCTATAACATAGCCCGTATAAGATGTGTTATACCTTCTCTATAACATAGCCCGAATAAGATGTGTTTTAACTTCTCTATAACATGAGATAATTAATTTTGAACCTTTTCAGTTTTGCATTTGTTTTGATGTTTATCATGCAATGTCCCCGTGATGAATGGGATATCTGTGTTGTTCTTATTGGAATCCATTTTAAACCAGACAATATGTAACAGATAACAGCTGCACATTTTTTTGCCCAGAGAAATCCATATTTTTAATAGCTCTCTTATTAAATCCCAACAAGCTAACCTGTATACCAGGACCATGAGCGCGTAATTGAATCATGGAATATCAGGCCATTGCAAAAGCTATCAGATGACACTGTCAACCGGGCATATAAATTAAAGCAGCATCTAGCCAAAGGAAATACTGCTCTGGTCACATACGTGACAGTAATAAAGCAATTATTTAGCATTAGAGTTTTATTAAAAACTATATTAACAGGGATGTGTGATCAATTTCAAGCGTTTTATGACCATAATGGCAGGGCTAGCATGAAAGGCACCTTGGTCATGTGATATGATAGAAAGATTGCTCCACTTATCAGCACAATGAATAAGCTCAAATAAAAAAAGTAGAGAAAAAGGAAGCTAAAATGCAATGATTATCCTCGTTGAGTGTAAAATATAATTGATTTTGACCAAGATAATTGACATTGCCAAGATCATAAAATAGTTTGATTGACAAACACATTTAGAGACTCATCATAAAATCCCTTGAGAGGAGTGATCTACAATATTAGTACTTGACTCTTGAGTTTAGATCATTAGATACAGGCGCCATTACTATGAAAAAGAGGTGCATCAGTGGATATGTTTCCCTGGTGTAGTCAGGGACAGATAAGGCCACCTCCCTCACCCTGGAAAGCAGCAGAGATTCTGAAAAGCTTTCATAAACAAGCCTCAAGTTCCACACACTTTTTTCTGATAGGGCAGCCACTTTCCATCCCTCCATTCATCTTCATTAGCTGACTATTCCCTCCATCTCTTGTCCAAAATACTTAATGTTTTCCTCCATGGGGCCCCGGCCTACCCTGATTAGTTAGCGCTGATGCTGTTGGATTCCTGCCTGCGTCTTAATCCCCTCTGCTGATGTTCCTTGCTGCATTTCACACCAAAAACAATACAGCCACCATCTGTTTCAGGGACCCAGGCATTTCATGTGGTACACACTATCTCCTCACTAACTAATGACAAAAAAGCACACAAACAAATATATTCTCTATTAATTAGGGAACCAGTTACATTTAACACTATTAGACTGATTGTTAAAAGGAGAATCTCAGCTAACATGTAGGATCAGAGAAAACTGCTATCCTACTAGGTAGGTTAATGACGCAGGTCAGGATATTCCTCCACTTGCAGAATACTGTTTATGAAAATGTCATTTTCACTAATGTTATTTGGGCCTCACAGCAGAAATGCAATCTCAAAAGAGAGTATCAAACAATCTGGATCCGCACCAATTTCCAACAGCTGGGCACAATTAACAAGCATCATGTGATGGTGAGGTCCGGAAACCCCTGGAGATAAGCCCATGACTGACAAAGCAGAATGCAATGCAGCACTACATGTGGACAATTCAACTCCTTTATCTAACTGTGGATGGTTCCTGGATGTTCAGACTGAGCACAACAAAATGGTCAAACATGTTACATCAGTGCCTTCATAAAGTATTCAGACCCCTTTACTTTTTCAACATTTTGTGATGTAACAAAGTGGGCAGGGTTGGGTAGTAAAGGATTACAAAGAAACAGTAACTGTAATCCATTATGTTACCAGGAAAAATATTACCTTTAAATGATTACTTTTAAATTCAGAAAGGAGGTTTTCAAAAACATATCTTTGACACTTCTCTGTTTACCCTAGGACATTAAAATCAGCATTGGAAAAAGGTGCAAGTTTAAGTTTGTAAACACAAGTCAGAGACCACTATGATGACACTCCAAATGGGTTTGATGGATCGCGGGAAAAGAGCAGGAATAGGCTTTTGTAGGCTACAGTCCAAGCTATGTCTTCCATTGGAGTGAGTGCTGCCAGCATCCAAAGATTATGCAACTTGAATAAACGCTTGGAGGTAAGGATGACAGCAGTGGTGTAGTCTACGACGAGATGATATCAGTAATTATTGATATCCACATAGAGCATTGATGTGAATAACACTGCTGCTCTCTCATATAGCTATTTGCACCTTACGGATTGTGGTTGTTGTGGATGGCTGTTCACAAATCTAAATGTGTATTTTAACCCAAAATTGGTTGAATTCAAGAAGTTTAAGCTGCCTATCAATCAATGTTTGTGAAACCAGTGGACAGCCAGTGAAAAATGTGCTCATACAACAGCTGAAGCTAAAGTGGGGCATTCATTGCTCAATCTAATTCATGCTGATAAATATTTTTTATCCATAGGCCTCATGAATACCTGTGAATAACTATGAAATAACACATATGGAATAATATAGTAACCAAAAAAGTGTTAAACAAATCAAAATATATTTTACATTTGAGATTCTTCGAAGTAGCCACCCATTGCCTTGATGACAGCTTTGCACACTCTTGGCATTCTCTCAACCAGCTTCATAAGGCAGTCACTTGGAATGCATTTCAAGTAACAGGTGTGCCTTGTTAAAAGTTCATTTGTGGAATTTCTTTCCTTCTTAATGTGTTTGAGTCATCAGTTGTTTCGTGACAAGGTAGGGGTGGTATACAGAAGATAGCCCTATTTGGTAAAAGACCAAGTCCATTTTATGGCAAGAACAGCTCAAATGAGCAAAGAGAAACGACAGTCCATCATTACTTTAAGACGTGAAGGTCAATCAAGTGCAGTCGCAAAAACCATCAAGTGCTATGATGAAACTGGCTCTCATGAGGCCCGCCAGAGGAAAGGAAGACCCAGTGTTACCTCTGCTGCAGAGCATAAGTTAAAATAATTGCTTCAAGGAGTTCAAGTAACAGACACATCTCAACATCAACTGTTCAGAGGAGACTGCGCGAATCAGGCCACGGTCGAATTGCTGCAAAGAAACCACTACTAAAGGACACCAATGAGAAGAAGAGACTTGCTTGGGCAAAGAAACACGAGCAATGGACATTAGACCGGTGGAAATCTATCCTTTTGTTCTGATGAGTCCAAATTTGAGATTCCAACTGCCGTGTCTTTGTGAGACGCAGAGTAGGTGAGCGGATGACCGACGCATGTGTGGTTCCCACGGTGATGCATGGAGGAGGAAGTGTGATGGTGCTTTGCTGGTGACACGGTCAGTGATTTACTTAGAATTCAAGGCACACAACCAGCATGGCTACCACAGCATTCTTATGAGTCAATACATGTTAGAATCACCTTTGGCAGTGATTACAGCTGCAAATCTTTCTTGGTAAGTCTCTAAGAGCAAGTCTCTAATCTTTCTGGGTAAGTCTCTAAACTATCTAGAGGAGTAAAACAAGGTTGTCCACTATCGGCATATCTGTTTATTATTGCCATCGAAATGTTAGCTGCAAAGATTAGATCAAACAATAATATTAAGGGATTAGAAATCCGTGGCCTAAAAACTAAGGTGTCATTGTACGCTGATGATTCATGTTTTCTTTTAAAACCACAATTGGAGTCTCTCCACAGCCTCTTAGAGGATCTAGATTAAAACCAAATTATGATAAATGTACCATATTACGTATTGGATCACTAGAAAATGCACATTTTACATTACCATGTAGTTTACCAATTAAATGGTCTGGCGGAGATGTAGACATACTCGGTATACAAATCCCAAAAGAAAGAAATGATCTCACTCCAATAAATTTTTATAGAAAGTTAGCAAAAATAGATAAGATCTTGCTGCCATGGAAAGGAACATACCTGTCTATTTGTGGAAAAATCACCCTGATTAACTCCTTAGTTATATCACAGTTTACCTATTTGCTTATGGTTTTGCCTACACCTAGTGACCTGCTTTTTAAATTATATGAACAAAAAATATTCAATTTTATTTGGAACGGCTAACCAGATAAAATATGAATTCGGTGGGCAGAAATTATAAAATATTAAAGCATTAGACCTCTCACTAAAGGCATCAGTCATACAAAAGTTATACTTAAATCCAAACTGGTTCTCTAGTCAATTGGTACGAATTTCTCATCCTATATTCAGGAAGGGCCTTTTCCCCTTTATTCAGATTACACCTGCTCACTTTCAGTTGTTTGAAAAGGAAAGAATCTCCAAAATATCTTTCTTTTTTAAACAAGCCTTAGAAAGTTGGTTGCAATTTCAGTTTAATCCACCTGAAAGGACGGAACAAATAGTACAACAAATATTGTGTTTAAATTCAAATATACTAATTGATAAAAAAAACTGTATTTATCGAATAAATTTTAAAAAAATGTATAAATTTAGTGAATGATATCATAAATAGGACTGGTGGAGTTGTCGCACATGCAGCTAACACAGACATATGGAAATGTCTGCTCTACCCAAAATTACAACCAATTAATTGCAGCATTACCACAAAAATGGAAGAGGCAAGTAGAAGGGGAAAAAAGTAAGGAACCTGTCGGCCCTGTCGTAAAGAACATAAATGGTTAAAGAAAAGTGTGATAAATAAAAACATATACCAATTTAATTTAAGGACCAAAAAACTGACAGCTGTGCCATATAAATTGCAAAATAGTTGGGAAGAGATTTTCGATGTACCCATTCCATGGCACATGGTTTATGAATTGATACGCAAAACAACGCCGGATTCAAAACTTTGCATTTTTCAATATAAATTACTATACAAAATTCTTGCAACTAATAGAATGTTATATATATGGGGGATACAATCTTCCCAGCTCTGCAGATTCTGCTGTGAGGAGGCAGAGTCATTAGATCATTTATTTTGGTATTGTCCATATGTAGCTCATTTTTGGTCACAGTTCCAGGAATGGCTGAAGAATTTCAACATTTGCCTAGAACTAACACTACAGATAGCAATACTGGGTGATTTGAAAAGCCATAGTCAATCAATCAATAATATAATAATTATTATAGCAAAAATGTTTATTTTTAATTTACAATCTGTAGAAGCTATGAGAATAGGAAGGTTCAATTATTTTGTGAAGCATCATAGCACAGTTGAAAAATATATGGCAAGTAGAAATCCGAAATGGATGATGTTGAGAGACAGATGGGAGGGGTTGAATGGAGCTGAAGGGTGGGACTAATAACAAGATAAACAATGTAAAGCATAGGGGATCTGTAAAATGTATATAGGTTCGGAACTTTTGTGAAATAGCATAGTTACAAATAGAAATCAAACTGGATGGACATCAGAAATAGAGGAAGGACTAAGAACAAACAAGAGAACAATTGTAAAGTAGACTGTGTCTGTATAAGATGTATGGATTGAAGGTAGAAGCAGAAGTGTTTATTAGTTTACTCCAATTGGGGGATCGGCGGAAGGGTTTGCGGGGAATAATAATAAAGGTATATTCTTTAAAAAAGTATGTATGTCTATATAGGTATGTATATATGTGTGTATATATATGCATGCGTGTATGGATATATATATTTACCAAAAAAATAAGGGGGATTGGAAATTATGCTCTAAGAGCTTCACATACCTGGACTGTACAATATTTGCACATTTTTATTTTGTACAATTCTTCAAGCTCTGTCAAGTTGGTTGTTGATCATTGCTAGACAAATATTTTCAGGTCTGGCCATGCATTTATTTTTACTCAAACTTATTTAGGCTTGCCATAACAAATGGGTTGAATATTTAATGACTAAAGACATTTTAGCTTTACATTTTCCACTTTGACAGTATGGGGTACTGTGTGTAGGCCAGTGACACAACATCTCAATTGAATCCATTTTAAATTTAGGCTGTAAAAAAACAAAATGTGGAAAAAGTCAAGAGGTGTGAATACTTTCTGAAGGCACTCTATCTGTACTGTTTGGGTGACCATTTGCAATGGTTTACCTGCTTCTTCCCCATCCTCCACCTCCTCTTCCTCCTCCTCTGTATTAGTGAGAACAGGCTCCTCCAATCCAAAGTCTTGCATTAGAATTCGCTCTGTCTCTGTAGTCTGAAAAAACAAGGGTTTAATATCCTTTAGTTAAAAAAACATGACAATAAAACAGTGTTTGATATAGACTTTACCTTCAATGACTCAATCTGGACAACTTGGCATCGCTGGAGCAGGTCAACAAAGAGGTATATGAGGAGAGCCTGACAAGAAAAATGAAGGGAACAACTTGTGAATTCTAGGAAAGTGCATCCTCCTCACAACAAATAAACCATTATCCACTCTCCCAATGCCCTTAAAACCCACAATAACATCCACTGCTAGGCCAACAAATGGTCTCGGCTGATAGCGTTCTATCTGACCTGAGAATAGGTTTTATACCTACTTGAGCGATGTACAAAATAAATATCATGACACAACATCAGCACAACAATATATCACAACATATGAACACATCCTGAAATTGAGCATCCAATTGAATGAAAGTTTGTAATCAAAATAAAATAACTGTCCCACTATAAAATAATATTGTAGGACAGTCAGTTAAGAACAAATTCTTATTTACAATGACGGCCTACCCCAGCCAAACCCGGACGATGCTGGGCCAATTGTGCACCGCACTATGGGACTCCCAATCACGGCCGGATGTGATGCAGCCTGGATTTGAACCAGGGACTGTAGTGACGCCTCTTGCTCTGTGATGCAGTCCCTTCGACCACTGCACCACTCGGGAGCACTCATATAGTACAATGGCGCTAAGCTTACACAGTACTTACATGGCCATTATGTTCCAGTTAAACAACATCAAACTCACCTGCACAAAGAAACCAATTATAAAGGAGACCAGGAAAGGCACGAGTCCTGCATGTGCTATTGTGACAGGAAGTCCTGCAATATAATGTACATCATTTCAGTTATAAAAGTACATAGTTACAAAAAATAATCATGAACAGTCTATAATTTATCACTGAAATCATCATTTTTCATTTAGATATATCAAATTCAGTGGAGGCTGCTGAGGGGAGGATGGCTCATAATAATGGCTGGAACGGAGTTAATGGAATGGTATCAAACACATGGAAACCATGTGTTGGATGTGTTCGATACCATTCCACTGATACCTCCCCAATTAAGGTGCCACCAACCTCCTGTGATAGAATTTGGTTTGAATATGATTTTATATATTTGATACCCTACAGGTCATAAACCGCTGTATGAATAATTTCGCAAAAGACAATACGTTCTGTTCATAAATAGAATATGACTCTGGTACAACCAATGACTGTATATATGGATGGACAAAGCCTTCGATCATCATTCATTCCTATGTGAGAACTCAATAACTCAAATTGAAGGCCAACCGGGGTACTGCAGGCTCACATTAATTATCCTTATCTTCTTCTGTGTGTGATTTTCAAATAATTAGTTCGACATACATCTGGTGTTTTAAAAGCAATTATTGGTACCATTATTCTCTAATAAACATTTTTTTATTTGCACGAAGATTGACCACGAAATTTGACATTTTTCCATTCACTATAATTGGGATCCTGTTTTCGGCTAACAATACCTGCAGTACCGCGGTCTGCCTTGAACATCTGTGGCAACAATTACTGAGGCAGACGTTCCACCCTGAGTACAACTCACCTAAGATTCCAGTTCCCAGTATCGTTGCAATTGACATAAAATCTAGAAGAATGTGAGGCAGAGAAGTTACACACGAATCCTAACTTGAGATAGCCTATATGTTCATAACTCTTCATGCAAACCTGCCATTGACATCAATACATGATTTACATGAATGTTTCATTCGTATTTAGAGTATTTGTCCAAACTCCTTTCATATTTACTTTAACAATAGGTGGGATTGACCCAACATGACAAACTATCATGTCCAATAAGGCAAGGGGCAAAACTACAAATTGTCTACCCTAGTGTCTGTAAATAAACAAGCAGTTATAGACTATCTATTGACATGGTGCACAAGGTTGTTCATAAATATTTCAGATCCCGGTAGATAAAGGTATATTCATTACATCTAGCAGCACCTGCTGGTGCATCCTGCCCTGGGCTATTCAATCCCCAGATGGGCATGTGCAAACCTCAGGTTAGAAACTCATAACAGACAAGTTACAGAAATGCTTGCAGAACTTATTGTTGCCATAAATAAATAAAACGTACAAACCCGATGGATATACAACGTACATTTTCATGTTAGAAAAAATGTTGTAAATTATTTTGGGTCGTTCTTGGCCTGACATCCTTTTCATCAAACTGTTATTACGTTTTCATCATCATCACATCCTGCTTAATATTCTCACATCTACAATTTGGATTCACACATATGGTCGTTTATAACTACAAATGATGTGTCATCAGTCTCTTTATGTCCTTTTACTTTCAGCTGTTGTAAGTGCGACTTAAAAATGACACTCCCTGAAAGACAAGAAGCTTGAATACAATAAGAGCTGCATTTCCAAACCCACCATAATGGAGGTTTAATGACAATGAAATTAGCTGCATTGGAATGATCTAATCTCAGTCAGTGTGTGTAAAATTGTGTTTCATATGTGTTTAATATTAATCTCTAAGGTTTTAGCTACAGTGACTGTAAAAAATAAAAAACCTATGAGCTTTATGAATCGCCTTTGTTATGGTCCGTCTAGGCTAGCCTACGCATGATGAGGAGCCACGAAAACGTACTGAAATGGCCAGGAACAAGCTCCAGTGCGCATCAGCATCCAGTAGGGTTGTGCAGTGGCATGATGATTTCACAGACCAGCAGTATGTTTTTAGCGAGTGCTTTCCTACATTTACCACAACCTATTTGACTGAGCGTACAAAGTGAAGTTTGAATTAGTGAAATGGACCAGGTGCATTCATGCTATTTAATTGTATGTCGGCGTGGGGTGAAATTATCACGGAAAAACATCCTGTCGCGGTTTTCAACATCCATTCAAATGTTGCTTTTTTTCTGATACTCACAGCACTGCAGGTAAATTAATCTCAATTTCCAGGGTTTATCCTGGTTTTTCCGCGTAATTTTGATGGACATAGTCGTGACATGGCGCTCAGAAATGGGATATGGGCTTTGAAATATTTCTTCTGCGGCGGTCGCCATCATTTCGTCGTCGTCCTCCTAGCCGTACTAAATCCACTGCACCTGGGATCAGAGCAGTGGTAAAGCGCGTGCGCGGGGGATGTTTGCTACCAAACGCATCCGTATGTAAATAGGACACCTTTTTGTGGTATAATTGAGACATGTTGATAAGGAATACGACATTACATTTACCAAGGCGGTCTAGTGGTGTATACACTGGGTGAAAATCCTAAAATTATAACATCAATTAGGTAGGCTACATAGTTTACCACTTCCAATACCATGGACAGCGACGCCATACCGGATAATCTAATATTCGGTTAACACAGTGAAACTACACTTGGGGGAAATTTGAGACCATTTCGGTGGTCTCTGGAGATCTTTCATTGAATTATGCTGGAAGTTGTCATAAATAACCTAATCGGTTAATTCCGTTTTCATCAAATACATGAGCAGAAAGATAACGGATCATGAAGGTTACTTATAAACCTCCCTTTTATTAGACATGGGGAGTAAATTATAGCATATTTCATATAGAATATTTACAACATACTAAAAAACGTGTAATATCATACCAAGGGAGTTATCAAGAGACGCGTTGGACTTTTACCAATACCAAACCATTCATTCCCAATAATTGAGGAATTGTATAGTATTAACAAACATATTTCACAACTGTGATGAATGAATTCAGTTAATAATGCATAACACTAAAACTGAAACTAAACTATTTCCATGTAGATGTCAACCATTTCATGTATTCCTTCATTGGATAAACAGATTTACAGCCTACATAATAATACAACTAAGCACTTCCTCAAACTGCCATTTTCCTATAACACCCTTGATGATGGCAGTAATTTTTGGCAGTTATTTCCAATGTCTTTAAAACTCTTTAACATATAAAATACTGTAAAAGAACAACAAGATCATGCCAATGTAGCGTTTATTGCATATGATACCAATGACATGGGGATTCAATACATGATAGTTCCTGCTTGACCAGCTATATTAAGATACATTTAAAGAAACAAATCCCAAAGGAATTTCAAGTGGCCAAAACCCTGATACCTATTACTTAAGAGACTAAAGACATGATCACAATTTACAACAATATAAGACTGGGTAAACTCACAATCAAGATGCTTAGTGCAAATACATGCAATATTCATGCAAGTCAATGCAGTATTTCATGTAACACATCATGCAACACATCTAGCTTGTGTAATATTATATGATTGTACAAAGCATCACATAAATAACTGTACAATTGAAGACATTTGATATAGCCTATTTGAAGCTCATGGTCCAACTAAAAGCTACTATATTCGGAGGTACAGTAAGAGCATAACAATCTGCCATTTCATACTACATACTACAGTGAATGATGGAACTACTTCCTTACTTACCATGCTTCCAGATAACTCATACCAAAGGCTTGTTGCTGTTGCCTTATAAAACCTTTGTTTATGTAACAAAAAAACATTCACCTGTTCACCTGTTATAAAGGGCATTTTATATGCTACTATGCATGAACAATGTCAACTTCTTAATGATAAAATAAATTAATAAAAATCCTGTAATAAAGTTATGTAATGGTCCTCCGAAGAAGAAGTCCGAAGAAGATTATTAATTGACCAATTTGAAGGAATGAGACAACTGGCTTTTTATAATTTCTTATTATTTTTTTCATGCCACTAAAAATGTAGTAGGCCTACTGTTGTTGAATTAATCCTAAACTAATAGGGTTTTATACAGCACACACTTCATTTTTGGTATCGAAATCAAACAGATTCCTCGATTCAAGCAAAATAACAATGTACACATGTACTATTGACATCAGCCGAAGAACCTTTCTTAAAGCATTCATGATTTTCAAATAAAGGCACGTACATCATTTAAAGCTTAGCTAATATTGTAGTCCCTGAATGAAGTGTTCCTAAATAGCCATTCCATTTCTTTTAAAAAGTTAAGTCAAGTACAATTTCTTTAACAAAATATCATTAAATCCTTATTATGAATTCCAGTGACCTTTTATATCACAAATTTGTAAAAACGTTATCAAAAACACAATCACTAGTGCAAATGTCTTATAATGATGACAATAATGATGATGGACAAAGGATTACTAATTGTAATTGATTACTCCTATTGGCATAGGAGACTTTTGGAGACAGTTCCACTACCTTCAAAATCAACATTTATCCTTGAGATGGACACAACAGCATTACATAACCCTGCAATTAAGAAAATATCACTTAAACCCTCAAAAAATAAGCAAAACAAATGACGTAAATTGCAATATGCAGGTTGTCATTTATTGGTATGATTGATGTACTGGAGGCAGCTCTGAAGGGTAGTCACTAGCTGGCACAGCCACAATGTAATAAAATCTGATTTAAAACATAACCCTAACCACACTGCTAACCTTATGCCTAACCCTAGCCTTAAATGAAGACCAAAAAGTGATTTAAAAAAAACTATAATCATTTGTACGATATAATATAGACAATCTTGACTTTGCCTCAAGCCCTTGTAGTGGAAATCGCTCAGCGCTGCCTCAGACAAGATTCATCCCAATGAATGTCAACGCTCATGCAAAAATAACACATGAAGTCTACCATGAACAAAGCATAACAAATAAGTTAAGTCAAATAACAGCTACTGTAATACTACATATTTCATCCTTACTGTATGTACAAATAGGGAAAGTGAGGTTTGTTTTGTCGACAACCACACTACTCTTGTCCGTTGGTATTGCCATTGCTTCTATATCAAAGTATTGCAGAGACTTGCCTGTTTTTAATAACATTGATCATTGGAGGACTCCAAGTAATTCACAGTTATTAGAAAAATACGGATATCACATTTCACTTTGGGTGCGAGACATTATCAAAGATGAATTATTATTTTTCAATACATCAAAGTAGAAGAAAAAAAACATCCAATCAAAGCACACATCTGGTAGAGAGCACTTTACTGTGCTGGTTATTGGATTCAATCATATGGTGCATGAGACACTGAAAAATAGAATCATACAAAATGCAGTTTTCAGGGACTTCAAATCAAATCAAATTTAAGCATCCTTAAAGCCAGCTTGGGTCTGCAGTCAAGACGGTAATGCGTATGACTAGTATAAGAAGTACGGTTGAGCATGTCAACTGTCAAAACAGGCCATGTCACACCACTGTCACTGTTCACCTCACCAATCATGCCTCTGTAAATATAGCTAATTTCTCACACACTTACTATAATCCAAACATCATGTTCTCCTCTGCTCTGTCATAGATACACATTTGCCTTGCCTGTAGAAAATCACAAGGCACAATGAGAGCAGAACAGAGGGTTGTTGTGCTTTCAGCAGAACTAAGAGCATGGAATGGTGTCATACTGTATGTTTTGTTTGAATGTTTAGACAGAGGCAGAGATTGTTCAATAGGGCATATGAGCATAAACACATCCAGCTGGCCTTATAGTGTTTATCCACTCGTGTAAAAACATGCTGTAGTCAGTGACGCATTACTCACTTCAAAATGCATGTTTATCTATCAAGCTCTGCGTGGTTGTGAATCGCTCTGTCTTGTAGATTTAGCTCACTCCTGTGTTCCAGTGTTTCTTCACGTTCTCAGTTTATACGTGCCTGCCTGTCTGGCGTTGTTCCAGACAGCCAGACAGACATGTATAAATGAGGCATTAGGACATCTTGGATAGCCCAGCACTTTCATTGACAGCCAGAAGGATCTAGAAGAAATCAACATTGCTTATTGAACGTTTCGTAAACCTGAACACAATAGGCGCTCAAGAAGAGTAGTGCAAGAAGGGGTCCCGGTCTCTTCATATTGCTTTAGTGTGATCTCTTTGTAAAAAAAAAAAAAAAGTGCCACACTTCATTGTGCAGAGTGAACTTAGGTATCTGAGGCACGTATGCAGATACCATTGGTCTAGGCAGTGCAGCCATACAGTGCCTCTAACCTTGGCTGATTGGATTCGTTGGGTCAATTTGTGTCATCTGGACTGTTTTCAAAGAGGTCAAGCCCACAGCGAATGAGTTTTTCAGCTGAATTGATGGCGTTTATTATCAGTGACAGAGACTTGTTTACAGCGTTGTGTTTTAGTGGATCCAGGGGGTACTTCAGTATGGAGAACTGGGGGACCTTCCCATTCAGACTGTATAACAGGTTCCTGGATCACAGGGGAACAAACAGACCACGGGTAAGTATTCACATTCACTAACTGCTGATTTTCCTGTAAAAAAAAACCTCTTCATTAATAATACCTACTGTATAATTGCTTGACACTCTAAGAGATATTGTACATACAAAATGATCTTGTCACACCCTGTTTTCTGTCAAATATAGGTTACACAATACTGTTGGAAACACAAAACCTTCCCTGTCTATCTATCTGTTTCTCCATCTTTCACACATCCCCTTGGCGCCATCTGGACACAGTAGCAAGAATCAATCTAATTTAGAATCTCAAAACTAAACAGCAGTCAGATACATTTCATGCTACAGGCCATGGTGTAGTCATTTGTAGGTAAAAAATGAGCAGCTTTTGGATCGTTCCTCTTCATGCGTCTGAATCGCACATTGATTTCTTTGGAAGCTGGCTGCACAGACCCTAAGCAGAATAAATAAGGCAATTCTTCATATGTAAACAGGTTAGCCTGCCATCATGACCTTCAGGCTTGAGTTTATACAGTGATTAAGCTCCTCTTTTCTGTGGATGAGAAACACTTTTTAACTTTCAGGTCCCTTTGAGGCTGACTGAGGAATAATTAGAGAACCATTTTGTGTTCCCCAAAAAGGTATGGTTGAGCTTCATTCATGTGAATAAATTAGACTACCCCCCCAGGGCCTAGGATAGGCTGTTGATTGAAGAGTGAACTACTGCATAGGGTCTCATGCAGAACTTGATCCATCTCTCAAGGCCACTCATGCTGCAGTGCCAAGGACAAGCGAGTTCACTAAAGTTCTTATAACTTGTGTCTTTCTGAAATTTCAACATGATGTTGTAGTAATAAAAATGTGAACATCAATTGGTTCTCACTTTACATACATGCATCCACATACACATACATAATATGTTAGCCCTCAATACTATTTCTTGCCCTTGAGCAGGCGCTTACTTTTATACTGTAGGACAAAGCAGTTTTGAATTGTAAGGCATTCTTGTTGTCAGAAAGGCTGCATGGTGAAATCCCTCCAAGTGTAAGGATATCTAATATTGATCTCAAGTCCCTTGTAACCCTGCATACTTTTTAAATGGAGAAAGAATTCTCCTGCACAACAGAACAAACTAGGTTTAACTACACTAGTCTGTTCCCCCGGTGTCAGTCACAGAACATCAATTCCTTGCTGACAGCATGAAGACGTTTGTTTTAGCCACTCTCTCAAGCCTTACAGAGTGCTTTTTAATGCCATCCATCTCCTCTGTCTCAGCCTGGTCAAATAATTCACAGCTGTCTCCAATGCCTTTACAGTGCTTTGGGGGATACCAGATTGACAGTACAGTATTGTATGTATCAGTATCCGTTTCCTAGTAATCATAATTTAATAATAAGTCAGTCTGAACCGTTATCAAATCTTTGATTGCATTTGACAGGAATTGGTTATTTACGAAACCTGAGGTGAGGAAGTTCAGCTCATCCTTTTCACTATGAGCTTCCTGGCATGCTGTTTCTGTTTCCTCTCCTCTAACTATTAGGAACAGCTACGTTTCTCAGCTGCTGTTTCTGTTTCCTCTCCTCTAACTATTAGGAACAGCTACGTTTCTCAGCTACGTTTCTCAGCTGCTGTTCCTGTTTCCTCTCCTCTAACTATAAGGAACAGCTATGTTTCTCAGCTACGTTTCTCTCAGACAAAGGGCATGAATTCCCATTAGAGGTTTGGGTAATAAGTGTACACACAGCACAGTGGGGAAACAGAGGGGCCAGTCAGTTGGGACTAATTCCCAGCAGTAACAGGGAGTGTGCTCAGAGTGCGGTAATGACTAGATATTGGCTTGTAAGGGCCCAGAGCACCTGATCTATTTCATACACCTTGATTTAATTTAAAGTCACATCACACCAGGATATGCTGATTACCATCTGATTACAATCACATGTCACTTTGACAACTGCAATTTCTCGTATGGTATACCCGGTGTCTGTACGAAGTAATTAAACAACAACAACACGATTGGTGGGAGTCAGACAGGTTCAACACTCACAGGAAAAAAACTATTGCAATTCCCATGGTCAGCACAGGGAATTGGGAATATGTATACTATATATCTATCTATGTATGTTGATTAGTCACCTCTTGTTATAGCTCTGTGTCATGTAGCATCTCACCTGACCTATCATCCTCATGCAAATTACAGTAATGCCATGAACATTCTAATGCATCTGAAATCTTTCCCTCCACACACACCATGACCCACCTATCAGTACAATAGCTCCCCTATCTACTGTACTGTATATGCTCCACCAATATAAATGTACTCCTGTTTTATTTATCTGTTATTTTACCAGGTAAGTTGACTGAGAACACATTCTCATTTACAGCAATGACCTGGGGAATAGTTACAGGGGAAAGGAGGGGGATGAATGAGCCAATTGTAAACTGGGGATTATTAGGTGAACATGATGGTTTGAGGGCCAGATTGGGAATTTAGCTAGGACACCGGGGTTAACACCCCTACTCTTACGATAAGTGCCATGGGATCTTTAATGACCTCAGAGAGTCAGGACACCCGTTTAACATCCCATCTGAAAGACGGCACCCGACACAGGGCAGTGTCCCCAATCACTGCCCTGGGGTATTGGGGTATTTTTTAGACCAGAGGAAAGAGTGCCTCCTACTGGCCCTCCAACACCACTTCCAGAAGCATCTGGTCTCCCATCCAGGGACTGACCAGGATCAACCCTGCTTAACTTCAGAAGCAAACCAGCAGTGGTATGCAGGGTGGTATGCTGCTGTGCAAGGCTGACGTCAAACCCAGCATCACCAAGTCTCCCAGCCCCGTCTCCAGCTCTAGAGGCAGTAGGATGGGAGTCATTATACTGCCTTTTGTAGGATTAGACTGATCTAAAGCTAGTAAAACCACAGTGGTTAGCTCAGTTAATTACATTCAGACAAAACAAAGAAATAGACAAATGTAGATTGTGGCATGTACTGTAGATTTCAGAGAAAAGGATACTTCGTTATTATGGAGCCAATTAAACAGCAATGTTTCTTGAGGATTATTGAACAGTTGAATTCAATTTTTGTGCTTTGGTTCTAATGGCAGCTTAGTGCAATTAGATGTTCATTCAAATTATAACAACAAACATTACATTACACTACAACTGTGCTGGCTCTCAGGGAGGCAGACCCATTCATGGAAAACTAGCTAGCTAAAGGTAATTATAGAGATTCACAGTGATGTGCAGTCGGTAATGTTCCTCGCTGGTCTTCATTCAATAAGAAACAATGGTGCACACTAATCACACTCAATAGATGGGCTCCAGGTGGATTGAAAAGTGACTTTATAAAAAGTGTAAAATGTATAGTTCCCATGGTCACCATTATTGACTTAATTGACTAACCACAATTAATAGATCATGTTTAATGAATGCCACAAGGCATTTGAGAGCTTTGTAATTAGCTAGAATATTGTGCCCAGATTTTCAAAGCAGCTCACACCCTTACCTTCACAAAATGTCCTCAGGTAATAGAGTGATGGTATGCTAGCCTAGCACATACAGTACAATCTGATCCACCTACCTGTAGACACCTGGAGGGGGCTGGGGGACCATGAAGCTCTTCTCCAGGTCCCGGAGCACGTCGTTCAGCATGCGGACATGGGAGGGGTCCCTCTCCTTGGGGTCATTGGCTGGACGCATGGTCTCAGACTGGAG
This sequence comes from Oncorhynchus mykiss, assembly GCF_057628025.1. Classification (NCBI taxonomy): domain Eukaryota; kingdom Metazoa; phylum Chordata; class Actinopteri; order Salmoniformes; family Salmonidae; genus Oncorhynchus; species Oncorhynchus mykiss. Next base: position 72,284,639 of record NC_143026.1, on the reverse strand, counting down.
GAAGGCTGAGCTCTCTCTGAGGGAGGCAGCTGCTGCCAGCAGTCTGGGGGTCCTCAGGGGATCATCTATAGTACATCAACACAGACACAGGGCAGGGATTGGCTGTTACGGGTAAAAGGTGGAGGTGGACAATATTTGGTTGGCTAAAATCTAAGAAACCTCTCTTACACTACTGCAACTACCTTCAATATCCTTATCCCTAGCCCAATCTCACCACTCAATTACAACAAAGTAAAACTGGTTCAGAACTATTTTCGATTCATCTTGCTCTGCGCTTGCCACAAAACCAGATATGGGTCTGTTAGTCAGAGTCTTACAACAGCCAGAACCAATTGGACATTAAGGCAACGTCACTGCTTAGAGTCGACATATCAGTAGAACATTAAATTATTCAGTAGTAATTAAATATTCATTAAAAAGCCCCCCCTGCCATGTATGTAGGGATACTCTAATTGACAGTGTCACTAATTACAACTTATTCAGAGAATGATATGCTCATTAGAAAATAAAAACAAAGCGACACATTTACATGTGTCATTATGAATAAATTACATTTTGGTTAATTATGTGACCATATTTATAGTGTTACATAATGACCATCAGGTTAGATTGCACTGCTCACCATTTATGAGTTACATTCATACTATATGAACAGCATGATATGGCTGCTTCTTAGGCATTAAATTATAGACCTCCAAAAATGCACTGTCCTCAGCTGTCACCTGTACAGACATGTTTCTCTTGCTCTGTTTTTAAAATCAGGTCAACAACATTTGTGGATGGCTGAAAAAATGATGTGCCGATTATTACATTCAAATGAATTGGTTTGCCCCTTACACAGAAACATATTTGTTATAAAAACGTTGGCCTCAATATTTCTGTAACACATATGAAATATCAGGTTAACATTTGTTGTTTCAACACTATATGCATGAATCCTCGTCAAGCACTAGAGAGAAAAACATGGGAAATATCAATGTCACAACATGTCTAAATAGCGTTTGCTAATAAGCTAGTTGCCACATCGAACGTTTTCCGTTCCATTATGCCTAAGTGAAAATAACCTTGACTGTGGCCGTGTGCTGCATGCTTATATGTGGCTCCATTAAAGCCTGCTTTTTCTCCATTTCACTTCTCTTTGGTGTTTGTTAGATGAGAGCAAGGCTGGGGCATGGCATTGAGTGGGAGAGTCACAGGAGAATATGTACACCATGCAACTACTCAGGGAATAAAGGAGAGAAAAGACAGGATAAAAATATCCAAAGAAAGCTGTTCCCTTCTACAAATGTAAATGTCTTTCTCCCTACTGAGGGAATAGGAGTTATGAAATATGTGGGAGGATTGCTGTAATCTATCACACATTCTGACATGGAGGGACGTGGAGGGACGATTCTGTTGGCATAGACCCTGCTGAGATTTGATGGAGAGAACTTAACACAACTCAGGAAGCCACCTTTAAAAATGTTTGGCACGCACACAAGCATACACACACACACACACACACATGCACACGCACACGCACACACACCATTTTCTCCTTTTCTAGAACTGATTGACTTCAAAGTGCAGCTACTGTACTTCTGAAAAAAATGCAAGTTACCAAATTGTTCATTTTGAATACAAAGTTAACAGAATATTTTGAAGGTTTCAATTAGCCATGCCTGTTTGATCTCAGACAATCCATTACTCGTCCTCATGAATAGTGCAATTTTATGTGGTGTCTGAAAATCCATTTACTGTTCCAATCCCAAAACAGCATGAGGCTGGGCTAAAATCCAGGGATCAACCCAGAAACCTCAAATTATTTATTTACCTCTCTCCCATCTCCCTTCTTTATTTTTAACCACAAAGATAAAAGCATTCTATATTTAATTCAACCTGTTTGCGACCGGGCTTCTAAAGGCATTAGTTCCCTGACCCTGCGACCGGAGAGACCACGGCCAGGTAATCATTCCATCTCAATCACAGAGCCGCCTCGTTTGTGGACATTAGTCTTGGATAAAGAAGTGGAACCGCAGTGCTTACCACAATGAGGCATCATGAGTAAGTTATACATATCAGTGTTTCACAGTCTAAGCAGCTGTCTGCAATGCAGAGTGAATTGCGAGATAGAAACCTCATTTGTGGTTTAAATGCTTACTGGCCATGATGAGAACCCACTGTATCAACAGATTCTCTACAGTACCATGGCTGTATGAGCACCACATGTATGAGCACTGTATGAGCACCACAAAATGTTAACTCAGTGTAAAATGGTACCTTCAATCAAATACAGAATGACAAAAATATGGAAAAGGAAGTGTTATACCTTTTGTGTGAAATTATTACAATAACGGAAACTACCTTAAAGTAATCAAATATTTGAAACCAAATGATACAGCCTTTCTAATCATACACGGTGCACCACCTGTGTGTAATTCAGTAGACAATGACTATGCAGAGCAATGGGAATATGGTTGAGCTGATATATAACTACTAGGACACAGTTTTATGGACACTGAGCCAGAAGAGACAAGATTATGTGGTGATTATGCACCTCACCTGTCCTACGCTCGCTCTGTCTGCATGAATATTTAACATTACAACCAAATTACACCTCTGATGCACAAGGTCAGGATGAGGGTGGGATGTCCCATTTATCAATTGCTTCTACAAGTCCATAAGAGGTGACAGTAAAGTAAACCAACGAGGTCTGTAAGTCTGCATTATCATTAATTGCTTTTAAAGTATAGGCTATATCCAATTCTAACTTCCTTTAAAAATACATGGAGCCTTTGGGAGGGAGGGAGGGAGGGAGGGAGGGAGAGAGGGAGTGAAAACCCAAGCTCTTGGATTGTTTGTTGAAGTAGTGGTGAGATGAAATACCACTTCCTGGCTTTGTCAAATGTTAATTCTCATCCTGTGTGACATAACAGAACTCAGGTCTGAGACGAAAGAGGCAGTCGAGTCCAAGGCTGGCGAAAAGAAAGATGACCCGGCCAGGATTTACATTTTTACAAATGCAAAAATCAAGGTCACTTGGCATTGGACTCATCAGGCGTGATAGAGGCGATCGATATGTCCACCTAAACAGATGATCTGCCTCTAAATCATTCTTATGGGAGAGAGAGAGAGAGAGAGAAGGAGAGAGAGAAGGAGGGAGAGGAGGAGAGGGGGACCTGCTGTGGCCTGGTGCTGGCTGGCTGGCTGGCTGGGTGGGTGGGTGGACTGCAGATATGAGTTATGTCACTGCATAGACCCACGTGGCTCAGCAAACAACCAGAGCACCAATAGATGCTTCATTCACTTCACTCCAATGTGGGTATTGCACAATAGTTACATTGTTCATTGTTGTTTTGTCATGCATGTTTGATTCAGTCGAAGATAATAACATAGTAGTACAAATTCAATGATAGCTGAAAAAGTCCTTCATTCATGCAATATCATGAAACGCCAAAGGATAGAATAAACAAGATTGTGTCTTACCTTTGAGTTTATCCTGGACATCCAGGGCGATATCAAGAGGATAGAATGGAAGTACTGGATCATTGACGAGTCGAAGAATGACCTCTGCTGTCATCTAGATAAACAGCAGAACACAGTTTAAAGCCTGTAGTATTGGATCCAAACACAGTTAAATGTGTTACAAATTACTTCTTGAGTGAATCCCATGGTGAATACTACTCCTAAAATAATAAAGTATGTTGTTGTTGTATTTGTGGTTGTTGTTGTTTTCCTCCCTGCAAGAAACAGTGTGCTCATCAATGCACTGAACCAGAACTGTTAGTTCAATAATATCCTTTACCAGCTTTAGACTGCCATTGCCAATCTACTCATTGATTTGGTTTCACTCTCAGTTGGTAGCTTTCTAAGCCCTCTGCATTGGATGCAACAAGGCAACACATTGTTCCATATCTTGCTCCATATCTAGACAGAATTCAATACTCGCACGGCTGACCTCCACCTTACCTAATCAACCTTTACTGAGCAACGCAAATCCCACAGAGTATTACATAGACTGATATCAGAGGTGCACTCAGTCAGTCAGTCAGCATTCTGCATGTCATCCATTGGTCGACCCAGTCCAGTAGAATGCAGGGAATGAGAAAAGGTCACTTATCAGCAGTGTTTCTTCCGCCTGACCTACTCTGGCCTTAGCAGAGAAAAGCAATTGGCCCACTTCTTTGTGAGGAGTCTGTTAGACACTGACCCCAGTTAGTGTGCTCAGTGACATAGACACCTGTGATGGGTGCTGAGGGTTACTGTTTCCCCCGGCCAGCCCCCAGGGTCACCCAGGCTGGGGACAGCCAGGCCACTGACCCCCTCTCTATGGGTGGTCCATAGACCCAGGCTGGACACCACAGACCTCTGTCTTCAGTCCACGTTACTGGGGATAACTAGAGGCTGGACACACTCCCCACTCTGGGCTGGACCTCTGGAACCATGACTGTGGGGCATAGAAGATTGGAAGCTGTAGCTAAACACAATGTGTTTACATTTGAGCTACTAGACTATTGTTGAACGATTGTTGTAAAGAAAATCTCAAATGACACTTGTATTTTACTACTGTATACTACCCAGGTTGGTGTTTTAACATTCTAGTCGAGTATTCCTATTTTATAGCACTTTTCTGGTGTTTATTAAATTACCTACAGTGTAAGTTCTGTAGGCTGCTGGGAAATCAATCACAGAGGGAAAAGATTAGACCATTGATTTGAGTGAAGTGAGAAATAAGTATACATCAAGCCTGTTTAATGTTCCAGACGGAAAAGACCACTGATTTCTTATTTATGGCCTTGTTTTTGGATCCTCGCTCTACGGATGGCAGAACAAAAGCATACAACATAGAGAAGGGAAAAGAAAGGTGAAGGAACAAAATATGACAATGTGAAGGTCCTGGAAGATAGCAGACCAAACCAGCTGGTTACATGTCCAGTCCTTTCCACCACACTTTCAGAAAAGTGAAATACACTAGTGCGTGACTTCATTATTCTTCCACATTAATATTTTGGGGTAGGTTAGTGATTATACAGTATTTGAAAACAGAGAATTTGACATTCTTTCCCAATATAAAAAAACAGCCTAACTTATTCATTGGAATGCTAACATCAGTGATGCAGGCAGTCTGGAATAATATTTTATAGGCTTAGCATCCAATGATCCCATATTGGCCCCAAAATATTGTTACTAAATATGAATGTCAATGACAGACCAGTTGAATGCTCTAAATTTCCTTCATAAAATGTAGATATAGGTTGAAATCCCAATTAGGTCCACTTCATTTGACCTAACTTTATTATTGTATTTGCACCAAGTTAACACTGCGGCCTGTCCTTTCCACTCTCCTGCCTCCCTTCGAGTCTCCCCTCCAGCGCTGAGTGAGATTGCTTACCTGCCCCTGAGAAGCTGTCAGTTTGTCTGTACTGGGGGTTTTAAATCCTGCCTGCCTTTCTCTCCGGGACATGGCCAGGCACTGCAGGGCTTTGTGGGGGAATATATTTGTGTACATTACAGAGTAGGAGAAAGAGGTGGAGGAGGAGGAGGCCAGGCAGAGGGAGGAAGCACACTGTGGTTATTGACAGCAGAGGGCTCCCTAGGAGAAGCTTGCAGAGGACCATGCTAATTCACAGCAGAGGAGACAGGACCAATAAAGCTCAGAGCTCAGCTACGTACTGTTGAGGACATTTGTCTCTAGTGCTGTGTTAACCCATTTCAGGGGTCAACCCACACATCATGGTCAGACAGATGAGTACTACTGCATGTGTCGTCTTATTTAAAATCAGTCACTGCTGACCGCAAACAATGTTTGTACTGATCAGTGTCAGCTGAGAGAATAGGTTGTAATTCCTGACTCATTGGCCAAAGGGCTTGATAGAGCTTAACTGGTGACTGAAATCCAGTGCATTCTCTGAATAAAACATTAAAACTGAATGATGTAACACTGCATACTGCCACAGAATTATAACACATGAGCATGTATAAAATACCATTTTCTTTGGCTGGTAAAATATCAGTTTCTTTGACTCACCACCACACAAAGACACACCTCACTTCCCTTGTTTCTCAGCCCAGCCAATACCACGACATCCTCACTGGAGATCCATTCCACACATTTCTGTGCACTCCACAAACACTCAGAGACATTTACAATAGCAATGCCTCATTATTTTCAGGTACAAAAACTTGTTTGATTTTTAGCCACTCGTCTCTTAGATGGTTGGGCTATTACACAAGAGACATTAACCCTTGAAACCACTGAAGAGGAGCATCATGGTATTTTATTTTGTTGCTTGTGCCGGTTTTTAATTGAAAACAATTGAATCTATATGTAAGAATATAGTGGTGCAGCACTCGACCGTGTTTATGAGTACACACGACTGATGAAACACTCTATATATTTTTTTATGTTTAGTGTAAGACCAGAATGTATTTAACCATATAATTGACTTCCAGCTCAAGAACGCCATTGTCATAAACAGTGACATACTCTGTACTGTAAAATAAGTCCAACTAAGAAATTAAACAATCTAAGCCACAGGTTTCAACCGCAGTATAAGAGGTGGTCAGCCTCACACAATGACTAATTTTGTGACAATAATCTAAGCCTATTCACTTATTTTATATGACATTAAATTGACAACAACAACAGAAGTTGAAGGCATCCCCATGACCAATGCTGTATCAATAAAGTACCGTATCTAAGCAACTGAACCATTAGTACACGAGTTGGTTGGGCGAACTATGCTCACACAGTGCATATAACCTCAGTGGGCTAACACAGTCTTTAGGGACTCGATACCTACATTCGAGTAAGGATGCTAAATCAGTTCCACAATGAAGGATCTCAGATTGAGAATATCTTCACACAGCTTCATCATGTTGATAGCTGAACAGATGGTAGATACTAGTAATGTACAGTTTCCATCAGTTAGGTCTAGAGCCCAGAACAGCGTGAGGGCAACGTTTCTGCAGGGAAATGCACAGACATATTTAAGCAACAGTCAAACATTTGATTGGGAAATTAACTGATGTCCTCTGCAAATTCCTTTAGCCATAATTAAATTGAACGAAATGACAGGATAACATGAAGAGGGAGTCGGTCAACGCCAGAAGACTGTTCAGGCAAATTCACTAAATACTGGCATATCTGAAAGTAAATTACCTTTACTTCCACCAATAGCACCAATAGAGTGACATATGCTTTTAAGCAAACAATTCCAGTACCACTATAGCATTTTTCACATCATGTTCTACAGTCCCCAAGACAACCTCATCATTAGTCTGGTCATGCGCTGGGATACAAACTGGGTGAGCCAGTGATTGTGTCTGGCTAGTGCTTTTTATTTGCCAGAGCCCTGTTAGATCACTCAATGGAACTTATTGGTTGGTCCTTAAAATAAGGGCTACCAGAAACAGCACTTAATTAATTAACGGTTTGTGGACCATTGCAGATCCTTGTCTATGCATGCAATATTTCCAGCAAGATTGATTCTATGTCTGGCAGCCTTCTGCTCCCTTCATTAAGATAGCAGATGGCACAGGGTTTGTTAAGGGTTAAATAATAAAGAAGACAGATTGGGGGTTGTTTCTGAGAGCTGATTTGCAGAGTGTTTGTCAGTGCGTATGCTGTGTATGCTAAGAAGTTCTGCTAAGAAGTTCTGAATACAAGAGCAGGCCTACCTGGACCTGTGCAATCGAAGTGTAGAGAGTATTTCAAATAACTCCATAGGTGTTTTTTTTTTTTTAAATGCGCAAGACCTAACAAAGTTCATTTATAAAAGAAAAACAACTTTGCACAACTTCACAATTTATTAATAAAGAGCTAAATCCGTCCCTACCACCCAACATGACAGCATCATAGCTAATTCATTTCCCATATCCAACTACAACTAATATCCATTGTTATGACTCCTAAATGACATCTATACAGTTCCAGGATAGCATTATGAAGGCATTGTGACAGATGGTTTAAGTAAAGGCTATCCAATTATCTATAAATGTTTTTTCCATTTTTACAAAATTCTCCAAAACAGGACAGAGTCTCAGAGCAGATATAATAGCAGTAAGAATGAATATGCATGATTCAAGCATCTGCTAAAGACTGTGAAGGGCATGCAGGCTTTAAAATGCAAAGAAAACTTGGAGTTGGGTTTAAGCCAGGACCATAATCCAAGTCTCTTTTCTTCTTCCCACTACTGAGGAAAGGTTGCTATTAAAAGGATCAAATGCACTTTGTGGTTCCCAGCACCATATGGTCGCCCAGCATCTCAAAGTGTGTTGCTAGCACAACAATGACGCCTATGCTAATGGATCTCTGTAAATGCTGGGCCCAAACTAGTGCATGGACTAATACCTTTAAACCTACAGGGAAGTGGATGAAGAACTGAAGAACGTTGGCAGCTTTTGATGATATCCTTTCTGTGCATAAGGCTAAACAGCATTTGGGGAGCAATGACTGTACACATCAAACAGAGGAGTATGTGAGTGTTAAAGTAGTGAGGTGGATAATTGGCGTGTGCATGTATGTATCTCCTTCAGGGAAGGGCCTGCATAACACTGCTCCTGTCATTTACAATCACGAGGCATCAAGAGAGAAGGAGGAGCCGTGATGACAGAACTCTTTAATAAACATAGCTGACAGATCCCTGAGAGGAGTAGCATGACCCAATCTCACATATAATTTCCTAAAAACACAATAAAATGGCACCTCTTTGCCCACTGCCAATCATCTGTGCCACTTTCCAAATTCACTCATCCACCCACCACATCACACCACAGCTCCAAGAGACAATTATGATGGATGAGCCAATCAGGATAGGCCAGGGTTTGATGTGCTAGCTTCTTCCTCACCCAATCAACAATTCCATTCTCCTTTGTTATGAGAGTCAGTTGGACTAACATGGATGGCTGTAGCCAGCAGCCATGTTTTAATTTCCTCAGATAGTGTACTATTGATTACATGGTAATAACCATATATATCTGATTTTGTTCATCTTGTGCATGTGATGCGATGTCTGAGGTCTGGATATCTTGAAGATTTCTGATAAAGAAAACAGAAAATTGCATAGAGAGAAAAAGGAATAAAACATCACAAATCGGCACTAACAAAGAGGGAGTTCCATTGATAAAAGCAATGAGCTGTTTATACAGTATGTATTCATCCAATAGTGTGCATGGACACGATTGAGAGGAGTTGCGTTGTGTTTAGTTAATTATTAATCACTGATGGTTTTTTGAAGACATTGCATGCCTGAGAGCCGAATGCAGCGCAACGGGCTCAATCTGGGAGCACAGACGCTGTTTCCCCCTCAGGAGCAGAGGGTGAACTCATGATGAGGATTTAGGTCTGCATATATTTTTAACAATTTCAATTTAAGTGCCATTTTGCCTAATAATAAATGCAGTTTAGGCTCTCTTAATTGGCTTTTGTGGTACTTCTAAAAACACTGCAGGGTCCATCGCGGAAGTGACTAATACAGTGGATCAGAGAAACGAGAAGCATTTCAAGTGTGAGAAAATAGAGATGACATTTGCTTGAATCAAAGAAACCCAGTCCCAATTCTAAAGACTAATTAACATGAATAAAAAAGAAAGCTTTGCTTATGCATTATGACATAAACAATACACAGCCTTAGTTCTCATTTGATGAACAAGTATTCACATAATAACAGAACCTGTGGTTAGAAAGTATATATATATCCTTGTATTGAGGTATGCACACCAGCATTTCAAACAAGAACAGTCCTAACAAAAACGACTTTGGGAATTGGTGAAGAAATTTGAAGCTCAAAAATGTTCCAGGATAACTCCCTTACGTGTCATCTTGTCTTGATTTTTTGGCTTTCAATGTGAGGATATGAAGAGGCCTCAGTAGAGCAGCGAGCAATGGGATGTTTAATCAGGAACTGTGATGGATGAACAGCGAGGCCAGGTTGGGCTGCCCAGGGAACTGCCGCTGCACTCTGCTGAGAGAGAGATGTCTGGGCAGCACCGGATCTGCTGACAAATTACACTCCTCCATTACAATGCACGTCAAATGGGCTTGTGTCAGCTCTCATACAATGAGTCTGCCAGTTGTGTTAGCCAGGTGATAAAGGAGCGTGTCGGCGAGACTGCCATCAAAACAGAGAGTAAAACCCCCGTGTGTCAGGGAAAATGACTCCTTGACACCTCGTCATGTTATATATTAGGGTGCAATAAACTCCCCCATTTAGGCTCCGGCTTGAGAGGTAGAGTGAAGAGAATTCACCACAGTCTCCAGCTACCTGGAATCTTTTAAACTCGTTTCTTTTCTTAAAGAGGTAAGCCAGGCAAATAGTCTGATATCCTCCATGGTTTCTCCTTTGCCTACTATTTACCCTATATCTCCTGTAGCCTACATGAGTGGACAGAGGCTTTGATATTAATCAAGCGCAGCCGGTTCAGACAGGAAACCCGAGGATTGACATCAGCGATGCATCAGCTGACGATTCAGCTGACGTCACACCAAATCATATACTACAAACACTTCCTGCCTTAAAGATGCACTGTCATTTCCTGGTTACAAAAATTCTAAGAGTTCACCTAATTTAAAGAAAATATCGTCTGTGCAATGAAATGTGCTAGCAACAGCAGTTCAGACAGAAAACGCCACGTGGTCATTTAACCATTCATTAGATAAGATCACAATACATTCCAATACATTAGTCTTTGCGTCAGGCTCTGCTCTTTCTGGGTATCTCACTGCCAGAGCGTGCATCATGTTAAGATGACAATAATTACAGGAAGTGGGCAAGGTACGCTGTACCAATTCCACTCCAGGAAGGAAACGAAACCAAACAGGTGGTGGGTGGGTTCAAGAAAATGGAACAGCATACTATTGAGCAAGCAACAGCAGTAGAGGCAGCAGAACATGTGTATGTAAAACTGATCAGCTTAAAAAGACCGCCATATTAAAGCTGCAATATGTAACTTTTTGGGACAACTTGACAAAATTCACATAGAAATGGGAGTTATAGATCTGTCATTCTCATTCAAAGCAAGTCTAAGAAACTCTAGATCTGAGAAACTCTAGATCTGTTCTATGTGTGCTATGCTTCCTGTTTTTTTGTTTAGTTTTTGCGTCTTTTACTTTCAGTTTTGTACTCCAGCTTCAAACAGATGAAAATACTATATTTTTGGTTATGGAAAATATATTTCTCAGCAGTTTAGATGGTACAATGATTCTCTACACCATACTTGTTTGTTTTTGTCACATAACTAAAATTAGTCAGAGTTCACGGAATTAATCTCCATTTTTAAGGACAGAACTGCATATTCAGCTCTATTTTGAAAGTGGGTATGCTTTAGTAGACATACTGTTTGTAAAAATGGATTCCACATAAACAGATCATGATCTTATGAAACCTAGTCAAATAGAAAAATCGGACAATTTTCAGAAACAACAAAACAATTGCAAATCTAATGAAAAACAAATCTAAATGGGACTATTTCATACTCACATTTGACTGTACAGCATATTCACAAAGAAATCTGGCCCAATATTTCCCTTGACTACTTGTGGAGGAAAAAGCTGAATACGGTCAGATATCAAATTCACAAGTGAAGCTTTTGTGATTTCTCCTTCCCAGTCTAATGAACATCTTGGAGAGTTACACATGGCAACACTGACAAAGAAACCAATAAATGACAATTAGGAGAGTAAGTCTGACAGAGCACCCCTGACGCATATTAATAGTCACTTTATATTAGTGAGAGAGACTGGCTTCATCCTCTACTGCACCTGTCTGGCTAAAATGGAGCTCAAATAAAGTGAGAATGTGCATGTGATTTCCTAACATGAAAAACAAAGCTGCACTAATAGGGCAGAAGCCAGGGCAATGAATATTGTAGCCGTGACAGGCTGCTAGTCACATAGATCGTCTTACTTGCTACTTAACCTTCCCCTGCTAAAGCCTTAAACCTTATTTTTTTTGCTATGTATTAACCTGCTAGAAGCAGCCTCTATGGTATGAGAGAGAGAAGTTATGGCAGGACATTCAAGTGTGAATTTCTTATCTTTACCAAGACACAACAAACAGTTTATCCTGACAACTGGAGCTATCCACACATGAGATAAGGTTTGATCCAAATGAAAAAAACTAACTTTCATCCATTTTTTGCGCTTCACATTTTGCCCCTTAGGGATCTTCCAGGGTAATTGTAGATGATAACGTTGAGAGTCTTTCAATGGTGTCCAGCCTTGGTGTGTCAGCCTCACACAGCTAGACACAGATGAGCTTGGGACTCTGATTACATTTCTTTAGCCGCAGCTTAGTTTACCTGCCATGTCAAGCTCTCTATAACCCTCCTAACACAGCCCACTACTCCCCAGTCGATCTGGGGGTATAGGTATCAGGCTGCATTACAGAGGGCGAGGAGCGAGGGAGGTGTGGCATGCCAGCGGCAGTCTCAGCGTGCCGCCGTGTCTCTGGTAGCCAGAGGGTGAGAAATCAAGATGGTACTCTGCCTCCTGTCATTATAACACCTTGGCAGACCTGCATGCTGCCCCACCCCCAACTAGATGACAGACACTTTCTCTATTGACTCTCTTAGTTTCCTGCTGTACCCTCAAGGTAAGAAGTACATGAAAGGATCAAACCAGTATAGTAACTGTATTTAGTGATGAAAACTATGGCAATTTCCAGTTCTCTATTCAATGCCTACACAATCTCTATTAATTTCCCCTCTCTCATATTATACCACTGCTCCACTGGGTTAGAAACGAACCCACCCCTTGTCAGAATCATCCGATTCCTTTTCTAATGACACTTTAAAATGTATGACCAAACCTCACTTAAATGTATGACGGGACAGATTGCAGGAAAGGTTGTCAGACTTGGGGTTAGGAGATTGACGATGGAGATGTTGAATCCATCAAGCAGAATCAGTCATCAACCTTCACCTGTTAGTGCTGACTTAAGGCTACCCACCAATTCTCCCTGTTCCCCCTCCGGTCCAAGTTACACAGTCTATATATGCACAATGCAGAGCCTTCACTTTTATCTGGCTAGTTTAATTTCTTCCTGGCTGGCTCAGAAGAGAATGTGCCTAGGAGTCTGCCTCCCCTACTTCCTCCTCCCCTCGCCCCACATCTCCATGCAGCCCCTGACAGCCAGTCTCCTGAGTGACACACTGACTGTACATCCCACTCTGCTCTACCTTGCTGGGCTGTTCCATTCACCTCAGAGGGCCAGGCTGCTTGGGAGAGAGTCTATGGCAGCTTCATTTAAACAAGACACCATCAGAATGACTCCATCGCACTCTCTCTCTCTCTCTCTGTGTCCGCTACTGCTTTGTTTCCACTGATTCTCTTTGCTGTCCTTCCTCAGTAAACCTAGTCCCAACACAGTTGGGTTCTTTACCCACGGCCAGGGTTAATCATCAAGTCTGTCCTGTTCCATTTCAAATATCGGGGCAGTTATTTCCTCCTCAGATGTGTACGAGATAATCGCAGTCATGTACGAGATAACTATTCTATTTCCATTTCTCTATCTCTGCTTCCACAGAGGATGGATGGCATGCTATTACAGCAGGAGAGGACACTGTGCTTTCTTCTCCATGGTCTAGAGGTCTCAGGTACATATCAGTTGCTCACACAGGACAGAGCGGAATGTGACATGAGATAAGTGCAGCGTCTGTCCGGTAGTGAGGGGCTGGAGCACCTGAGGGTCCTTGGGGGAATCTGCACGCTCCACTAATCCTCAACTCCCTGAGCCTTTCCCTGTCTCCATCAATCTGGCTCTCTCTGAGAGAGGATCCATGGCAGTTAGTTAATCTCTATTGCTCTGCATTCACATGTTTACTCATGCGATGTGTTTCTTTCTCCCTTAGAACTAGAACCAAAGAGTTTGTTTTGACACAAATATAAATGATTCTCTACATATGCTGATAAACATAGCATCGTTTGTAGTTCTGTGTCTAACATCCTGGTTCTTATAATGGAGAAATGGAAATACTGAAGCATTTTAGCCCAATCTCTGCATTTTTTCTTAGCTCATGAAGTTCCTCTGAAATTCCCAAGCTGAGCCAGCGGACATGGAGAGAGCCCCAATAGCCCAGAGCTGTTCCTCTGGTCTCTCTAGCCCTGAGGTGGCTGTGCTGTGTTGTGCTGTGCAGCCTCCAGTGGGGACACACTGGCAGGGGTGATGGAGTGTATATGCATTTGGGGCTCGCATGATCGATGCCAACCTGCCATGCCAACTCGAGAGGAGCAGACTCAAACACACCTCATACTTTAAAAATTTGCTACACAGAGTCCTACTGCCACCCCTTACCAGCTGGAGCCAAAACCACACATGACAAATGAGGACAGGGAGTGGTAAGCTATGCACAGAATCCCCTGGCTACCTGGCGAACAATATGAGAAAGCTCCTCAGAGACAAAGAGAATGAGGTAGACCTAGCTTGCATCTTTGCAACAGGGAACAAGCCCCAGCCACAGAGAGCTCATGAGGGAAATGGGGATAATGAAATATGCACATAAGAATCATCACAACTAATTTGCCTTCACATGTATTATTCTTGCTTATTTTGAGCACCATGCATACAGTGTACCGGTATACTGTATAATGCCTTCAGAAAGTATTCACACCCTTTGACTTTTCAAACAATTAGCTGTGTTACAGGCTGAATTTAAAATGAATAAAATCAAGACTTTATGGCACTGATATAGACACAAAATGCCACAATGTCAAAGTGGAATTATGTTTTTAGAAATGCTTACTAATTCATTTTTAAAAATTAAGCTGAAATGTCTCGAGTTAATACGTTTTCAACCCCTTGTTATCGCAAGCCTAAATACGTTCAGGAGTAAAAATGTGCTTAGTAAGTCACACAATAAGCTGCATGGACTCACTCTTGCAATAATAAGGGTTAACATGATTTTTTTAATGATTACTGATCTCTCTGTACCCCACACAAACAATTATCTGTAAGTTCCCTCAGTCAAGTAGTGAATTTGAAGCCCAGTGTAAGGTTCTGTATTTATTTTCTTAGTCAACCTTGTGTTCTGTTTCATTATGTTATTGAACGTAGCCCTGTTTCTTTGTGTTCTTGAACGTCTTTCATTTTGTTCATTGATTTCAACTGTGTTAGTTACTGACCTTTCTCATCAGCTCCTTATTTAGTTCAGTTCATTCTGTGCATTTGTGAGATATTGTTCGTTTTGACTCTACTAAGTCTTTTCTTAGCTAGTTTTGATTCACCTGCCTGTTTGTCTATCTGTGTATGACCTTTGCCTGCCTGTGACCACGATTCCTGCCTACTACGAAGGCGAAATTAACACCTGCCGCGCTCTGCGCGTGAATCTACACCTTTTTCTCTGTGAGTATTCATTACAGAATACCTCACCTAAAAACGTAATGGATTCAGCGATGCCTAACCCATCAAGAGGAGCATATGGAGGAAATCTGCCATCTTCTCCACCAGCCTATCCCTACTCCTTCAATACCAGGTATTGTAACCCATAACCTTCCTTCGTTCATATCCATGCCTGGAAAATATGACGGTTCACCTGGGAAATGTCAGGGACTTCTGATACAATGCAGCAAATACATTGAGCACAACTCCACTAACTTCTCCACCGACAAGAGCAGGGTGGGTTTTATTGTCTTTACTCAGAGGCAAAGCCCTGGATTGGGCCACCGCCATATGGACTGCCAACAGCACAGAACTCGGATCCGAGACCCATTTCCACACCCTCTTCAAAGAGGTATTCGATCACTCTCCTTCTGGTCGTCCTATAGGAGACCTCATAGAACAACAAGGACATAACTCAGCTGCCGAGTAATGCCCTCGAGTTCCGCACCATGGCTGCAGGGAGTGGATGGAGTGAGGCTGCTTTACTTACCGACGAGGGCTCAACAGAGAACTTCAGGCGGAGCTGGCCTGTAGAGGTGACCTTCAGGATTTAAATCTATATATTCGTATGTTCATCTCCATCAACCATCTCATCGCCGACCGCCGAAGAACTCTGCCACCCAGGAACCTGAAACCTTCTCTTTCCATGATTCCGTCATCCCATCCGAGTCTTCCAGAGCCCATGCAGTTGGGCCATGCTCCTCCCCCATGT
Organism: Oncorhynchus mykiss; assembly: GCF_057628025.1. NCBI lineage: Eukaryota > Metazoa > Chordata > Actinopteri > Salmoniformes > Salmonidae > Oncorhynchus > Oncorhynchus mykiss. The sequence continues at coordinate 72,268,571 of NC_143026.1, read as the reverse complement.
ATCGAACGTCAAAGGCGGCTCCATGAAGGGCTCTGCCTATATTGTGGAGGGAAAAGATCATCTACTCAGTCATTGCCCTATTCGTCACCCACGGAGAGATGAGAAGGGTCCCTCCACTGCCATGCAGGTAGGCGTGTCCTTATTTCTAAATATCTCCCAGAAGCAATTCTCCATCCCAGTAATGATAACCGTGAAGGGGGTTATTAAGTACGTAGAGGGCTTGAAGGATTCGGGAGCAGCAGGTAATTTTATCGATCAACAGCTAGTACAAGAGCTTGACATTGATCTAACAGCTGTCACCCCTCCCTTAAGGATTAAAACCCTGGATGGGCAGCCATTGAGCACAGGCTTCATTACACACCTGACACAGAGTGTCACTCTCCAGATTGGAGTCTTCCACACCGAAACCATTCAACTCATGGAACTCTCATCCCCCAAACAGCCACTCATCCTCAGACACCCCTGGCTTTGTCGTCATGACCCTGCCATCTTGTGGCGACAAGGTGAACTACTGTCCTGGTCTTCTACCTGCTTCACCAGTTGTCTCAGCCTGCCCTGCAGAGCCACCTCCATTGAGGACTCTGCCTCTGCAGTGCCACCCACCATACCATCTGAATACGCCCAGTACAGCAATGTCTTCAGCAAGATCAAGGCCTCCACTCTGCCACCACATCGCACAGAGGACAGTGCTATTGACTTACTCTCTAGAGTGTCCCCACTGATGGGCCGTGTTTACCCCCTAACTAACTCGTAAAATGAGGCAATGGAGAACTACTTTGATAAAACACTCGCAAATGGTTTCATTCGTCCTTCTTCCCCGGCTGCGTCTAGCTCCTTCTTTGTTGGAAAAAAGGACGGTCTCCGTCCATGTATTGAATACTGTTCCCTGAATGACGTCACGGTCAAGAACCATTTCCCTCTTCCTCTGATCCCAGCAACCCTTGAATAAGTGGGCCATGCCAACATCTATACGAAACTCGACCTGCGAAGTGCATATAACCTTGTTCGTTTACGTGTAGACGACGAATAGAAAATGGCCTTTATCACCGCGCGAGGGTACTACGAATACCTGGTCATACCGTACGGCCTTACTAACACCCCCGCCGTCTTCCAATCCTTTATGAACAAGGTTTTCCAGGATACGATAAATGCTTTCTCATCGTCTACATTGATGACATCCTGATTTACTCCCACTCCCTGAAGGAACACATACAGCATGTGCAAAAGGTTCTTTAACGGCTCCTTGACCATAATCTTAATGTGAAGTCTGAAAAAAGCGGAAAACTTCCTCGGTTTCATACTGACATCTGGAGGGGTCAGCATGGATGAGAACAAAGTCACCGCCATCAGTAACTGGGAGAAAAAAAACAATACCGTTAAGAAACTCCAACGTTTCATTGGGTTCTCCAACTACTATCGCCGGTTCATTCGGAACTTCAGTTCTATTGCCGCTCCCTTCACTACCCTTACCAGCCAAAAGACGCGGACCCTTCAATGGACTGATACCGCCCTGACTGCTTTCAACAACTTCAAATGCTGAGTGTATGGAGTTGGCTGAGTTTATGTTCTAGCAGGTGTTCCATCTGTATGGGATTCCGGAGGACATCGTCTCTGACCGCGGTATGGCGAGCCTTCTGTGACCGACTGGGGGTCACCCTCAACCTCTCCTCTGGCTACCATTCCCAGACCAACAGGTAGACGGAAAGCCTGAACCAAGAAATAGGGACGTACCTCTGCCAACAATGTTCTGCCTCTCCACACGACTGGAGTTGGTATATGGCCTGGGCTGAATACGCTCAGAACTCACTCATGCATTCATCCCTCCGCCTTACTCCGTTTCAGTGTGTACTTCGTTACCAACCCCCCCATGTTTCCCTGGGAGGCGGAGCCTGGTACTGTCCCAGCTGTCGACGTCTGATTTTGGCGTAGTGAGCAGTGCATAGACCGCTCACCGGTATCTGCAGGAAGCCTCTGATACCCAAACGCTTTGCCGACAGACTCCACCGACCTACACCACTCTTTCACCCCAGACAGCGTGTGTGGCTCTCTACCAGAGACATCCGGTTCCGCCTCCCCTCGGTTCATTGGTCCCTTCAAGATAACCCATCGCATCAACCCTGTTATGTACCCCCTCCAGTTACACCGTCAGTATAAAATCTCCTCGTCCTTTCATGTGCCTCTGTTAAAATCGGTCACCTACAGTCCTCTTCATCCTCCAGTCTCAACCCACAGTGCACCCCCACCGCTGTACGTCGGAGGGGAACCTGCCTACGCCATTCAGGCCATCCTTGATTCCAAACGCCTGAGAGGTCGCATCCACTATCTAGTGGACTGGGAAGGTTATGGGCCTGATGACTGGTCCTGGGTCCGCGATAAGGACATTCTCGACCCAGAGATGATTCAGGCATTACACTGTAACCGTCCGGATCGTCCCGCTCCCCAACCTCGAGGTCGACCCCCGAACAGAACCACTGGACATCAGCCTCGACGCAGAACGTCGGGTCAGTCCACAAAGGCAAAATTAACACCTGCAGCACTCTGTGCGTGAATCTACACATTTTTCTCCCTGAGTACTCATAACACATAGATTCAGCTAAAAAGACCAGGAAGGTTTTCCAATGCCTTGCAAAGAAGGGCACCTACCGGTAGAACGGTAAAAAAAGACCCTGAATATCACTTTGATCACGGTGAAGTTACTAATTACACTTTGGATGGTGTATCAATACACCCAGTCACTACAAAGACAGAGGGCTCCTTCCTAACTCAGTTGTCGGAGAGGAAGAAAACCGCTCAGGGATTTCACCATGAGGCCAGTATGATTTGAAAACAGTAAGTTTAATGGCTGTGATAGGAGAACTGAGGATGGATCAACACCATTGTAGTTACTCCACAATACTAACCTAAATTATAGGGCGAAAAGAAGGAAGTCTGTGCAGAGAAATATTCCAACATGCTTCCTGTTTGTAATAAGACACTAAAATGATCTTGCAAAACAATGTGGCAAAGAAATGTACTTTATGTCCTGAATACAAACCATGTTGTTTGGGGCAAATTCAACACATCACTGAGTAACACTCCTCAGATTTTCAAGCATGGTGGTGGCTGCATCATGTTATGAATATGCTCGTCGTCAGCAAGGACTAAGGAGTTTTTTGGTTGTTGATAAAAATAAACAGAATAGAGCTAAGAACAGACAAAATACTAGAAGAAAACCAAATATCTCAGGCCAAATATACACTGGAGTTTCTTAATAAGATGACATTGTATGTTCCTAAGTTTTGACTTTAATCGGTTTGAAAATCTATGGCAATGATCAACAACCCACATGACAGAGCTTGAATAATTTAAAAAAGAATAATGGGCAAATATTGTACAATCCAGGTGTGAAAAGCTCTTAGAGACTGACCTAAAAAGACTCACAGCTGTAAACGCTGACAAAGGTGTATTGACACAGGAGGGTGAATACTTATCTAACCAAGATATATTAGTGTTTTATTTTTCATTAATCTTATTTTTTCATTGACATTAGTTTTTCTGTAGAACATTGGAAAACATCCCCACAGCATGATGCCGCCACCACCATGCTTCACCTTAGGGATAGTACCAGGGTTCCTCCAGATGTGACGCTTGGCATTCAGGCCAAAGAGCTCAATCTTGGTTTCATCAGACCAGAGAATCTTGTTTGTCATGGTCAGAGTCCTTTAGGTGCCTTTTGGAAATCTCCAAGTGGGCTATTTTTTTTTTACTGAGGATTGGCTTCTGTCTGGCCACTCTACCATGAAGGCCTGATTGGTGTAGTGCTGCGGAGATGTATGTCCTTCCGGGAAGGGTCTTCCATCTCCACAGGGGAACTCTGGAGCTCTGTCAGAGTGACCATTGGGTTCTTGGTCACCTCGCTGACCAAGGCCCTTCTCCCCCGATTGCTCAGTTTGGCCAAGTGGCCAGCACTAGGAAGAGTCTTGGTGGTTCCAAACTTCTTCCATTTAAGAATGATGGAGGCCACTGTGTTCTTGGACCTTCAATGCTGCAGAAATGTTTTGGTACCCTTCCCCAGATCTGTGCCTCGACACAATCTTGTCTCGGAGCTTAACAAACAATTCCTTCGACCTCATGGCTTGGTTTTTGCACTGTCAACTGTGGGACATTATATAGACAGGTGAGTGCCTTTCCAAATCATGTCCAATACATTGAATTTACCACAAGTGGATCAATCAAGTTGTAGGAACATCTCAAGGATGATTCATGGAAACCGGATGCACCTGAGCTAATTTCGAGTCTCATAGCAAAGGGTCTGAATACTTATGTAAATAAGGTATTTCAGTTGTTTGTTTCTTTATAAATTTGCAAAAATGTCTAAACCTGTTTTTCCTTCATCATTATGAGGTATTGTGTGTAGATCCATTTTAGGTTTAAGGCTGTAACATAAAACAAAATGTGGAAAAAGGGAAGGGGTCTGAATAATTTCCGAGACCATGGGTTTCAGCATTGTTGCCCAGTAGTCAAAACCACAGTGTATTTTATGTAGTTATTTAATTGGTTGAATATCATATTATTAACCGTTGTTTTTGTACTGTTGTCCCTGCAATCATCAGACATCTTGAATTATTGAAACAATCTTTGTCATTGAAAACGAAGATGGCTAAATTATTTGAATGAGCTTTGTATTTACAATTATTTAAATGAGCTATGTAGCAACTACAGTGCTGTGAAAATGTATTTGCCCTCTTTCTGATGTTCTGTTTTTGCATGTTTTTTATACTAAATGTTATCAAATCTTCAACCAATACCTAATATTACAAAAAGGGAACCTGAGTTTACAAATACAAAAAGTATAATTATTTTAATTAATAAAGTTATACAACACCCAATTCCCATGTGGGAAAAAGTAAATTGCCCCTTTTTGCGCTCCGTAACTGCTTGTGCCACCTTTACCTGCAATGACTGCAGCCAAAAGCTTCCTGTAGTTGTTGATCAGTCTCTCACATGGGTGTATAGGAATTTTCGCCCACTCTGGCTTGCAGAATTGCTTTAACTCAGCAATATTTGTGGGTTTTCAAGCAAACCCTGTCACAACATATCAATTGGGATTAGATTTGTTGCTTTTTAGCCATTTTTATGTAGACTTAATTGTGTGTTTTGGATCATTGTCTTGCTGCATGACCCATGTCCCTGCATGACCCGGATGGCCTGACATTCTCCTGTAGAATTCTCTGATACAGAGTAGAAGTCGTCTAGGTCCTGAGGCAGCAAAGCATCCACAAACCATCACACTGCCACCACCATGCTTGACTGTAGGTATAAGGTTCTCACTGTTGAATGCAGTGTTTAGTTTTCGCCAGACATAATGGGACCCATGTAGTCCAACAAGTTATACTTTGACTCATATGTCCATAGCACATTCTTCCAAGAAACTTGCTGATGCAAACTTGAGTCAACTTTTTGGACAAGATGGGTCCCATTATGTCTGGCTAAAACCAAACTGCATTACTGCATTCCACAGTAATAACCTCATACCAACGGTCAAGCATGGTGGTGGTGGTAGTGTGATGGTGGCCTGGCAGTTTACTTCTTGATGACACATGACTAAACATGTTCCTAAAAAAAACATTATGACATATATTTCACAGATGGGGAAACAGTGGCTACATAACTATAATGATTATTGTGACACATTTGGTGGTGAAAGATTCCATTCCTCTTATGGGATTCCTCTCATAGAACTATTTTCTTTGTGGTTAAGGATGAGGCCTGGCAGTTTTCAAAGAGATGTTTTGCTTTCTTTTCTGTGGCTGTGTGAATCCGGCAGCTGTGTATCACACTGTGTAATCCCCCGAAATCAGGAGAAGTCCCCTGATAAGACAATCTTGCCTCTCCAAAGTTTTTCTGACACCACTGTGGCTGTACTGTGTGTGTGTGGTGTCACAATCACCAGCGAGAGATCTTTTCTCTTTATTATTCAGTAAAGTTTCTCAACCTTCCGCCATAAAGCTGAAAAATATGATATTTTGACATGATAAATCTCCAAACACGTCCTCGGAATTATAACTCACAGCCGACAGCTCTTGCACTCAAATAGTCCCAACGACCAATTTACATTGGAGTTAAAATAATGCTCAACATTCGCCATGTGAATATTTAAATTTGAGAATAACATCTTGGACTGCCTCTTTTCATTTTCACTACCCCCTTTATCACTTGCCATTGTACTACTATTGCTGAATGTTTTATGTCATTGCTTTTTCTTTCCCTTAGCTCTTAACACTTCACACAAACAACGTGTGGCACATTACATTATCTCCAAGGCTGTGATGAGGAGCTCTAACGACAGCCATATTTCTTTCTGCCGTCATATTTGTGGCCTTCCTCGCTGGAGACAAAAATGTGTATAAAAGCTTGGCCTTTTTTCTGCTTCCCAACCAGCAACCTGTCCTCCTGAAGACAAAGAACAGGTAGGGGGAAAAAATAAGCTGTCAGGAGCCAGTCTTTAGCTGAGCAATCAGTGTCTGGCCAAGACGTGAATGACTGAGTGCTGGCTTTAAATAAAGCAACACACCACTACATTGGGTCACTCATCCCACACACACACACACACACACACACACACACAAACACTTAGAGACAGACACTGATACAAAGTCCTTCGTATGAAGATTGGCCTGAGGTGACAACAAGGAGGGGTCGGGTTGCACAGAGGTCTGACCTTCAGTCTGTCCACAGGATGACTGTGAGTCTGCCCATAGGCTAAAGATGGTAAGCTGTTGTGTGTGTGTGTGTGTGTGTGTGTGTGTGTGTGTGTGTGTGTGTGTGTGTGTGTGTGTGTGTGTGTGTGTGTGTGTGTGTGTACACTACTGTACAAAATGTTAGGGTTACATAGAAATGTCCTTGTTTTTGAAAAAAAAAGCAAATTTCTTGTCCATTAAAATAACATCAAATTGATCAGAAATACAGTGTGGACATTGTTAATGTTGTAAATGACTATTGTAGCTGGAAACTGCATTTTTTTTTAAAAATGTATCTTGTTCTAACAAATATGAAATGTGTTCAGAAGAAAAGGATGGAAGGGAAACAGAAGAAAAATGTCCACATATTACAGTAATATTGAAGTATACTAACGGCACACCTGTTTGACACTTTGGAGACAGAAATGTGGGCACATTTGGGATGATGAATGAGAGTCTGTGAGCATAACGGGAGAGCAATTCAGGCCTAAGCCTAATATCTTCTTTGCATTAAAATGAAGAGCTGAACAGTAAGCAGGATGCACACTGTATATCAATGTTTGTTCCTAACTAGCCACTGCCTCAAGGTTTGGCTTAGAGAGCTAAAAAAGACAGAATAGTCTGACACCACATGAAAAGGCTTCTAAAACCATATTCCACAACCACACTACCTGCCAGTCTCAATTAAGCACCGCTCCTCACTCCACTCCAGTCCATGAATGAATTCATTGTTTTAATTTGCCAAGTCCTTGTAAGGATAACAGTGCCTCAAGACAGTTGAGAGATGGTCTCTTACCTTAGCGATAGTCTCATGGAATTTGAAGAGGGGATCCAAGGTCTCTGGTGACTCTGCAGAAAACAGGGCTTCAGAGAGAAAACTGCTTTTCTGGGGGAAAGAAAATAACATGACAAATATCATACTATTATAGATGTTGATATACAGCTATTGGATTTGGTTGAAATATTCACAGCTTCATACTACAAATTCAGTTTCATACTATAGACCAGGGATCATCAACTAGATTCAGCCGCGGGCAGATTTTTTTCTTGAGTGGATGGTCAGGGGGATGGAACATAGTTACAAATAAGTTGTAGACTGCAAATTGACCGCAAGAAGCCCAAACAGATATAATATTTGACTAAAGCAAAATTTCAAACCTTGCTTACATTTGTATAGGATCACATATATCTCTCTATTACGTGTGGAAATACTTTGGAACAGATTTCCACAATGTAAATGACTTGGAGCTGATTTGCTAGTGTTTTTACAGTATTTTATGTCCCCCCCAACAAAAAAATAATAATTGGGGCCAAATAAAAAAACCTGCTGGTTAAATTCGTCCCGCAGGCGGGCTGCCAGTTGGATGAACCTGCCATAGGGTGTTTACCTGTTATGTGACTGTCTCATAAACAGGGTTGAGAATATTCTGAGACCATTCTATGCTAATCGGCAAACCACTTTCATCATCCACACAGATCTCCCTTCAGGGCTGCAATGATCTGAGGCAGACGCTAAAGTATTTTCTGTTATGTTGCACTACAATTCACAAGGCCATTAATTCCAAAAAAACACCAAACCTTTTCAGCGACATGCCACTGTCAGGTCTTTTTGTACTGCTGTCAGACACATGCTCAGAAGTGGCACTCAAATAATACCTTACAGAGAGCCTCAGTCTCTCCATACAGCATCACCAGCAGCTCTGATTAAACATCTAAATATTTCAGACCACTTTGCAGCACGAGGAAGCAGCCAATAGTGGATGATTATAAAACACAGCACAGTCTCCAGCCCCAGCCATCTAGGGCAGGATTCCCAGGTTATTGGGGAGAAAAAGGTGAGTCACACATGAGTCATCAGCCAGAGCAGAGCCAGGCTAACAGTTGAAGTGGCTCTGTCCTCCTCAGCCATGGTACTCCTCACTGACAGATTAAAGAAATAATGGAAGTATCAGCCCCCCACTGTTGTGACACATAGGCTAGGCTACACAGAGAACCCAACACAGGAGGAGGTGCAGATATGCAAGTATATTTGCACACAAACTCATCAGACAATGCTCCATTTAGGAAATACACCTAAATTCCATTGTACAAATACTTTGGGTGCCAAAACAGACACTTTGTGTAGGTGAAGTAAAGGAGCACAAGGATTAGATGTTCAGACAAATGGCCATTAAAGACAACACTTCTGTCTCCTTTAGTTAAAGTCCTTTCTGTTTCTCCGTATAGTTTTATTTTATATATTTTACCTTTATTTAACTAGGCAAGTCAGTTAAGAACAAATTCTTATTTTCAATGACGGCCTAGGAACAGTGGGTTAACTGCCTTGTTCAGGGGCAGAACGACAGATTTTTAACCTTGTCAGCTCGGGGATTCGATCTTGAAACCTTTCGATTACTAGTCCAACGCTCTAACCACTAGTGGCCTATGAAGTACTATCATCAGGACACTTCCTATATCTGTTAGGAGTCATCAAGTACCTTTTACATTGTTAGGTGATATGCGGTATACTGCAAGGTGCCTAATGAATGGACAACAACAAGGCTATCCACTGCTTTGATCCTCAGTGTGTCTAATTGTTACTTCAATAATTTTCTACACAGAGCACTGCATCATACTAATCTGTTCACTGAGTATGGACCAAAGGCTAGATTCAAATTGTACCATTGTTTGAGTAGTTAACCTGAATATGTACGCTTGAAACGAGCAGATTGCGTGTCCCTGGGTAAACCAATTGTAGGTGTACTAGGTGTCACAATTCCCTGTGGAATGGGGTGGGTGTTCCCTGCCAGGCCTGTTAGTAGGAGCATGACTGCCAACTGGTGGGAGTAAGGTAAACGCAGGAGGGGGAGCAGGGTGGGCAGATGGAGGCGCTAGAGTCAAGTGGTTGATCTCCTGTTTTGCTGATGACTGTAGTTCTGTTCAGCAAATCTCGCTCTGAATCCCCCCCAGAAAACAAACACAAACTAGCAGGAGGGCTGGAGGATAGGAATGAAAATCAAGAGCAACAAGACTGTTGGCTTCTGTCCTGACCGTACCACAAGGGGGTCACTGAGTTCTGTTTAAAGCTCAGACACAAATGTTAGGATTGTTAAACGTTTGCCTACCGACAGTACAGAGCACCTCTGAACAGAGTGCCAGCAGTCAATCTCTTTTGTGTTCACAGAGAAAAGACTTTGGAAGTCGTCAGCCACTGAGCCTTGTTAAAATACTTCAAATCAGAAGGTGGAAGTAGCGTTGTTTGGAAATGCATATCCATGCGAATTGCTTTTGGTCTAGATTCCAAGTTATATGGGCTAATGCTGCTATTTTGTAGATAGCCCTTGTTGATACTAGCCAGCAGGCCACAGCTAGATAACTAGCAAGATGACGAATAAACAATTGAATTAACTCTCTATAATCCCATACTGCCAGTGCCAGCCAATAGCCAAATGTTTAGTTAGCTAACGTTATCCTATTCGCAAGCTAGCACAACAAAGCTAGCTAGCTAGCTAAAGACACTGCACTAACTAGGCAGCTACTGTAACACAGACAGCTGTTTCACGGAAATTAGCTAATCCATTGTGATTTAATTATAATGTCAATACTTGTCACGCCCTGACCTTAGTTATCTTTGCTTTCTTCATTATTTGGTTAAGTCAGGGTGTGACAAGGGCGGTTTGTGTAGTTTTGTATTGTCTAGGGGTTTTTGTATGTTTATGCAGTCCTTTGTCTAGGTGTTTTTATGTCTATGGTTGCCTAGATTGGTTCTCAATCTGATCGTTGTCTCTGATTGGGGACCAAATTTAGGTAGCCATATTCCTTGGATAGTTTGTGGGTTGTTATTCTATGTTTAGTTGCCTGTTTGCACTAGTCATATAGCGTCACGGTTCATTTTGTTGTTTTGTATAGTTTTGTTCAGTGTTTGTTCTTTTCATTAAAAGAGTTATGTACGCTTATCACGCTGCACCTTGGTCTACTCATTATGACGACCGTGACAGAACAATCCACCATAAAAGGACCAAGCAGCGTGAAAAGGAGGAGCAGTGTTTGATGGAGCAGACTGCATGGACATGGGACGAAATCCTGGACGGTAAAGGATCCTGGACGTGGGAGGAAATACTGGCAGGGGAGGATCGCCTACCATGGAGGCAGGTGGAGATAGAACGGGAGGAACGGCAATGATATGAGGGTACACGGCTAGCACGGAAGACCGAGAGGCAGCCCCAATAATTGTTTTGGGGGGAGGCACACGAGGAGATTGCATGAGTCAGGTCAGAGACCTGAGCCAACTCCTCATGCTTACTGTGGGGAGCGTGTTACTGGTCAGGCACCGTGTTATGCGGTGGAGCACACGGTGTCTCCAGTGCGCTATTCTAGCCCGGTGCGCTCTATTCCTAGCTCCTTGCTAGCCGTGCTAGAATGGGCAGGAGGGTGCCGGCTCAGCGCTCCTGGTCTCCAGTGTACCTCCTCGCACTCGCCCTGATGTTTAGTTTTGTTCAGTGTTCGTTCTTTTCATTAAAAGAGTTATGTATGCTTAGCACACTGCACCTTGGTCTCCTCATTATGAAGACCTTGACAATACTAACTATGGTGGTTTTCACTATATTTGGTGGTGGAGAGTAGAGAGCAGAAGACACATTGTTTATGTAAGCTGGAAAATGAAGCTTTGAATGGAGTAATCAGCGTGAAGATGTAGGTTACAAGAGGCTGCTGAGGTGAGGACGGATCATAATAAACGTCTGGAATGGAGCAAATGGAATGGTATCAAACACACGGAAACTGTTATTTTATGTATTTGATACCATTCCACTAATTCTGCTCCAGCCATTACCACGAGCCCGTCCTCCCCAATTCAGGAGCCACCAACCTCGTGTGATGTAGATCATCCTCCCCAATAGCCCCAGGCTTTGACGTGTGGGATACTCTGGCTGGGAGTGCTTTGAGCTGTTTAGTGCAACATCATTAAATAATAATACATGTATTTGCTATAGTGCTTTTCATTACAAACAAGAATATCAAAGTCATGTTGAAAACCAAAACAAATGTAGGGATCTGTCACTTCATGGCTGATGGTCTTCCACAGCTTCAGATGCCTTTAGGCAGTTCAGAAAGGCAGTCAGCAGCAGTAGCTTGAGCGGCGGGAGCATCGGTGATAGACAGGCAGGGAGAAATGTCAGTCAGATAGGCCTACTGTTAGACAGGCCCGGAGCTCTTCATCAGGCACGTCATCTCCACCTCCGTAAGTAGGCTGGATCATCCACTATCAAGGTGTATCATCCACCTGGGAGTTGCTTTGGCGACTGTAAAAGCACCAGAAAACACCACCACACCTCGATAGTAGTCTGGAAGTGTCCCCTACGAGGCGTGGTTGCCATTCACTCACATCCTTCCAGGAACCGGGACAGGTGGAACAAACAGACGGTGATGTGAATGCATCATTCAAATACCATTAGCCAGCTAACTAGCTACCTAGCTAGCCTAGCCAAATAAACATACTTGCCGTCATCAGGCCTGCAACTCTATGGTTTATCACCAGAAATGTCAGATCAACCCTCATTAAGGTAACAAAAACAAAACATTAATTGAAAAATGCAATTGAAACAACTTAAAAATACAGAAAATCTGTACAGTATTTCCAGAGCTCTCTGCCTAGGCGACCTCACAGCGCCATGGCAAACATGGAACCAAATTTCAGAGCATTTCCCAGCCCCCAGAACTGACCCAGCTAGCACATAACATTCTGGGAATATTTATATATAATATATTTAAGAGTTTGGTGAGAGTGTGGTTGTCCTGTGGTTATTTTGAATACAGTAAAACCTTTCACAACTTTCTGGGAATGGTGCAGGGTAGTTGATTTGCTTTGGAACGTTCTCAGCACATTTAAAGAACTTGACAAAAAAAAAAAAATCTTGTTATTACTTTTAATTCACTACTTTAACAGAACGTTTACTAAAAGTTCAAACATGGTTACATTTCATTTCAATTTTGATAATGTTTGAGGAACGTTCTCCAACTGGTTTGCAATTGAGAATATTATCAAATAGTTCAGAGAATGTTAAGAAACAGTGTCCTTCTTTGGGAATTTCAGTACTTCAGCATTACGTTTCCTACAGGTTTCCTCATGGTTCTATTTAAAGTCATGTTCTCAAATTGTTCTGAGAACATTAAGAAAACTTTCCCCCCCAAAAATCAAGAAAACTTTTGAGAAAGTTCTAAGAATGTTATTTAAAATACATTCCATTCTCAGCATCAACAAAACTCTTTCTATACTCTCTTGTTAAGTGTGTTCAAGTGTGTGGGCCACGCCCACTAATTGGCCACATCTGATCTTAATGAGTGCTAACTGTTATAACTAACTGTTATAGGCCTATTTCTATTTTGCCCTATTTATCAAAGTGTTGGAAAAACTTGTCAATAAACAACTGTCTGGCTTTCTTGATGTCTATAGTATTCTCTCTGGTATGCAATCTGCTTTCCGCTCAGGTTATGAATGTGTCACTGCAACCTTAAAGGTCCTCAATGATGTCACCATTGTCCTTGATTCTCAGCAATGTTGTGCTGCTATTTTTATTGATTTGGTCAAAGCTTTTGATACGGTAGACCATTCCATTCTTGTGGGCCGGCTAAGGAGTATTGGTGTCTCTGAGGTATCTTTGGCCTGGTTTGCGAACTACCTCTCTCAAAGAGTGCAGTGTATAAAGACAGAACATTTGCTGTCTCAGCCACTGTCTGTCACCAAGGGTGTACCCCAAGGCTCGATCCTAGGCCCCACGCTCTTCTCAATTTACATCAACAACATAGCTCAGGCAGTAGGAAGCTCTCTCATCCATTTATATGCAGATGACACAGTCTTATACTCAACTGGCCCCTCCCCAGATTTTGTGTTAAACGCTCTACAACAAAGCTTCCTTAGTGTCCAACAAGCTTTCTCTACCCTTAACCTTGTTCTGAACACCTCCAAAACAAAGGTCATGTGGTTTGGTAAGAAGAATGCCCCTCCTCCCACAGGTGTTATTACTACCTCTGAGGGTTTAGAGCTTGAGGTAGTCACCTCATAGAAGTACTTGGGAGTATGGCTAGACGGTACACTGTCCTTCTCTCAAATCAAATCCAATTTTATTGGACACATACACATGGTTAGCAGATGTTAATGCGAGTGTAGCGAAATGCTTGCTTCTGCTTCTAGTTCTGACTGAGCAGTAATATCTAACAAGTAATCTAACAATTTCACAACAACTACCTTATACACACAAGTGTGAAGGATTGAATAAGAATATGTACATATAAATATATGGATGAGCGATGGCCATGCGGCATAGGCAAGATGCAGTAGATGGTATAGAGTACAGTATATACATATGAGATGAGTAATGTAGGGTATGTAAACATTATATAAAATGGCATTATTTAAAGTGACTAGTGATACATTCATTACATCCAATTTTTAATTATTGAAGTGGCTAGAGATTTGAGTCAGTATGTTAGTGATGGCTGTTTAACAGTCTGATGGCCTTGAGATAGAAGCTGTTTTTCAGTCTCTCGGTCCCAGCTTTGATGCACCTGTACTGATCTCACCTTCTGGATGATAGCGGGGTGAACAGGCAGTTGCTCAGGTGGTTGTTGTCCTTGATGATCTTTTTGGCCTTCCTGTGACATCGGGTGGTGTGGTGTAGGTGTCCTGGAGGGCAGGTAGTTTGCCCCTGGTGATGCATTGTGCAGACCTCACTACCCTCTGGAGAGCCGTATGGTTGTGGGCGAAGCAGTTGCCGTACCAGGCGGTGATACAGCCCGACAGGATGCTCTCGATTGTCCATCTGTAAAAGTTTGTGAGTGTTTTCAGTGACAAGCCACATTTCTTCAGCCTCCTGATGTTGAAGAGGCGCTGTTGCGCCTTCTTCACCATGCTGTCTATGTGGGTAGACCATTTCAGTTTGTCCGTGATGTGTACGCCGTTGAGTGTGAGGTTATTTCCTGACACCACACTCCGAGGGCCCTCACCTCCTCCCTGTAGGCCGTCTCGTCGTTGTTGGTAATCAAGCCTACCACTGTAGTGTCATCTGCAAACTTGATGATTGAGTTGGAGGCGTGCATGGCCATGCAGTCATAGGTGAACAGGGAGTACAGGAGAGGGCTGAGAACGCACCCTTGTGGGGCCCCAGTGTTGAGGATCAGCGGGGTGGAGATGTTGTTTCCTACCCTCACCACCTGGGTGTGGGTGGTGAGGGTATCAACACTGCAGGCTAAAGTTAAATCTAGACCGTAATCGCTCCTCTTTCACCCCAGCTGCCAAACTAACCCTGATTCAGATGACCATCCTACCCATGCAAGTTTACGAAATGTAATTTATAGATCGGCAGGTAAGGGTGTTCTCGAGCGGCTAGATGCTCTTTACCATTTGGCCATCAGATTTGCCACCAATACTCCTTATAGGACTGCACTCTATACTCTGTAAACTGGCCATCTCTGTATACTCATCGCAAGACACACTGGTTGATGCTTATTTATAAAACCTTCTTAGGCCTCACTCCCTCCTATCTGAGATATTTACTGCAGCCCTCATCCTCCACATACTGTACATCACCCGTTCTGCCAGTCACATTCTGTTAAAGGTTCCCAAAGCACACATATCCCTGGGTCGCTCGTCTTTTCAGTTCGCTGCAGCTAGCGACTGGAACGAGCTGCAACAAACACTCAGACCGTGCAGTTTTATCTCAATCTCTTCATTCAAAGACTCAATCACGGACACTTTTACTGACAGTTGTGGCTGCTTTGTGTGATGTATTGTTGTCTCTACCTTCTTGCTTTTTGTGCTGTTGTCTGTGCCCAATAATGTTTGTACCATGTTTTGTGCTGCTACCATGTTGTGCTGCTGCCATGTTGTGTTGCTATCATGTTGTTGTCATGTTGTGTTGCTACCATGCTGTTGTCATGTTGTGTTGCTACCATGCTGTGTTGTCATGTGTTGCTGCCATGCTATGTTGTTGTCTTAGGTATCTCTTTATGTAGTGTTGTCTCTCTTGTCGTGATGTATATTTTGTCCTATATTTTTATTGTATTATTATAATTTTTTGATCTCAGCCCCCGTCCCCGCAGGAGGCCTTTTGTCTTTTGGTAGGCCGTCATTGTAAATAAGAATTTGTTCTTAGCTGACTTGCCTAGTTAAATAAAGGCTACATTTTTAAAAATGTAAAAGATGCTTGAAATGTTTCCTTTGAAATGGGGCCTGTTTAAATTGACTGAAATGAACAGTTTTGTATGAGTAAAGAAAACATGGCATGCTAGCTCCATCCTAGTGGCGCAGTGGACTAATTCCATGGATAGAGAACAGAAGATCATAGGTTTGAATCTCACTGATGCCATGTCACAATAAAAACATGTTCTCAGAATGTTACAGTGCCTTGCGAAAGTATTCGGCCCCTTTGAACTTTGCGACCTTTTGCCACATTTCAGGCTTCAAACATA
Organism: Oncorhynchus mykiss; assembly: GCF_057628025.1. Lineage (NCBI taxonomy): Eukaryota > Metazoa > Chordata > Actinopteri > Salmoniformes > Salmonidae > Oncorhynchus > Oncorhynchus mykiss. Next base: position 72,252,408 of record NC_143026.1, on the reverse strand, counting down.
AAGATATAAAACTGTATTTTTTTGTGAAGAATCAACAACAAGTGGGACACAATCATGAAGTGGAACGACATTTATTGGATATTTCAAACTTTTTTAACAAATCAAAAACTGAAAAATTGGGCGTGCAAAATTATTCAGCCCCTTTACTTTCAGAGCAGCAAACTCTCTCCAGAAGTTCAGTGAGGATCTCTGAATGATCCAATGTTGACCTAAATGACTAATGATGATAAATGCAATCCACCTGTGTGTAATCAAGTCTCCGTATAAATGCACCTGCACTGTGATATTCTCAGAGGTCCGTTAAAAGCGCAGAGAGCATCATGAAGAACAAGGAACACACCAGGCAGGTCCGAGATACTGTTGTGAAGAAGTTTAAAGCCGGATTTGGATACAAAAAGATTTCCCAAGCTTTAAACATCCCAAGGAGCACTGTGCAAGCGATACTATTGAAATGGAAGGAGTATCAGACCACTGCAAATCTACCAAGACCTGGCCGTCCCTCTAAACTTTCAGCTCATACAAGGAGAAGACTGATCAGAGATGCAGCCAAGAGGCCCATGATCACTCTGGATGAACTGCAGAGATCTACAGCTGAGGTGGGAGACTCTGTCCATAGAACAACAATCAGTCGTATATTGCACAAATCTGGCCTTTATGGAAGAGTGGCAAGAAGAAAGCCATTTCTTAAAGATATCCATAAAAAGTGTTGTTTAAAGTTTGCCACAAGCCACCTGGGAGACACACCAAACATGTGGAAGAAGGTGCTCTGGTCAGATGAAACCAAAATTGAACTTTTTGGCAACAATGCAAAACGTTATGTTTGGCGTAAAAGAAACACAGCTTAACACACCATCCCCACTGTCAAACATGGTGGTGGAAGCATCATGGTTTGGGCCTGATTTTCTTCAGCAGGGACAGGGAAGATGGTTAAAATTGATGGGAAGATGGATGGAGCCAAATACAGGACCATTCTGGAAAAAACCTGATGGAGTCTGCAAAAGACCTGAGACTGAGACGGAGATTTGTCTTCCAACAAGACAATGATCCAAAACATAAAGCAAAATCTACAATGGAATGGTTCAAAAATAAACATATCCAGGTGTTAGAATGGCCAAGTCAAAGTCCAGACCTGAATCCAATCGAGAATCTGTGGAAAGAACTGAAAATTGCTGTTCACAAATGCTCTCCATCCAACCTCACTGAGCTCGAGCTGTTTTGCAAGGAGGAATGGGAAAAAATGTCAGTCTCTCGATGTGCAAAACTGATAGAGACATACTCCAAGCGACTTACAGCTGTAATCGCAGCAAAAGGTGGCGCTAAAAAGTATTAGCTTAAGGGGGCTGAATAATTTTACACGCCCAATTTTTCAGTTTTTGATTTGTTAAAAAAGTTTGAAATATCCAATAAATGTCGTTCCACTTCATGATTGTGTCCCACTTGTTGTTGATTCTTCACAAAAAAATACAGTTTTATATCTTTATGTTTGAAGCCTGAAATGTGGCAAAAGGTCGCAAAGTTCAAGGGGGCCGAATACTTTCGCAAGGCACTGTATTTAAATACCTTCCTTCTCAGAACATTAATAAAACCTCCTAAGAAAACTTTCAGGGACCCATAGTTAAACATTCTCAGCAACTCCCTGCAACCTAAAAATGTACATACCCAGACCAGGTAAAATGTTCACTTCTGTTCTCAGAACATTTAAAAATGTTCTGTTTTACCAGTCAGGAAACTTATGGCTTCAAAGGGAAACCAAAAACGTACGTTCCCACAACTTCCAAGGAACCAAATGGGCTAGCTGGGAATGGTATATTGTTGGCAACAACAATACATGAATATTCATCCACAAAGAGAGGGAAATAATCAGAGGTGTGGCGAGGCAGGGGAGGAGAGCGGGATCAGCTGTCGTTTCATGCAGATATCACTAATTTAATCAACCGGGAACTACAGAGTAAAAGTTAATGTAGTGAGTTCAAGTGAAATAAGGATTCCATAAGGACAGCGCCTGCCACATAAAAAGAGGTGAACCTTTTCGCTTGAGGAAAAGGAGAAAAAAATCAGCATTGTCAAGTTATTTCCACTCCAGCTGCATTTTCATTGATTCCTTTATTACTTTATTTTAAGCTGGAGCAATGGGTACTGAACCCTGAAAATTGTATTTTTATTTTTTTAAACTCCATTTAATGGGTGATACGAATAGATCAAAGATGCTCTGCAAGTAATGCTCATAATATGAGCTTTGATATGACCAGGAAAACAGTACAGTTGATTCAGTAGGCCTTTGCTTGTTTTATGGAGGATTTACAATGGCTGTTTCTGATAATCTTCCAAAACACTGACTCTCATAGAGGACAACTTATTGCTTTAGTAAAATCCCTGAGGAGAGATACTGATTCGCCTTAGTGACAAAAGTTAATGGGAGGTTATGTTATCCAAAATAAGTTTTAAAAAGTTAATTGAGGATTGCAGGCGTAATTCAGAGGAAACATCATTATATCAAATGATTCTGTATTTATGGTAGACTCAAGATAAAGTAATTGATCATCAATGCAGACCTAAGGGCTTATACTATGTTCTCTCTGCAACAGAGGGACCAAATAAATACCATTGGATAAGCAGTGGTTTGATATTAAAACTCCGGATAAGCAGTGGTTTGATATTAAAACTCCTCTAGGTTATTGAAGGGGGTGTTAAAACACTTTGGAAGCACTTGGTAGCATTTGATTTTCAGCATGAGGATGTCCTTGGCAAGGAAAACAAGCACCAACTACAATACATAGATTCCTATAGTCTTACACAGGCTGTTGTGTTGTGTTGGCAACAAAAACACACAGTCACATTAACTGAAGCAAATGCTTGTTAAACCTTTGACACACAGTACAAAGTAGGCTGTGACACTGTGACATTGTCACACAGAGATTACAAAACGTGCGCCACAACGCAGAGACAGGGGAGCTATGGAACATGGTAACATGATGATTAAAATCCACCACGGATCAGTAATCATCCACAGTCATCTGTACAGTCATTTGCACAGATTCTTAACACTTGTGGTGTACATTCCAATTTATACAACCATCAAACCAATGCCAAAGAAAAATCATTCTGAGGAGTTCATCTTCATGTGTTGACACTTCTACAATACATCGACATCCATTGAGCCAGGTTTTGTTCTGACGCCCCATGTGTCTACTGGCTCATAGAGAAGCCAGGCCCCTGCCGTGAGGAGCTCCCTACCCACACACTGTTCCATACAGGCCTGGAAAGTGTTAACTGGTGATTAGGCAGAAGAGCCAAGCTGAGCTGAGTTAATGATCTCTCTATCCCCTCACACACACACTCCCCTTCAGCGCCCACTTTCTGATCGGTCCCAAGGAAGCCTGGGCAGAGTGGAGACACAGCGGAGGGAAGGAGGGGTGCTGCCTGCCTGCCTTGATGCTGTTTTACACCGACTCAGAGAGAGACTCAGAAAGAGCCTCTGAATCAATAGAGCAGGTCTGCTGGTGCTGTGTTCATTTCGACTCAGCCGGAGCTCCCACTGAGCTGGGTTTGATTTGATGAGAACTCGGCTGGCTCCCTCTGAAAAAGAGATTGCCACTGGGTGTCACTGGGTGTGCAGGAGATGAGAAAGTCTTAGTGTCAGACTGTACTGCAGTCTGTCTGGGGAATGTGACTGACTGTCAGTCTGAGGGCCTGTCTGTCCTGTTGGAGTAGTGAGGCATGCCAAGACCCATCTTCCTCAACTCTCCTCTGAGAATGGCTTTGCTGCCTCCCTCCATATTTATTTAAAGGTTACTTCAGTAGCTCCAGCATCACACATCTACATGGTTCTATTGGAATGCATTCTACAGTATATGAATGAAGGCATCATATTTGTGACTAGGTGGAGGGTAGAGTATTTGCAAGGAAACACTGACATCTCAACAGCAAGAGGGAGGAGAGAGAGAAGAGTTCAGATGAGTATCCCCTGGTGAGGTTCAGACTAGTGGGAGTTCCAATAGGAACAGCACTCACCTGGGTCATCCTGAGCCCTTCGGAGAACAAACACACGCCACAGCGATTAGCAGACTGTAGCACCTCCACTCAGTCAGATGTTCAGGCCAAGTGTGTGTGTGTGTGTTAGGGTTGGGCGATATATCAAATTAATTTGATTAATTCAAACATATGTTTAAGCATGATATTCCAAATGCCTTTATCGCAAGAATAACGTTTTTTTTTTTATGTTTAGTTTTTTTTATGAGAATTTACAACCCTGCTTGTTCGCATGTTGTCTTTTGGTCTCATCTCCTTCGCTCCTTCTACTTTGACTGTGCACCTCCCCATTTACACACACACACACCAAACTCCTCCCCCTGCCACTCCGAACATCCTCGCTGACAAAAAGCAGTTTCAACTCGCTATTTGCTTTTGACGTTTGGTCCAACAGAATCAGTCATATGAGACATTATTTGACTGTAATAGAGGAAAACATAACCTTTCTTACTATACCCTAACTTATATACTGACTTGCCTAGTTAAATAAATGTTAAATAAAATAAAATGAATACCCTTTTATGTCTCAACTCTTCAAATTGTGAGACAACCAGACCCTGCTAAAATGGGAGTATCAATGAACATTGATTCTAGAAAATGAATGCTCAGTTTGACACATATACCGCTAGCAGCATTTTAGCCACACACTTTTATACTAGCTGTCTAGTCTGTGTTTTATAAATGTGCAATAAGCATACAAAACAATTATATAAGGAATTGGCAACTCATTCTGAGAAATAAGGTAGGCCACTTGATTTCAACATCTGTACAAAGTGGACAGGCTAGCATGCTGTTCAAACAGTTGGAGACAGACAGAAGGGTGTGTTCATAACAATTAAACTGTTCTACCTTGTTAGCTAGCAAATAGATCCAATTTGGCTAGACTTTTAATATAAAGATTAGCTGGCTACTCACTAGTACCTCGGCTTGTGCTTGGGAGATTGTTTATGAGATCTAGTTGTGATCATTTTCTATAATGCCTGGCTGCTACAAGAAGTTAGTCATTATTAGTGAATGTGTATTATGCATGGTCCTGGTTAAATTTGTAACAAAAAGGGCATTTTCATAGATGGACTTGACAGCCAGATCAGTATTTATTGCGAAACTATTTTGACAAAATAATGTAATTATTAGTGAGTCTTTTGATTGTGAAAGTCTTATATTTAACCTAGGTATAATTTCACAAGCCCTGAATTTATTACATTATTCCTGACTGTTTGAAATGCAGTGTATTTTACTTTTAATTGTAAAACAAAGCTTATTCAGTGGAAACATTTAAAAAACGGAGATGCAGTAAATATCGTGAATCACCCATACATTTTTTATTTATTTTTTAGATATGATCTTTAGGTCATATCACCCAGCCCTTGTGTGTATGCCTGTGTCCGTGCATGCGTGTGTGTGTTAGCTAAGACTGGCTAAAACACAATGTAACACAGTAGATACTGCTATACTTGTCATCCTTTATTACTACGTTGTGATGTGACCATACATAGACAATATGGAAGCCCGGGCCGTTTTGCATGCCGTCTCTCACTTATGATCATATTACATCCATTGTGCCCACTCTGGGGTTAGCTAGCATACATTGAGGAAAAGTGCTTTTGAAGAAACCTGCCTAAAAAGAGAAAAACCCAGAAGAGGACTTCAAAGCAGGCTGTGACTAGGGTAAAAGGCTATACATGAGTATGATTCCAGCCAAACACTCCAATGTCATGAAGGAAGGACTCTAAAATAGAATAAGATAGTAATCACCTTCAACAGCTTGAAAAATAACACAACACTGTTAGAAGACCTACCTAATTCAAATGTGAAATGGAGGCAGTAGGATCAGATACAATATAGAAAACTGTGAAACAATTGACATGGCTGTTTCTTCTACTTAAAAACATTCCTTTAAAAGGGACAAGCTACAACTCATTTCCATAAATAAGGACAAATTGTGTATTTCCCCAGAGTATTCACGTCCCAATGGAACAACTCTCCAATTTCTGCAGTTGGCCCCATTTCAAAGCCAATGGAAATGAAAGAGATATAATAATAGAAGAGAACATTTCAATTTAAGACAAAAGGTAGAGTTTCCTCTTACAAACCTTCAAGATATGCTAGACCTTGAAGCAAGAGCAACTAAATGGCTTAAATATGTGAAATGCTTTTCTCCTCTTTCATAGAACCAAAAGATAATTGTATTTTATGTAGGATAACACATTTTCTGTAGGAGTACAGGAGGTTCTATGTTTGCCTGTGGTAAGAACAAGAGGAAGATTCATTCAGTAAGGCCTATTGTTTTAGACACAACTGATGTTGTTTACATGGTGCATTGTATTCCTAAACAGGTATTTGCAATCTCTTTTGCACCTTTGCAGCTCAGACACACCTTTCTCTTTATTGAGTAAAACATAGACTCATTAAGCAACAATAGGTTACTTTTGATTGCTCTTCGATTACACATTAATTGTCCAATCTGAGTTTGAATTGCCAAGGCCCAGACTCCATTGATTTCCCTTCCCTTTGGCCCTATCCCTCAGTGTGCATTAAATACAATGACCTACTGTATTGACTGGTGTCCAAAATCCTATCAACAGTCTACAACATTATATGGACCACTTTGTAAAACCCTAACCCCTAATGGCATTACATTATGTCAATGGTAATATCGGCACCCAGAACCAAATCTCACACGCGTACTGGTTTCAATTGTCATGAGATGTCAATGGTCAATGCAAAAAAGTGTGATAAGGCATGATGTTCAATCTAAGAAGACCAAAGTGTGTGTTTCATACCAGAAGAGTGCTTTCAGTAACAGGGTCACCGCCATGTGTTAGGGCCAGATGGTGGGATACGCAGTAGCCAAGCCCAGCTCAGTTACTTGTCACTGCAATGAGGTAGAGCAGCGGATGGGCCGGGCCGGAGCAGAGGCAGAGCCAATTGATCAGCAGACTACTGAGTGTAGCCTCCCTCCCTCCCTGCTCCATACAGCTGCAGCCACTTCACACTGCTAATTAGATTAGCTCAGCGTACACTGGTAAAGCACCTCAGGACAGGAATTCTGAACACTGCTGTAACACTGCAGCAACCGGCAACCTGAACACAGCCAAAGAGCCGGGCAACGTCCGAGGGCGTGAGGAGAGGGGCGTTTGCATGTGTGTCATAATGAGGGGATGTGTCATGGCGCTGTTTGGGAGAACCAGGGGAATATGAGGATGACTAGACACAGAACTCTGTTTGATGGTTGTGTTTCAGGGTCATAGTCCACACAAATGGAAACCAAACAGTATAACCAGAGTGTGGTCTTGTTTGACATTTCCAAGGGTCATTTCTCTAGCTAGCCTGAAAATCACATTACTTGGTATCATAACATTTGCAGTGTCCGGACAGCACTGATTCCCCTTCTCAGGACTCAGTGAGTGAAAATGGGCTGACAGGTTTTGGCATACCACACCTCTGGACTGTGATCGATAGTGACCTCCAGAGCAGAGCGACTGAAACCCAGTCAGTCAGTCTATTGGAGCCATCTGGTGAGAGAGCCTCTGGAGCAGCAACAGAGAGGAGCCTGGGTAGGCTCCCTGACAAGTCACATCCACTTAGACTAAAATGAGTGCAGTTCTGAAAAAACACAGATGCAAGCTAGTGTTTATAGCTGGCAATCTTGCCCAACACAAGTTGTGTTTGTATTTTGAAACTCTCTTTAAACACTTGAAAACATGATAAAACAGCTGGCATGGTGTTTTTTGATTCCATTTTGATGCATTCTTACAAATGTTTTAAATTGTTAAATGTTGTTGTAATTTGTTAGCTACAGTTTGAACATTGGACATCAAACTGTGTGTAGGGAATGCAGAAGGCACACCTGCATGCACACACGTGGTTCAATTATTTGAATTACAATTCACTCGTTCCTTTTCTGTGAGCCTGAACTGTGAGATGTAGTAGGGAGTTGTAGTTTCCAACAGGCCAATATTCTATGTAGTTTAGCACATAAAATGTGGTAATTAACTCCAATGACCATAATCCATTGTGCATCCACATGTCCGGTCTGTGTTTCTTTTACACCTACTACAGAAGAGAAAAGAATGGTGATGGTGAGGGGATGTGGAGAGCAGCTGTTGCTTTGCGAGGTACATTCATTATTTTGAAGAACTACTAAATAGTGATTTTGTCACACAGTAGCTCTAAAAACATGAGCTGATGACTGAATAAATAATAAAGTTAGCAAATAAAAAAAATGTAATATACACAACAACTTAAATGTTTTTGTAAAGTAATCTGAATTAATTATAGTTAATAAGTGATAAGCAGTAATGGGCAGACTTGTATTAATTGTTTTATTCTGTGTTACCCAAATAATGAAACCCCAAATCGAAAATCATTATAATTTTTTTCTAATCGAACCGACCTCAAAAAGCACTAATCGCTCAGCATTAATACATAACACACACACACACACACACACACACACACACACACACACACACACACACACACACACACACACACACACACACACACACACACACACACACACACACACACACACACACACACACACACACACACACACACAAAATGAAGGCAAGGAGAGCCTTTAAGCTAGTGTGTCATTTCAAATCTGACTCAGATGCATCCTCAAGCTGTTGGCTGCACAGGAGAGCCTTGTGATGAGCCTGGTCCCACATTGCAGTCTGTGGCTCAGGAATCTAATTCATCTGGCTCTAATTCAGCTCGATGTGTTGAATGCCAGGAAAAGGTTACTTTTACAGTTTAAAGCACACCAGTGTCACTGTGCTGATGCTTAGCCAGGCATGTTGTGAGGAAGAGACAGATGTACACATGAGTATGGAGAAAGTGTCATCACTGTGCAGTGTGCACAGCTACACTCCCTAACAGGGGAAAAGTTTGGCATTCCATTTGTTTATAAACTTTGCTGCCTTATCAGCACTCTATAGCAGTAAAATAGGAAAAATATAAAATGTTTTACAGTGAGTGTGAATAATTGTATTCAAACCCTAACATCAAATATAAACTGGGTAAAATCAGCAGAGGCCTAAATATTTTTTACTTTGATCTCTGAGGGTGATGAAAAGTTAATAAATGTTTGGTAGCACTTGACCCCATAACATTTTACGACACCAAGTTATGTCATAAAAGCTGACATAACTTGTCATAACATGGTCATAACACTGTCATGATCCATATATTTACACCTGTTGTGATAAATATTGCATTATTTTATGGCTGATTATGACACCTACATAAGAGTGTCAAAACCTACATTTATTCAAATGTGTTTCTTCCCTGCTGAGAAGTTTCCTTTCGTTTGAAAATGTGTTTCTTAAATCCTTTGCTGTTGTTGAAGTTAATTCTTTACAGTCATGTTTTTTTTCATCATATTTGAAATAACTTGTAGAAAATACACTTTATGACTCTGTCATGAAGCATTATGACCATCCTGTGTCACTTTACTTGGACTAAGAAAATACACTTTAAGAAGCCTTATGACCATCGTAATCATATAAGCCAGATAGGCCTATCACGTACATGCCCTTATATCAGTCATTAGTCAAAAATAAGGTGTCTTGTCCTGCTCCTGAAATCTGCTCCTGCATCCCAGTCATCAGCAACAGAGCATTGGGATGTCTGACATCAATGTTTGCGCATTTACAATGATAATTTAAGATGGTCAATTAAAAAAAATATATACAGCATAAACTTACTGTTGACATGTAGGCTATGTTGTAATGGAATGTTTTGATTGTGCGGTAGGTTTTGACACGCTTATGCAGGTGTCATAACCAGCCATAAAATAATTGCCGTGGTAGGTTCTGTGGGTTTTTACACTCTTAGGTATGTGTCATAACCAGCCATAAAATAACGCAATATTTGTCATAATAGCCCCAAATAATTGCGTCATGACATTGTTATAACCATATTATAAAAGGTTATGACAAGTTATGTCAGCTGTTATGACATTGTTATGACCGTGTCATAACTAGTTTTGAAGCTGGGTTTCAAGTAAAGTGTTACCGAATTGTTTTGTCTAAATCTATACAGCACAGTATTCAGTGATTTCAAGACATTTAAAGCTTAGCTGACTTAAATCAGTACTGCCAGTGGCAGACATTTAACAAGATATCATCTTCCCTTTTTAAAGTTGGGGAAGTTATTTCAGGTGAGTGCTGTTCAGACGGTGAGGAGTCTGCATCATTAACGTGTAAAGCACCAGAGGCCTGCGTCTACCAGATGTGTGAGCTGAGGATGCAAATGATTTCATCTCCACCACTCATCAACAGGAGGCGTGAAATGGAGGCAAGACGGGCCCTGGTGGCAGCTGTCATACTGACAGGGTCTGATGGCGACAGACAGTCACATAGACATGTATCTGGCTGAACTAAGATACATTGCATAATTTGCATAGGGAAATTACGTTGCAAAAGAGACAAGAATGCATGTTGAATAACGATGCCCACATTAACAGAATAACGTAGAGATATAAATGGGCTTCTAGCAAAAACAAAAACTGCTACATTATATTTCCATACAGATGGCATTCAAAAGAACAAGAGACACACAAACGTGTGAGGAGACTTTCGAGACAGATCATTGTGTAAACTTTGGAAAGAGCTGCATACTGGGAGGCAGACTCAACAGCCTTAAACACTGACTGTAATGAGTGTGTACTTGTCGAAACTGTATGAGGCAAGGCAACAGATGTTAAATGGGAGTACAAAATGTGCACTGGACCACGTTCTTGTCACAATCCCAGTCATTCTGGTACAGAACATCTGCTCGTTTCCAAACACATACGTGCCAGCGTACCTAGCATCTACATGTTTGCTTATAGGAAATCCTACAGTGAAATACATCACATTTCCTCAAGAATATATGCCCTCAATTTTAGCACACAACCCATTTCAGGATAATACCTTTAAACCAAGTGTCATAGACATAGCAATAGACAATCACACTGGACTTTTAACAAACAATTCAATAAGGAGGAAAATCTTTAATTCACCTATAATGTTTGTAAATAATGGAGAAATCATCTATTACTACCAGACCCTATCATAAAATGTTATGCTTCTGTTTGTGTATGGGTCTCAGTACCTCTTCTGCTTTGGTCTGTTCAAATGCAAACTCCATAGTAGGGACAGCGAGGTGGTTGGCAAAGAAGCTGACGTCCCCAGGGATCTGTAGGGAGCTGACATTTGGTCCAGGGCAGCTTCCACCTCGAATACAGCTCAGCAGCTGCCTCTGAAAGGTAACAACAGACAGAGAGAGATAAAGAGAGAGAGGAGGGATGTGAAAGAGATTTGTCATTAAATAGAGAAGAGTAGTTTAGCAGAATACAAGGACTAGATGGGAAGGGAAAGGCTGAAAACAATAGCACAATAGTTTTATAAATGCAGACAGATTGAACTGAGACAGAGAGAAAGCCAGAGAGACAGATATTCAGAGAGATACTGTAGATCTGGCAGTATGGTAGCAGAGGCTGAGTCTCGGCTGCTGATTGTGAATGCAACTCCAGAGGCTTTGAAACAGAAGCTGTGGGGAACAGTTTCTAATAAATGTTTTCGAAAAAGCTAAAATGAAGGTTTAAGTTTAAAGATTTACTGTGCTTGGTGTAACAGTCCCCCTGGATGTACTGTGGGAGGATGAGGAGGTAGTTTGGAAAAAATATGGGCCTCTAGAAATGTTCAATGCAGAGAGGGGAGATGAATAGCATGCATTTTAAAGGTACTAGCATGTACCAAAAATACCAGACAAATCAGGAACAAACAGAAATCCAAACCAATTAACAGATCTTACTGTACAAACAGAATGAGCATTTTTAAATGGATCTCAATTTGACCTTTGGCATCATGTTTATACCAGGTAACTCAGGGGGGACTACACAGTACCGACATTACAGAAAACATACTAAAACAGAAACAAGAATCTGAGAGGAAGTATCCAACCACTGTAAGAGACTCAATGAAATGACAGCAGAGGCCATTCAATTCCAGATAAAGCTAAAAATCTTGGAGAAAGGAAACTCAATAGCACGGAGATTGAGAGGAGAGAAGGGAGAGAATGGGTCATTCTGTCCTGTGTTGCCTTGCCTCCCGCCTTCTCCCAATCAATATTTAATTTATTTGTCTGCTATGATAACGAGATAGTGAAATCATTGTTTATATATTTGTGCTTAAATGATCCTGCAGCCGAGAGGAGGCTGGAGTTTGGCGTGCAGCCAGAGCAGCTGTGGGCCATCCCCTATGCAGCATCCACTCCTCTGTACTACAGTACACTACCCAGACGATGCATTAGATCACGCTGTAGCAGCAGCAGTACCACCTGTAACCATCAGTTAACCAGGCTTTTATCAATTCACAATGCTCACAGTACACTGCCCTGCCCTGCATAAGCTGTTATAGACTGCTTCCCATTCCAGAGATAAGAAACAACAACTTCTCGTAATGGCAATCTGCTAAAGGGAAGGAAATGTACACTGTTATGAATGTTTACATATACAGTTGAAGTCGGAAGTTTACATACACCTTAGCCAAATACATTTAAACTCAGTTTTTCACAATTCCTGACATTTAATCCAAGTAAAAGTTCCCTGTCGGGATCACCACTTTATTTTAAGAATGTGAAATGTCAGAATAATAGTAGAGAAATGTATTTATTTCAGCGTTTATTTCTTTCATCACATTCCCAGTGGGTCAGAAGTTTACATACACTCAATTAGTATTTGGAAGCATTGCCTTTAAATTGTTTAACTTGGGTCAAACGGTTTGGGTAGCCTTCCAAAAGCTTCCCACAATAAGTTGGGTGAATTTTGGCCCATTCCTCCTGACAGAGATGGTGTAACTGAGTCAGGTTTGTAGGTCTCCTTGCTCCTACACACTTTTTCAGTTCTGCCCACAAATTTTCTATGGGATTGAGGTCAGGGCTTTGTGATGGCCACTCCAATACCTTGACTTTGCTGTCCTTAAGCCATATTGCCACAACTTTGGAAGTCTGCTTGGGGTCTTGTCCATTTGGAAGACCCATTTGCGACCAAGCTTTAACTTCCTGACGGATGTCTTAAGATTCCTCCCTCAATGATGCCATTTATTTTGTGAAGTGCACCAGTCCCTCCTGCAGCAAAGCACCCCCACAACATGATGCTGCCACCCCCGTGCTTCACGGTTGGAATGGTGTTCTTCGGCTTGCAAGCATCCCCCTTTTTCCTCCAAACATAATGATGATCGTTATGGCCAAACAATTTTTGTTTCATCAGACCAGAGGACATTTCTCCAAAAAGTACGATCTTTGTCCCCATGCGCAGTTGAAAACCGTAGTCTGGCTTTTTTTATGGCGGTTTGGAGCAGTGGCTTCTTCCTTGCTGAGCGGCCTTTAAGCTTATGTTGATATAGGACTGTGGATATAGATACTGTGGATATAGATACTTGTGTACCTGTTTCCTCCAGCATCTACACAAGGTCCTTTACTTTTGTTCTAGGATTGATTTGCACTTTTCGCACCAAAGTACGTATATCTCTAGGAGACAGAACGTCTCCTTCCTGAGCGGTATGACGGCTGTGTCGTCCCATGGTGTTTATACTTGCATACTATTGTTTGTACATATGAATGTGGTACTTTCAGGTGTTTGAAAATTGCTCCCAAGGATGAACCAGACTTGTGGAGGTCTAAAACTTTTTTTCTGAGGTCTTGGCTGATTTCCCCATGATGTCAAGCAAATAGGCACTGAGTTTGACGGTAGGCCTTGAAATAAGCTCAGCAAAAAAAGAAACTTCCCCTTTTCAGGACCCTGTCTTTCAAAGACAATTCATAAAAATCCAAATAACTTCACAGATCTTAATTTTAAAGGGTTAAAACACTGTTTCCCATGCTTGTTTAAAATGACCCATAAACAATTAATGAACTTGCACCTGTGGAAAGGTCGTTAAGACACTAACAGCTTACAGACGGTAGCCAATTAAGGGCACAGCTATGAAAATGTAGGACACTAAAGAGGCCTTTCTACTGACTCTGAAAAACACCAAAAGAAAGATGCCAAGGGTCCCTGCTCATCTGTGTGAACGTGCCTTAGGCATGCTACAAGGATGCATGAGGACTGCAGATGTGGCCAGGGCAATAAATTGCAATGTCAGTACTGTGAGACGCCTAAGAGCTACAGGGAGACAGGATGGACAGCTGATCGTCCTCGCAGTGGCAGACCACGTGTAACAACACCTGCACAGGATCGGTACATCCGAACATCACACCTGCGGGACAGGTACAGGATGGCAACAACAACTGCCCAAGTTACACCAGGAACGCACAATCCCTCCATCAGTGCTCAGACTCTCCACAATAGGCTGAGATAGGCTGGACTGATGGCTTGTAGGCCTGTTGTAAGGCAGGTCCTCACCAGACATCACCGGCAACAACGTCAACTATGGGCACAAACCCACCATTGCTGGACCAGAGTGGACTGGCAAAAAGTGCTCTTCACTGACGAGTCGTAGTTTTGTCTCACCAGGGGTGATGGTCGGATTCGCGTTTATCGTCTAAGGAATGAGCGTTACACCGAGGCCTGTACTATGGTTTAGGATGAAATTTGGAGGTGGAGGGTCGTCCGTCATGATCTGGGGCGGTGTGTCACAGAATCATCGGACTGAGCTTGTTGTCATTGCAGGCAATCACAATGCTGTGCGTTACAGGGAAGACATCCTCCTCCCTCATGTGGTTCCCTTCCTGCAGGCTCATCCTGACAAGACCCTCCAGCATGACAATTCCACCAGCCATGCTGCTTGTTCTTTGCGTGATTTCCTGCAAGACAGGAATGTCAGTGTTCTGCCATGGCCAGCGAAGAGGAGATGCACTGCAGTACTTAATGCAGCTGGTGGCCACACAAGATACTGACTGTTACTTTTGATTTTGACCCCCCCTTTGTTCAGGGACACATTATTCAATTTCTGCTAGTCACATGTCTGTGGAACTTGTTCAGTTTATATCTCAGTTGTTGAATCTTCATATGCTCATACAAATATTTACTCATGTTAAGTTTGCTGAAAATAAATGTAGTTCACAGTGAGTGTGCGTTTCTTTTTTGGTGAGTTTACATCCACAGGTACACCTCCAATTGACTCAAATGATGTCAATTAGTCCATGAGAAGCTTCTAAAGCCATGACATAATTTTATAGTTTGTTAACGAGAAATTTGTGGAGTGGTTGAAAAAATAGTTTTAATGACTCCAACCTAAGTGTATGTAAACTTCTGACATCAACAGTATTATTATCCCTGTATGTAATGGCAATTAGAGAAGGTTTCTTCCCTGTACAGGTGCTGTAAATCTTGTAATGGCGCTGTATTTTCTGCAATCCACCTCTAATCGACTCATATTGACTGGGGAGTGCCCTGCAGTGTGTGAACCCAGGCCTCAGAGGGCTAACTGATCAATGGATCCTTTAATAGGCAACTTAACTGGATTACTGTGATGCACACTGACATGCTGTCTGACTGAACAAAAATACAGTGGGGGGTGAACAACATAAAGAAATTGGCAGTAGAATCTGTGGCCATATGTGATGCATTCAGATAATGTCAATGTTTTGACATGTTCTTCTACAGTAAATAGCATATATTTTGTATGTATGTAAAAGCATAATCATTGGCCTAGTTCTGACTCCAAAGAAAAGTGGGATACATTTTGAGATTCAGGTCCTCAGAGGATGTGTTTTCAATAGTATAACTTGTAGAAGGAAGGGAAGCGCTGCTACGGTACACAATAGTAGATATTTGTGAATAGAAGGTGCTCTTTGGTAAAAGGGGTATATAGGTCATCAACAACAAAAAAGGAGGACCAAGGAACACTTCATTTAATTAAAGGGAAACTTCCCAGCTAGACACTATTTGGGCTGTCTTCCTACATAATTATGAGTGTGAGTGTGTTCATGAAATAATTATGCACTGTAGCTGTATTTTTGCATTTTTGCGCTGGGATAGTTCAATCAATTGCATCATTGGTTGATTGAGCATACTGTCTGAAATAAAAAATAAATGGAGGCATGTTTTGTAGCAATTATTGTGGCCTTTGTGTTTTGCCGATTGCGCGATTATGCTAGAAGTGAGTATATATGGTTGTTCTTGTTCAATAGAGCCATTGGCCATTGGTCTCAACAATGTTCCTATCTGCCAAGACATTGCAGGATATCTATTTTCTCTGGATTTGTTAAGACTACAGCCTGACGGGAGCCCTGCTTCCTTGTTCCCACCCTCAAAGGCGGCATTTTCAAAACAAGGGGCAGTGCTAGTCTACAAGTTCACTGGAGTTGTTACCGTGCATCTATCCGAGATTGCTAAATAATTAGCTACAATTGCTTTCTGATGATTCTTCTTTACAAGAAGAGCTGGACCACGAAACATTTTTGAAGAATGAGTTGAGACAGCGATAAAAAAAATTGCGAGACCAGCAAGCAGTGGCGGCAGCCTAGACTTGCTGGACCAGGACTCAAATTACAAACAAGTCATTTGTTTAGCTGTTGGTAGTTAGCTAGCAATATTACCTCTCTTTTTACACGAGGCAGTGTTATTCAGTACAGTACAATTTGGTGATCAATTCAGCCATAATGGGGCTTGTTGGTACCACTACAAGCCAAACTAGCCAAGTTTAGCTAGTTAGCTGTATACGTAAAATGTACTGTAGTCTAATGTTATAGCTAGTTAGCCTAGCTAGCCTTAGTGCCTCTCGTTATATATAGCTAGCTGTATACGTAAAATGTACTGTAGTCTAACGTTGTAGCTAGTTAACCTAGCTAGCCTCAGTGCCTCTCGTTAGGAACAAAACTGGATAAATGTTTTGATGATCGCAGAGTAAAGGAATGGCTTTATGACTCATATTAATCTTGGAGTAACTATGTCTGGTGTTGTAGCTAGCTAGCTACTGTGTGTATGTGGGATGTCTCATATTCTACACCACGCTCAACCTCTTGCAGAAGATTTGTATGTACTGAAAGTCTCCTGGAGAGACATGAAGACTGATCATGAAGATGTGTAAAACATGAAGACTGAAGTGTAACCATAAAATAAACCATGTTCATCTGTAAACAAAAAGTTACAGTAGACTGGTATGCGTTTTGTTACACTTAGTCAATAATGGGGCAGACGGGCTTTTAGCAAAGATGTGAAAAGTTTGAGGGGGGCTTGAACTGTTGACCGTCTAGTGGTGTATACAGTTGTGCTGTTGAGTAGACAAGCACTGCCAGCAATAGTGAATAGGCTAGAAGAGTATATACCAACACCCCTCTCTCCCATGCCAAAGAACTGACTGCAAGGGTGTGAAAAGTTTTAGGAGCACTTGTCTTGTAGACAGTTTAGTGTATTGGTGATTTTGTTTTCTCTAGGGGCTATTGTGCTTTCATAAATACCTTTGGCTGTCCTGGCTTGTTTCAAAGTCAGATGACGTTGAGCTTATTCCAGGGTGAAAGCTTTCATCCAATGTGTTTACAGGCTCTGTACTACTAAATTCAAGGTCATCAGCAGCAGGATTCAGAGATGTGGACTCGAGTCACGTGACTTGGACTCGAGTACCACTCAGTCGCACATTTTACGACTTGAAACTTGACTTGTCAAAAATAAAAACCCTTGCCACTCGACTTCGACTTGAGCATCTATAACTTGTGATTTAACTTGGACTTGAGCTGTATGACTCAATTTGTCATCTTGCGCACAATGAAGGCCTATCTGTTCTTTATATCGGAGTGCTGCAGATTCTGTTCTATGTCTTGACCAATCAGATTCCCTGAAATCACAGGTTGCGCTCCAGGCACAATGCTCGTCATTTAGCAAAGCGTAAGCCACTCTACTGTCGTCTCGTATTTATTTAGCAAACGTGATAACACATCACTCCTGACAGACACAAGCAATAGCTCTTCACATAAATATTGCAGCAGCCTACAACTAAACTGTATGGGAAGAAAACACGATTTGTCCAGTCTGATCAACTAGGCTGCTGATAACAACTGCAGCCCGCAGCTGCATAGGCTACAGCCAATGCACCCTGTCCCCTCTGGCCAGTGTAAACAAAGTGGTAATGTTATGTAACCTATCTATAGACCATTTATTTGTATTAGGAGAAAATGTGAATATGATCAAATTTGGTTTAGGCTATATTCAAACTTGGGCTGGCTGGCTAGGCAACCTTGACCTTTTCAATACAAAATTATTAACTGAAATGAATTGAACACAATACCGATTACATAAATACACAGTGTTAGTACATTTTAATTGCAGTTGATATAGGCTTATACGATGTAAAACTGCATTATGCAAGCTCAGCCCTGTGAGCTCTACTGTCCAATTGCAGAGGTTGTGTTTGTGTAAAGAATAGTTGTAAAATATAATGAATATGAACAAGTACAAGGTTGCTGCAGTTTGACAGGGTTTTCATTCTTCCTAGGAACAGGTTTTTCAGATAGCCTAGTTGTGAAGAGCATTTGGCCAGTAACTGAAAGGTCAATAGTTCAAATCCCTAAGCTGACTAGTTAAAAAATCTGTCTTTGTGCCCTTGAGCAAGACACTTAACCCTAATTGTCCATGTAAGTCACTCTGGATAAGTGTCTGCTAAATGACTCAAATGTAAATCTGGTCTCACTGCCCATATAAAAACCTTTGCACAACTGATTAATCACTAATAGACCCTATAGAGTTAGGAAAAGCTCCAGGCCAAAGGTAAAACAATTTGCCCCACCACTCTGAAAAGCATACATTACACTTTTAAAAGACAGAGGCAAACCATAGAGAAACTGAAGGAGCTTTTTTTAAGTGAACATGAATAGGTACCAATAAGTACGTTATGATTGAAAAGCGCCACACTAGCCAGGGACAGGTTTGATAGAGCCACATAAGCACATGCTGTGTGATGCTGCAAGTCTCTTCCTGCCCTGCACAATTAATCCACTCTCCCTGGCTCAAAATATAGCATAAACTTTGTAGGCCTATCTCCCTGTTCACCCATGACTGCGTGGCCATGCATGCCTCCAACTCGATCATCAAGTTTACAGATGACACAACAGTAGTAGACTTGATCACCAACAACGACGAGACAGCCTATAGGGAGGAGGTGAGGGCACTCGGAGTGTGGTGTCATGAAAACAACCTCTCACTCAACATCAACAAAACAGAGTAGATGATCGTGGACTTCAGGAAACAACAGAGGGAGCACTCCCCTATCCACATAGATGGGACAGCAGTGAAGAAGGTGGAAAGTCTCAAGTTCCTCGGCGTACACATCATGGACAAACTAAAATGGTCCACCCACACAGACAGTGTTGTGAAGAAGGCGCAACAGCACCTCTTCAACCTCAGGAGGCTGAAGAAATTTGCCTTGTCACCTAAAAACCTCACAAACTACTACAGATGGACAATTGAGAGCATCCTGTCAGGCTGTATGACCGCCTGGTACGGCAACAGGACACCTACAGCACCCGATGTCACAGGAAGGCCAAAATTATCATCAAGGACAACAACCGACCGAGCCACTGTCTGTTCATCCCCGCTACCATCCAGAAGGCAAGATAAGAACAGATGCATCAAAGCTGGGACCGAGAGACTGAAAAATATCTTCTATCTCAAGGTCATCAGACTGTTAAACAGCCATCACTAACACTGAGAGGCTGCTGCCTACATACAGACTTGAAATCATTGGCCACTCTAACAAATGGATCAGTAGTCACTTTATTAATGCCACTTTAATAATGATGTTTAGATTTGTGTGTATTAGGTAGTTGTTGTGGAATTGTTAGATTACTTGCTAGATATCAGACATCAGTTCAACGTCTAGTTTTGATTTACATTTGGTTGTCTTACTAACATAAATTCAACATGAAATCAACAAAAAAGTGTCACAATTTCATTGGATTTAGGTTAAAAGTTGGGTTAAAAAAAATCCCTTACGTTGATTACTTTTTTATAATCATATCACGATTCCATGTTGATTCAACATC
Source organism: Oncorhynchus mykiss (assembly GCF_057628025.1). Taxonomy (NCBI): domain Eukaryota; kingdom Metazoa; phylum Chordata; class Actinopteri; order Salmoniformes; family Salmonidae; genus Oncorhynchus; species Oncorhynchus mykiss. The sequence continues at coordinate 72,232,407 of NC_143026.1, read as the reverse complement.
ATGACTTTGAATTCATATGATATGTTACGAATTACAATTAGTATGATATGTTACAAATTCCAAATCATACAATATGTTTCAAATTTGCAGTACGTATGATATGTTACGAATTCCAATATGTTGTGGCTAACATGAACATGTCTAACTTGCACCGTTATGCAATTATTAAGAGACTAGATACAAATAGCTAATCCTGGTGACCAATGTTAAAACAGTAATTTATTGAGGCAAACAGATCAGGGATGTCAAGGTGGTACCCAAGCATATGCTATGTGTACAGTGTATATAACAACTACCAATAGACCTACTACATTTTAAGCGTACAGTCAATCAAAGAATTACTCTCTAAAGCGAGGAATGCATTTACTCAATTCAACTAATATAATTTATTAGTCACAAAATAATTAGCACTCAAAAAATTACAGTGTTAATGAAATACATGAGACATTACAGAATAGTCAATTATTATCACCAATAGGCTAAACTTAATGTGGTCTTCAGTTCAGAATAATCTCTAAGAGAAAAAATGATGTGTGTGATACACAGGAGCATGCTAAAAAGTAAAATCAATAGACTGGAACAACACACCCAGATTGTAATCTAATCAACTCAATTTAATTGATAAGAGTGCACCCCTGTGTCGCTCTTCTTTGAACTATACACCATCCAACAAACAAAATAACAGTTTCCCTGTAACAATAAATCCATAGGACTTACAGTACAATAACACATATCAACATTCGTAGCTCTTTGTGGACTCTTGAAACAATCCAAACATGACAATTTCATTCACACAGTAACATTCATTTAGTCAATTTCACGTTTTCATCTGTTTTCATACCTCCTACGTTGTCCGTAATCCCATGGTTCTGTGGGAACGTTCTTCCCTGGAGAAAGCCACAGATAAGGTATGTTTGACCCCTATATAGCCCACAGATGGTCAGCCATCCCAAAATGTTCATAAAACGTGATTGAGTGGGCCTGGGCCTCGGCGCCTGCAAGTCGCCAGTTGCGAGTTTCACCTCTCATTCTTTTGTTTCTTACAAAATCGCCTTAGATCTTTCACCATTGGCATGCTAATGTTGGGTGCTGTAAACTGAGATGCTAATACATTTCATTTAATTTTATTTTCAAATATACTGTTTTTATGATGCAGCCATCTTTGATATCTTTTATGTATATCTGACTAATTTGCTAAAACCACATCTGAAGTTGCTATTGACTAATCCAATCAGATAAAATAAAATGTTACGCTCATTAAAATGTAAATTCATGTGAATTTCTCTGTGATGTGTTGGTGTACCTTCAGTTCTGTGTTTTGCTCTTACAAAGAAGAACGGAAGCATTCCTTTCTAGCTTGCTTACTTAAGGTTATGTGCACGTCTAAAGATGAAGACAATACTACCCGCCAAAAGGACATTTCTGATGTGATGCCGCTAGGTCCATGAACTGCTGGTCAGAAGATCGTCTACAGTGACTACAGTGCTGATCATCCGGTTTTGAACACTTCTGTCTGACGCAGAATCAGATGTGTTCATGGGGAGGATTATGTAAGGCGACCCAGCCCCCAAAGTGACTCTTTACACTGTATGTAAGGATTCCTCTGTGTTGTGTTAGGAATTCAAGATTCTCACCAACCCCCATTGTCACACCTCTGGGTAGCAGAGGCTCTGTTGTCTTTACAGGTCTGTCGTTCTGATATCTGACTGGAGTAAAACTTTACAGTAAATCTATTGGTCAACAACTCAGATTTTGAATCTAAACAACTCAGATGTTAAAAAAGGGTCTTTCTCTTTATTGTTGCTGACCTGCGCTGATGAGATACCTACACTGTTTATTTTTATCTCTGTAAAGACAACCATCCCACCTCAGACCGAACTTCCACACGCTCATGCAACCTGTGCGGGAAAGGGGGTCATTTTTCTAGAACCTCCCCCAGTTCCTACACTAGCAGGACAAGGGCCAACACGACCAACCCCACTAACCCAAATCCCAAACCCACTGTCCCCCACCCCCTTCACCAGACAACAACAACAAAGACCTAGACCCAGACCTTTCCACAGGGACTGCCCAACCCACCACCCAAGATGTCTCAGAAATCCTAGAAACAGCCCCCACCCCTACTGGCCCCTCCAATCCCTTCCTTGCTACCTCCACACCCTCCAAACCCCTGGTCAAAGGGGAGCCGATTTAGAAAAAGGCCATACAACCGGAAGACTCCCTCGCCTCACAACACCAGTTCTAAGACGACAACGAACTAATCTGGACAAAAATTACCAAAAGGAAAAGACCAGACAAAAAACAGACCAACAAGAGACCAGACCAGAAGAGCACCACAGAACCCAAAACCTGACGCCAGCTAACACGACCCACCAAATCCCCTACACCAGGCAGTCAGTAGGGAGGCATGTCAAGACCTGTGAACAGCCAAAAACCACCCAACAACACAAACGACCGCTAGAGGGCCTCATCCAAATATGCAATGACATGATCAGACCTGAACCCCCCAATAAGCCTTTATCATGACCCTGACAACACACTCCGAACAGAAGGACTTTCTTCAGATGGCTGTTCATGGTTGCCTACTAACAAGGGAATCCATCTAGAGATGGCACAAGGTACTGTACGTACAGAGAACTGCACCACGGAGGCACTCGCACTGAACACACCCACCAACTGTTTGTGAGTGCTCTGTGGCCAGGTGGATCTGGGCCCTGTTTCCTCCCTCTGTCTTCCAGCCTCCTCCTCCAACACCAGCCCAGGCCGATGGACAATACCCTCCACCACTCCCACCCCCCTGCTCACTCTCCCTCCCTTTCTCCTTCCTCCCTCTACGCTTATCTCTCTCACGGAACCAAAACCCGGCCATAAGCAGGAACCATTCATCACCACACCAGAAGAGGTGCGGAGGAATGACCAAAGCTCTAGACCTACGCCCGGAGCGAGCAGGTCACAGGGCAGTACCATCACTGACCTCCGGGTCTTGTGCTTCAAGGTGTGTCTGCTCACTCCTCAGGTTGTCCTTCCTCCCCTCTGCAGAGCCAACCCCAGTCCCAGTTCCAGCACCACACCCAGTCACAACACCAGAACACTGGAAGAGGCGGGGAGGAGGGGCCAAAAAACAGACATTCACCTGGAGCGAGCAGACCACAGGGGAGTGCCACAATTGACCTCCGGGTCTAGGGCTCCATTGCGTGTCTGCTTGCTCCTCAGGTTGTCCTTCCTCCCCTCTGCAGACTACCAGCACCAATCCAGATACCAGTTTCCAACACCAGACACAGCACCAGATGAGGTGCAGAGGAGGGACCAAACACCAGACCTTCACCGGAGCAAGCAGGCCACAGGGAAGTACCACCATTGACCTCTGGGTCTAGGGCTCCCTTGTGTGTCTGCTTGCTCCTCAGGTTGTCCTTCCACCCCCATATACAGATCCCGAGCCAGCACCATCCCCAGTTCCCAGTTCCTGGTTCCTGTTTTTTCCCAAGTCCCCTTTCCCAGCACCAGACCCAGCAACAACCTCTGGTTTCCAGCCCTGGTACCAGCATGATTTCCAACCCGGCCCCAACACCAACCCAGGTATTCCCGGTCCCAGCCCAACACCAGCACCAACCCTGGACACAGCACCAACCAACCACAATTACAGTACCACCTCCATCCAGCAACTGCCAGCCCAGACCCCACTGCTTCCCTAACACAAAGACCCTAACACACTATCAACCACTCCACCAGACCAAACATGACTGACTGATTGACTGACGGACTAACTAATTGATAGACTGATTATGGCTACAGTACCTGTTTTTTTATTGAATGCATTCGTTTTTTTGTGTTTTTCTCTGTTTTTCTTTTGATTCGATTAGTTTAGGTTGGATTGATTACTTATTGTTTGAAATGTTTATTATTTTGAATTTTAACCACATTTATTTGAAATGTTTACTTGAATTTTGGAACAACCAAATAAATGTAAGTGTCTCTCTCTCTCCACTCCAGGGATTCTTGGGGTACAGCCTTTCAGGCTATGACTTCTCTCTCTCTTTCCCTCTCTGATCATGCTTAGAATAATACCTGTTAATGCTTTGCATGTGATTTATGCCTTTTATGCTTTTATTTATTTTATTTATCGTATATGATTTATGCTTTGTATGTGATTTCATTCATCTTACAAAGTAATTACATTGACATTTCTTGATTGCTTATTACTGAAGCTCAACTATAGTCTCATGCATATTTGTATTATCTTTATGGAATCAGATAAACATTTGAATAGGTTTAATTGCATAGTCTTATTATGGGTCAGATGTGAGGTAAATGTAATATATATATCAAATATCACCCCACTACAGTGTTTATACCCCTTGACTTATTCCACATTTTGTTGTGTTACAGCCTGAATTAAAAATGGATTAAATATATGTATTTTCTCACCCATCTACACAACATACCCTATAATGACAAAGTGAAAACAAAATGTTTTCAAAATGCAAATTTCTTGAAAATTAAATACAGATATATCTCATTTCCATCAGTACTCACACCATTGAGTCATTACATGTTAGAGTCACCTTTAGCAGCGATTACAGCTGTGAGTCTTTTTGGGTAAGTTTCTAAGAGCTTTGCACACCTGGATTGCACAATATTTTCACATTATTCTTTATAAATGTATTCAAGATCTGTCAATTTGGATGTTGAACATTGCTAGACTCAGGTTTCAGGTAAGACCCAAGTGCAGACTTTTGAAGTAACAATGTTTATTGTGTCCCCCATCCGAGGGGTGTCCTCGGATGGGGCCACAGTGTCTCCTGACCCCTCCTGTCTCAGCCTCCAGTATTTATGCTGCAGTAGTTTATGTGTCGGGGGGCTAGGGTCAGTTTGTTATATCTGGAGTACTTCTCCTGTCCTATTCGGTGTCCTGTGTGAATCTAAGTGTGCGTTCTCTAATTCTCTCCTTCTCTCTTTCTCTCTCTCGGAGGACCTGAGCCCTAGGACCATGCCCCAGGACTACCTGACATGATGACTCCTTGCTGTCCCCAGTCCACCTGGCTGTGCTGCTGCTCCAGTTTCAACTGTTCTGCCTTATTATTATTCGACCATGCTGGTCATTTATGAACATTTGAACATCTTGGCCATGTTCTGTTATAATCTCCACCCGGCACAGCCAGAAGAGGACTGGCCACCCCACATAGCCTGGTTCCTCTCTAGGTTTCTTCCTAGGTTTTGGCCTTTCTAGGGAGTTTTTCCTAGCCACCGTGCTTCTACACCTGCATTGCTTGCTGTTTGGGGTTTTAGGCTGGGTTTATGTACAGCACTTTGAGATATCAGCTGATGTACGAAGGGCTATATAAATAAATTTGATTTATTGCAACAACAGGGGCAGGCAAACGACAGGTCAAGGCTGGCAGGGGTTGATAATCCAGAGTAGTGGGGCTAAGGTACAGGACGGCAGGCAGGCCCAGGGTCAGGTCAAGCAGAGGTCAGTAAAGCAGAGTAGGGGCAAAGGCACAGGATGGCAGGCAGGCTCAGAGTCAGGACAGGCAAGGGTCAAAACCAGGATGACGGGAAAAAGATAGACTGGGGAAAAGCAGGAGCTGAGACAAAACGCTGGTTGACTTGAACAAACAAGATGAACTGGCAACAGACAAACAGAGAACACAGGTATAAGTACCCAGGGGATAAGTGGGGAAGATGGGCGACACCTGGAGCAAGGTGGAGACATGCACAAGGACAGGTGAAACAGATCAGGGCGTGACATAGACAACCATTTTCAGATCTTGCCATAGATTTTCAAACCGATTTAAGTCAAAACTGTAACTAGGCCACTCAGGAACGTTCAATGTCTTCTTTGTAAGCAACTCTAGTCTATATTTGGCCTTGTGTTCTAGGTTATTGTCCTGCTGAATGGTGAATTTGTCTCCCAGTGTCTGTTGGAAAGCAGACTGCACCAGGCTTTCCTCTAGGAGTTTGCCTGTGCTGAGCTCTATTCCATTTATTTTTATGAAAAGAAAACTCCCTAGTCCTTGCCAATGACAAGCATACCCATAACATGATGCAGCCACCACCATGCTAGAAAATATGAAGAGTGGTACTAAGTGATGTGTTTTGTTGGATTTGCCTCAAAAATAACGTTTTGAATTCAGGACATAAAGTTAATTTCTTTGCCACGTTTTTGGAGTTTTACTTAGTGCCTTATTGCAAACAGGAAGCATGTTTTGGAATATTGTTTTTCTGTACAAGCTTCCTTCTTTTCACTCTGTCATTTAGGTTAGTACTGTGGAATAACTACAATGTTGTTGATCTGTCCTCAGTTTTCTCCTATCACAGCCATTAAACTCTGTAACTGTTTTAAAAGTCACCATTGGCCTCATGGTGAAATCCCTGAGCAGTTTCCTTCCATTTTGGCAACTGAGTTAGGAAGGATGCCTGTATCTTTGTAGTGACTGGGTGTATTGACACCATCCAAAGTGTAATTAATACCATGCTCAAAGGGATAATCAATGTCTGCCTTTTTTTTTTACCCATCTACAAATAGCTGCTCTTCTTTGAGAGCCATTGTAAAACCTCCCTTGTCTTTGTGGTTAAATCTGTGTTGAAAATTCACTGCCCAACTGAGGGACCTTACAGATAATAATATGTGTGGGGTACAGAGATAAGGTATTTGTATTTATTATGGATCCCCTTTAGCTTCTGTCAGGGCAGCAGCTACTCCTCCTGGGGTTCGGAAAAATTAAGGCAGTTATACAATCTTAAAAACATTAAAATACATTCATAACAGAACACACTGAGTTCGTGCCCTCAGGACCCTACTCCACTACCACATATCTACAACACAAAATCCATGTGTATGTGTGTGTATAGCGCGTATGTTATCATGTTTGTGTATCCGTGTATCTGCGCCTATGTTTGTGTTGTTTCACAGTCCTCGCTGTTCCATAAGCTGTTTTTATTTGTTTAAAATAAAAAATTCTGATTCTACTGCTTGCATCAGTTACCTGATGTGGAATAGAGTTCCATGTAGTCATGGCTCTATGTAGTACTGTGCGCCTCCCATAGTCTGTTCTGGACTGTTAAGAGACCTCTGGTGGCAATGACCATCTTAGCTACTGTTGTATCAATTTGTTTTGACCATGGCGGTTTACAATCCAGGGTTACTCCAAGCAGTTTAGTCACCTCAACTTGCTCAATTTCCACATTATTTATTACAATATTTAGTTTAGGTTTTGTGTTTAGTGAATGATTTGTCGCAAATACAATGCTCTAGTTTAAAAAATATTTAGGACTAACTTATTCCTTTCCACCCATTCTGAAACTAACTGCAGCTCTTTGTTAAGTGTCACAGTCATTTCAGTCGCTATAGTAGCTGACGTGTATAGTGTTGAGTCATCTGACATACATAGACACGCTGGCTTTACTCAAAACAAGTGTCATGTCATTAGTAAAGATATAAAAAAGTAAGGGGCCTAGACAGCTTCCCTGGGAGTGAAATTCCTGATTCTACCTGGATTATGTTGGAGAGGCTTCCATTAAAGAACACCCTCTGTGTTCTGTTAGACGGGTAACTCTTTATCCACAATATAGCAGGGGGTGTAAAGCCATAGCACACATTTTTGTCCAGCAGCAGACTATGGTTGATAATGTTTAGAGCCGCACTGAAATGTTAGAAAACAGCCTCCAAAATCTTTTTATCATCAATTTCTATCAGCCAATCATTAGTCATCTGCGTAAGTGATGTGCTTGTTGAATGTCTGTCACGAATATTACCGAAGGTGGCTCCCCTTCTTGTTCGGGTGGCGCTCGGCGGTTGTCGTCGCCGGTCTACTAGCTGCCACCGATCCTTTGTTCTGTGTTCGTTTGGTTTTGTCTAATTGGTTTCACCTGTTCCTTGTTTGGTTGTTAGGGTGGGGTTATTTAAGTTAGTTTAGCCCGCTTCTGTTTGTGCGGGCTTGTTCATCTGTATTTGTGAGAGTGGTTAGTGTTTTGTTGGGTTTTCTCGCTGTCCTAGTATTTCACAATAGGGTACTATTTTGTTTTGTAGTTACACCTGTGTTGGGTATACTATTTTGTTACTGTGATTTTTTTGGACATTAAAGCGTGTTTTTTCCCGCATCCTTTGCTCTCTGTGCCTGACTCCACACCCATTCACTCATTGAGCGTTACAATGTCCTTCCCTATAAGTGTGCTGAAAGTCTGTTGTCAATTTTTCTACTGTAAAACAGGCTGATTGGTTGGCTATTTGAGCCAGTAAAGGGGGATGTACTATTCTTAGGCAGCAGAATTAGTTCGGCTTCACTCCAGGCCTGAGGGCACTCACTTTCTAATAGGCTTAAATTGAAGATTGCATGGCCAATAGGAGTGGCACTATTGTCCACTATTATCCTCGGTAATTTTCCATCCAAGTTGTCAGAACCCGGTGGCTTATCATTGTTGATAGACAACAATATTTTTTTCACCTTTTCCACACTCACTATACTGAATTCAAATGGACAATTCTTGTGTTTTATAAATTGGTCAGATATACTTGGATGTGTAGTGTAAGCGTTTGTTGCTGGCATGTCTTGCACACGTTTGCTAATCTTGCCAATTAAAAAAAATATTAAAGTAGATGGCAATATCAGTTGTTTTTGTGATGAATCTGATTCAATGAATGATGGAGTTGAGTTTGCCTTTTTTCCCTAAATTTAATTGAAGGTGCTCCAAAGCTTTTTACTATCATTCTTTATGTAATTTATCTTTGTTTCATAGTGTAGATTCTTCTTCTTTTTATTCAGTTTGGTCACATAATTTCTCAATTTGCAGTACGTTTGAAAAAATGATTGTCATTCAACAATCATGTTAAGCACTATTGCACCCAGTGAGCCCAGTGAGTCCATGCATCTTATTATGTGACTTGTTAAGCACATTTGTACTCCTGAACTTATTTAGGCTTGCCATAAGGGTTTGAATACTTATTGTCTCAAGACATTTCAGCTTTTCATTTTTTATTAATTTGTAAAAATATTCAAAAAACATAATTCCACTTCAAAATTCTGGGGTATTGTATGTAGGCCAGTGACAAAAAAATCTCAATTTAATCAATTTTAAATTCAGGCTGTAACAGAACAACACCTGGAAAATTCAAGGGGTGTAAATACTTTCTGAAGCCACTGTATGTCTAGTCTATGAGATCAGGCTGGCAAAGCACGGCCATTTCTCTAGACTGTTTTCTGTAGGCGGAATGAAAACAACTTGACCCAGTTAAACATCTTTCTATCAAAAGTACTCAATGTACTTTACCTCTTTCTAGGTAAATAAAATAGCCTCAAGTGTTACTGTTGTATCCAAAGAATTGTAAAGATTTTTAAAAAATTGATATACATTACTATATAGTAAGTACCAGTATAAATGTAACTGCTTTCCTAAGAACATCATCACAAAGGATTCAATATACACACTTATTTAGTATGTTTTCCTATCAAGGTTCTGTTGAACTCGTTTGAGCAAACAAACTCCATGCCTAGAGAAGGTAAAGGGAAAGAGAGTGGTAGAGAAAGCGAGAGCGAAAGAGAGGGGGGAGAGAGAGAGGGAGAGAGAGAGGGAGAGAGCAAGATAGAGGAAGATAGCAAGGTAGAGAGAGTGAATAGAAAGCGAGCAAGATCAAGAACGAGTGTAGAGGAGAGAGAGGAAGGGAGGCTCTGATAAAATTTGTCAGCCGAGCTGGTTTACTAGCGACGGTTTATTGATTGTGTACTAATTGATGGCCGTCATAGGTTATAAAACATGCCATGGTGCTGCCTTGGAAGAGAGGCGTCTCTACTGTGCAGGCATGCTGCTGGTGTGATTGATCTCCTATAGTCACATGCTACAACCATTACAAGCCTAACCCGCAACACCTTAACATAAAAAAAACAAGTAACAACAAAATACTGCTTTGTTGAGTGAACCAGGCAGATAAATACAGTATATATAGATTGTTTTTAATGAATTCAAGATTGGTATCCCTTGGTAACACTTTGTCATAAACATTTGCATGACACTGTGCACATTTTCTCTAAACCTTGAAGCTCAAAAACAACATTTTAATTTCCAGACAAACATGAGCTGTGTTCGAATACTAACTGCACTAAACGTACTATTTGTGACGTGACTTTTTTTATTTTTTTTATTTTTATTTCACCTTTATTTAACCAGGTAGGCTAGTTGAGAACAAGTTCTCATTTGCAACTGCGACCTGGCCAAGATAAGGCATAGCAGTGTGAACAGACAACACAGAGTTACACATGGAATAAACAAGTAACAAGTCAATAACACAGTAGAAAAAAAGGGGAGTCTATATATACATTGTGTGCAAAAGGCATGAGAAGGTAGGCAAATAATTACAATTATGCAGATTAACACTGGAGTGATAAATGATCAGATGGTTATGTACAGGTAGAGATTGGTGTGCAAAAGAGCAGAAAAATAAAAATAAATAAATAAAAACAGTATGGGGATGAGGTAGGTGAAAATGGGTGGGCTGTTTACCAATAGACTATGTACAGCTGCAGCGATCGGTTAGCTGCTCGGATAGCAGATGTTTGAAGTTGGTGAGGGAGATAAAAGTCTCCAACTTCAGCGATTTTTGCAATTCGTTCCAGTCACAGGCAGCAGAGAACTGGAACGAAAGGCGGCCAAATGAGGTGTTGGCTTTAGGGATGATCAGTGAGATACACCTGCTGGAGCGCGTGCTACGGATGGGTGTTGCCATCGTAACCAGTGAGCTGAGATAAGGCGGAGCTTTACCTAGCATGGACTTGTAGATGACCTGGAGCCAGTGGGTCTGGCGACGAATATGTAGCGAGGGCCAGCCGACTAGAGCATACAAGTCGCAGTGGTGGGTGGTATAAGGTGCTTTAGTGACAAAACGGATGGCACTGTGATAAACTGCATCCAGTTTGCTGAGTAGAGTGTTGGAAGCAATTTTGTAGATGACGTCGCCGAAGTCGAGGATCGGTAGTATAGTCAGTTTTACTAGGGTAAGTTTGGCGGCGTGAGTGAAGGAGGCTTTGTTGCGGAATAGAAAGCCGACTCTTGATTTGATTTTCGATTGGAGATGTTTGATATGGGTCTGGAAGGAGAGTTTAGAGTCTAGCCAGACACCTAGGTACTTATAGATGTCCACATATTCAAGGTCGGAACCATCCAGGGTGGTGATGCTGGTCAGGCGTGCGGGTGCAGGCAGCGAACGGTTGAAAAGCATGCATTTGGTTTTACTAGCGTTTAAGAGCAGTTGGAGGCCACGGAAGGAGTGCTGTATGGCATTGAAGCTCGTTTGGAGGTTAGATAGCACAGTGTCCAAGGACGGGCCGGAAGTATATAGAATGGTGTCGTCTGCGTAGAGGTGGATCAGGGAGTCGCCCGCAGCATGAGAAACATCATTGATATATACAGAGAAAAGAGTCGGCCCGAGAATTGAACCCTGTGGCACCCCCATAGAGACTGCCAGAGGACCGGACAGCATGCCCTCCGATTTGACACACTGAACTCTGTCTGCAAAGTAATTGGTGAACCAGGCAAGGCAGTCATCCGAAAAACCGAGGCTACTGAGTCTGCCGATAAGAATACGGTGATTGACAGAGTCGAAAGCCTTGGCAAGGTCTATGAAGACGGCTGCACAGTACTGTCTTTTATCGATGGCGGTTATGATATCGTTTAGTACCTTGAGCGTGGCTGAGGTACACCCGTGACCGGCTCGGAAACCAGATTGCACAGCGGAGAAGGTACGGTGGGATTCAAGATGGTCAGTGACCTGTTTGTTGACTTGGCTTTCGAAGACCTTAGATAGGCAGGGCAGGATGGATATAGGTCTGTAACAGTTTGGGTCCAGGGTGTCGCCCCCTTTGAAGAGGGGGATGACTGCGGCAGCTTTCCAATCCTTGGGGATCTCAGACGATATGAAAGAGAGGTTGAACAGGCTGGTAATAGGGGTTGCGACAATGGCGGCGGATAGTTTCAGGAATAGAGGGTCCAGATTGTCCAGCCCAGCTGATTTGTACGGGTCCAGGTTTTGCAGCTCTTTCAGGACATCTGCTATCTGGATTTGGGTAAAGGAGAACCTGGAGAGGCTTGGGCGAGTAGCTGCGGGGGGGGGGGAGCTGTTGTCCGAGGTTGGAGTAGCCAGGCGGAAGGCATGGCCAGCCGTTGAGAAATGCTTGTTGAAGTTTTCGATAATCATGGATTTATCGGTGGTGACCATGTTACCTAGTCTCAGTGCAGTGGGCAGCTGGGAGGAGGTGCTCTTGTTCTCCATGGACTTCACAGTGTCCCAGAACTTTTTGGAGTTGGAGCTACAGGATGCAAACTTCTGCCTGAAGAAGTTGGCTTTAGCTTTCCTGACTGACTGTGTGTATTGGTTCCTGACTTCCCTGAACAGTTGCATATCGCGGGGACTATTCGATGTTAGCGCAGTCCGCCACAGGATGTTTTTGTGCTGGTCGAGGGCAGTCAGGTCTGGAGTGAACCAGGGGCTATATCTGTTCTTAGTTCTGCATTTTTTGAACGGAGCATGCTTATCTAAAATGGTGAGGAAGTTACTTTTAAAGAAAGACCAGGCATCCTCAACTGACGGGATGAGGTCAATGTCCTTCCAGGATACCCGGGCCAGGTCGATTAGAAAGGCCTGCTCACAGAAGTGTTTTAGGGAGCGTTTGACAGTGATGAGGGGTGGTCGTTTGACTGCGGCTCCGTAGCGGATACAGGCAATGAGGCAGTGATCGCTGAGATCCTGGTTGTAGACAGCGGAGGTGTATTTGGAGGGCCAGTTGGTCAGGATGACGTCAATGAGGGTGCCCTTGTTTACAGAGTTAGGGTTGTACCTGGTGGGTTCCTTGATGATTTGAGTGAGATTGAGGGCATCTAGCTTAGATTGTAGGACTGCCGGGGTGTTAAGCATATCCCAGTTTAGGTCACCTAACAGAACAAACTCTGAAGCTAGATGGGGGGCGATCAATTCACAAATGGTGTCCAGGGCACAGCTGGGAGCTGAGGGGGGTCGGTAGCAGGCGGCAACAGTGAGAGACTTATTTCTGGAGAGAGTAATTTTCAAAATTAGTAGTTCGAACTGTTTGGGTATGGACCTGGAGAGTATGACATTACTTTGCAGGCTATCTCTGCAGTAGACTGCAACTCCTCCCCCTTTGGCAGTTCTATCTTGACGGAAGATGTTATAGTTGGGTATGGAAATCTCAGAATTTTTGGTGGCCTTCCTGAGCCAGGATTCAGACACGGCAAGGACATCAGGGTTAGCAGAGTGTGCTAGAGCAGTGAGTAAGACACACTTAGGGAGGAGGCTTCTGATGTTGACATGCATGAAACCAAGGCTTTTTCGATCACAGAAGTCAACAAATGAGGGTGCCTGGGGACATGCAGGGCCTGGGTTTACCTCCACATCACCCGCGGAACAGAGAAGGAGTAGTATGAGGGTGCGGCTGAAGGCTATCAAAACTGGTCGCCTAGGGCGTTGGGGACAGAGAATAAGAGGAGCAGGTTTCTGGGCATGGTAGAATATATTCAGGGCATAATGCGCAAACAGGGGTATGGTGGGGTGCGGGTACAGCGGAGGTAAGCCCAGGCACTGGGTGATGATGAGAGAGGTTGTATCTCTGGACATGCTGGTTGTAATGGGTGAGGTCACCGCATGTGTGGGGGGTGGGACAAAGGAGGTATCAGGGGTATAAAGAGTGGAACTAGGGGCTCCATTGTAAACTAAAACAATGATAACTAACCTGCACAACAGTATACAAGGCATATTGACATTTGAGAGAGACATACAGCAAGGCATACAGTAATCACAGGTGTTGAATTGGGAGAGCTAGCTAAAACAGTAGGTGAGACAACAACAGCTAATCAGCTAGCACAACAACAGCAGGTAGAATGGCGATAGATTAGGCAGAGAGGGTCGGATTAACTACACACAGAGCCTAAATGCGGCTGGGGCCGACAGATAAAACATAAACAAGCAGAATGGATTACCGTGAATTAATGGACAGTCCAGCCTGCATCAGCTATGTAGCCAAGTGATCAGTGTCCAAGGGGCAGCGGTGGATGGGGCAGGGAAGCTGGACTGGCGAGTGTTATCCAGGTTAGAAAACTAACAATGACTAAATAGCTTGTAGCCAGTTAGCTGGTTAGCTTCTGAAGGTTCTTGAGTGTGTTCTAAAAATGTAAAGATAATAGCGGTTCCGTATCACATTGGGTGAGGCAGGTTACCGGAAGGTATAAACAAATTAAAAATCGAAAAGGGATAGAAAGTAAATATGGGATTAGTGAGTGTTTGGGACGCGGCGATTCAGATGGTTAGCAGGCCTGTGCTAACAAGCTAACAGTTAGTAGACGGTGCTAAACACGGTAGCAGTTAGCGGACCGGGCTAAACAAGCTAGCAGTTAGCAGGCCGAATTTGCAAGCAAGGAGATAGCAAGGGCTAGAGAGTTAGCCTTTGGGGACGTCGCGATGGGGGGAGTCTGTTTATTCCTCTTCATGCGGTGACATCAATGGACCGGTCGTGGGTCTGGATATTGTAGCCCAGGAGCTCAAAATGTTCCGTTTGCGATGGGAATCCGGGGGTGAAAAATAAAATAAAATAATAGATAGGTCCGTTATGCTCTGGTTAGAGTCGCGTTGTTCGAACTGGCGAGAGCTTTCCGAGCTAAAGGTTAGCTGATGACCGGTTAGCTGACCGGTTAGCTGAAGACCGCTAGCAATGTTTTGCTGAAGCTGGTAGTTAGTTGGCTAGTTGGCTAGCTTCAGTTGAGGGGTTCCAGATCCGAAGTAAATATAAATACTTTAGGAAAAAAGCTACGTTGGGTGAGGCGGGTTGCAGGAGAGTATTTAGAAGAAGTTGAGGTTCAGCAAAAAGTTTTAAAGATATGTGAAGAAAAAAACGAAAACGAAACGAAAACAAACGATATATACAAGGAACACGACAACACGTCCTACTGCTACGCCATCTTGGAACTTATGCTTATTGGTCATAGTATGGATATAGTTAGTATTTCAAAAGTTCCTGGATGTCGTTCTAAATTTGCCAAAAAACAAAGTATACATGCAGTGGACACTTTTTCTGTATTCTTAGGACACATAATGTAATTCTTCAGAAAATGGATTTGGCTTCACAACATTTTCAGATTTTAAGAAAATGCGTAAAATATGCAGCCAAAGTCTGACAAGAGTGGATACAAATTAATTTAACTAATTATGACAAATGTTGAACAATGTAATAAAGTAATAACTTTTCAAATAAGTTACGATACACATTATGTTGGCTGACAATTTGTTAGCTACACTATCCTTATGAATCGCATAGCATTACACCAGTACCGGTATGTTAGCTAACGTTAGTTGGCTACTAATACATCGAACTTGCCAAGCAGTATATTAACTATCTGCTATCTATCTAACTACCAAATGTTTATTGGCTTGATTATTTATTTAGCTAAGTGGTATAGTCATTGTGCATTTTATTGGACATGGTTCATTCTGGCTATATACTACGATTTCAGAGAACTCTCACGCAAAATATCCCGTTGAATATGGCCGGTGTCAGTAAACATTGGCAAAAAAAAGCATCATTAAATTGTTGCCAGCAACACAGTTACAGTCATACCAGCTCTGATAGGGTGAGTAAAATGGTAAGAGTGAGGTGTTCTCTCATTTGTGTCTGGAAGTAGCTAGCCCACATTAACCAGTTAGCTTGGGTCCTTGACCGTCGTTGAACGCTCGGATCAACCCTACTTATCAGCCAGAGCATCCAGGGTGTGTGCTCTGAACGCTCCGAACGGACAATCTGACAACGCCCAGAGCACACTCTGGCACGCCAGACTGAATTTACAAACACAACAGAAATTGTAAAATGTTTAGCTAGTCATTTGTTATGCTAACAAGCTAGCCAGAGGTTGCATAGCAACAGCCTCAACTTCCGATAGACAGACAAAGCTCTAGTACGCTCAGCTGAAATGATACAGTTTGTTTACAGTATACTAAAATGAACTAATTGTATATAGTATGTAGTATATACTCATTAAGTATGTCGTATGGGTATGGGTATTTGAACACAGCTATGGTTTTGTTTTACAGATAAAAGGATGTCCTGGGGCTGTGAATACTAGTGAAAAAATCATCAGAATTCTTGTCCAGTTCTGATACATATACAAATCTCCAGGCAAGACACTCCACGTGTGATTAATCTTGTATGGAGAAAGTGAACTATGATCACTCGCTGCACCCTATTCTACTGTGTAATCTTGTCTGTGAAGAATAGCTCAGTAGGCAGCCTGTGTGTGTTTGTGAGAATGTGATTGATATAAATAGATGTGAATGCCTGATGAGGGGAAAAGAATAGGATGGAGAAGAACAGAACGCACTTGACCCTCTCAACTAGGGGTTTTCTTCGCAATAAGGGTAAATAAAAAACATTTGTCTATGGATGTCGAGCCACAAAGGTATTGAGATGAAATGGAATGAGATTGGAATTGAAATCATTAAATCGATGTTAAGCAGAAGTCCATTCTCTGATATTATGCCTTTCTTTAATGGCTAATAATCCTGGATAATGTTCCGGGATTCTTCCGATGGCATTGAGGAGTACACCACATCAGTCACTGGCTTCATCAATAAGTGCATCGATGACGTCGTCCCCATAGTGACTGTACGTACATACACCAACCAGAAGCCATGGATTACAGACAACATCTGCACTGAGCTAAAGAGAAGAGCTGCTGCTATCAAGGAGCGGGACAACCCGGAAGCTTATAAGAAATCCTGCTATGCCCTCCGACAAACCATCAAACAGGCAAAGCATCAATACAGGATTAAGATAGAATCGTACTACACTGGCTCCGATGCTCATTGGATCTGGCAGGGCTCGCAAACTCTTACAGTCTACAAAGGGAAGCACAGCCGAGAGCTGCCCAGTGACACGAGCCCACCAGAGGAGCTAAATTGCTTCTATCTCACTTTGAGGAAAGTAACACTGTTCCGTACGACTGTGTGATCAAGCTTTCCGAAGCCGATGTGAGTAAGACCTTTAAACAGGTCAACATTCACAAGGCCGCAGGTCCAGACGTATTACCAGGACATGTACTTTGAGCATGTGCTGACCAACTGGCAAGTGTCCTCACTGACATTTTCAACCTCGCCCTGTCTGAGTCTGTAATAGCAACATGTTTCAAGCAGACCACCATAGTCCCTGTGCCCAAGAACACTAAGGTAACCTGCCTAAATGACTACCGACCCATAGCACTCATGTCTGTAGCCATGAAGTGCTTTGAAAGGCTGGTCATGGCTCACATCAACACCATAATCCCAGAAATCCTAGACCCATTCCAATTTGCATACCGCCCCAACAGATCCACAGATGATGCAATCTCTATTGCACTCCACACTGCCCTTTCCCACCTGGACAAAAGGAACACCTATGCGAGAATGCTATTCATTGACTACAGCTCAGCATTCAACACCATTAGTGCTCAGTCCCCTCCTGTACTCCGTGTTCACTCATGACTGCATGGTCAGGCACGACTCCAACACCATCATTAAGTTTGCCGATGACACAACAGCGGTAGGCCTGATCACCGACAACAACGAGACAACCTATAGGGAGGAGGTCAGAGACCTGACCGTGTGGTTCAAGGACAACAACTTTTCCCTCAACGTGATCAAGGCAAAGGAGAGGATTGTGGACTACAGGAAAAGGAGGACCAAGCACGCCACCGTTCTCATCGACGGGGCTATTAGTGGAGCAGGTTGAGAGCTTCAAGTTCCTTGGTGTCCACATCACCAACAAACTAACATGGTCCAAGCACACCAAGACAGTGGTGAAGAGGGCACGACAAAACCTATTCCCCCTCAGGAGACTGAAAAGATTTGGCATGGGTCCTCAGATACTCAAAAGGTTCTACAGCTGCATCATACCTGCATCACTACCTGGTATGGCAACTGCTCGGCCTCCGACTGCAAGGCACTACAGAGGGAAGTGAGTACGGCCCAGTACATCACTGGGGCCAAGCTGCCTGCCATCCAGGACCTCTTTACCAGGCGGTGTCAGAGGAACGCCTTAAAAATTGTCAAAGACTCCAGCCACCTTAGTCATAGACTGATCTCTCTGCTACCGTACAGCAAGCAGTACCAGAGCGCCAAGTCTCGGTCCAAGAGCTGAATGTCTAATCAAATGGCTACCCAGACTACCCCCCCCCCCCCCTCTTTTACGCTGCTGCTACTTACTGTCAATATCTATGCATACTCACTTAAATAACTCTACCTACATGTACATATTACCTTAATTACCTCGACTAACCGGTGCCCCCGGACATTGACTCTGTACCGGTACCCCCTGTATATAGCCTCGCTATTGTTATTTTACTCCTGCTCTTTAATTATTTGTTACTTTTTTTGTGTGTGTTATTTTTCTAAAAACTACATTGTTGGTTAAGGGCTTGTAAGTAAGCATTTCACTGTAAGGTCTACTACACCAGTTGTTTTCCGCGCATGTGACAAATAAAATGTGATTTGATTTGATTTAATAATTGCTGAGTCACAGGCTGTGCTATAAAGACGGACTATCTCTCTAGAGTTCAAGTGAAACATAGTCTACTCTACATTACAGTATAATGTGTAGGAGTGAGGAGGAATATGACATTGGGAGAATCTCAATTGCATACTCTTCGCCTCCTCTCTCCTCCTTCTCAAAACCCAATGGAGGAAAAGGTCAGAGGGGAGGGCCCTGTGGCTCTCTCATCCAATGGGTTTTAAGAAGGCGAGGAGAGAGGATGCGAGGAGTATGCAATTGAGATCCTCCCACTATGCTGTGTCATCAACTTCAGCTTTTATGTCATAACTGAGTGACTGACAGCCACCTACGTGCAGAGAGAACAGACCGTTCTAGAACACTTCCATTCCAACAGATAGACATGGTCCCATGACTCCCTGTGTGTGAACATCCCTGGGGTGCCCCTGTCTGTGCAGTGTGACAGCACACTGGCTAATTTGAGTCAATGGTAATCAGGGTCTGCTCAAACGCCTCCAAATCTATTCTGCTATATCCAGGCCCTCTCGTTAGAGAAGATGAGAAAATAGCTAGGAAAACTTTACAAAGTCAGGGGATAGTACGCCACAGTACTAAAGACAATAATTAACCCTTTACACTCATGGGAATTGGCCTATATGGATAGGGCTAAATTGAAATGTTTCTTACAGAAGAAATGTGAAATGCATAACCCTGGTAACAATTGAAAGGGAACAGTTTCAAGAGTATCAGAAAATTATTAGACCAAAGGTGAGGACACATCAGTTCACCTGACACAAGACTGAATCCAAACATTACACAAACATTTTCTGTGCATTTTACATTTACTGTACTTTTTGCCGCATTTGTTGATAACGAAATCAGAAAATACTCTGGATACATTCAGTAACAAAATATTCCTGGAAAATGTGTGGTAGGTGAAACATAAGACAAATGACAAAAAAAGACAAAAAAATGACAAGGACTAACTGGTGTATCCAAGTCACCACACACCACTCCAAACTGTGCACAGTTCCTAAGTCATTTCAATGCACTTGTATGGCTCAAGGAAAGAGCCTTCAACTATAAGGTCATTTTTTTGCTCTCCTAGCTGTGTTGTTGAGGAACTAGAGCAAGAACACTTAATAGTATTTTTATTTGGAACACAACCATGCATCCCCACCATCACACAATTACTGTTGTTGTTTACACAATCCAAAAACGGTCCATTGAAAATCCCAATCTGGGTCAGGTGGGCATCATTTGAAAGCCTGTTATATTGCCAACATGAGCTAAGTTATAAAATAAGATATTACAGTTAGGCTCTCACAATGAAATTCAGGGAAACAAATCATTGCGCGCATAGAATGAAGTCATGAGTGCATTCAGGTCGCGGGAAATTTTCTTCACAATAGACAAAGATAGGCTCATTCTATTCAGAACAATATGGACCCAAAAGGCTGAAACGTTGGATGTCTACCCATTCTAAGGACTTAAGCTTGGTGATTTTGTAAGGTCCCCCATGAGTGACAGAACACTGAGACAATCACGGCGCAAAGCTCCTATTTTTTGCTGGCCCACCCGACCACCACAGAAAGCACTGAGCTAGGCTGAAACACCTGCATTTTGGAGCTCTCTTACTCAAGGAAACAAAAAAGAGACCATGTTTGTATGTGGCTTTATTAACTCAATTATATATATACGTATATATATTTTTTGCTAAGCGATCACAGGGATGCTGGCCCATGTTGACTCCAATACTTTGTGTCTAGTTGGCTAGATGTCCTTTGGGTGGTGGACCATTCTTGATACACACAGGAAACTGTTGAGCGTGAAAAACACAGTAGTTTCGCAGTTCTTGACACAAACCAGTGCGTCTGGTACCTACTAACATGCCCAGTTCAAAGGCACTTATATCTTTTGTCTTGCCCATTCACCCTCTGAATAGCACACATACACAATCCATATCTCAATTGTCTCAAGGCTTAAAAATCCCTCTTTAACCTGTCTCCTCCCATTCATCTACACTGATTGAATTGGATTTAACAAGTGACATCAATAAGGGATCACAGTTTTCACTTGCATTCACCTGGTCAGTCTATGTCACAGCAGGTGTTCTTAATGTTTTGTACACTCAATGTTTTGTACACACATGAGTTTTATGATATGGAAATGTGAGTGTACATTTGGGCTCACGGTTGTTTGGCTTGCTTGTATGACATCAAAGTGGTATTTATTATAATCCTCACTGTCTCATGTTTCGAAAAGTATCCTCTTAATTTTCAGAATTTGGGCCTTCTGAGTGGTGCAGCGGAAACTACAGGCAACTACAGACCCTGGTTTGTTCCCAAGCTGTGTCACAACCGGCCGTGAACGGGAGTCACATAGTGCGGCGCACATTTGACCCAACATCGTCCGGGTCAGGGGATTGGCCCAAGGTGTAGGGCGTCATTGTAAATAAGAATTTGTTCCTAACTGACTTGCCTAATTAAATAAAGGTTAAATAAAATTGAATTTTTTTAAAAATTCCCTCACTCAGACAACCAAAAATTTGCAAAAGTTTTGTGAGGGTTGGGGGTGACTTCTTGTCACGCAAGTTGGTCATGTTCAGAATGGCTGTCAATCAAAACCCATACAGCGCTGTGAAGCTCAGAGCCAGAGCTCTGGCGTCATGTATAGCATGTTACTGTACAGGCATATCTGCCATTTTCAACCAGTATACGGGGTACGAGTGTAAAGGCTTACCATGTTTACAAAATGCACTCAATTCACGATGTAAGGATCAATAAAATGCCTCAAAACACACTTATCTTTGCAATAGCATGCATGACTAAAGAAGGGAGAGCATTCCCGAATGAAAATGTATTAAATCCATTATGAGTAATTGGGCTTTTAATAGTGATAATTAAGGCTGCTTGTTTCTCTGGAGTTCTACCACTACTTGCCAGTGCATGAGTTTCCTTACAGTATAACAGTGAGCCTGCTATTTCTATTGAGCAGGATACTGTAAAAGCACAGTATTAGGTATTGGTATTTTTGGTTCCGTTTTCATAAAACAGGAGGATCAGGAAGATTTCACACATGTGAAATAGCGTAGATGAATAAAAATGCACCCATTGACAGAGATACAAAGCTTATTATGCTAATTAAATCATATGTTTCTCTCTGTTTGGTAATCGGAATTCATGAGTTTTCTGAACAAGATTTTCCTTCACAGCACCGCTGTAATTCAGACACATACGGATTCTAAACCACAACACTGATACCATGGCTGTAAACTCACCGACACATCCAAATGATTTACTAGGAGCTTTTCCACATTTCAAGACAGATGTACGCAAAACAAACAAATGAATCACTCTTCCTCACAGTTTCTATTTTCTGCAATTTATACATCCTATGTCAAGGCTATTAAATTGAGCAGAGTGAATTTGAGAGATACCTTGTGTAGATAATACTCCTCCACATGGGCAATAGCGTAACCTCTCTCTGGACAGATTGAGCTAGTAGCAGTACAGAATGGATCTAACAGCCCAGCATCTATGGACTATTTCCAATCTGAATCCCCACAGCTGAATTCTGCATTGACAAACACCTGTTTTAATCAGAAGCGACTTCTCTGAAAGGATTACAAGTTAGTCTGCTTTTCTAAATGGATTTTCCATCAGAATACTATCAGACTGTCAATGTTTATTTAAGTAACTTATGAGCGAGAGCGAGAGAGAGAGCGAGAGAGAGTCATTTGAATCCTAAGGATGCAGCTTTAATCAGTTGTGAAACTTGGTGTACTTTGCCACTAGATATAAAAATGCATGCATCAGTATATCTGCATATTTCAGGCGACATTTACAAATAATGGATAATGGATTTGCTTGTCAATTGTAATTTAAATTATGCCACTGTGGTCTATTCATGAACGCCAGCAGGGAGAGACTTTTATGGCAAACAATATTTCCGATAACATCAGCTCTGGCACAAAAATCTTTGTGATCTAATCATTCCCGGTTTGTTTGTCCATGGATAAGGTTGAAAACTCACTGGGCACAACATACAGTGAATCAATTCAGACACAATCTCTTGTTCACTGGTAAAATGCAATAGATGGGAACTTTAAAGTGGATTATTAAGGCTTAACAGGGTTTAGCACAGCCTATCTTCGATAGGAATCTAGAAGCAGACAGACAGCACATTTATTGTGTTGCCCCAGTGTCCACAGAGCACAATCACAGCAACAGATAAAAGTAACTTGGTTCCTGTGGGAGACCCATGGCACTGAAGAACAAACAGCCTTGTGGACTCCATGAGAAATTGTTGGTTATATCCCGATTACCAAATATATGGTCATTTTAGACACAGACTGCAAGTGGTGGATTAAATGTCCCACAACAAACACCTGTCCCCATACCTAAAACTCAACTATGTAGGATTCCAGAGACGGTTGGTGGATGATTCTACTTTGAAGGAATATTTGACGAGGGTTACACTGCTCCTATTTCATTTCAGCAATGGCCAATCCAGGTCGCAGTTGTAAATGAGAACTTGTTCTCAACTCGCCTACCTGGTTAAATAAAGGTGAAATAAATAAATAAAAATCTGCTGCGAAGCTTCAGTTTAAAATACTATTTAGAACGAAACATAAACATCGCTACAACAATACCCGATTAAATTATGAAAGTTTCTCAATTTATTTTGTATGCTTGGCTCCGTAATCCCCAAATGAGTATCTATTGTATTATAATTGGTGCCAAAGCACCCATTCCAAACACATAAACACAGTGGAATCTCTGCTTTGAGGACAGCTGCAAAGTAAGATAAGTAGAAAGTGTTACCGCGCTAGCAAAAACATGATTTATTATGTCTCAAAATATTGAGACTGGTGAGCCTACCTGGTGCTTCAGAGTGCTACTTGAAAAGATGAATAGTGTGACTGGCGCTATTCACAGACTCAGCGGAAGCTGAATGAGCAGTAAGGACAAAGAGACACAGAGCACAAGGATGCATGTGTGTGGCATGATGAGCAACCAAAACACACTGGAGTTAGCAGCTCTTCCCATGAACACATTACACAAAAGATGTAGAAGAAACACTAGTTTGCAGTTTCACACATCCTAGTTTTGCTGTTAACTATTGCTACTGAAGCTGATGTTTCACTTACTCCATCCTTGAAATTGTAGCCTCTAATTAGTCAATGGCAATTAGCAAACGCCAGCCATATAGAGACGACCTGGCAACATTGTTTTGATGGGATTCATTTCAATCAGCATGCTAATAAGGACAGTTATATTCCCTTTCTCTGATTGGCAGTCTACTGTTACCATAAGTCATTAAAATTTTCTGAAGGAACAGACACAGGAACACATTATTTTACCTTTATTTAACTAGGCAAGTCAGTTAAGAACAAATTCTTATTTTCAATGTCGGCCTAGGAACAGTGGGTTAACTGCCTGTTCAGGGGCAGAACAACAGATTTGTACCTTGCCAGCTCGGGGATTTGCAACCTTCCGGTTACTAGACCAACGCTCTAACCACTAGGCTACCCTGCCGCCCCAGGTAGTATGTATGAAGGAGTGAAATAGTAGTTGCTTTTGCTGATCACAATTGGCCCAGCATCGTCAAGGGTTTGGCCGGGGTAGGCCGTCATTGTAAATATGAATTTGTTCTGAACTGACTTGCCTAGCTAAATAAAGGTTAAATAAAAATATAAAGATGCCAGAGGGCAAAAACAAAGTCGTAATCAGGAGAGTGTAAGACCAAAAACAAACAGCAGAGTCAACAGTCCACAAAAAAAGTTACATTAGCGTATCTGGGACACAAATCACTTAGGAAATCTGCCGTAATTTAAAAATAACTATGTTTTCCTTTTTATCTGGCTTCATTCACTAATTTCAGGAAGAAAGAGAAATATATTGCTGTGTGTAGAGTAGAGGTCATTTCATCTCTGTGAGATATACCCTTCTGTTTGATTAAGCTCTATGCTGCCATGGCAGGTCTGCTTGCTTTTATTACTCCCCAAATGTCACAAGTGGACTGGCATTTAGGTTCATTAACAGGATTATGGCAAGAGGAGAAATAATGGAGCATTCTGCCATGAGAGTCCACCCTCTGACCCCCATGTAGCTTCCCTTACCAAGAACAATAGAATACTGACAATGTTTAAATAAGTTAGCCTTTTCAACACTCCTCCATCACAAGGTACAATTATTCAGGGTAGCAACCAGCAGATGGACTACCCGTTTGAATTATATTAGGTTTTATTTTCATCCAGAGAGAAAAAAACGAAATCGAAAATACTATAATTTACAAGGCATCTCAGGTTGAAGCAATGGATTTTGACCACTTGATCGATCATCTCTACTTTTCTGTGAGGATTCCTCATGTCCTCAAAGATAATAATATGTTGTAACACTGTCTATTTTCTGAATCACCTGTGGAAAAGATAGGATATAAAACACAATACAGATTGGCCAGTGTAAAGGAGAGAATGTGGAGGGATAATATAGCATTGTACCTTCTGGATGTCTGAGGTGAGTTGGAGCAGTGAGGGAGAGGCAGTGGAGCGCAGGGTCTCCGTCCCCCTGACAGGACTGTGGAGGCTGACGTAGGCTACAGCCCTGCTCTGCAGCACCACCCGGTTCTCCTGCAACAACACAACACAACATGCTGATTAAGCTTTCGAATTCAATACAATATCATACAATACAATACATAGCTAGGATCTGTGCAACATCTGAATCCTCATCAAGGAGTTCACATCTCCTAGGAAAATCAAGGCCGGGAATGTGTACAGAATAGTAAATGACAAACTAATTGGTTTGATACACATTATGTCTGACATTGGTACCCCTCTGCATAAGCTGTATATTGAAGCAAACAGGAAATAGCACATCATAGCCTATACATTGGTTGAGATGGTGCTCCGCAGAATTATTATAGAAAATGCCCATGGCAACGTTTTTATAATAATCTTGCTATATCTAGTACATGACTTTGAATATTAAACTCAATAGTCCTCATTGCACTCTGAGATATAGTAACTGCCAGGAGAATGTTATTAATGCTTGGCTGCAGCTACTGCCTTCCAATCTTTCCCTTAGAATCTCCAACATGATTTGTTGGAGACGTACGAGAGTCAAGAGCTGTTTTTGTGTTATTTTTTTCCCTTTCCATTGCTTGAAGCCTTGAGGGCTGACAGAAAGCCCTGTTTTCTCCTGTGGTGCAGAGCTGAAGTGAACACAGAGTGAGTAAATACAGTAGCTTTGACCTCCTATTAAACCAGATGATGTTGCTTCACCAGGGAAAAACACATACAGCACTCCTTTGGTACAGTAATAAACACACTGATACACGTGTGTATATAGTACATAAATACACTGATACATATCTGTATAGAGTACATAAACAACCTGATACACATGTGTATACAGTAAATATAGCAGGTACAGTATATAAGCGCTATAGAGTAATTCCATGATAAGACTCGGGTTCACAGAAGAGAGACAGGGGATTCATGCAGGTTTACCTCTCCCCACTCAAAGGAGCCGATGTTGCCGAGCGCTGATCCCCCCCATGAGCAGAAGACAGTGGTGCGGTCGGGTTCCCAGCCTCTCCGGGCCTGCTTGGTCACCGAGGTGATGATCTGAGTCATCATGGCAGAGCCGCCGCGCCAATCAGCTGCTGTCCCTTTATGCCAGCTGTCATGGCGACTGCCCACCAGCACATATCGATCTGTGCACAGACAGAGGAGAGGGACACACCCAGAGGACAGAACACACACACCCACACACAAACACAAGGGTTGAGACTCTGTCTGACTGTCTGTTTAGTAAAGACTAAAACTTGTGTGCGTGAATAAAAGAGATTGCTCGCGGCCATGTTTTACACAAAGAGGAGTTGTCGTGATGGATTTCTTTATTTGGACTTTATTTGGATTAAGTTTTAGAGGCAGAAAAGGTCTGAAAATCAACTAAAATGTTGCCAGGATATTGTGTAGGAGAAGTAGCAAGATATGCTGTATTCTGTCCTTCTTGGGTAAGAAGAGTGTAGGTGGGAGGCATTTGAAAGTGTACAAGAGTTGTGAAAGACAGATGAGTAAAAAGTAAAAGTGTTGTTGACCAACAACACAAACAAAATAAAACAGGCATCCCACTGGGCACACACCGGTTAAATCAACGTTTTTTAAACGTAATTTGTCTACGTATTGTGACGTGCAATCAATGTGGAAAATAAATTGGATTTGAAAAAAGTAATCAACCAATACTGTTTTCATCTAATTTCAACCAGTGTTGTAAAAATGTAAATAAACATTGGTTTATATGTAAACATTGGTAAAACATAAGACAATATCAAAAGGTAAAAGTTTATTATTAATATCATGAATTTGTCATCCTATTTACAAGGCTAAAGGTGTTATACTTCTAAACTTCCAAAGATCAAATCAAACATGGAAGATTTATAGTATACCCAGCTTCACGAGGAAATAATGGTGTCCTTTATTGGGCAAATCAGATGTCAACGTAGCCTAAATAAACCCAACCTCACTCCGAATTTAGTTTCACATACATCTTGTGTAACAAAAGTTAGAGGAATTACTTTCAACTATTCAATGCTATTTAGATAATCTACGCAAATGAGTATGGAAGCTAGTCAATGTCTAAATCTGTTTAGTAATTTTCATGGGGCATTTAGACAGGTAGGTGTCCTGGCATGATACATTCTGGTGAAGGGAAGGGAAGATATTAAAGGCTTGCTTTGCACCAGGGACTTTATTGAAATCATCCTAAAGGCACCAACGCAGGACCGTCATTAAAAGGCCATTTCCAGGAGCTAAATGACCTGTGTCTGGGCCAGCCAGGATGGCGATGGCAGACATTGTTTTATAGAAGCAGTTTTTCACAACAGACAAAAAAGCTGTTTCAGCACCCGGAGGTTCCATTTTCCTCCACACACACTTCCTGAGTTGGTTCTCTCTGCAGGAAACAAAGAGGGCACGGTGGGGAGGACTAATCGCATAAGCAGTTATCTTGGAGATTATAATTTGGAGTGTGCCCGTATTCATGCTTAGTCTGTGAGTCTTACAAGATTGCTTCCTCTTGTTATTAAAGGTGGCTGAGATAAGGCAACTACTTCCGTATCGCCATGATTGCATAATGTTCAAAGTCATTATGGATGTAACGTGGTCTTTGTGCACTCAGCTGTGAACATTTTTTTATTTCTATTTACCTGGATTGGTCTTTCCTCTCAAGTATCCACACACATTGTTTACTGTCTTGTATATTGAGTGGGTCCCAATAGTTAGTTGTATCTTCCTCCTCTCTGTAAAATAATAAGACAAAGATAGGCCTTAGATCATCCATCCCCATCCCTCTGAGGACAACAACAAACAACATATTGTCTTCCAATTTTTTTAATAAAAAAAAAAATGTTATTTTATATTCCTCCTCCTGTATACACTTGTTTCATCCCTCAGCCAGGTAAGGAAATTAATATCACTCTTACTGGCCAACATACACACATAACCCTAATTATAATTATAATTATAACCCTAAACCTAACCCCTAAGCCTAAAACCCAAAAGGATAGTATTGTTATACCACACACACACACGCACGCACGCACGCACGCACACACACACACACACACACACACACACACACACACACACACACACACACACACACACACACGAAGCAGGTAAGTGGGTTATACAAGATGATATTTTTTGTAATCATTGAAGGGCAGCGGGGAGAGTGTGTAGTGCCACTGACCCCCAGGAGGGCTTAGTGAAGGGAGTGTGTTTGTTCTTCTAACATACTGAATCAGCACATAATTTACTTTTACACAGATTTCTACAGTACATGTACAAAAAGTATACTTTAAGCCAGCTATAGGCAATATGCTTTGGTTCCATCAATGCTTATATTTCTATCTGCTCAGGTCTTGCTGTGTGTCCGTGGCTCTTACGGTCATGCTAAAATGTCTGTCACCCTATCAAACTTTGTGCCCAAGGACCAAAACAGAAGGGATTAAAGTCAAATCCAGACTGACACAGTTTGGTTGTACTTTAAAAGTAGAAGTATACAGAGCAGTTGAAGGGTTGGTGCAGAGAGGAAAATCACCCAGAGGCCTTCATAAAGAATATGAAGACTCCTTTACATTTCCTCTGGAGTCTGAGATTCTTGCCAATTAAGGAACAAAGGGTCAGGGTGTGGGCGTGAATATATATACACCAGGAGATGAAAGGCAACCCGGTGTCCTGGAAGAGCACCCTCCCCTTCCTCTCTCCTCTCGTCCCCTTCCATTCCTCTCCTTTCTGCTCCTCTCCTGTCCTCTTCTTTCCTCTTTCCTCTCCTCCCTCTCTTCTCCCCTCCTCAGAGCAGCTTTCTGTGACATTGCACCTTGGGAGTTCAAAGGGGAGCCTCTCTGTGTTGAGGATGTGGTCTCTCCGCAGGTAGGAAGGCGATGCAGAATTGAACATTCTGTTTAAAGAAAGGCTCCCAGATAGCATCCAGATGTGTTGGCCCTAGGGTGTACAGTACAGACACAGACTTTTTTATTAGGCTGCTTGGATGCAAAAATCACAGGGAAATAAAGATGAAGTGCCAGTGAAGATGTAATCCCCGGAAACAAATAGTGATGGAGGGGCCCAGTATATACTGTTTAGTTGACAGAGCATTTTCCCCCTCTATGAGTCATTTAATTCTGTATAAAAATTCAGTGGACTTCTCACGGGCACACTTTCCCATTTATCACTTTTGACAACAGCACAAATGACTTTGGCTAAAGAGCAGAAGATGAACACATAGCTTTACAGAAGTATATTAAAACTGTGCCATGTAGGTATAGGGCTTTCACTACCGGGTAGCAGAAGGTATTAGGTTGCTTGAAATCATGTTTATATGGTACTATTTACATTTAAATCTAGTCAATTGTCACAAATAGTCCGGGTATCCATTTGATGACCTGTTCAGGAGTCTTATGGCTTGGGGGTAAAAACTTTGAGAAGCCTTTTTGTCCTAGTCTTGGCACTCCGGTACCGCTTGCCATGCAGTAGTAGAGAGAACAGTCTATGACTGGGGTGGCTGGGGTCTTTGACAATTTTTAGGGCCTTCCTCTGACACCACCTGGTATAGAGGTCCTGGATGGCAGGCAGCTTAGCTCCAGTGATGTACTGGGCCTTGCGCACTACCCTCTGTAGTGCCTTCTGGTCAGAGGCCGAGCAATTGCCGTACCAGGCAGTGATCGCACCAGTCAGGATGCTCTCGATATGGCAGCTGTAGAACCTTTTGAGGATCTCAGGATCCAAGCCAAATCTTTTTAGTTTCCTGAGGGGGAATAGGCTTTGTCGTGCCCTCTTCACAACTGTCTTGGTGTGTTTTGGCCATTCTAGTTTGTTGTTAATGTGGACACCAAGGAACTTGAAGCTCTCAACCTGCTCCACTACAGCCCCATCAATGAGAATGGGGGTGTGCTCGGACCTCCTTTTCCTGTAGTCCACAATCATCTCCTTAGTCTTGGTTACATTGATAGGTTGTTATTCTGGCACCACAAGTCAGTTAAGAAGAAATTCTTATTTTCAATGACGGTCTAGGAAACAGTGGGTTAACTGCCTTGTTCAGGGGCAGAACAACAGATTTTCAACTTGTCAGCTCGGGGATTCAAACTTGCAACCTTTTGGTTACTAGTCCAGTGCTCTAACTACTAAGCTACCCTGCCACTCCTGGTTTTGAACCTAGCAGGTCCAAAAGAAAGTCAAATTCAGGAACCATCAACAGATAATACAGCACCATACAATACAATACTATACAAAATGCATGTAATCACATCAAAATTGTATTTGTCACATGCTTCGTGAACAACAGGTGTAGACAAACAGTGAAATGCTTTCTTACGGGCCCTTCCCAACAATACAGAGAGAAAAAAAATGAAATAATAGAAAAAATTGAAACCAAGGAATAAATACACTTTGAGTAACAATAACTTGGATATATACACGTGGTACCAGTACCGGGTCGATGAGCAGAGGTACGAGGTAATTGAGGTAGATGGGTGCATATAGGCAGTGTCGTAAAGTACTTAACCCTTGTGTTGTCTTAAGCGTCAAAAATGACCCGCCACTATGTTTAACAGCAAAACCCCCTGAAATTTGATGACTTTTCCTAGAATGACCCCAACATTAGAAAAAGTGAAACATCGCCTTTGTTCATATTTCTGTGAAAGCTGTACACCATCAGGGTACAAAGATTGTCTTAGGGTCATTTTTGACCCGGCAGTTCTAAGATAATTTACACACCACAAAAACCACAAAGACACGCACGCACGCACACACACACGCACACACACACACACACACACACACACACACACACACACACACACACACACACACACACACACACACACACACACACACACACACACACACACACACACACACACACACACACACACACAAGATCTGGCCTGCTAGCTACCTAGAGCTACTTGGAATAGCTACCCTGCTACCCTACTAATCCATGACTGATCTATCGACGTCACCGTACAAAGAGGCAAAAATAGACTTACCTCCATCGCGACGTCCCCCAAAGGCCCTTCTGCTAACTTGCTATCCCCGGTCTGCTAACTTGTTAGACCCGGTCTGCTAACTGCTAGCTTGCTTCCCCGTTCTGCTAACTGCTTGCTTGTTAACCCCGGTCTGCTAACTGCTAGCTTGCTAGCCCCGGTCTGCTAACTGCTAGCTTGCTAGCCCCGGTCTGCTAACTGCTAGCTTGTTAGCCCCGGCCTGCTAACTGTCTGAATCGCCGTGTCCCCAGCCAGCCCAACCACTCACTGGACCCATATGATCATTTGGCTAAGCATGCTTCTCTCTAAAATCAATATGCCTCGCCCATTACTGTCCTGGTTAGTGATTACTGTCTTATTTCACTGTAGAGCCTCCAGCCCTGCTCAATATGCCTTAACCAACCATGTTGTTCCACCTCCTACATGTGCGATGACATCACCTGGTTTAAACATCTCTAGAGACTATATCTCTCTCATCGTTACTCAATGCCTAGGTTTATCTCCAATGCACTCACATCCTACCTTACCTTTGTCTGTACACTATGCCTTGAATCTATGATATCATGCCCAGAAACCTACTCCTTTCACTTTCTGTTCTGAACGTGACAGACGGCCAGTTCGTATAGCCTTTAGCCGTACCCTTATCCTACTTCTCCTCTGTTCTTCTGGTGATGTAGAGGTGAATCCAGGTCCTGCAGTGCCTAGATCCACTCCCACTCCCCAAGTGCTCTCATTTGTTGACTTCTGTAACCATAAAAGCCTTGATTTCATACATGTTAACAATAGAAGCCTACTCCCTAAGTTTGTTTTACTCACTGGTTTAGCACACTCTGCCAAACCTGATGTCTTAGCTGTGTCTAAATCCTAGCTTAAGAAAACCACCAAAAACCCTGAAATTTTCTATAAAATTTTCTGCCAAGATAGAACTGCCGAAGGGGCGGTGTTGCAATCTACTGCAAAGATAGCCTGCAGACTTTTGTCTTACTATCCAGGTCTGTACCCAAACAATTTGAACTTCTACTTCTAAAAATGCACCTTTCCAGAAACAAGTCTCTCACTGTTGCCGCTTGCTATAGACCACCCTCTGCCCCCAGCTCTGCCCTCGACACCATATGAGAATTGATTGCCCCTCATCTATCTTCTGAGCTCGTGCTACTAGGTGACCTAAAATGGGACATGCTTAACACCCCAGCCATCCTACAATCAAAGCTTGATGCCCTCAATCTCACACAAATGATCAATGAACCTACCAGGTACAACCCCACATCCGTAAACACGGACACCCTCATAGATATCATCCTAACTAACTCGCCCTCCAAATACACCTCTGCTGTTTTCAATCAAGATCTCAGCGATCACTGCCTCATTGCCTGCATCCGTAATGGGTCTTCGGTCAAACGACCACCCCTCATCACTGTCAAATGCTCCCTAAAACACTTCTGCGAGCAGGCCTTTCTAATCGACCTGGCCGGGGTACCCTGGAATGACATTGACCTCATCCCGTCAGTAGAGCATGCCTGGTTATTCTTTAAAAGTGCCTTCCTCACCATCTTAAATAAGCATGCCCCATTCAAAAATTGTAGAACTAGGAATAGATATAGTCCTTGGTTCACTCCAGACCTGTCTGCCCTTGACCAGCACAAAAACATCCTGTGGCGTTCTGCATTAGCATTGAAAAGGCCCAGTGAAATGCAACTTTTCAGGGAAGTTAGGAACAAATATACACAGGCAGTTAGGAAAGCTAAGGCTAGCTTTTTCGAACAGAAATTTGCATCCTGTAGTACAAACTCAAAAAAGTTCTGGGACACTGTAAAGTCCATGGAGAATAAGAACACCTCCTCCCAGCTGCCCACTGCTCTGAGGCTAAGAAACACTGTTACAACCGATAAATCCACTATAATTGAGAATTTCAATAAGCATTTCTCTACGGCTGGCCATGCTTTCCACCTGGCTACCCCTATCCCGGTCAACTGCCCGGCACCCTCCACAGCAACCAGCCCAAGCCCCCACCATTTCTCCTTCACCCAAATCCAGATAGCTGATGTTCTGAAAGAGCGGAAAAATCTGGACTCCTACAAATCAGCCGGGCTAGACAATCTGGACCCTCTCTTTCTAAAATTATCTGCAGAAATTGTTGCAACCCCTATTACTAGAAAGTTCAACCTTTCTTTCGTATCGTCTGAGACTCCCAAAGATTGGAAAGCTGACGCGGTCATCCCCCTCTTCAAAGGGGGTGACACTCTAGACACAAACTGCTACAGACCTATATCTATCCTACCCTGTCTTTCTAAGGTCTTCGAAAGCCAAGTTAAAACAGATTACCGACCATTTCGAATCCCACGGTACCTTCTCCGCTATACAATTTGGATTCAGAGCTAATCATGGGTGCACCTCAGCCAAGCTCAAGGTCCAAAACAATATCATAACTGCCACCGAAAAGAGACATTACTGTGCAGCCATATTCATCGACCTGGCCAAGGCTTTCGACTCTGTCAATCATCACATTCTTATTGGCAGACTCGACAGCCTTGGTTTCTCAAATGATTGCCTCGCCTGGTTTACTAACTACTTCTCTAATAGAGTTCAGTGTGTCAAATCGGAGGGCCTGTTGTCCGGACCTCTGTCAGTCTCTATGTGGGTGCCACAAGGTTCAATTCTCGGGCCGACTCTCTTCTCTGTATACATCAATGATGTCGCTCTTGCTGCTGGTGATTCTCTGATCCACATCTACGCAGACGACACCATTCTGTATACTTCTGGCCCCTCTTTGGACACTGTGTTAACTAACCTCCAGACGAGCTTCAATGCCATACAACTCTCCTTCTGTGGCCTCCAACTGCCCTTAAATGCAAGTAAAACTAAATGCATGCTATTTAATCGATCACTGCCCAGACCTGCCCGCCCATCCAGCATCACTACTCTGGACGGCTCTGACTTAGAATACGTGGACAACTACAAATACCTAGGTGTCTGGTTAGACTGTAAACTCTCCTTCCAGACTCACAATAAGCACCTCCAATCCAAAATTAAATCTAGAATCGGCTTCCTATATCACAACAAAGCATCCTTCACTCATGCTGCCAAACATACCCTCGTAAATCTGACCATCCTACCGATCCTCGACTTCGGTGATGTCATCTATAAAATAGCCTCCAACACTCTACTCAACAAATTGGTTGCAGTCTATCACAGTGCCATCCGTTTTGTCACCAAAGCCCCATATACTACCCACCACTGCGACCTGTACGCTCTCGTTGGTTGGCCCTCGCTTCATACTTGTCGACAAACCACTGGCTACAGGTTGTCTTCAAGTCTCTGCTAGGTAAAGCCCCGCCTTATCTCAGCTCACTGGTCACCATAGCAGCACCCACTCGTAGCACGCGCTCCAGCAGGTATATCTCACTGGTCAACCCCAAAGCCAATTCCTACTTTGGTCGCCTTTCCTTCCAGTTCTCTGCTTCCAATGACTGGAACGAACTGCAAAAATCTCTCCCTCACATACTGTATCTCCCTCACTAGCTTTAAGCACCAACTGTCAGAGCAGCTCACAGATCACTGCACCTGTACATAGCCCATCTGTAAACAGCCCATCTATCTTCCTCATCCCCATACTGTATTTATTTATTTATCTTGCTCCTTTGCACCCCAGTATCTATACTTGCACATTCATCCTCTGCACATCTACCATTCCAGTGTTTAACTGCTATATTGTAATTACTTCGCCACCATGGCCTATTTAATGCCTAACTCCCTTATCTTCCCTCATTTGCACTCACTGTATATAGACTTTTCTTTTATTTTTTTCTACTGTATTATTGACTGTATGTTTTGTTTATTCCATGTGTAACTCTGTGTTGTTGTATGTGTCGAATTGCTATGCTTTATCTTGGCAAGGTCACAGTTGCAGATGACAACTTGTTCTCAACTAGCCTACCTGGTTAAATAAAGGTGAAATAAAAACACACAAACACACACACACACACACACACACAATGAGAAATTGAGATTATGTGTGCTACTGATTGAACTCAGGCAAAACTAAAACTTTCTTGTGTGTGTGCAGTATCTCCCCTCCACGTCCCCACACATGACTCAAGTTCACAGTCAAAATAAAAACTATTTCTAACAAAATAAACAACATTTATGACAAAATACAAATGTATTGAAAGCATTGTTTACTAATGGGGAATGCAGTCAGAGGCTATAAAGGTGATGCAGATGACAGTCCCCCCAGTTCTCTCTTTGCTGAAGCCATGAGTGCGTATTTCAGTGCCCAGTGTAGATTCGATTTTTTCAGATGTCCAGGAGGAACAAGAGAACAATGATTTAGAAGAGGAGGATGTATCTGAAGAAGAAGATGGTGAAGAATACAACCCAGAGCACGATGCATCATCTTCAGATGAAGAAGAAATCCCCCAAGCTGAAAGAGAGACATTTTTGTCAAAGAACAGCAAAATAACATGGTTCTCGTCACCACATGACAACCAGGGCAGGATGGCAGCACAAAATGTCATAAGGATGACACCAGGGCCCACAGGACATGCAGTTTCCCATGCTCAAGACATTGCCTCAACATTGTACAAGTTCATCACACCAGTCATCAAAAAAATTATATTGGAAATGACACATTTCCGTAAATCTGGAGACAACTGGAAAAGGATGGATGAGATTGACCTGCGTGCCTACATAGGGCTACATAATCTTAGCGGGTGTGCATAGGTCCCGAGGCGAGGCTACATGTAGTCTCTGGGATGCAGAGAGTGAAATGGCGATTTTCCGTGCCACGATGCCACTGAAAGTCTTTCACACTTTCTCAAGAATGCTACGATTTGATAACTGTCAAGACCAGCAAGACATGTGAGAGACAAACTGGCTGCCATAAGAGAGGTCTGGGAGAAGTGGGTGGAGCATCTGCCATACCTCTACCACCCTGGGCCTGAAGTAACAGTGGATGAGCAACTGGTTCCATTCAGAGGTTCCATTCATTTTTTTTATAGCTGTAATGTAAGTGATTTTCACTGTTAATTTGATTATTTATTGCTGTAATTTTATTGATTTATGTGATTGTTTTCTGTGACACTGATACTAACTACTGATCTCTTGTCAAAAGGTTGTTGTCCTTTCCGGCAGTATATGCCCAGCAAGCCAGCAAAATATGGCATCAAGATATGGGTGACCTGTGACGCACAATCCAGCTAAACTCGGAAGATGCAAGTCTACACAGGGAAGCCAACCAGTGGAGGCCCGGAGAAGAACCAGGGGATGCGGGTTGTGCTTGATGTGACAGATGGACTGAGGAGGCACAATGTCAGTGTGACAATTTCTTCACCTCTTATGAACTTAGCCAGCAGCTCCTGAAGAGGAAGATCACCATGGTTGGCACAGTTAGAAAGAACAAGCCTGAGCTCCCCCTGCACTCCTCGCAACAAGGGGGAGAGAGGCCTTCTCATCAAAGTTTGCCTTCACCTCCACCGCCACTCATTTCTTACCTCCCAAAGAGGAACAAAAATGTGGTCCTCCTGAGCACACTGCACAAAATGGCTGAGATCAGTGATCATGAGGACAGGAAGCCAGCCATCATCCTGGACTACAACCACAACAAAGGAGGCGTGGACAACTGGACAAGGTGATTGGAACTTACAGCTGCAGGAGGATGACTGCCCGCTGGCCCCTGGTCATCTTCCATAACATCATTGATGTGTCCTTATACAATGCCTTCGTGATATGGAACAAGATCAACCCTACCTGGATGCCTGAAAAACAGATCAAGAGGAGAGTGTTCCTGGAGCAGCTGGGAAAGGCACTTGTAACCCCACACATTCAAAGAAGGGAGCGCCTCCCCCGCACAGCAGCCTCTGCAGCGCTTGTGAAAGCTGTTCAGGGGGCTGAATCTTACCCTGATCCACCTGAGGCTGCAGCTGGGCCAGGCAAGAGGAGGAGATGCCAATTCTGCCCCTCAAAAAAGGACTGTAAAACAAATACTATGTGCTGCACATGTGAGAAATACATCTGAAAAGTCCATGTACACAGACTTGCATACTGTCCTACATGTGCAAATTAGAGTTGATTGATTTATTTTATTTATATTTATTGTTGTTGTTTATATACCTTGTGTGTGGGGGCAATGGTTTAAAAAATGGGAGAAGACTAGTATTTTGTAGTTGAATTCCTCCTTGTACAGTATATAAGAATATATCACTATGTTGCCAAAAAAGTTGAAGTCTGTTATTGTTTCCCTTCAATTAAATGCAATTCAAAACTACTTTCTGCACATTTCTGATACTTTCTTAGGCTGTACAAGGGCTATCTCTTGCTAAAACAATTATGTTTACACCTATGCAATACCTTTAGCAATAATAATAGTAATGATAAACCTTTACTTTAGTAGAGTTATGTGTTTTCTTTTATTTCAACAGGTGTGTTGTAATAAAAATGAGTTGTGTCCACTGATTAAATGCAGTCTTTCTGCATTGTGAAGAGGGAAAACCCCGATATTCACAAAGTTTGTGATAAATGACAGGTATTTTCTTCATGCAAAATTCAATTAAGCTGCTTTATTTCAGGGGTTTAGTGAAGGCGGGTCATTTTTTACCCTTGGGACAAGGGGAGTATGCAGAATGTTAAGACTACACAAGGGTTAAGTAGAAATATACTTTTAAGTACTACGTAAGTTGTTTTTTGCGGGTACCCGTACTTTACTTTACGATTTATATTTTCAACAACTTCTACTTTTACTTCACTACATTCCTAAAGAAAATAATGTACTTTTTTACTTCATACATTTTCCCTGACACCAAAAATTACTTTTTTGAATGCTTAGCAGGACAGGAAAATGGTCAAATTCACACACTTATCAAGACAACATTCCTGGTCCTTCCAAATACCTCTGGTCTGGCAGACTCACTGAACACAAATGCATCCTTTGAAAATTATGTCTGAGTGTTGGAGTGTGCCCCTGCCTATTCGTACATTTTAAAAACAAGAAAATGGTACCATCTGCTTTGCTTAATATAAGGAATTTAAATGATTTTTACCTTTACTTTTGATACTTAAGTATATTTTATTAATTACATTTACTTTTGATATTTAAGTATATTTAAAACCAAATACTTTTAGACTTTTACTAAAGTAGTATTTTACTGGGTAACTTTTACTTGAGTAACTTCCTATTAAGATATCAGTACTTTTATTCAAACATGAAAATTGGGTACTTTTTCCACCACTGCATATAGGTAGGGGTAAAGTGACGAGGCAACAGGATTTATACTAAAAAGCAGCATATGTGATGAGTCAAGAGTGCAAAAAGGGTCAATATACAAAGTGTTTTATGGCAAATATACTTCATACATCAACCACAACTGATGGTTTTAAATGTATTTACCAGAAAATCAAAATGTATATGTCACTTTGTTCTTTTCTTCACAGAGCTTAATCAGTAGAGGAGGGAAACCAATATGGACTGGCCTACTTGCACCTAGCAATCAATAGCTTTGTAATTAAAGGCCCCAGAGTGTTTCTATAAAGCTATTTCAAATAGGTTTTTGCAGCCGAGCTGTAATTGCTCTGAAAATCTGTTACACTTATGGCATTCGTTTGGGGCCTGGGAGAGCTGGGTATATGCGGCAGAAAGTGGTGATTCACTGAAATCACAATTCGTCTGGGCTTCTTCTTTTGGTATCAAATTCTTTATGGTGAATAAAAGAGAGATGAAATCGCCCAGCCAGTTCTATCTACAGAGGGACAAAATACACACAATAATGAATAAGTCCCTTTCAAATGCATTGAGTGGTGTGCTGCTCCCTTCAATGGTGTGAACATTGCATTATCCGCTCCGGAGCGGCTGGAGAGCGCTGAGAGAGGCATGACGTCACCTGGACACAGGTAGGTAGAACCATTAAACCTCCCAGGGCCTCGCAGTTAATGTCTTGTTTCCATGGAGCAGAGCTGCATGCAATTAGAGAATGGCCAAGCAATACAGTGAGCCTTAATTGAATGGGAATTAAAAAAAAGAGGAGTCAGACAGAGGGAAACAAATGATTTGAAATCTCTGGAGTGGTCAGTGCTTTAGCCGAAATCGATGGAGAACAGATTACCAGTGCTCCCCTGTTTGATCAAACTAATGGAACATTGCTGCGGTCCGTTTCAGGGCTTGGCATTAGGAGGTCATGCTTGGGAGGCTTGTAAGCGGCCCTGAAAAGGTGCACATCTGGGACACCCCTCCCTTTGAGGGATCGATAGCAACCATGTTGTGGCCACTGGTATTTTTGGCCCCATTGATTGTCAGTGTGTGGCGGTGCGGCTCGGTGAGTCCGTGTCTGCAGCATGACAGGGGATGCCTGCCTGCCGTGGAGGGTGCTGTTCCAGTTAGTAATCAGGGGGGTTTGTACACATGGAAAAATGTGAAGTGACTGGTGCAGACAGCCTCACCCAGCCAGGCATACATCTAAAGAAACCTCTCCTCTTAACCCCTTCAGCTCCTCCATGCCTTACTGTCAACAGCAGGACAGGGGTCCTCTCAGAGACGATGCACACCATAATTTGCCACATTTAGTGTTTTAATATACTGGATATCAAGGGTGAATTGACAAGATTGCAAAACCCATCCATGCACATACTCCAACATACAGACGCACGGACACACGGACACAGACACACACATTCACTTCTGACTGTCTGGTGAAATCCTTGGCAGATGCCTTTCTGCCTTTGGAGGTGATTCAAAAGAGCAGAACGTAGAGTCATCCAAGACAACAGCAGAAGTGCCTCATAATCACCCCGATAGCATGAGTGTTTACCTTCTTTATTATGACTTTGGCAAGGGATTTGACTTAGTCAGTTTTCCTTCATTTTGTCATTGGAGCCAAAATCCTCTACTGTCTATCAACCAGAGACAACTGCACTGCAGCACTTGCTAGCTAGGTCTCCTGGGTGATGATGCAAAGATAAGAGGGGATTTTCAGCCAATAGCATGAATTAGAGCCTAATACCTACCATTAAAAAAATAGTTAATGCAACTGCTTTCTCCTCCTGGAGAGGGTCTGGTGTTGCTGTGATGGGGATATAAAGCACCCTTCCATTTTACTCTAAATGTCCTTTTAAATATTTACCTCATTTTACCTCAACTGACTTTTGAAGAGCATGATGACACTGCAAAGTGAATGGTTATTCTTTATTCTGTTAATGGGTGTAAACCTGGCAGGGCGTTTACAGCTTGCTGTATTCCAGGTAAACAATTACAGGTATAATTGCCTATTAACATCTGAAGTGACAAAGAGCTGTTCAATCAAAGGGCTCGTGTTGACTTTTGATGAGTGACAGTAAAAGGAACATAGGTGATACAAATCAAATCAAAGTTTATTTGTCACGTGCGCTGAATACAACAGGTGTAGTAGACCTTACAGTGAAATGCTTACTTACAGGCTCTAACCAATAGTGCAAAAAAGGTATTGGGTGAACAATAGGTAAGTAAAGAAATAAAACAACAGTAAAAAGACAGGCTATATACAGTAGCAAGGCTATAAAAGTAGCGAGGCTACATACAGACACCAGTTGGTCAGCCCAATTGAGGTAGTATGTACATGAATGTATAGTTAAAGTGACCATGCTTTATGATAAACAGAGTGTAGCAGCAGCGTAAAAAGAGGGGTTGAGGGGGGACACACACAATGCAAATAGTCCGGGTAGCCATTTGATTACCTGTTCAGGAGTCTTATGGCTTGGGGGTAAAAACTGTTGAGAACCCTTTTTGTCCTAGACTTGGCACTCCGGTACCGCTTGCCATGCAGTTGTAGAGAGAACAGTCTATGACTGGGGTG
The DNA here is from genome assembly GCF_057628025.1 of Oncorhynchus mykiss. Taxonomy (NCBI): domain Eukaryota; kingdom Metazoa; phylum Chordata; class Actinopteri; order Salmoniformes; family Salmonidae; genus Oncorhynchus; species Oncorhynchus mykiss. Next base: position 72,191,528 of record NC_143026.1, on the reverse strand, counting down.
GCTGGGGTCTTTGACAATTTTTAGGGCCTTCCTCTGACACCGCCGCCTGATATAGAGGTCCTGGATGGCAGGCAGCTTAGCTCCAGTGATATACTGGGCCGTACGCACTACCCTCTGCAGTGCCTTGCGGTCAGAGGCCGAGCAATTGCCGTACCAGGCAGTGATGCCACTAGCTCTCGATGTTGTAGCTGTAGAACCTTCTGAGGATCTCAGGACCCATGCCAAATCTTTTTAGTTCCCTGAGGGGGAATAGGCTTTGTTGTGCCCTCTTCATGACTGTCTTGGTGTGTTTTGACCATTCTAGTTTGTTGTTGCTGTGGACACCAAGGAACTTGAAGCTCTCAAACTGCCCCAATTAGAGGTACTGTATTAGAGGTACTTTACATTATAGGAGATAAGAGGTCACCACGTTGAATGGAAATTAGACACAATATACATTTTAAATATATTTTCAGATTAAAAACATATTCTCAATATGAACCATGACCTTTCACTGAAGACCCTCACATTTAAATCCAATGATACACTTACCAATAGTTTTCCTGATTTTACATTTTTATGGACCAGATTCCTTAAATGTAACCTCTGAGGTGCCTGGGCACTTTAATGCACTCCGCTAGTCATCCACTCATGGATTCAGCTAAATCCCAGGGGCATAGCATGAGTGAGGCTGATTGACAACTGTAATGGTCTTGGAACATATATATTATCAAGACGAGCATAACCATGAGATCACGTTGAGGATCGCTGTAATTCACAGGGCCATAACAACCCACTCTGCAGTGTATTCCCTCTTTCCTCCATGGAACGTATATCAGAGAACATAATTTGATCGCCACATACCTAGCTACTCCTGCAATTGGAATGAAGGGCCGGCCAATGTTTTCTAATAGCTTGGCTGTGTCTCCTTCTTGAGCTCAATGGCTCATTATATCATAATAGATGATTAATGTAATGACTGGGAGAAGACTCCTACTGCACCTGACACATTTATCCTCCTCCTGTCCATCCAGACAGGGACTCTTGACTGTTTCTCTGAGGATATGCAACTAGGAACATTAGGGATATCCCCTCATAGCACTGGAAATGGGCTAGAGTAGGAGGTACATGCAGTACATGCTTTTTAGAGTGGGTTGAGACTGAGAGGGAGTACTGTACCTGAGGCAGCAGGCATGGCCAGAGGAGTACAGGGACTTCCCAGTCCCACAGACTGGATGTTGAGCAGCCTTTTGGCTAGGGAGGCAGAGATTGGCTGGACCAGCAGAGATGTCAGGTTGGGCCACTCCTCCCTGTAACTCCCCACTGCAATGAATAACACAGGAACACTGGCTTAGGATCTGTTCTGGCTGTATGAGCTTCACACTCATAAACCTCCCCCTAAACTGACAAGGTTAGTCTGTTGGAAAGGTCTTGGGCGGGTCACCTAAGTGTTTTTTTTTGGACCACCTTTGTCGAAGTAGTTAAACAAATATTGTTGTGATTCATTTCTTCTTTAAAAAAAATATTGGGGTTGGATTTTTTGGGGGCGTGTAAACTTAAATGACTAAGCAAATCCAGTACCAGTCAAAGGTTTGGACACACCTACTCATTCAAGGGTTTTTCTTTATTTTTCTTATTTTCTACATTGTAGTATAATAGTGAAGACATCAAAACTATGAAATAACATAAATTAAATCATGTAGTAACCAAAAAACGGTTAAATAAATCAAAATATATGTTATATTTTAGATTCTTCAAAGTAGCCACCCTTTGCCTTGATGATAGCTTTACACACTCTTGGAATTCTCTCAACCAGCTTTATGAGTAATGCTTTTCCAACAGTCTTGAAGGAGTTCCCACATATGCTGAGCACTTGTTGGCTGCTTTTCCTTCACTCTGTGGTCCAACTCATCCCAAACCATTTAAATTGGGTTGAGGTCGGGTGATTGTGGAGGCCATCACTCTCCTTGGTCAAATAGCCCTTACACAGCCTGGAGGTGTGTTTTGGGTCATTGTCCTGTTGAAAAACAAATGGTAGCCCCACTAAGTACAAACCCGATGGGAATGGTGTATAGCTGCAGAATGCTGTAGTAGGTAGTATGTACATGAATGTACATGAATTCTAAATAAATCACAGACAGTGTCACCAGCAAAGCACCCCCACACCATCACACCTCCTCCCCCATGCTTCACGGTGGGAGCCACACATGCGGATGTCATCAATTCACCTACTCTGCGTCACACAAAGACATGGCGGTTGGAACCAAAAATCGAACATTTGGACTCATCAGAACAAAGGACAGATTTCCACTCGTCTAATGTCCATTGCTCGTGATTCTTGGCCCAAGCAAGTCTCTTCTTATTATTGGTCTCCTTTAGTGGTGGTTTCTTTGCAGCAATTATTTTGACCATGAAGGCCTGATTCATGCAGTCTTCTCTGAACAATTGATGTTAAGATGTATGTTACTTGAACTCTGTGAAGCAGTTATTTGGACTGTAATTTATGAGTTGCAGTTAACTCTAATGAACTTATCTTCTGCAGTAGAGGTAACTCTGGGTCTTCCTTTCCTGTGGCGGTCCTCATGAGAGCGAGTTTCTTCATAGCGCTTGATGCTTTTTGCGACTGCACTTGAAGAAACTTTCAAGGTTCTTAAAATGTTCAGAATTGACTGACCTTCGTGTCTTAAAGTAATGATGGACTGTCGTTTCTCTTTGCTTTTTTGAGCTGTCCTTGTCATAATATGGACTTGGTCTTTTACCAGATAGGGCTATCTTCTGTACACCACCCCTACCTTGTCACAACACAACTGATTGGCTCAAAAGCATTAAATTAACTTTTAACATGGCCCACCTGTTGAATGTAATGCATTCAAGGTGACTACATTATGAAGCTGACTGAGAGAATGCCAACAGTATGCAAAGCTGTTATCAAAGAAAAGGGTGGCAACTTTGAAGAATCTCAAATATAAAATATATTTTGATTTGTTTAACACGTTTTTGGTTAATACATGATTCCATATGTTTTATTTAATAGTTTTGATGTCTTCGCTATTATTAAATAAAAACCCTTGAACGAGTAGCTGTGTCCAAACTTTTGACTGTATAAAGTATATAGAAAAAATAATGAACTCATATATTTTAAAATAAGATAATCTTTGATAACTATCACCAAAATAAAAGCTATACAATCCAGGAGAATCTAAAATTCAAAAAATTATGCATTTAAGAGTATTTTTGTCATGGCATGGGCCCTATCGATTTGTTTTATAATGTTTGAGTCACTCCAATAACATAAGAACATGGCACAAGCCATGGATAAATGTGTATAATTGCAGGAAATTTGCTTTAAATCTCTCTCTCTCTCCCTCTCTCTCCCTCTCTCTCTCTCTCTCTCTCTCTCTCTCTCTCTCTCTCTCTCTCTCTTCGTATCAAAGCCCTCCACCTCTGATTGGGGCTTGTAGGTGACCCGCTAATAGGCTGGTGGATTTTAAGTTGGAAGTAATGGTTTTTGCAAACCAATGGGGATTTAGATGGGCGAAATGCTCCATTGATTCAGCCTCATTAAAACAGGCAAACTGTGAGCCTAATCCTGCTTTAGTAACACATTTATTTTGCAGGGTTATATTTTCCACTGCCGGCGCCCGGCTGGGGTGACAGCAACAGTCACACTCGAATAACAATGTAGCAAACTGGCCTCTTCAACTCCACACTATTCCTGCCGTTTGTGTTTTCAATCCATAATGTTTCTCTGAAACAAAATATAATTATTTGAACAGTTATCTGAATGGAATTAAAATGGCTCCCTCTGCATTATCTCTGAAGAGTTGACTCATTGACGGTCACAATGCCAGATAATGAGTTGGTCTCTCAATGGAAATAGTTCACAGCAGGACAGACTTCAAGGTTACCTGCAGTGTGATGTGATTATTCTTGCTAATTACAACTTCAACATCTGAATCTGAATATTAACAAATGGTGATTTGAGTCTATTTGTGACCTTAACACTGACATATCATATTTGGTCAGGAAGAGTGACTTATGGGCACTTGAGAACAAGATTCATTATCTATCATTAAATATGATAATTTGATTTTTGGCTCTCTGAGGCCATGGCTGAGATCAATTGAAAAGTTTGGACTCACTATAAAATCAAATATAAAATCAAATCAAGTTCATTGGTACACGTACACAGGTTAGCAGATGTTATAGAGGGTGCAGCGAATTGCGTGTGTTACTAGCTCTAAGACTGCAGTTAAAATGTCAAAGAAGTTCACAAATAATAATCAAAAACAAAAAAACAAGAAATCACAAATGCCAGTTAGCAACCCAAATAACACTGTATCAGTAATCCAAATGCAATCTATGTGTACATAAACCAAAAATATATAGTGAGAATGATATGTACATGTACAGCAGTAGATATATTAGCTATGTCAAGAATACAGTATATAAATAAGAATCCAGTGTATAAATATTTGGTGTGTATCAACAGTGTAACAAAAATTGAATGTACAGTAGTAGATGTATTAGAATGAGCTATATGACGAATACAGTATATGAATACACAGTGTGAAAAACAGTATAAAATATGTATATTATAAGGGGTGCGAACTGGCAGCAGAGAAGTCAGACACAGGAAAGAAATAACTGTGTTTCCAAAGGCGCAGTTTATTAACAAAACCCACTGGAAAACAGAATAATAAAATAAATGGGTACATAACCCAACGCACACCAGGACAGACACAAGCACTTACAACAAACAATCACCGACAAGGACATGAAGGGGAACAGAGGGTTAAATACACAACATGTAATTGATGGGATTGGAACCAGGTGTGATGGAAGACAAGACCAAACCAAAGGAAAAGGAAAAGAGGATCAGCGATGGCTAGAGAATGGTCGGTGACTTCGACCGCCGAACGCCGCCCGAACAAGGAGAGAGACCAACTTCGGCGGAAGTCGTGACATACAGTGCCTTGCGAAAGTATTCGGCCCCCTTGAACTTTGCGACCTTTTGCCACATTTCAGGCTTCAAACATAAAGATATAAAACTGTATTATTTTGTGAAGAATCAACAACAAGTGGGACACAATCATGAAGTGGAACGACATTTATTGGATATTTCAAACTTTTTTAACAAATCAAAAACTGAAAAATTGGGCGTGCAAAATTATTCAGCCCCTTTACTTTCAGTGCAGCAAACTCTCTCCAGAAGTTCAGTGAGGATCTCTGAATGATCCAATGTTGACCTAAATGACTAATGATGATAAATACAATCCACCTGTGTGTAATCAAGTCTCCGTATAAATGCACCTGCACTGTGATAGTCTCAGAGGTCCGTTAAAAGCGCAGAGAGCATCATGAAGAACAAGGAACACACCAGGCAGGTCCGAGATACTGTTGTGAAGAAGTTTAAAGCCGGATTTGGATACAAAAATATTTCCCAAGCTTTAAACATCCCAAGGAGCACTGTGCAAGCGATAATATTGAAATGGAAGGAGTATCAGACCACTGCAAATCTACCAAGACCTGGCCGTCCCTCTAAACTTTCAGCTCATACAAGGAGAAGACTGATCAGAGATGCAGCCAAGAGGCCCATGATCACTCTGGATGAACTGCAGAGATCTACAGCTGAGGTGGGAGACTCTGTCCATAGGACAACAATCAGTCGTATATTGCACAAATCTGGCCTTTATGGAAGAGTGGCAAGAAGAAAGCCATTTCTTAAAGATATCCATAAAAAGTGTTGTTTAAAGTTTGCCACAAGCCACCTGGGAGACACACCAAACATGTGGAAGAAGGTGCTCTGGTCAGAGGAAACCAAAATGTAACTTTTTGGCAACAATGCAAAACGTTATGTTTGGCGTAAAAGCAACACAGCTGAACACACCATCCCCACTGTCAAACATGGTGGTGGCAGCATCATGGTTTGGGCCTGCTTTTCTTCAGCAGGGACAGGGAAGATGGTTAAAATTGATGGGAAGATGGATGGAGCCAAATACAGGACCATTCTGGAAGAAAACCTGATGGAGTCTGCAAAAGACCTGAGACTGGGATGGAGATTTGTCTTCCAACAAGACAATGATCCAAAACATAAAGCAAAATCTACAATGGAATGGTTCAAAAATAAACATATCCAGGTGTTAGAATGGCCAAGTCAAAGTCCAGACCTGAATCCAATCGAGAATCTGTGGAAAGAACTGAAAACTGCTGTTCACAAATGCTCTCCATCCAACCTCACTGAGCTCGAGCTGTTTTGCAAGGAGGAATGGGAAAAAATGTCAGTCTCTCGATGTGCAAAACTGATAGAGACATACCCCAGCTGTAATCTTACAGCTGTAATCGCAGCAAAAGGTGGCGCTACAAAGTATTAACTTAAGGGGGCTGAATAATTTTGCACGCCCAATTTTTCAGTTTTTGATTTGTTAAAAAAGTTTGAAATATCCAATAAATGTCGTTCCACTTCATGATTGTGTCCCACTTGTTGTTGATTCTTCACAAAAAAATACAGTTTTATATCTTTATGTTTGAAGCCTGAAATGTGGCAAAAGGTCGCAAAGTTCAAGGGGGCCGAATACTTTCGCAAGGCACTGTATATACTGTTATGATTCTACAGTATATGCAGTGAGCTACAAAAGTATTGGGACAGTGACACATCATTTGTTGTTTTGGATCTGTACTCACCCACTTTCAATTTGAATTGTTAAAAGTACTATCAGTGCAGACGGTCAGCTTTAATTTGAGGTTATTTTCATTCATATTGGTTGAACTATTTAAAAATTACAACACTTTTTGTACATAGTCCCCCCATTTTAGGGGACCAAAAGAATTGGGACAAATTCCCTTACAGTGCATTCGGAAAGTGTAGACTTTTCTACGTTTTGTTACATTACAGCCTTATTCTAAAATGTATTAAATGTATGTTTTAATTGCTCAGGGAGGTGACCAAGAACCTGATGGTCACCCTGACAGAGCTCCAGAGTTCCTCTGTGGAGATGGGAGGATCTGCAGAGAAGAATAGGAGAAACTCCCCAAATACAGGTGTGCCAAGCTTGTAGCGTCATACCCAAGAATACTGAAGGCTGTAATCGCTGCCAAAGGTGCTTCAACAAAGTACTGAGTGAAGTGTCTGAATACTTAAATAAATGTGATGTTCAACTGTTTTTGCTTTGTCATTATGGGGTATTGTGTAGATTGTCAAGGAAAAAAACGATTTAATCAATTTAAGAAAAAGGCTGTAACGTAACAAAATGTGAAAAAAGTCAAGCGGTCTGAATACTTCCCGAAAGCACTGTCCATGTGTATTAAAGTACTAAAAGTTTAGTGTTTGGTCCCATATTCCTAGCATGCAATGACTACATCAACCTTGTGACTCCACACACTTGTTGGACGCATTTACTGTTTGTTTTGGTTGTGTTTCAGATTATTTTGGAGTCACTTTTATTGTAAATATTGATGAGTGAGAAATATCATACCCCCAAGATGCGAACATCTCACCATTACAATAACAGGGGAGGTTAGCATTTTTGGGGTGTATGATATTTGTGCGTCTGTAATTTTAATTCACGATCAATTCAGGACAACCCGTATTCATGGTAGCATCCACACTAATGTGGACGTGTTGCAGCATTGCTGTATGTGTTTGTGTGTGTGTGAGTGTGTGTGTGTTGGTGAGTATGGCCGTATGCATGTGTGTGTGTATATGTGTGTACTGAGTCTGCATGTGTATGAGCTGTGTGTGTGTGAGTCTACCTTTGTTTCTTACCACAGAAGTACTACTTACTACTCTCACTTGCCACAGGGAATGGCGTGATGGCTGTTCAACAATTTGATGGCCTGGAGATAGCAGCTCTTTTTCAGTCTTTCGGTCCCAGCTTTGATGCACCTGTTCTGTCTTTTTCTGCTAGATGGTAGCAGAGTGAAAAGACTGTGACTAAGTTGGCTGAGGTCCTTGATGATCTTGTTGGCCTTCCTTTGACACAGAGTGCTGTAAGTTTCCTTGAGGGCAGGCAGCATGCCCCTGGTGACTGTGGCAAGGAAGTAAGTCAACTGTGGCACGCCCCAAGCCAGTCTGCAGTAAGGAAACGTACGGTGGGAGCCAGGCTTCTCTCTTCCCTCCTATAGCAATCGTTTATTATCTCATTTGGGCTTTGGCTCTCACACTGCTCTAGAAGCAATCTCACCAATAGGAATGATTAATGGTCCAGGTGAAAAATATATACAGTATCTCTCTTCCTGCCATGTTGAGACGTGCACCGCATGCAACAATTACGGGATCCATGTTGCACTAATCTTTCAGCTGTGAGAGAAGCCCTTTAGTTTTCCTTGGCTTTTTTTCAGCAGCGTTTTCCGGAGAAAGGTACTCTATTTTTAAAGAGTGAATAGTACCAAATATTTAGACAGAAAGTTTTGTACACAGAAAGAGAAAGATAAGATAAACGAAGAGAATGGGGTGGGAGGTAGCCTAGTGGTTAATTGCATTGGACCAATAACCGAAAGTTCGTATGCTCGAATCCCCAAGCCGATTATGTGAAAAATCTGTCCATGTGCCCTTGAGTAAGGTGCTTAACCCTAATTGCTCCTGTAAGTCGCTCTGGATAAGAGTGTCTGCTAATCGACTCAAATGTAAAATGAGATAAGAAAGGCAGTCATGTTAGTACATACTCATTCTTAGCGTTTCATCAACACAGGGTTGTAAAGAGGATAAAGAACTTTCAGTAGATCATGTAACTAGCGGCTAGCCAATTTAGACAATACTTTTGTGCTTTGCTCAAAATTGAAACAATATTCATTAAACATCATCCTAACATTACGTAGGTGTTCTGTCTTTTTCAATCCATAATTAACTAGCAGTCTATCAATATTTTGCTCTGCATTTCAGAAGACTTTCAGAAGTCCATGATCAACCTGTACATATTGTTAACTGTGCCTCCAACAAACCCCACATGGCCCTTGCATCGGGTAGTCAATCCATTCTCTTTTGAATCCTGTGAGGATGTCAGTTGTGCATCACACCCTCTGATCTCCATCAGTATCACGAGCAAGAGCAGAGTGGCTGTATTGATCCAACCACAAGACTGAGGGAATGGAGCTGAGATCACTGGGTACATTTCTACTTTACAACAGGATGACTTCCCAAGGCAGACAAGCAGACCAAACACACTGACACATCCATACCTGATACACTGTCGGCTAGCTGCTGTCAGTACTAGCCCTGAGAAACAGAACCTACAGCTGTATTGGGTAAGCTGGTGTGTGGATTTCTCATTTGCACTTCCAAGGCATGAGATATTGTGGTACATGGTTGTGCAGAATAATTGAATGGATTACATATTGGATTACATACCGTATGTCCAATTCCACTGTAGAAAAATCATACGAAATGCAGTTATGTGGCAAATAAATTAAATAAACATAGACATTATGTGATAATTTCTTCTTGGAATGGGCTCTAGGACCTCTATATAATAATTACACCAGGAGCTCGGTATGTGTAGCCATGCCTCATCTGTAAAACGCTTGGATAGTTTGGTTGGTTATTGGTGAGGCCCGCCTGCATCTCCACTTCATTACATGTGAAATCAATACTAAGTGGCTATTGACAGTGGCTGGTCTTCCTGGTGTGGACGTGTGGCTTTATTGATACCAATGGTGCTACATTCACCCCTCCGTCACAACTACTGCAAGGCACTGTATGAAATAATAATATGCACTGCATGACTGTAAACCAAATTCCATACTACAGTATGTAATATCAAACTGTACAATACTGTACCACACAAGGCAATTGCATTGTGTATTGGGTTTTGCGTTTTGATCTTCTAGGGATAGACTACAAATGATCTATTGCAGAGGTGCATGAGTTGTTTCAACTTTTTGGTTGTTCAGATCTAATGTAATTAAGACCTAATGCAATCTATTGCACAGATTATAAGCACAACAAACTGTTTGCTACTTGTTTACAATGTTTGACATTTTCTTTATTCCCAAGAGGTTTGCTTTCCTACTGTAAGCCTAACTAAGCAGAATTATTTCCAAATAAGCAGGTAGCAAAGGTCTGGAATTAATTTGCACGAACACAATCCTTATTTTATGGAAATTGTTCAGTGGCCTTTGGTTTTCAGATCTGTTTTCTATTCCAGCTCACATTTTCAGTCAAAGTGTCTTTCATGTGTTCTGTATCTTTGATATGGAGGGGTGGAGCATCCTTCATTCATTATTATCAACAGTTTGATTCCCATGTTTATAGCTGACACATTACAAATACTGCATAATATAGGATGCTTAAGAACCCTCTTCATGAAACCCATCTGCTTGAGGCTCATGTAAGACATATGCCATGTCCGAATACCCGTACTTCTAAATAGTAAGTATTTTGGGTATGCGAAAATGAGACTTTTTATTGTTTGTCGAGGAGTAGACGGACTCAAAAAATACTATAAGAGAACGTCTTCTTTAGGACGGCAAGCCTTTATTCATTAGTACAGCATACTTCAGCATACGGAAACGTATTATTCTCAAATCAGTGAGCTATCACACTTTTTTTTTTTAAACCAGGTGAGGCCCAAAGAGCTCCCCCCTCAGCTGACTTACCAGATTGATACTTGATTGGTTAATACAGAACAAGTGCATGTGCGTGCTGCAAAACCATGAATGATGTTGCACAGAGGCGAAAACAATATTGCAGGTGTCTGGGAATGTCTGGAAGCGATACATTTCAGAAAGAAGCATTCAAATAATCATCTTGGGAAGCAAGTGAAGGAATGTGTGAGTGGTATTTTATCTCAGTGGGAAAAAAACACCAGTCATTTTACCAGCCATCTATCTTTCCCCCACCCCTCATGTTTCTAATTACACTTTTCCTCCTTCATTTTCTAGTCTGAACCCTACAGTAATAAGTTGGGACAAAATATTAAACAAATATTTGTTTAAGACATCATTAGCTTGGTTATTAGTTGATCATTAAAGGTCATAGTTAATAACTCCCCAATTAATACCGGTCGTTGTTAGTACAGTATATGATCGTGCCATGTACAGACTCTAGTAGAAGCCTACACATATTTTGCTGAACCCTTCAATGTGACATTTCTAAAATGTAGGATGCATCAAATGCCATGATGTCATACTCATTTTGGCTTTTCATCTAGTAGAATTTGCTACACACTACTTAAGAAGATAATCATCTTTCGAGAACCACGTGTGCAATTGCGCATCAGATGAGGCATTCACCGTATGGATGAGCCTAGTATGTTGATATCTGTTGCTTACTGCAACACATTTTGGACACGGCCATATTCTTCTTCTCTTTCTTTCCAGTCTCTCTCAATACACTTTCTCACTAATATACTATGCAGTCTCAGTACCTCTTGAGCATTTCATGAATACAACAGGAAATACTGTGCTCAATCTAAAAGTATTCCTCATAAAAGTCTACATGGACAGTTGTCCTATTCTGGCCCTCCATGTATCTAAGTGATAACATACAAAGACCAGAATATATTTGTAAAACATACAGAAAGACCACAGCAGTAACATACTTCAGCATTGAGACAATGGTCAGACAGAGTAGAGTATTAATAAGCTGTAGATGAGGTTGACTAGTGTGTAGGTCAAACTCACATAACTATCTCTCCAAAGGTGTTCACTAAAGCAAGGACTACTCCAGCGAGGACCAATACTGCCAACAACCTCTACGATAAACCAAACAGTAATGAAAGATGCCTCAACAATGCCAGGGCCCTTAATGTCAATTAATAGTCTCAGAATCCTTGAAAGTGGCAACATTAAAATGTGATGAAATAAGTACATTGCCCAAAATTCAAACAGATGTTGTCAGTGAGCATTTTGACAATTTAAAGATGTACATCTGTTCACGTGTTCATTAGCCTTATGAAAATAAGAGGACGACAGGGAAAAGGATTTAACCTTGGCCCTTGCCTCAGTACCTGTGTGTCTCTAAAGTGGAAAGACAGCCCAGCGCACAGGAAACACACAGGCTCATTAGCCACATGCCAAACAAGTACACACTTTAAAACCCCCACTTACTGGCCATTCACTGTGATGAAGGCAGAATGAGATCCTAGCAGTCCCTGTAAAGAAATGGGCGGAATACATCAGAGCCCCAGGAGTGATCGAAGCAGAGAGAAAGACTGCATTTAAATGTGTCAGAAGGGGGGGGGGGGGGGGGAGTTAGAGGCCCCTCCTTTTGGTCACAGAGACAACATTTTGCTGTTTTAAAGTTAGTTTCCTGCAATTCTACACATTTGTCAGAGGGCTGCGAGTAGAATTTCTGTTTCACAGCTAATGTCCTGCAATTACATTTGTGTCCAAAAGTTTTGAGAATGACACAAATATGAATTTTCACAAAGTCTGCTGCCTCAGTTTGTATGATGGCAATTTGCATATACTCCAGAATGGTATGAATAGTAATCAGATGAATTGCAATTAATTGCAAAGTCCCTCTTTGCCATGCAAATGAACTGAATCCAAAAAAAACATTTCCACTGCATTTCAGCCCTGCCACAAAAGGACCAGCTGACATCATGTCAGTGATTCTCTCGTTAACACAGGTGTGAGTGTTGATGAGGACAAGGCTGGAGATCACTCTGTCATGCTGATTGAGTTAAAATAACAGACTGGAAGCTTCAAAAGGAGGGTGGTGCTTGGGATCATTGTTCTTCCTCTGTCAACCATGGTCACCTGCAAGGAAACACGTGCCGTCATCATTGCTTTGCACAAAAAGGGCTTCACAGACAAGGATATTGCTGCCAGTAAGATTGCACCTAAATCAACCATTTATCGAATCATCAAGATCTTCAAGGAGAGCAGTTCAATTGTTGTGATGAAGGCTTCAGGGCACCCAAGAAAGTCCAGCAAGCGCCAGGACCATCTCCTAAAGTTGATTCAGCTGCGGGATCAGGGCACCACCAGTACAGAGCTTGCTCAGGAATGGCAGCAGGCAGGTGTGAGTGCATCTGCATGCACAGTGAGGCGAATACTTTTGGAGGATGGCCTGGTGTCAAGAAGGGCAGCAAGGAAGACACTTCTCTCCAGGAAAAACATCAGGGACAGACTGATATTCTGCAAAGATACAGGGATTAGACTGCTAAGGACTGGGGAAAAGTCATTTTATCTGATGAATTCCCCTTTCCGATTGTTTGGGGCATCCGGACAAAAGCTTGTCCGGAGAAGACAAGGTGAGCGCTACCATCAGTCCTGTGTCATGCCAACAGTAAAGCATCCTGAGATCATTCATGTGTGGGGTTGCTTCTCAGCCAAGGGAGTGGGCTCGCTCACAATTTTGCCTAAGAACACAGCCATGAATAAAAAATGGTACCAACACATCCTCCGAGTGCAACTTCTCCCAACCATCCAGGGACAGTTTGGTGACGAACAATGCCTTTTCCAGCATGGAGCACCTTGCCATAAGTCAAAAGTGATAACTAAGTGGTTTGGGGAACAAAACATGAATATCAATATAATATAACATCAACATCAATATATAACAAAACATCAATATTAAACTCCCCAGACCTTAATCCCATTGAGAACTTGTGGTCAATCCTCAAGAGGCGGGTGGACAAACAAAAACCCACAAAGTCTGACAAACTCCAAGCATTGATTATGCAAGAATGGGCTGCCATCAGTCAGGATGTGGCCCAGAAGTTAATTGACAGCATACCAGGGCAGATTTCAGAGGTCTTGAAAAATAAGGGTCAGCACTGCAAATATTGAGTCTTTGCATCAACTTCATGTTATTGTCAATAAAAGCCTTTGACACTTATATAATGCTTGTAATTCTACTTCAGTATTCCATAGTAACATCTGACAAAAATATCTAAAGACACTGAAGCAGCAAACTTTGTGGAAATTAATATTTGTGTCATTCTCAAAACGTTTGGCCACATTCTTCCTAGGTCTGAGATATTTTTTTTGTTTTAAAGCTAATTTCCTGCATCTCTACACAGTTTGCCATATGGCTTATGCCTTGTTCTTATGCTGAGTGACTCAAACATTATAACAAAATCAATAGGGGCTCCATGCCATGACATTTTTGGAATTTCAAAGTCTCTCTGACTGTCTAGTTTTTATTTTGTAGATATTAGTTCTCAAAGATGATTTTATTTAAGTTTGTGTGTGTGTGTGTGTGTTTTGTGTGCACATGGGTGCATGTGTGCTAAGGTGCGGAGAATCAGAGCAGGTGCTTGTAGAAAGAAATTGTATCTGAGCCTGTTGGTATCAGACCTCATGCTCTGAAACCGTCTGCCCAACGTTAAGGGAGAGAACAGCTTGTGGCTTGGTTGTGTGGGGTCCTTGACGATGCTGTGGGCCTTCCTCAGGTTTCGAGTAGATGTCCTGAATGGGTGGGAGCACAGTTCCAGTGATGTGCAGGGCCATCTAAACCACCCACTGGAGGGCCTTGCGGTCATGGATGGAGAAATTCCCTTACCAGGCAGTGATGCAACCAGCCAGGACGCTCTTGATGGTGCAGCGGTAGTATATGGAGATGGGGTGGCATGTTGAATTTAATCAGCCGCTGTTGTCCCCTCTTGACAAGAGTGGTGGTGTTGTTGGTCCATGTCAATTCCTTGGTGAACTGGACACAGAGGAACATAAAACTGCCAACTTTCTCTACTGCAGTCCCGTTGATGTGGATCGGGGCATGTTCCCTCCTCTGCTTCCTGAAGTTAACAATCAACTAATTTGCTTTACTGATGTTGAGGGAGAGGTTGTTGTCCTGGCACAACAATTCCAGTTCACTTTCCTCCTCCCTACAGGTTGACTTGTCATTGTTGGTTGTCAGGCCTACAACTGTGGTGTTGTCCAAAGCCACACAGTTGTGGGTGAACAGAGAGTACAGCAGGGGGCTGAGGATACACCCCTGGGGGCCCCCTGTGTTAAGAGTCAGTGTGTAGGAGGTGTTGTTGCCATTTATCACAGCCTGTGCTTTGTCTATCAGGAAGTCCAGGATCCAGTTGCAGAAAGTGGTGTCCAGACCCAGGACTCTGAGCTTGGTGTCGAATAACGTTGAATGCTGAACTTTAGTCAATGAATAGCATTCTCACGTAGGTGTTCCTCTTGTTGAGATGTGTTACTGCCATGTGAATAGCGATGGAAATGGAATATTCAATGGATCTATTCGAGCAGCAGGCAACTTGGAGTGGGTCCAGTGTGCTTGGCATGCTGGCAATGATGTGGGCCATGACCAGCCTCTCGAAGCACTTCATGATGCCCGGGGTGAATGTGACAGAGCGATAGTCATTTGGGCATGTCACCTTGTTTTTCTTGGGCACTGGGACGATGGTGGTCTCCTTGAAGCAGGTGGGGACTACAGCCTGGGAAAGGCTGAAGATGTCCGAGAAGACACCCGCCAGCTGGTAGGCACACACTCTGAGGACACAGCCAGGGATGCCATCTGGGCCGGCGGCTTTGTGAGTATTCACTCTTTATAGAGAATTCTTACTGGCTAAACAAATTGAATCTTATTTGTTACATGCTTTGTAAACAACAGGTGAGGACTAACAGTGAATAACTTACTTCCGGGTTATTTTCCAAAAATGCAGTTAAAGATTTGAAAAAAATATATTATAGCAACACAAGGAATAAATACACAGTGTATAACGAATAACAATAACATGGCTATATACTGGAAGTAAAAGTACTGAGTCAATGTGCAGGGGTACGAGGTAATTGAGGTAGCTATGTACATATAGGTAGGAGTAAAGTGACTAGGCAACAGGATAGATAATAGACAGTAGCAGCAGTATACAGTTGAAGTCAGAAGTTTACATACAACCTTAGCCAAATACATTTAAACTCAGTTTTTCACGATTCCTGACATTTAATCCAAGTAAAAATTCCCTGTCTTAGGTCAGTTAGGATCAACACTTTATTTTAGGAATGTGAAATGTCAGAATAATAGTAGAGATAATGATTTATTTCAGCTTTTATTTCTTTCATCAGATTCCCAGTGGGTCAGAAATGTACATACACTCAATTAGTATTTGGTAGCATTGCCTTTACATTATTTAACTTGGGTCACATGTTTCGGGCACCCTTCCACAATCTTCCCACAATAGGTTGGGTGAATTTTGTCCCGTTCCTCCTGACAGAGCTGGTTTAACTGAGTCAGGTGTAACTGATGTCCTGAGATGTTGCCTCATTATATCCACATAATTTTCCTCCTGCAGCAAAGCACCCCCACAACATAATGCTGCCACCCCCGTGCTTCATGGATGGGATGGTATTCTTCGGCTTGAAAGCCACCCCCCTTTTCCTCTAAACATAACAATGGTCATTATGGCCAAACAGTTCTATTTTTGATTCATCAGAACCAGAGGACATTTCTCCAAAAAGTACGATCTTTGTCCCCATGTGCAGTTGCAAACCGTAGTCTGGCTTTTTTTTTATGGCGGTTTTGGAGTGGCTTCTTCCTTGCTGAGCAGCCTTTCAGCTTATGTCGATATATGACTCTGTGTTTTACTGTGGATATAGATATTTTGTAGATACTTTTTCCTCCAGCATCTTCACAAGGTCCTTTGCTGTCCTTTGCATTTATCTCTAGGAGACAGAACGCGTCTCCGTCCTTAGCGGTATGACGGCTACGTGGTCCCATGGTGTTTATACTTGTACTATTGTTTGTTCAGATGAACGTGGTACCTTCAGGCATTTAGAAATTGCTCCCAAGGATGAACCATACTTGTGGAGGTCTACATTTGTTTTTCTGAGGTCTTAGCTGATTTCTTTTGATTTTCCCATGATGTCTAGAAAGAGGCACTGAGTTTGCCTGGCCTTGAAATACATCCACAGGTACACCTCCAATTGACTCAAATTATGTCACTTAGACTATCAGAAGTTTCGAAAGCCATTACATCATTTTCTGGAGTTTTCCAATCTTTTTAAAGGCACAGTCAAATTAGTGTATGTAAACTTCTGACCCACTGGAATTGTGATACAGTGAATTATAAGTGAAATAATCTGTCTGCAAACAATTGTTGGAAAAACGACTTGTGTCATGCACAAAGTAGATGTCCTAACCTAAAACTATAGTTTGTTAAAACTTCTTATGACTTGGGGGCAGTATTTCGACATCTGGATGAGAAGCATGTCCAAAGTAAACTGCCTGATACTCAGGCCCAGAAGCTAGGATATGCATATAATTGGTAGATTTGCATAGAAAAACACTCTACAGTTTCCAAAACTGTTACAATAATGTCTGTGGGTATAACAGAATTTATATGGCAGGCAAAAATCTGAGGAAAATCTATCCAGGAAGTGGGATGTTTTTGATATGGGTATTTTCAATTTAATGCATATAGTAAGTATCTAATGGGTTAGAACCCAGATTGCAGTTACTATGGCTTCCACTAGATGTCAACAGTCTTTAGATATTGTTTCAGGCTTGTTTTCTGAATGAAGAAGAATTAGACCTTTCTGTCAGTGGACGGTAGAATCATGCAGTGCTGGTTTGTGCGCATGACTGAGTGCGTGCCCTTCGTTGTTTTTCCTTTCTATTGAATACGCTATTGTCCGGTTGAAATATTATCAATTATTTAGACAATTGACAACCTGATAACATCGTTTGACATGTTTCAATTAACTTTACCAGTACTATTAGGATATATTCGTCTGCATGTTTTGACTGCCTTTGAGCCAGTGGATTTCTGAACAAAACACGCCAACAAAACTGAGTTTTTGGGATATAAAGAGGGACTTTATCGAACAAAACAAACATTTATTGTGTAGCTGGGACTCTTGTGACTGCAACCATATGAAGATCTTCAAAGGTAAGTGATTCATTCTATCACTATTTCTGACTTTGGTAATTCCTTTACTTGGTTATAAAATATTTGTATGCTTTTGTAAGCGGGCGTTGTCCTCAGATAATCACATGGTATGCTTTCGCCGTAAAGCCTTTTTGAAATCTGACAAAGCGGCTGGATTAACAAGAAGTTAATCTTTAAGCCGAAATATAACACTATATATAACCGTATATATAATCTTTTTTTTAAAAGTATATTATGACTATTTATGTATTTTGAATTTGGCGATCTGCAATTTCACCAGATGTTGTCGAGGTGGGTCGCTAGCGGAACGCCTGCACCAGAAAGGTTAACAAGAAATTTGTGGAGTAGTTGAAAAACTAGTTTTAATAACTCCAACCTAAGCGTATGTAAACTTCCGACTTCAACTTTATGTGGTAAGTGTGAATGTGTGTGTGTGTCAGAGTGTGTGTGTGTGGCGTCAGTATGCATGGGTGCACATGTTATGTGTGTGCGCATATGTAGTGTGTGTGTGTGTGTGTGTGTGTGTGCGTGTTTTTTTTTTTTTTTGTGTGTGTGTGTGTGTGTGTGTGTGTGTGTGTGTGTGTGTGTGTGTGTGTTTGGGTGTCAGTGTAATTCTGTGTGAGTGTATGGGTAGAGTCCAGTGTGTACATTGAGTCAGTGCAAGAGAGGTCGTGCAAAAAATGGGCAATGCAGGTAGTCCGGGTATCTATTTTATTAGCTATTTAGCAGTCTTGTGTAACAGTCTATTAGCTTTTTTTATTTAATATTTGTTTTCACCTTTATTTAACCAGGTAGGCTAGCTGAAAACAAGTTCTCATTTACAACTGTGACCAGGCCAAGATAAAGCAAATCAGTGCAACACAACACAGATTTACACATGGAATAAACAAAACATACAGTCAATAACACAATCATCTCCTGTTGAGTCTGACGATAAGAATGTGGTGATTGACAGAGTCGACAGCCTTGGCTAGCTCTATGAATCCAGCTGCACAGTATTGTCTCTTATTGATGGAGGTTATGATATCGTTTAGAACCTTGAGCGTGGCTGAGGTGCACCCATGGCCAGCTTGGAAACCAGATTGCATAGCGGAGAAGGTACGGTGGGATTCGAAATGTTCGGTGATCTGCTTGTTAACTTGGCTTTCGAAGATCTTAGAAAGGCAGGGTAGGATATATATAGGTCTGTAGCAGTTTGGGTCTAGAGTGTCTCCCCCTTTGAAGAGGGGGATGACCGCGGCAGCTTTCCAATCTTTGGGGATCTCAAACGATACGAAAGAGAGGTTGAACAGGCTAGTAATAGGGGTTGCAACAATATCGGCTGATTTTTAGAAAGAGAGGGTCCAGATAGTCTAGTCCTGCTAATTTGTAGGGATCCAGATTTTGCAGCTCTTTCAGAACATCAGCTATCTGGATTTGTGTGAAGGAGAAATGGGCCTGGCCCATTGGGCAAGTTGCTGTGAGGGTAGGGTAGGGGTGGCCAGGTGAAAAGCATGGCCAGCCGTAGAGAAATGCTTATTGAAATTCTCAATTATAGTGGATTTATCAGTGTTTCCTAGCCTCAGTGCAGTGGGCAGCTGGGAGGAGATGCTCTTATTCTCCATGGACTTTACAGTGTCCCAGAACTTTTTGGAGTTTGTTCTGCAGGATGCAAATTTCTGTCTGAAACAGCTAGCCGTTGCTTTCCTTTTTTTTGTTTTTTTGAATTTTACCCCTTTTTCTCCCCAATTTCGTGGTATCCAATTGTTTCAGTAGCTACTATCTTGTCCTATCGCTACAACTCCCGTACGGGCTCGGGAGAGACGAAGTCATGAGTCCTCTGATACACAACCCAACCAAGCCGCACTGCTTCTTAACACAGCGCGCATCCAACCCGGAAGTCAGCCGCACCAATGTGTCGGAGGAAACACCGTGCACCTGGCAACCTTGGTTAGCGCGCACTGCGCCCGGCCCTCCACAGGAGTCGCAATGGTGCGCGATGAGACAAGGACATCCCTACCGGCCAAGCCCTCCCTAACCCGGACGACGCTAGGCCAATTGTGCGTCCCCCCACGGACCTCCCGGTCGCGGCCGGTTACGACAGAGCCTGGGCACGAACCCAGAGTCTCTGATGGCACAGCTGGCGCTGCAGTACAGCGTCCTTAACCACTGCGCCACCCGGGAGCCTTTGCTTTCCTAACTGCCTGTATACAGGTCTGGAGTGAACCACGGGCTATATCTGTTCCTGGTTCCATTTTTTTTTGAATGGGGCATGCTTATTTAAGATTGTGAGGAAAGCACTTTAAAATAATTTAAAAGAATAAAATTTAAAATTTAAAAGAATAACCAGGCATCGTCTACTGACGGAATGAGGTGAATATCCTTCCAGGATATACGGGCCAGGTCGATTAGAAAGGCCTGCTCGCTGAAGTGTTTTAGGGAGCGCTTGACAGTGATGAGGGGTGGTCGTTTGACCTTAGACCCATTATGGAGGCAAGCAATGAGGCAGTGATCGCTGAGATTCTGGTTGAAGACAGCAAGATCCTGGTTGAAGACAGTTGGTTAGGATGACATCTATGAGGGTGCCTGTGTTTACAGATTTGGGGTTGTACCTGCTAGGTTCAAGGGGCGGAGGGGGGGGGACTGTCACGCCTTGACCTTAGAGCCTTGTTATGTCTCTATTTCGTTTGGTGGGTGTGATTTGGGTGGGCATTCTATGTTCTTTATTTCCATGTTTTTTTATTTCTATGTTTTGGCCGTGTATGGTTCTCAATCAGGGACAGCTGTGTTTGTGGGTGGTTATTTTCTGTTTTGTGTTTCTGCACCTGACAGAACTGTTCGTTGTCGTTTTGCTCTTTGTTATTTTGTTCAATTGTTTTGAAAATAAATCATGAACACTTCTGCTTCATTCGACGGCCGTGACAATGTCAGGGTTTTTGGTGGCCTTCCTAAGCCAGGATTCAGACACGACTAGGACATCCTGGTTGGCAGAGAGTGCTAAAGCAGTGAATAAAACAAACTTAGGGAGGTGGCTACTAATCTTAACATGCATGAAACCAAGGCTTTTACGGTTACAGAAGTCAACAAATGAGAGCGCCTGCGGAATGGGAGTGGAGCTAGGCACTGCAGGGCCTGGATTAACCTCTACATCACCAGAGGAGCAGAGGAGGAGTAGGATAAGGGCGACGGAAGAAGTCTGTTGTAGCCCCTTCGTGCAGTTACGTCGGCAGACCAGTCGTGATGGATCAGCAGGTATCCGTGTAGTAAAACGGTCCAGGCCAATTGGCAAAATAGGTATAGTAGCCCAAAAAATTGGCTGATGGACCTCTTCAGCTAACAGTCCATTATGCTCTAGACAGATAGCGGGCATTCAGGGGACGTCACAATGGAGGAGCCTGTTGACAAAAACCCTCGGGTGGATTGCGTCGGTAGTCCAGTCATTATGGATCGGCGAGGCTCCGTATTGGCAGTAAAAGGAGTCCAGGCCAATTGGCAAAATAGGTATTGTATGAGTGGCTGATGGACCGTGCTTCTACACCTGCATTGCTTGCTGTTTGGGGTTTTAGGCTGGGTTTCTGTACAGCACTTTGAGATATCAGCTGATGTACAAAGGGCTGTATAAATACATTTAATTTTATTTTATTTGATTCAGCTAGCCAGATGGGCCTAGCATAGGCTAGCTCCAGGCTAATTGGTGCTTGCTTCGTGACAGAGACGTTAGCCAGGAGAAGTCAATCGGATAGCAGCTAGCCAGCTGCGATGATCCAGGTGAAGAGATTCAGAGCTTGCGGTAGGAATCCGGGGATATGGAGAAAAAGAAGTCCGATAAGCTCTGGGTTGAATCGCGTTGTGCAGACTGGCAGGAGTTATCCAGGCTAAAGGTTAGCTGATGACCGCTAGCAGTGGCTAGCTGACTACTAGCTAGTTAGCTGGCTAGCTTCTGTTGGGGGTTCCGGTTCTAAAGTAAAGAAAATAGCAGATCCATACTACATTGGGTTAGGCGGGTTGCAGGAGAGTATGTTGAAGCTGGGGTTAAGAAAAATATAAAAAAATATAAGCAAATAAAAAATATATAAAAATATATATACATGGAACACGACAAGACAAAGACAAAAGACGCCTGACTGCTACTCCTGACTACTACGCCCTCTTGGATGTTCAATTTTTTAAAAATCAAGCTTGGGGATAGTGCGGTAGAAGAGAGAACAGTCTATGGCTTGGGTGGCTGGAGTCTGACAATGTTTTGGACCTTCCACTGACACTGCCTGGTCTTGTACAGTTCACTGAGTGTAGTTCCTGTACAGTTCGCTGAGTGCCACCTTGGTCTTTGCTTGTGTCGGTATGTACGCAACTGTGATAATACCAGTGTTGTAAAGTACTTAAGTAAAAATACTTAAAAGTACTATTTTAGTCGTTTTTTGGGGGTATCTGTACTTTACTTTTCTATTTTTTTGACTACTTTTACTTCACTACAATCCTAAAGAAAATAATGTACTTTTTGATGCACACTTATCAAGAGAACATCCCTGGTCATCCCTACTGTCTCTGATCTGGCGGACTCACTATTTTTAATTATTCATACTTTTAATTTTAATTTGGATATTTAAGTATATTTTAGCAACTACTGTACATTTACTTTTGATACTTAAGTATATTTAAAACGCAATACTTTTATACTTTAACTCAAGTAGTATTTTACTGGGTGACTTTCACTTTTACTTGAATCTGTCACACCCTGATCTGTTTCACCTGTCTTGTGCTTTTTATCTTTTGTCTTGCTTTTTATCTGCCAGTTTGTCTTGTCTCGTCAAGCCTACCAGCGTTTTTTCCCGTACACCTGCTTCTCTCTAGCCCTTGTTTTTAAAGTTTTTCCGGTTTTGACCAGTATGCCTGCCCTGACCCTGAGCCTGCCTGCCATTCAGGACCTTTCTGACTCTGCCCTTTCTGATAGTACGAACTGGCCATGACTGACCCAGCAGACTCGGACCAGCTCCGCAATCCTCTCAAGGATCCACCATTGGAAGACACAATGAGTTACTTCAAGGTCTTATGGAAGGGTTGAGGATGAGAATCAAAGACTGGTCACCCGATTGCCAGAGGACCTGCTTCCCCATCCCCTCTGGTTCCGCGTCGATTGAGAGTCCTGTGGTTGCCCTTCAGCCCAACATTATGTAGGTCTACCAGTAACTGCGGGAGGTATTCTCCAAGACCCGCGCCACCAGTCTTCCTCCTCATTGCCCCTGGGACTGTGCCATCGACCTGTGGGCAGGGTCTGCGCCTCCGTGCAGACGCATCTACCCTCTCTCGGTGACTGAAACCCAGGCAATGGAGGATTACATCCAAGAGGCGCTCCAACAAGGTTTCATCTGCACGTCCACTTCTCCTGCGTCGGCTGGTTTCTTATTTGTGGCCAAGAAGGATGGAGGGTTACGCCGATGTATAGATTACAGAGGACTCACCACGAAGTACCGTTACCCTCTCCCGTTGGTACCGGCAGCCGTCGAATAGCTCCACGGGGCCCGGTTCTTTACCAAACTGGACCTGCGGAGTGCATACAATCTCGTCCTCATCCAGGAGGGGGATGAATGGAACACTGCATTTAGAACCATGTCTGGCCACTACGAGTACTTGGTGATGACATTTGGCTTGGCCAATGCTCCTTCAGTGTTCCAGGCATTTGTTAACAAGGTGTTCAGGGACGTGCTCGGACACCAGGTGGTCGTGTATATCGATGCCATCCTGGTCTACTCGGCTACCCTGTAGGATCACATCACTCACGTTCGAGCAGTAATGGAACACCTTCTGGCTAACCACCTGTTTGTCAAGGCTGAGAAGTGACAATTTCATCAGAAAGCTGTCTCTTTTTTAGGCTACCAAATCAGCCTGCTGGTAGTGGGGTAGGATGACAAGAATGTAGATGCGATTAGGTTAAGGCTAGTCCCAACTACCATAAAGGTGTCACAATGGTTTTTGGGGTTTGCCAACTTCTACCGCTGTTTCATCAGGAACTTCAGCTCCGTCGCCGCCCCTCTCACCTCTTGCCTCAAGGGTGGTCCCCCTAGGTTGGTGTGAAGACCAGCAGCCAACGAGGCCTTCCGTCTACTCAAGGGATGTTTTACCTCCACCCCACCTCCGCCCCAGATCCAACGATATCCTTTGTGGTAGAGGTGGATGCTTCAGAGGTAGGCGTGGGGGCAGTTCTTTCTCAACGATAGGGTAATCCACAGAAAATGTATCTGTGTGCATATTACTCAAAGAAACTGTCCCCTGCAGAGAGGAATTACGACGTTGGTGATCGAGAGCTTCTGGCGGTGAAGAGGTGTGGTGACACTGGCTGGAGGGTGACAAGGAACCATTTATCATCTTCGCCGACCATCGGAACCTGGAGAACATATGGACAGCGAGGAGGCTGAATCCGCGCCAAGCGAGGTGGGCCCTTATCTTCACAAGGTTTGACTTCACGCTGACCTATTGCCCAAGTTTAAAAAAAGGCCAATGCCATGTCCCATCTCTACGATGATGAGTCCTGTCCAGAATGTACCCTATAATAACCCTATCCTCCCGAGTCGTAGCTCCTGTGGTCTGGGACGTAGATGTGGACATTCGCCAGGCTCTGGAGAAGGAACTTACCCCCACTAACTGTCCTCCCAAGCGCATCTACATTCCCACAGGGATTAGGGATTGGCTGCTGGCCTGGCACACACAGCTGTCGTCGTTGGACATCCAGGTATTTCTCACACTACCCAATCCTTCTCCAAGAAGTACTGGTGGCCCACCTTGGCGCAGGATGTCACTCGCTACATCAAATCCTGTTCCATATGTGCCCAAACCAAATCCCCCCGGAACGCTCTAGCAGGGAAACTTCTTCCCCTGCTCGTGCATCAGCATCCCTGGTCCAATCTAGCCATTGACTTTGTTAATGATCTCCCCTCCTCTGACGGTTTCACCACCATTTTCGTGGTTGTGGATAGATAGCCAAAATCCTGTCAGAACTCACGACATCACTCCTCCACTGGGTTGACCCCCTTCCAGTGAGTTCTGGGTTTTCAGCCTGCCCAGACTCCGTGGACCCGGGCCAGACCAAAGCTCCTGCAGTTGATGAGTGGTTCAGGCGCAGAGAAGAAGTGTGGAGCGATGCTCAAGTGAGACTCCAGCTCGCTGTCCACCGTCAAAAGAAGCAGGCAGACCGCCACCGCAGTGTGACCCTCGTGTACCAACCTGGGGATTGTGTCTGGCTCTCTACCAGGAAACTCCCACTCTGCCTGCGCTGCAAAAGCTGAGCACCTGGTTTGGGGAGCCGTTCAAGGTTCTTATAGGTTACAGCTTCCCAGTGACAACCGTATCTCAGCTTATTTTCATGTCTCCCTTTTCAGGCTGGTGGTCCTGATCCCCTAGCTGATGCTGTCCCCCACAACACCCCGGCACCCCTCCGCTGTCAGATCTCTATTGGACTCCCGACAACAGGGGGGTTGGCTCCAGTACCTGGTAGACTGGGAACGGATTTGTCCAGAGGAGCGGTGTTGGGTTCCGGTGGATGACATTCTGGATCACAACATCATCTGTGATTGCCGTCCCTCTGGTCCCTCATCATCATGCGGCTGAAGCCACGTATTGGGGGGGGGGGGGGGGTGGGGTACTGTCACGTCAACTTCCGCTCCCCCCTGCTGGCGTTCGAAGTCGCCGGTATACTAATGACCGGTCCTGGGATCCATAATTACGCACAACTGGGATCCATCATTACGCACACCTGGCATCAATCATTACACACACCTGCACATCATCATGAGGCATGAGTCAGTTGGTATGAGTACTCTGGTGGGCCATACAGAGAATTTTCCTTCTCCCCTTACTCGCACCCCTCTCCATGCCATCCTGCTGTGGGGCAACCAGTCAAATTCTCTCCAGGTTCTCATTGAAGCTGTGGCCGATGAGAGTTTCATGGACACTACCCTGGTGTCAGAGCTGGGCATCCCCACTCATCCCCTTTCCATTCCCATGGAAGTTAGGGTGCTGGATGTGCGCTCTGTAGACAGAGTCACCCACATTACTACTACTATCAACCTGCAAGTGTCAGGGAACCACAGTGAGTCTATGCAGTTCATGCTCATTAAGTCTCCTCAGGTTCCCATGGTATTGGGGTTTTCTTGCCTCCAGCAACACAATCCCCTTATCAACTGGACTGCTGGTGCTATCATGGGCTGGAAGCCGTTCTGCCACGGCCATTGCATAATGTCGGCGCAGCCTGCCCCAGGACGTCTTCCTGTGGGCTCAGAAGAAGCTTTGGACCTCTCTGCCGTACCAGGACCTCCGGGAGGTTTTCAGCAAGGCCTGGGCAACTTCACTTCCTCCACATCGACCCTATGACTGTGGGATTGACCTTCTCCCAGGGAACTACACCACCCCGGGGACAGCTGTATTCACTGTTGAGTCCAGAGACCCAGGCTATGGAGATGTACATCGAGGACTCGCTGGCTTCAGGGTGTATTCGTCCTTCTGCCTCACCACCGGCACAGGGTTCTTCCTTGTGTAGAAGAGGGACAAAACCCTAAACCCGTGCATTGACTACCAGGTCCTCAATGACATCATGATTAAGAACCATTTGAGCCACTCCAGGGGACCACCATTTTCTCTAAGTTGGACCTGCAGAAAGCCTACCATCTGGTGCGGATACGGGAAGGCGAAGAGTGGTAGACAGCCTTCAACACTGCTAGCGGACACTATGAATACCTAGTGATGGCATTCGGTCAGACCACTCCTGCTGTGTTCCAGGTCCTGGTTTTTGTCCCGGTTCTGGAAGGTGTTCTGCACACTCATTGGGTTGTCGGCCAGCCTGTTCTCCGGGTTTCAACCCCAGTTTAACGGCCAGTTGGAGCGAGCTAATCACGACCTGGAGTCGACTCTTCGTTGCCTCGTCTCTGCCAACCCCACCACCTGGAGCCAGCAACTTGTGTGGGTAGAATGCCACGCAACACCATCCCCTGCTCAGCCACTGGTCTCTCGCCTTTTGAGTGTTCGATGGGTTTTCAGCCACTGGTCTTCTCTGAGCAAGAGGAAGAGGTCAACATACCCTCGGCCCAGATGTTCATCCGCCACTGTCGCCGTACCTAGAAGAGAGCCCGGTCTGCTCTTCTTCAGACCACCTCCAGGTATCAACTACAAGCGGACCACCACCGAACCCCGGCTCCTCGTTATCATCTCAGGCAGAGGGTATGGCTGTCCACACGGGATCTGTCCCTCCGGGTGGAATCCCGCAAACTTTCATTTTATCGTCCCTTTCCCCATCTCTAAGATCTTTAGACCCTCTGCCGTTTGTCTTCTGTTGCCCCGCACCCTCCGTGTACATCCCCATTTTCATGTATCAAGGATTAAACCTCTGTCTCACAGCCCTCTGTCTCCTCTTTCCAGGTGGCATCCACTCCCCACTACTCTTACTAGAAGCCGCCGTTCAATACAGACAATGGGAAAGACGTCTGGTTGAATAAACAAAGACACAACATTCCCTGATGTCGCTCTGCGATTGAAGCTCATTTATTTTCCAGCGATTGGACATAAACCATCATGATACTAGGAAGAGGAGGCTGTGTAGCCGGTCTCTTTAGCCTAGCTTGGAGTCCCCCTTTCGTCCTCTTCTTGTCGGTTGTAGGAAATGATTGCACGAACATTCTGAGCAAACAAAGTCATAATTAACGCAAACATAGCAATAAAAAATAAAAACGTTGAGCAGAAACCAAAAAGACACACACCCTTCTCAGCACCACCATCTTAGACTGTGAAAGGGTGTGTGTGTGTGTGTGTGTGTGTGTGTGTGTGTGTGTGTGTGTGTGTGTATAATTTGTTTCACCTGCATTTTTATCTGCTGATCTCCTAAATAAAGCAAGGTGCAGTGTGGGAATGATATCCAGAGCAACACAATAGCATGATATCATTCACAATAGGATAATACCACTCAAAAACAAACAAAACTTTACCTACTTTACCTTCTATGACTGTATTTCAGTGTTTGTTTTGTTTCATATAGGTAACATCTAATTATGGTCCCCTGGAAAACACTTACCAACATTTTGTTAACTCCTCCCTGGATCTTTCAGTCGTTGTCATGTAAAAGTGACAGCTATTATACTCTAACTATAGAATTAGAATAATCATTCTATTTCCATGATTCCAACAGTTCACCAAGTGTTTTGATCTAAATTGCAAGTCAAATTGCAAACAATATGTGACCCGTTTCAGGAAACTAGGCGTATGTCGCTGGTCACTACTTCACAGAAGAGCCGTTTGAAAGTAAACTTTTTTTTAATCAAAAGGCATTTTTTGTGTGGCAGAAATGCCTTCTCAAACATGTGAACTTTCATGTGCCTTAATAACAAACTTGTATGTCATCTGTAAATACGAATACAATTGTTTAATTACAAGCCTAGTTGGTTTAGCCACAGAAAATGATTAGCCATGATTAGCTGAGATAATGAGTGGGCTGGACATGCCGAGAGATGAGTTCGGATTGGTCTGCCATATAGCACGCTTCTGTCTATTTGAGCTGGTTAGTATGTGTAGCAAATCCTGTCTAACGTAGCTTTTTTTTATATATATATATATATATATATATTGCTTAGTAGAACTGCATAAGTGTTGCTCTCCACTTTCTGGAGGACCAGAAATCAGTTTTGAAATCAGTGGAATTAGAGTATGATAGCTAAGGAGATGGTGAAAACACCTGTCTCCAGATTACATCTTCAAACTAAGGTCAACCATGGCGTTCGACAGGAGATGTGTCCATCCATGATGTAGATAGTCTAGCTAGCTACATTTTCAGATATGACACATTTCTAATTTGACAGAAAGTATTTTCATTTCAAGTTAAAGTGTACTGATAGCTAGCTAACTAACGTTTGCTAGCTGCCTCGCTATCTAACGTTACGCTATGATCTTATTATTCATATCTCAGAGCCATTTGCTTGACTAGATATAGCCTAATGTTAGCTAGCTAACATTGAACCTGGTTGGTTAGCTATCTGCAGATTCATGCAGGATAGTAAAATCAGGAGTTGGGATTATGGTTCATTGTTTACCTAGCTAGCTAGCTAGCTATATGTCTTAACAAAATACTCTAGTCTGAGAGTGGCAGAGTGCAGAATAACCAATGAATATATGAATGCTCAACACCCGTTGAATATGGCCGGTGTCAGTAAACGTCCGGCAAAAAAAGCATAAATTGTTGCCAGCAGCACAGTTACAGTCACCAACACTCTGGAAAACATGAAAACAACCTAACCAGCTCTGCTAGGGTGAGTAATGTTCAGTGAGCTGTTCTCTCATTTGAGTCTGGAAGTAGCTAGCAAGGTAGCCAATGTTAGCCAGTTAGCTTGGGTGCTTGACTGCCGTTGTGAGGTCAGAATGTTCGGATCTATCCTACTCCTCGGCCAAAGCATCTGGTATGCGCTCTGAACGCCCCGAGAGCGAAATGCTCTGAATTTACGAACTGACAATCTAACAGCACAGTTGCAGTCACCAATGCTCTGGATAACATGACAGCCTAACCAGCTCTGCTAGGGCGAGTAATGTTCAGTGAGCTGTTCTCTCATTTGAATCTGAAAGTAGCTAGCTAGGTAGCTTGGGTGCTTGACTGCTGTTAGTACAGAACACTCGGATCAACCGTTAAAGAGATGGGTTGGGCTAAAGCTTGGGTGTAGACAAAGAAAGGCTCGCCAGTAGTAGTACCAAAACATTCAAAGCAAAATGACTGTTCCTCAACTGTAGTGTATAATATACCATTTTGTAGCTCTGAGTCTCTACTTTTATCCAATGTAAAAAACACAATTTCCAATTTTGCTACATAAGACCGATTTGAGCCGGTCAGTCACATATTTGGTTTTAAATTAGGCTTATATTGTTTGCCCCATATTGTGCAGCCCTACGCGGCAGTGTGGAAATGACCTCAATTGATTGCAGGAAATATTTTTGGTTAAAGTTTTATTGAACAGTATAAAACAATCAAAATAGAGAACGCCCCATTGAAATCACTTGTTGTATGTATTGCCACCCCAGGGTCATGCACTACTCATAAAGCAAGTGTAAAACATTTATTATTCAGCCAATTTGTAAGTGTCTTTAGTTCTAGTTATTCATCACATCTTTCATAATATTACATTAGAGTTATTAAAAAGTATACAGAATGATCTCAATTGAACCCAAAACAAATCAGCAAAGAGCTGGAATGATAGCTAAAAAGAACAGCAGATGGACTGCTTCAAATAAGGATGTGTTGGGCAGCTTAAAGAAAATGCTATCGCTATAAGTACAAAAGAGTTTTAGAGGTTGCTCTTTTTCATTTAGGTTCAGATTGTTACAAAGTCATTTTCCTGTCTAATGCTTAGTATATGTGCAGTATACACACCACATCCACAAACAAGGGTCCTTTAAGTTAAAGCTAAACTAGGTACTTAAACACCTCAGTGGTGACTCTCACATTCTGTGGCTCTTTTGGGACAGTTAAAATGCATTGTTTTTTTAATGGACTTTTATTGTGTTTTGATGCACATATGATGCAATATAACCAGACCTGGGGATTTGACAATCTTCACTTAATGATGATGGCATTTTAATGATAGCTTAATGACACTCACCCCCCCGCCCATGTACTCACTAGGGCAACACCAAAACATTACAAACGAATGCCTCTACTCACAGACATTAGACTTACTTTGGGACCAATGCCACAGAGATGGATAAGGTAAAATGCTTAAGATGCTAGTTTGAGAGTTTGCTATAATTTTGTATCTGGGTATTTTGTTAATATTGTGTTGTGCTTTTGATATTATCTGGTCAATATGTGGTACTGTATTTCTAAATTCCACTTAAATTAATTTAAACTTGACAAATCAAAGAAAGACCAACTGGTGAATGTCTCTTCTTATGATGTTAAAAATCAATTCAACTATATTGGTTGCGTACTGTCACGCCCTGACCATAGTTTACTTTGTATTTTCTATGTTTTGATTGGTCAGGGTGTGATCTGAGTGGGCATTCTATGTTACATGTCTAGTTTGTCTAGTTCTATGTTCGGCCTGATATGGTTCTCAATCAGAGGCAGGTGTTTGTCATTGTCTCTGATTGGGAACCATATTTAGGTAGCCTGGGTTTCACTGTGTGTTTGTGGGTGATTGTTCCTGTCTATGTGTTTTCACCAGATAGGCTGTTTAGGTTTTCGTTACGTTTATTGTTTTTGTACTGATTCGTGTTTAACGTTTGTTCATTAAAACATGGATCGCAATCTACACGCTGCATTTTGGTCCGACTATCCTTCTCACCAAGAAAACCGTTACAGAATCACCCACCACCAACGGACCAAGCAGCGTGTCAACAGGCAGGAGCAGCGCGAGGAGAAGCGCAATAAGGATTTCTGGACATGGGAGGAAATCCTCGACGGGAGAGGACCCTGGGCTAAACCAGGGGAGTGTAGCCGCACTAAGGTGCAGCGGGAGAAGAAACAACAGGAACAGCCCAAGGAGGAGTACAGTATGGAGTATACTACTTGGGAGGAGATCGACAGGTGGGCGGCCGACCCAGGGAGAGTGCCGGAGCCCGCCTGGGATTCGCTGGAGCAGTGCGAGGAAGGTTACCGTAGAATGGAGGCGGTGAAAGCAGAGAGGCGCTGGTATGAGAAGGCAGCACGGCGACGCGGATGGAAGCCTGAGAGGCAGCCCCAAAAATTTCTTGGGGGGGGGCTAACAGGGAGTATGGCTATGCCAGGTAGGAGACCTGGGCAGACTCCCTGTGCTTACCGGGGGGCTAGAGAGACCGGACAGGCACCGTGTTATGCAGTGGTGCGCACGGTGTCTCCAGTGCGGGTGCATAGCCCGGTGCGGTATATTCCAGCTCCGCTGTCTGCCGGGCTAGATTGAGCGTTGAGCCTAATGCCATGAAGCCGGCTCTACGCAGCTGGTCCCCAGTGCGTCTCCTTGGGCCGGTTTACATGGCACCAGCCTTGCGCTCGGTGTCTCCGGTTCGCCTGCATAGTCCAGTGCGGGCTATTCCACCTCGCCGCACTGGCAGGGCGACCGTGAGTATTCAACCAGGTAAGGTTGGGCAGGCTCGGTGCTCAAGAGCTCCAGTGCGCCTGCACGGTCCGGTTTTTCCAGTACCACCTCCACACCCCAGTCCTCCGGTAGCAGCTCCCCGCACCAGGCTTCCTGTGCGTGTCCTCGGCCCAGTACCACCAGTGCCAGCACCACGCATCAGGCCTATAGTGCGCCTCGCCTGTCCAGCGCTGTCGGAGCCCTCCTCTCCAGCGCTGTCGGAGTCTCCCGCCTGTTTAGCGCTGTTAGAGCCTTCCTTCTCTACAGCGCTGCCGGAGTCTCCCGCCTGTTCAGAACTGCCAGTTAGCATAGAGCTGCCAGTTAGCATAGAGCTGCCAGTTAGCATAGAGCTGCCAGTCTGCAAGGAGCTGCCAGTCTGCAAGGAGCTGCCAGTCTGCAAGGAGCTGCCAGTCTGCAAGGAGCTGCCAGTCTGCAAGGAGCTGCCAGTCTGCAAGGAGCCGCCAGAGCTGCCTGTCTGCAGGATGCCGCCAAAGCTGCCAGTCTGCAAGGAGCCGCCAGAGCTGCCAGTCTGCAAGGAGCCGCCAGAGCTGCCAGTCTGCAAGGAGCCGCCAGAGCCGCCAGTCAGCATGGAGCAGCCAGGGCCGCCAGTCAGCATGGAGCAGCCAGGGCCGCCAGTCAGCATGGAGCAGCCAGGGCCGCCAGTCAGCATGGAGCAGCCAGTCAGCATGGAGCAGCCAGTCAGCATGGAGCAGCCAGAGCTGCCAGTCAGCATGGAGCAGCCAGTCAGCATGGAGCAGCCAGGGCCGCCAGTCAGCATGGAGCAGCCAGGGCCGCCAGTCAGCATGGAGCAGCCAGGGCCGCCAGTCAGCATGGAGCAGCCAGGGCCGCCAGTCAGCATGGAGCAGCCAGGGCCGCCAGTCAGCATGGAGCAGCCAGAGCTGCCAGTCAGCATGGAGCAGCCAGTCAGCATGGAGCAGCCAGAGCTGCCAGTCAGCATGGAGCAGCCAGTCAGCATGGAGCAGCCAGAGCTGCCAGTCATCATGGAGCAGCCAGTCAGCATGGAGCAGTCAGAGCTGTCAGTCGACCAGACTCTCCCAGATCTGCCAGTCGACCAGACTCTCCCAGATCTGCCAGTCGACCAGACTCTTCCAGATCTGCCAGTCGTCCAGACTCTTCCAGATCTGCCAGTCGTCCAGACTCTTCCAGATCTGCCAGTCGACCAGACTCTTCCAGATCTGCCAGTCGACCAGACTCTTCCAGATCTGCCAGTCGACCAGACTCTTCCAGATCTGCCAGTCGACCAGACTCTTCCAGATCTGCCAGTCGTCCAGACTCTTCCAGATCTGCCAGTCGTCCAGACTCTTCCAGATCTGCCAGTCATCCAGACTCTTCCAGATCTGCCAGTCGTCCAGATTCTCCCAGATCCGCCAGTCGACCAGATTCTCCCAGATCCGCCAGTCGACCAGATTCTCCCAGATCCGCCAGTCGACCAGATTCTCCCAGATCCGCCAGTCGACCAGATTCTCCCAGATCCGCCAGTCGACCAGATTCTCCCAGATCCGCCAGTCGACCAGATTCTCCCAGATCCGCCAGTCGACCAGATTCTTCCAGATCTGCTAGTCGACCAGGATCTGCTGAAACCGCCAGCCAGCCAGGTTCTGGTAGTTTCTACTACCTGCCTGGGCTTCCTCTCAGTGCTGAGCTTCTTCTCAGTGCTGAGCTTCCTCTCAGTGCTGAGCTACCCATCTGTCCCGAGTTACCTCTGTCCCGAGCTGTCCCTCTGTCCCATGTTATCATTGTGGTGGGTAACCTATTTAGGGACGTTTAGGAGGGGGATTAAAACTGTCATGGAGTGGGGTCCACGTCCAGCGCCAGAGCCGCCACCGCGGACAGATGCCCACCCAGACCCTCCCCTATAGGTTCAGGTTTTGCGGCCGGAGTCCGCACCTTGGGGGGGGGATACTGTCACGCCCTGACCATAGTTTACTTTGTATTTTCTATGTTTTGATTGGTCAGGGTGTGATCTGAGTGGGCATTCTATGTTACATGTCTAGTTTGTCTAGTTCTATGTTCGGCCTGATATGGTTCTCAATCAGAGGCAGGTGTTTGTCATTGTCTCTGATTGGGAACCATATTTAGGTAGCCTGGGTTTCACTGTGTGTTTGTGGGTGATTGTTCCTGTCTATGTGTTTTCACCAGATAGGCTGTTTAGGTTTTCGTTACGTTTATTGTTTTTGTACTGATTCGTGTTTAACGTTTGTTCATTAAAACATGGATCGCAATCTACACGCTGCATTTTGGTCCGACTATCCTTCTCACCAAGAAAACCGTTACACGTACACAGTTTTGCAGATGTTATCGTAGGTGCAGCGAAATGCTTATGATTCTAGCTCCAACAATGCAGCAACATCTAGCAATACAATAACAATACACACATAATGCAAAAGTTTAAAAAAGGATAAGAAATTAATATCAGAACGAGGTTCATAACAAGGTTATGACCCATAATATGTGATTGGTCAATTTCTGGAGCCCTGTGAGAAATGTCCTAAAAGCTGATTGGAAGAAAACAATACATGGTAAAGGTGGCATACACATTTACAAGATAAAAGCTAACCTAGCAATGATTTGAAAGATCAACTATGTAGAATTTATCATATCAAATTATAAAAAAGAGGTCAACACACAAGTTCTTACTTTGTCTTCAGCGGAAATGTTAACATAAAGGAAGCTATTTCTGTCTAACATAACGGAAGTTATCTCCAGGGATATGATTGCATGTTCTCACTTGTTTCCCCCATCCAGTTATATTCCTCTGTCCCCTGACAACTCTCTGCAGAGCTTCAGGGCTTTTTCACAGTGTGGCTACAGTACAGTGTTAACATGTGTTGTTGGCCTTCCTGCCTCAGGGCTACACAACCTGAAGGTAGCTCTGCTATACACTATGCTCTTAAGCTTATCACCTACACAGAGTGCACAAGGACCATTTGAAGAGGCAGGACACTTAGAACACCAGTTTTCCTCTAGTTTGCCTAGTTCAATCAACCACTAGTCAGTCTGGTTGCTTCATTCCAATTCCATCTTCAGGCCGGAGTCAATTGTAAATCCTAAACCAACAACAGGTAATAATCTTCCCCACCTCAGATTTAGAGCAATAGATTTAGGACCAGAGGGGCTCTCAGAGAGTCACATCAAATTCATGTGGGGTAAAGTAATTCTGCATTTGCTGAGGCTAAACTATGGTAATGTCTCAGAGGAAAAACAGGGGCCAATGGCCAGGAGGGAGAATGGGGCAGTTTAATTAGAGAGAAGTGAAAATAAGTAAATAATTAATTCATATTGTTGCCTCTGATAGTTCCACCTCCAACCTTCATGTCCACAGAGGAAAGACAACAGAAATGCCTGTGGTCAAGCTGCTGCTGTACAATGTATAGGAGTGTGTGTGTGTGTGTGTGTGTGTGTGTGTGTGTGTGTGTGTGTGTGTGTGTGTGTGTGTGTGTGTGTGTGTGTGTGTGTGTGTGTGTGTGTGTGTGTGTGTGTGTGTGTGTGTGTGTGTGTGTGTGTGGACTAAAAACAAACTAAATATAAATATAAAAATGTGTATAGTATGTGTAAACCTGAGTCAGTTAGACAGGGAATTTTTACTGGGATTAAATGTGTGTATATGTACACGTGTATATGTGTATATGTGTATATGTGTATGTGCATATGTGTATATATATATATATATATGTATTATTAAAAAATATATATATATTTCACCTTTATTTAACCAGGTAGGCAACTGCGACCTGGCCAAGATAAAGCAAAACAGTACGACACATTCAACAACACAGAGTTGTGTGTATATATATATCCCATTTATTGCCTTATATACACATATATACAGTGCCTTGCAAAAGTATTCGGCCCCCTTGAACTTTGCGACCTTTTGCCACATTTCAGGCTTCAAACATAAAGATATAAAACTGTATTTTTTTGTGAAGAATCAACAACAAGTGGGACACAATCATGAAGTGGAACGACATTTATTGGATATTTCAAACTTTTTTAACAAATCAAAAACTGAAAAAGTGGGCGTGCAAAATTATTCAGCCCCTTTACTTTCAGTGCAGCAAACTCTCTCCAGAAGTTCAGTGAGGATCTCTGAATGATCCAATGTTGACCTAAATGACTAATGATGATAAATACAATCCACCTGTGTGTAATCAAGTCTCCGTATAAATGCACCTGCACTGTGATAGTCTCAGAGGTCCGTTAAAAGCGCAGAGAGCATCATGAAGAACAAGGAACACACCAGGCAGGTCCGAGATACTGTTGTGAAGAAGTTTAAAGCCGGATTTGGATACACAAAGATTTCCCAAGCTTTAAACATCCCAAGGAGCACTGTGCAAGCGATAATATTGAAATGGAAGGAGTATCAGACCACTGCAAATCTACCAAGACCTGGCCGTTCCCCCTCTAAACTTTCAGCTCATACAAGGAGAAGACTGATCAGAGATGCAGCCAAGAGGCCCATGACCACTCTGGATGAACTGCAGAGATCTACAGCTGAGGTGGGAGACTCTGTCCATAGGACAACAATCAGTCATATATTGCACAAATCTGGCCTTTATGGAAGAGTGGCAAGAAGAAAGCCATTTCTTAAAGATATCCATAAAAAGTGTCTTAAAGTTTGCCACAAGCCACCTGGGAGACACACCAAACATGTGGAAGAATGTGCTCTGGTCAGATGAAACCAAAATTGAACTTTTTGGCAACAATGCAAAACGTTATGTTTGGCGTAAAAGCAACACAGCTGAACACACCATCCCCACTGTCAAACATGGTGGTGGCAGCATCATGGTTTGGGCCTGCTTTTCTTCAGCAGGGACAGGGAAGATGGTTAAAATTGATGGGAAGATGGATGGAGCCAAATACAGGACCATTCTGGAAGAAAACCTGATGGAGTCTGCAAAAGACCTGAGACTGGGACGGAGATTTGTCTTCCAACAAGACAATGATCCAAAACTTAAAGCAAAATCTACAATGGAATGGTTCAAAAATAAACATATCCAGGTGTTAGAATGGCCAAGTCAAAGTCCAGACCTGAATCCAATCGAGAATCTGTGGAAAGAACTGAAAACTGCTGTTCATAAATGCTCTCCATCCAACCTCACTGAGCTCGAGCTGTTTTGCAAGGAGGAATGGGGAAAAAGGTGGCGCTACAAAGTATTAACTTAAGGGGGCTGAATAATTTTGCACGCCCAATTTTTCAGTTTTTGATTTGTTAAAAAAGTTTGAAATATCCAATAAATGTCGTTCCACTTCATGATTGTGTCCCACTTGTTGTTGATTCTTCACAAAAAAATACAGTTTTATATCTTTATGTTCGAAGCCTGAAATGTGGCAAAAGGTCGCAAAGTTCAAGGGGGCCGAATACTTTTGCAAGGCACTGTACATATATATCCTTTTTGGGTGTATGTATGCATGTAAACTCAGCAAAAAAAAGAAATATCCCTTTTTCAGGTGCCTGTCTTTCAAAGATAATTTGTAAAAATCTAAATACACAGTAATCTTTGGAGGGAGTTGAAAGTCCGTGTTGCCCAGCAACAGCCCCAAAACATCACTGCTCTAGAGGAGATCTGCATGGAGGAATGGGCCAAAATACCAGCAACAGTGTGTGAAAAAAGACTTACAGAAAACGTTTGACCTCTGTCATTGCCAACAAAGGGTATATAACAAAGTATTGAGATAAACTTTTGTTATTGACCAAATACTTATTTTCCACCATAATTTGCAAATAAATTCATAAAAAATCCTACAATGTGATTTTCTGGATTTTCTTTCTAATTTTGTCTGTCATAGTTGAAGTGTACCTATGATGAAAATTACAGGCCTCTCTCATCTTTTTAAGTGGGAGAACTTGCACAATTGGTGGCTGACTAAATACTTTTTTGCCCCACTGTAACTTCACATATCTTCATTGTAAAGGGTTTAAACACTGTTTCCTATGCTTGTTCAATTAACCATCAACAATTAATGAACATGTGGAATGGTCATTAAGACACTAACAGCTTACAGACTGTAGGCAATTATGGTCACAGTTATGAAAACTTAGGACACAAAAGAGGCCTTTCTACTGACTCTGAAAAACACCAAAAGAAAGATGCCCAGGGTCCCTGCTCATCAGCATGAACGTGTCTTAGGCACGCTGCAAGGAGGCATGTGGACTGCAGATGTGACCAGGGCTATACATTGCAACGTCCGTACTGTGAGACGCCTAAGACAGTGCTACAGGGAGACAGGATGGACAGCTGATCGTCCTCGCAGTGGCAGACCACGTGTAACAACACCTGCACAGGATCGGTTTATCCGAACATCACACCTGCGGGACAGGTACAGGATGTCAACAACAACTGCCCGAGTTACACCAAGAAAGCACAACCCTTCCATCAGTGCTCAGAGTGTCCGCAATAGGCTGTGAGAGGCTGGACTGAGGGCTGAGGGCTGTTGTAAGGCAGGTCCTCACCAGGCATCACCGGCAACAACGTCGCCTATGGCACAGACCCACCGTCGCTGGACCAGACAGGACTTGCAAACAGTCCTCTTCACTGATGAGTCTGGGTTTTGTCTCACCAGGGGTGATGGTCGGATTCGCGTCTATTGTCGAAGGAATGAGCGTTACACCGAGGCCTGTACTCTGGAGCGGGATCAATTTGGAGGTGGAGGGTCCGTCATGGTTTGGGGCGGTGTGTCACAGCATCATCGGACTGAGCTTGTTGTCATTGCAGGCAATCTCAACGCTGTGCGTTACATGGAAGACATTCTTCTCCCTGATGTGGTTCCCTTCCTGCAGGCTCATCCTGACATGACCCTCCAG
Source organism: Oncorhynchus mykiss (assembly GCF_057628025.1). Lineage (NCBI taxonomy): Eukaryota > Metazoa > Chordata > Actinopteri > Salmoniformes > Salmonidae > Oncorhynchus > Oncorhynchus mykiss. The sequence goes on along the minus strand of NC_143026.1, from coordinate 72,152,889 downwards.
CATGACAATGCCATCAGCCATACTGCTCGTTCTGTGCTTGATTTCCTGCAAGACAGGAATGTCAGGGGTTCTACCATGGCCAGCGAAGAGCCCAGATCTCAATCCCATTGAGCATGTCTGGGACCTGTTGGATCGGAGTGTGAGGGCTAGGGCCATTCCCCCCAGAAATGTCCAGGATCTTGCAGGTGCCTTGGTGGAAGAGTGGGGTAACATCTCACAGTAAGAACTGGCAAATCTGGAGCGGTCCATGAGGAGGAGATGCACTGCAGTACTTAATGCAGCTGGTGGCCACACCAGATATTGACAGATACTTTTGATTTTGACCGCCGACTTTGTTCAGGGAAACATTATTCCATTTATGTTAGTCACATGTCTGTGGAACTTGTTCAGTTTATGTCTCAGTTGTTGAATCTTATGTTCATACAAATATTTACACATGTTTAGTTGCTGAAAATAAACGCAGTTGACAGTGAGAGGACGTTTATTTTTTTGCTGAGTTTGTATGGATATTTTTCCCCAAAAAATATATGGGGGATTGGAAATGCTGCAGACAATTACATTGATGAAAGCAACATTCTATCTGCAATATTAAAACTTGTCCACCCCTTAAAATTTTTTTAAAAAATGTAAAAAGATTTTCAAAACAAATCCAATTTAGATGAACTCCAATATCTATTGGGTGAAATACCACAGTGTGCTATCACAGCAGAAAGATTTGTGACCTGTTGCCACGAAAGAAAAAAACACAATTGTAAATACAACCCATATTTATTTTGTACTTTAACGATATTGCATATCGTTACAACACTGTATATAGACATAATATGACATTTAAAATGTCTTTATTATTTTGGAAGTGTGAAGTTTACTGTTTTGTTTATTATCTATTTCATATGTAAACATATGTTTCCCATTGCAATAAAGCGCCTTAAATTGAAATTGAATTGAGAGAAAGCGAGAGAGAATAAAGGGGAATATAAAGAGCTGGAGTAGGGGGCAAACACATTGAGAGAAGACATTGAGTTTGTTGCTCCCCTCCTTTGCATGGTAATGAGGTGAAGTTGTTCTAGCAGCAGTCAGCAGCACCTCAGAGTAAAATGAGGGTCAGTACACAGCCACTTGAGGGGAACAAATTCACAGCAGGGCGTTAGAGAAGCAGAAGGGGGCCTCAGCACTGTCTGACACAGAGCAGAGTAGAGTATCCCCAACCCTCCCCAGGCAGAGTGGATGAGAGGGGGATGAGAGGGTGGCAGAGTGGTGCGGTACTCATGCCAAGGCTGAGAATAGTGGTGACCTTCTGGAGGCTTCTCTTTCTCCCTCTCATTAAATGCATAACAAGACACCCGCATGTGTGAAGAAATTCCGATTTTCTATGCCTGTTGTGCTTTGTGAAACTGTCCAGAGCTGATCCACTTCCAAGATGTGGCTGAGCAGCATTACCTGGTGAACAGCGTATGTCTGCCTATTTCTGTCTGTCCCCCAGGGACAGACAGTCCAAAACAGCTGCTGCTCAAACCCCCTCTGGACACATCTCTAATACATACACAGCATGTGTGCCTTCTGTTACAGTAAACATCTTATTGAGATTAATTGAAAATTCACTGATATGCTCAATGTAATTTATTACCTTCTTTACCTTTGAAGCTTACATGCTAAGGGGCTTTTGTACTAATGGTGAGGTGATATCTTATAAATTAACATCAGTAAAAACAGGTGCCACATGGAGCTGTGGCAGTAGTTATCTTTACATTCATGTGCTGCATGTCAACATGTACTCTATTTTCTGCTGTATGCGTAGATGATCACAACCATGATTAATACCTAAACTGCTGCATGTATAACTCATGAGAGAGTGACTTGGGAAATGGAATGGAAATGAGATGGGAGCACAGCTGTAGAAAAGTTGATAGCTTGCATAGGCCTAGTTGTTGGGTGATAATGTGACAATACAAACATGGCAGCGGCCAGTGTCATTTCACTAACTTGCTTGTAGTCCTCAGATTCTTGACTGCATTGTTATTGAACTCAAACAGTGAGTCACCGGAGAAATCAAGCAGCAGTTCCATAATGTGTTTGACTGAGCTCCACACCGCTATCCCAGGTAAAGTATACACAGTGTGGTATTTGCTTGTCTATTAATCCCTATAAGCATCGTATGGTGGAAGAAAAGCCAATTTGAAGCTTGAATGCACATTCAATGCTCATTGGTTTAACACTGGAAAGGAACTAAGAAAGGAACGCTAGACACTGTGAACCAGGGATTGCCCTTAGGAAATATTATGTCCAGTGAAGTCCAGTGCAACCCCACATCCACTCTAGTGCATTGATGAGTCATAGACAAATGTGCACACCCACACACACGTACATTCATATCCATTGACAGGTTTCTAATGGCCATGACCTGTCACAGCAGCAGATACTGTAGATTTGAAGTTGTATTAGGTTGAGAAGGACTGGGAATGTCAGTGGAGTTCATGAATACTTTACACCTAAATCAAAACATTATCTTCGCGCTCCTAGGCAAAGCGCTGAAAATTACATATGGGATGAATTATCCAAAACACAACACTGTGTGCACCTACTTTCAATTTGCTTCACAACTCCAACCATGTGAATGCTGTTTGGTCATTTGGGGTGAGGAAAAGGATATTTGGTGTTCACGTATCCAACTATCCTCTGCATTAGATTTAGATATAAACCGTGGATAGAATAGTGTGAATCTGTGAACATATGCTATCCCATTTGAAAACTAATCCACTTATATCTGTAGGAGACATTAATAAATCAAAGAGAAAGCTTTTAAAGCTTTAACCCCCATGCATTATGCAACTCAAACATATGCAAATGCACTGCTGTGACACTCCATTGTAAGCATTGTTTCATTAAAAAGGCAATTAGGCATAATGAAGCTCACAACCCACTTAAAAATGAGGGTGTCCGACTGAATTTATATGGTCTCGCAATCACCTTGATGCAAGTAATAAACCATTCGCTTGGTGTGGGGTCCAGTTATCACTCAAAAGTAAATACTAATTTAAAGGCCCAATGCAGCCATTTTATCTCAGTATCAAAACATTTCTGGGTAGCAATTAAGTACCTTACTGTGATTATTTTCAATTAAAATGGTCAAAAAGAAACAAAAATAGAGAGAGCAATTTCTCAAGCAACAATTTTACAAGGATTGTCTGGGAGTGGTCTGAGTGGGGAGGGGAAAACTGAAAACTACCTGTTATTGGCAGAGGTTTGGAACTCTTTCTTTTTGGTCTATTAACTAGGCAGGCTAAAACTCCATCCCACCAAAACCGTCTGACATTTATTTTCAAACAGCTCTTACACTAAAATGGCATTATCTTAATTTTTTACAATTTCACAGTATTATTCCAACCTCATCATGCTCCCGAGTGGCGCAGCGGTCTAAGGCACTGCATCTCAGTTCTAAGAGGTGTCACTGTTGTCCCTGGTTTGAATCCAGGCTGCATCACATCTGGCTGTGATTGGGAGTCCCATAAGGCGGCACACAATTGGCCCAGGTTTGGCCGGGGGAGACCGTCATTGTAAATAAGAATTTGTTCTTAAATGACTTGCCTAGTTAAATAAAATAAAAAAATTGAGGAAAATCATGTTTCTGACTGCACTGGGCTTTTGAAACTACAAATTGTCAATATGTTCTGCGGCTTATCATCCCAATCCTTGGCTGTAGTTAGTAGAGAAAGAAGTGAGAGTAGCTTGGATGAGAGAGCCACACCAGGGGAAGAGATGAGACACATTGTGATGGCCATGAGTGACATTGCATGGAGGACGTGTACCTCCCAGATAGCAATGGCAGCCATTTGTTCATTAAAGCATCAAACATTCGTCCCATAGCAGCTGCCTATTTAAATAAATATGCAAATTACTACATTTCTATTCAAAGGCTTCTTTTGACTTCAACAAGGTTTCTAAATAACCCAAGGGACACAATTCTTTCCATGTGAATAGACCCACCTGTCAGCGACTTGAAATTAACATGTAAAAATTGTTTGAAGTTCCCACTTGTTCGGTGCTACTATCTTTCTCTCAGATATGGTGGTGAGGAGGAAGAGAGAGAACATCATCTTCACTTTAAAGGTTAATGCAATTATGCGATCAGTCCCCCCCTCTCCCCAAAAGCACAGCAGTCAACTAATAAAGAGCGTGGGGCTTTAATGCACACAGCCGTTTTAATGGCCTGTAGCAGTCATCATTTGGTAAACAGAGCTGGAAAATTCATCCAAACCGAACAACATAAATAACATGGCAACTGAATCAAATGGATGAGGAAATTGCTACAGCTTGGCAAAAGACAAGACGCTTCAGATAAAAATGCCTAAACCAATTATTGCCTCACTTGCATATAAATATTCAGGTGGCCCAGCAGCCTTTCTGGTTTTGTTTTGTTTTTCTACCCAGTCATCAGTTCAGTTCATGGAAAAGCTCTTGGAATAAATGTAAAAATATATCCCTTTCAAACACAGGAACAGTCTGAATGGGTAGAAATATTCGGTGTATTTGGTTCACAGCCAAGCCGTTAAGAGTGAAAGGTTGCTGGTTCGAATACCTGAGCTGACTAGGTGAAAAATCTGAGCAAGACACTTAACCCTAATTACTCCTGGAAGTTGCCTTGGATAAGAGTGTCTGCTAAATTACTCAAATGTAAATGTAAACTGACAGTACAAAACATTAAGAACACCTTCCTAATACTCAGTTGCACCCCCTTAATTTTTGCCCTCAGAACAGACTCAATTCGTCGGGGCATGGACTCTACGAGGTGTCGAAAGCATTCCACAGGGATGCTGGCCCATGTTGACCCCAATACTTCCCACAGCTTCCCAGAGTGTCAAGTGTGTTGGATGTCTTTTGGGTGGTGGACCGTTCTTGATACACACGGGAAACTGTTGAAAAATACAGCAGCATTGCCATTCTTGACACACTCAAACCGGTGCACCTGGCACCTGTTACCATACCCCCTTCAAAGGTAATTAAATATTTTGTCTTGCCCATTCACCCTCTGTATGGCACAAATACACAATCAATGTCTGGGGCGACAGGTAGCCTAGTAGTTAGAGCGTTGGACTTGTAACCAGAAGGTCTGCAAGATCGAATCTGTTGTTCTGCCCCTGAACAAGGCAGGTAATCCACTGTTCCTAGGCTGTCATTGAAAATAAGAGTTTGTTCTTAACTGACTTGCCTAGAGGTAACAAAATGTCTGAAGGCTGAAAAAATATTATTTAACCTGTCTCCTCCCCTTCATTTACACTGATTGAAGTGGATTTAAAAAGTGACATCGATAAGGGATTATAGCTTTCAAGTGGATTCACCTGGTCAGTCTATGTCATGGAAAAAGCAGGTGTTCCTAATGTTTCGTACACTCAGTGTAAATGTAGGTGTGCTCTGCACACAACCTTTGCCCTCAGAACACAGCCAAGCCATGGATATCAAAGCTCAACTACAACTCTCAGTACAGGGATGGATTACATGCCAGTGTAATGTAAAGCAGCCCAGGAACACCTGCTGTACATATCTAAGCAAACACAATTTGCTTGGTGGGTCTTGGCAGATATGTCTCAATTTCCCTCCCTACACATGCTCCCTCTGTGTGAGCAACCGCTGCTTTCACATTCAGGGGTAAACTGAGAAACAGCATGTTTCAAAAGACAGTGCTTTGATTTACTTTGCCTTTCCCAGCAGGCAATGTGACAATACAGCACAGCGATAATAATACAAGGATTTCTCTAATAAAAAATCAACCCACAGACTGCTGATATGCCAAATGATGAATAATGAACTACTGAATCAAAGCAAAAAAAGAAAATGACAAGTATTGAATACCACCACAGTCTATTGATTCATGAATATTTAATTACTTGCTGTGGCTATTCAAGGACAAATAGATGGCTGTAACATTAGGCCTAGGCCCTATTTTTTTAAATCTGCATTACAGTATATGGACTAAATAGAGGTTTATATTCAAATTATTTATACACTTTTTTATCTGCTCAAAACTTGTATTATGGTATTTATTTTATGGAAGACAGCATCCCACAGGACAAAAATTGGTTGAATCAACGTTATTTCCATGTCATTAAAAAAAATCTATGTGATGATGTTGAATCAACGTGGAGTAGTAAAGTGTCTTCTCCCATCACTTGCTCATCTTACAGGTGCTGGGATGCAGCAACCGGTGGTAATGGTGAAAGTGCAGACATCCAACATCTGTACAGGCATCTGTTAGCAGCCTCATCTGTGTCCTGCCACCGTGTTACCCAGACCCTTAGTAGGACAAAGGTACTTCAACAGTAATGACGCGTCCCCAACGTGCAGCCAGCCAGCCAGGGCAGGCAGGTCAGGAGGCTGAGGCTAGATAGAAAGGGAGCCAGGGAAGACCATAGTCATGTGGTGAGGATTTAACTACAGTAGACCAGGAGACCAGGATAATGGACAGCGACTCACTGCTGTGATTTTGATTCTGGCCAGCCTACATTACTAACATAAATCAACTGAGTAAAGAAACTATTCTCTATTATCATGGAAACAATCATATCTTCATTATGCATTATGCAACTACGAAGAAAAGGCAGAGAAGAAGCTGCATGCTCTTAATGGCATTTTAATGCTAATTGAATCAATTCTCCTCTTCTCTGGTTTCTGAGAGGAGTATTTTCATGATAGAATGCTAGTCACGTGAGGCCTTTGCTAGCTGCAGGTGTTGACACTGGAGTCGTTACTATCGATAATGATATGAGACATTAAAGACAGGTTGGTGTGTAACGATAAGCCACATGCTGGTTGGCATGCTGAGTGCTAGACATCTGAAGTGATTATTAAAGATGATGACACAGGCCCCCCAGTGACAGACTGAAGTGAGAGTGATGATAGAGTCTAGAGAGGGGAGTGAATTTGCCTCACACTAACACGGCAGCCATGTCTTGTTCACGTGATACGATACCGGTAAGGAGAGCCTCTGCTGTAGCAGTGACAAGCGTTAAGAACAGAATCATGCACACAATAATATACGCAGTATTATCACTATGTTTATATCAATTTCTGAGGGATTTGTAATATATATCTTAGATACTGTTATTGTTTACCTGGCTTTACAGTTTCAGCTTCCAATAACTCAGTTCCTATTAATCCTAGACCATTGTCAAGTCATTATCTGAAAACAAACAAAGCAACTTTTAAATGCTTTATCTATTCAATCTCCCTAACTCTCTCCCTGGTTGTGCTCTACCTGACACAAATACACATAAACCCACGCATGCAGACACACACCATATACAGTTGATGTCAGGTTGGAGTCATTAAAACTAGTTTTTCAACCACAAATGTCTAGTTAAAAATACTGGGGGCAGTATTGAGTAGCTTGGCTGAATAAGGTGCCCAGAGGTGCCCAGAGTAAACTGCCTGCTACTCAGTCCCAGTTGCGAATATATGCACATTATTAGTATATTTGGATAGAAAACACTCTGAAGTTTCTAAAACTGTTTGAATGATGTCTATGAGTATAACAGAACTCATATGGCAGGCAAAAATCTGAGAAAAAATCAAATCCAACCAGGAAGTGGGAAATCTGAGGTTGGTCGTTTTTCAACTTATTCCCTGTTGAAGATACAGTGGGATTTGGTCATGTTGCACTTCCTAAGGCTTCCACTAGATGTCAACAGTCTTTAGAACTTAGTTTGATGCTTCTACTGTAAAGTGGGGGAGAGGGGAATGAGTCAGAGGTCTGGCAGAATGCTTTGAGCTTGTGACGCTCGTTCACGTGAGAGACAGCTCTGTTCCATCGCAATTCTACAGACAAAGGACTTCTCCTGTTAGAACATTATTGAAGATTTATGTTAAAAACATCCTAAAGATTGATTCTATACATCGTTTGACATGTTTCTACTGACTGTAACTTTTTGACATTTCGTCTGCTCCTAGTGAATGCGCTTCGTGACTTTGGATTTGTTTACAAAACGCGCTAACAATAGTAGTGATTTGGACATAAATTATGGACATTATCGAACAAAACAAACATTTATTGTGGAACGGGGATTCCTGGGAGTGCATTCAGAGGAAGATCATCAAAGGTAAGTGAATATTTATAATGCTATTTCTGACTAATATTGACTGCACAATATGACGGATATCTTTTTGGCTTGTTTGGTCTCTGAGCGCCGTACTCAGATTATAGCATGGTTTGCTTTTTCCGTAAAGCTTTTTTGAAATCTGACACAGTGGTTGCATTAAGGAGAAGTGTATCTAAAGTTCCATGCATAACAGTTGTATTTTCATCAACATTTATGATGAGTATTTCTGTAAATTGATGTGGCTCTCTGCAAAATCATCGGATGTTTTTGGAACTACTGAACATGACTCGCCAATGTATACTGAGATTTTTTGATATAAATATGATTTTTATCGAACAAAACATATATGTATTGTGTAACATGAAGTCCTATGAGTGTCATCTGATGAAGATCATCAAAGGTTAGTGATTCATTTTATCTCTATTTCTGATTTTTGTGACTCCTCTCTTTGGCTGGAAAAATGGCTGTGTTTTTCTGTGACTTGGCTCTGACCTAACATAATCGATTGTGGTGCCTTCGCCGTAAAGCCTATTTGAAATAGGACACTGTGGTGGCATTAACAAGAAGTGTATCTTTAAAATGGTGTGAAATACTTCTATGTTTGAGGAATTTTAATTATGGGATTTCTGTTGTTTTGAATTTGGTGCCCTGGACTTTCACTGGCTGTTGTCATATCGATCCAGTTAGCGGGATCTCAGCCCTAAGAAGTTTTTAACAAACTATAGTTTTGTATCACAATTCCAGTTCACAAAATAGATGGCATCATGAGGGAGAAAAACTATGTGGATGGAAAATTACGTGGATATATTGAAGCAACATCTCAAGACATCAGTCAGGATGGTAAAGCTTGGTCGCAAATGGGTCTTCCAAATGGAAAATGATCCCAAGCAGACTTCCAAAGTTGTGGAAAAATGGCTTAAGGACAACAAAGTCAAGGTATTGGAGTGGCCATCACAAAGCTTTGACCTCAATCCTATAGAAAATTTGTGGGCAGAACTGAAAAAGCGTGTGCGAGCAAGAAGGCCTACAAACCTGACTCAGTTACACCAGCTCTGTCAGGAGGAATGGGCCAAAATTCACCCAACTTATTGTGGGAAGCTTGTGGAAGGCTACCCGAAACGTTTGACCCAAGTTAAAAAATTTAAAGGCAATGCTACCAAATACTAATTGAGTGTATGTAAACTTCTGACACACTGGGAATGCAATGAATGAAATAAAAGCTGAAATAAATATTTCTCTCTACTATTATTCTGACATTTCACATTCTTAAAATAATATGGCGATCCTAACAGACCTAAGACAGGGAATTTTTAATAGGATTAAATGTCAGGAATTGTGAAAAACAGTTTAAATGTATTTGGCTAAGGTGTATTTAAACTTCCGACTTCAACTGTATATTATCAACACAGAGGCCCTCTGAGGACTTTGTGCACTCATTAGACCTTCAAATATGGCGCAAGATACCACAGCATCTAAAGAGGAAACATAAGAGGGAATACAGAGAAGCTCCTATTAAGAAGGATTTACTGCCAGTTCCACTGCGTTTTTTCATTGTTCTCCACTAATCAGGGACTGACTTAGACCTGGGACACCAGGTGTGTGCAATGAATTATCAGGTAGAACAGAAAATAAGAGTTGAATACCCATGGTGTAGAGGATGGGGTGTTCTGTGGTCACTCTCTGAGCTGTGACAGTCATGACTTATTCATTCACCTCATACTGATCCAGGATCATCTGCAGAGAGAGGGTACATTACACTCACTCACCAATACTGGGGTATCCAGGGGTGGAGGGGTCTCCCCCAGGATTCAGGGTGACCCCAAATGCTTTGTGCCACAGACTCTGGTCACGGGGGCCGTCACAAGGGTCCATGTAGAGGAGTACACCCCCGAAACCCATCTCTGCCAGGAAGGAAATCTGTGGAGAGAAATATACACAGCAGTCTTATAAAATGGTTCTATTCTACAATAGACAGAGGCAATAATAGAGAGAAACAGATTCAGTCACATACAGAAAACATATTGACTATTATTCCTCCACACAGGCTAACCCATATTCTTAGCTTCTCAATACTGTATATTCCTCCACACAGGCTAAAACATATCCTTAGCATCTCAATACTGTATCGCATTGACACCAAGATAGTTTTGACAGATACAGACATTTCCATGCACATCAATGTGGACTGTGCCCTAGAGATGGAGCTATAACACTGAAATGCATAGATCACATAACCCGGATGCTGGAGGAGAGTGGCACATTACTGTAAGGGAGCAGGTATGTGGAAATGTATTTTAAACCAGAGGTCATCTGTGACATTTGATGTACAGAAGGAATAACAGTAATACCCAGAATAAATTATTCACTAGGACACGTGCACATACTCATGTGGACGTATCAGAAATATTTTTGCTATTTTCACAGCAGGAATTATGAGCGCAATAGCTGGCGGTGGGGCATAAGGGCTAGGTTTTGATGAATAAATAAATTGTATGTGTGACAAGAGCTTGGCCACTCACTGGCCGATCAACGCGTTTCATGGCTTAATACTGCAAGCCTTTGTCTCAAGCTCTGTAGGTTATTGACGGCCATTGCATTGTCATCAACTCCAATACGGCAGGGGGCACAAAATATTATTGTCCTAGTATATTGTGGATTGATACAATACAGTTTATTAAATAGCATTGGCAACAGCAAGGACAAATAACAACAGTAAAAAAAACGATGTTTGCTCAATATGTTTGGAGTGTTGACAGTCAACATAGTTGCAATTGGATCAATGAGGATAGGCCTATACATGTCTTTACGCATTGCACTTCTCCTCAAATAAAAAATACTAGGTTCCTGTAAATGTAATTGGATATGTGATGTACGTTCTCAATAAGCAGGATATACATTTGAAAACTGAAGTTTACATACACCTTAGCCAAATACATTTAAACTCAGTTTTTCACAATTCCTGACATTTAATCCAAGTAAAAATACCCTGTCTTTGGTCAGTTAGGATCACCACTTTATTTTAAGAATGTGAAATGTCAGAATAATAGTAGAGAGAAGGATTTATTTCAGCTTTTATTTCTTTCGTCACATTCCCAGTGGGTCAGAAGTTTACATACACTCAATTAGTATTTGGTAGCATTGCCTTTAAATTATTTAACTTGGGTCAAATGTTTTGGGTAGCCTTCCACAAGCTTCCCAAAATAAGTTGGGTGAATTTTGACAGAGCTGGTGTAACTGAGTCAGATTTGTAGGTCTCCTTGCTCGCACACGCTCTTTCAGTTCTGACCACAAATGTTCAATGGGATTGAGGTCAGGGCTTTGTGATGGCCACTCCAATACCTTGACTTTGTTGTCCTTAAGCCATGTTGCCACAACTTTGGAAGTCTGCTTGGGGTCATTGTCCATTTGGAAGATTCATTTGCAAGCAAGCTTTAACTTCCTGACTGATGTCTTGCGATGTTGCTTCAATATATCCACATAATTGTCCTCCCTCATGATGCCAACTATTTTGTGGAGTCCACCAGTCTGTCCTGCAGCAAAGCACCCCCAAAACATTATGCTGCCACACGGTTGGGATGATGTGCTTCAGCTTGCAAGCCTCCCCCTTTTGCCTTCAAACATAACAATGGTCATTATGGCCAAACAGTTCTATTTTTGTTTCATCAGACCAGAGGACATTTCTCCAAAAAGTACGATCCATGTTCAGTTGCAAACCGTAGTCTGGCTTTTTGTATGGTGGTTTTGGAGCAGTGGCTTCTTCCTTGCTGAGCGGCCTTTCAGGTTATGTCGATATAGGACTCGTTTTACTGTGGCTTATATATACTTTTGTACCTGTTTCCTCCAGCATCTTCACAAGGTCCTTTCTGTTGTTCTGGGATTGATTTGCACTTTTCGCACCAAAGTACGTTCATCTCTAGGAGACAGAACATGTCTCCTTCCTGAGCGGTATGACGGCTGCGTGGTCCCATGGTGTTTATACTTGCGTACTATTGTTTGTACAGATGAACGTGGTACCTTCAGGCTTTTGGAAATTGCTCCCAAGGATGAACCAGACCTGTGGAGGTCTACAATTTTTCTTTTGATTTTCCCATGATGTCAAGAAAGAGGCACTGAGTTTGAAGGTAGGCCTTGAAATACATCCACAGGTAAACCTCCAAACGACTCAAATGATGTAAATTAGCCTATCAGAAGCTTCTAAAGCCATTACACTATTTTCTGGAGTTTTCCAAGCTGTTTAAGGCACAGTCAACTTAGTGTATGTAAACTTCTGACCCACTGGAATTGTGATGCAGTGAATTATAAGAGAAATAATCTGTCTGTAAACAATTGTTGGAAAAATGACTTGTGTCATGCACAATGTAGACATCCTAACCGACTTGCCAAAACTATAGTTTGTTAACAAAAAATGTGTGGAGTGGTTGAAAAACAAGTTTTAATGACTCCAACCTAAGTTTATGTAAACTTCTGACTTCAACTGTAGCCTAGGCCTACCATTATCCGTTCATATAGCGTTATAGGACTGAATCATTTGAATATGTTTGGTGGATCCAGTCTTTTGTAACCGGACAAGACTTTCTCTTTTGAAATGTGGATGGATAATAGCCGAATGGGGTGTGCATTGCAGGTAAGCCTATGTGAATTGAGAATAATGCAAAAGCATGAAGGCAAAAGCCTCAGAAGTAGAATCATTTAGAACCTTATGGATAGGCTACTTGGCTAATGCATGGCCAGGATTAGAAAGATACTCGAAGCATTGCTGTTGAACAGCATTGCTCATGCACATCCAAAATAATACATTACATAGATATAAAGGGGATGTCTGCTCACTGTTTTGCTGCTCCCAAACACTAACTTTTAATAAAGCTTTGGTGATTAAGATTTATTTCTAAGCGGTCTCACGAGCAAAACCCTTTATTGATAGTCTTGACTACTTGGGCAGAACAAAATAAAAGTTTTAATTGAGATGAGGGGAGGCTTGGTTTTTAATGAAATGAAACGAAATGGAAAAAAACATTCATTTTATTATGTTTCTAAATAGGAGGTTTACGGGCACAAAAAGCACATCTCTCCTGTTCCATGCGCATATGGCACTATGAGTCATGACTGAATAGGATACGCTTCTGTGGTCAAAATCCATGCCATAACCAACCGTGTTACTGCTAACACCAGCTTTGTTTGGTCTTAAATATCCCCACCAGCTCTGCCTGAACTTGGCACTTTGGCACATGTTTTTAAGGACACACCTCAGATATTGCAACCCCTTCCACCTCAGTGCAAGCAAGCATATATAAGACAGGTAAATAACCAATCCTGGCGCAAGGGTAGTACAGTGCTGTCTTTAACAGGTTGAAATTGCCAATGAGCGTGCATTTGACAATTGCGCTGGCTGAACACCATCCGAAAATAGAGCCCATACTGTTAAAATGTGCACAGACAAGTGTTAAATCTGTAACTATCCTATATCTTATTAGAAGATTGTATTGCATATGTACTTAATATACACTGTGGGAAAATGTAGGTCTGCACAGAGCCAAGGCTTTCTATCTGCCCTTCCTATCTGTCTACAGACATGTGTACATCGATACTTGTAGTAGCATACGAACAGACTGTAGTCCGCTACCAGGGAAATGTTAGCAGGGCAAACTCTGTCTAGTTGCTGACATTTAGTAGTATCCCTTTCTGCATGGATCTGGAAACGCTTGACTTGTGGGGGTAGAGAAATCAGTGACAGACATAATGTTTAAAAACCTTGTTGGCATTGTAATACCTGCTCATGAATCACAGAGGCCTCTGGCTAAATGGCAACAACCTCTAACACCTTGTGTGCTGAGAAAGAAAACAGAGAGGGCTTCGGCAACATGACAACCTGATGAGGGCATGTGTGGCTGATAAAAGCTTTTTAATTGCAAAAGCAGTGCCTTTGTTCTTATGACTATGGATGGATCAAAAGCAAGTGAGTCTACGATGCATTATGAACAGGGTCTTCGTAGGAAGAGTTAGCTTATATTTTGTTAATTCTAGAGACCATCCATAGCCATTCGTTTTCATCTAGCACCTGTCCTTCAAGAGAAAGGAGCATGACATTTGACTTATACAAACAAACTCATCTGAAGAAAAGTGTGCATGCTAAGGACTTCCTGGTGAAAAGTGTATATGTTTCCTCAAAATAAACATTTAAATGAAATCGTCATTGGGTTGACATCTACAATAAATTACAGAGCAATGGAGGGACTAATTAAAGAAAGATCAAGTGTAATATATTAAACAAATAAAGTGAACTGGATGGAATGTAGTGAAAAATGATACAAAAAATAATTTACTGAAACTGGGTACAAATGACGGAGTCACCCATAATTCACCAAACAATATTTCGAAAGAGTAAGCAAAGTACTTTAAACATAAGTTTTCTACTTAGTCTCCTCCATCTCGACTAACCTTAATCTCTACTAACTTCTATTAACCTTTTTTTTTCTAATAATGATGTAAAATCAACAGCTGTACAGAAAAATTACAATAGGGTACCTCCTCCCAGCTACCCACTGCTCTGAGGCTAGGAAACACTGTCACCAACCGATAAATCCACTATAATTGAGAATTTCAATAAGCATTTCTCTACGGCTGGCCATGCCTTCCACATGGCTACCCCTACCCCGGTCAACTGCCCGGCACCCTCCACAGCAACCCGCCAAAGCCCCCACCATTTCTCCTTTACCCAAATCCAGATAGCTGATGTTCTGAAAGAGCTGCAAAATCTGGATCCCTACAAATCAGCCAGGCTAGACAATCTGGACCCTCTCTTTCTAAAATTATCTGCCGAAATTGTTGCAACCCCTATTACTAGCCTGTTCAACCTCTCTTTCGTATCGTCTGAGATTCCCAAAGATTGGAAAGCTACCGCGGTCATCCCCCTCTTCAAAGGGGGTGACACTCTAGACCAAAACTGCTACAGACCTATATCTATCCTACCCTGTCTTTCTAAGGTCTTCGAAAGCCAAGTTAACAAACAGATTATTGACCATTTTGAATCCCACCATACCTTATCCGCTATGAAATCTGGTTTCAGAGCTGGTCATGGGTACACCTCAGCCACGCTCAAGGTTCTAAACGACATCATAACCGCCATCGATAAGAGACATTACCGTGCAGCCGTATTCATCGACCTGGTCAAGGCTTTCGACTCTGTCAATCACAACATTCTTATTGGCAGACTCGACAGCCTTGGTTTCTCAAATGACTGCCTCGCCTGGTTTACCAACTACTTCTCTGATATTCTCTGAGTTCAGTGTGTCAAATCGGAGGGCCTGTTGTCCGGACCTCTGACAGTCTCTATGGATGTGCCACAGGGTTCAATTCTTGGGCCGACTCTCTTTTCTATATACAGTACATCAATGATGTTGCTCTTGCTGCTGGTGATTCTCTGATCCACCTCTACGCAGACGAGACCATTCTGTATACTTCTGGCCCCTCCTTGGACACTGTGTTAACTAACCTCCAGACGAGCTTCAATGCCATACAAATCTCCTTCCGTGGCCTCCAAATGCTCTTAAACGCAAGTAAAACTAAATGCATGCTATTCAATCGATCACTGCCCGCACCTGCTCGCCCGTCCAGCATCACTACTCTGGACGGCTAAGACGTAGAATACGTGGACAACTACAAATACCTGGGTGTCTGGTTAGACTGTAAACTCTCCTTCCAGACTCACATTAAGCATCTCTGTCATCTATAAAATAGCCTCCAACACTCTACTCAACAAACTGGATGCAGTCTATCACAGTGCCATCCGTTTTGTCACCAAAGCCCCATACACTACCCACCGTTGCGACCTGTACGCTCTCGTTGGTTGGCCCTCGCTTCATACTCGTCGCCAAACCCACTGGCTACAGGTTATATACAAGTCTCTGCTAGGTAAAGCCCCGCCTTATCTCAGCTCACTGGTCACCATAGCACCAAAGCCAATTCCTCCTTTGGTCATCTTTCCTTCCAGTTCTCTACTGCCCATGATTGGAACGAATTGCAAAAATCTCTGAAGCTGGAGACTCACATCACTAGCTTTAAGCACCAGCTGTCAGAGCAGCTCACAGATCACTGCACCTGTACATAGCCCATCTGTAAACAGCCCATCTATCTACCTACCTCATCCCCCATACTGGTATTTATTTATTTATTTTTGCTCCTTTGCACCCCAGTATCTCAACCTGCACATTCATATATATATATATATATATTCATATATATATGGGTGTGTGTGTGTATTTATTTATGTATGTATGTATGTACAGTACTCAGCAAAAAAATAAACATCCCCTTTTCAGGACCCTGTCTCTCATGTAAACTTCCGACTTAAACTTTACATGTAATATTTAAGTTTGTATTTTTTTATTAATTTCAAAAATGTCAAAAAATCTGTTTTTTCTTTGTCATTATGGGGTATTGCGTGTAGATTGCTGCAGGAAAATAACAATTTAATCTGTTTTAGAATAAGGCTGTGATGTAACAAAATGTTGAGAAAGTCAAGGGGTATGAATACTTTCTGAATGCACGGTATATATTTACAACAAAATATATTGGGGATTGGAAATGATACAGATAATTAAATTAATGGAATCTACAATCTATCTGCAATATTAACGCTGATCTACCCCCTAAAAAAATGTTGTAATAATAATAAGTTACCAAGGATATTCCTTCACCATAAGAATGAGAAAGAAAGAAAACATATGCAAGCCTCCTTATGGCTGCATTTATAAGTATTAGAATGACTACATATGATCTCTTGATACTATTTCAACCTGTGAAGCATAATTTAACATACCTGAAAGCTGTGCACTTTGTCTGTAATTGCTCTCATTGGCACAAAAAGTACTCATTGAGTGCGAACTCTAAACCCAGACTGCCTGTCTCATTGAAATGGTAAATCAGGATACTTTAATGCAGCACTCTGCATTACTTTGCAATGTGAACATTAGTTCTCCCTCTCCATCATTCACCAGAACCACAAATGAACAGACATCGACATCTATTAGTCCATGTACCTAATATAGATAGAAAGGACCACTTCTATTATATCTGCCATTTACTCTCACTGTTTAAGAGTGGCATTGGGAGGAAAGGACCGTAAAGTCAAGCACGGAACCTTCACACATTTCTCAATCCATGAGGGCATTGGACATAAATGCATATAACCCTTGCCATGCAATGTGCCAATTCAACCTGATACTGCAGGCTTCACAAACTAATCACATCTCTGGTGTTGGATGTTTGAAGACAAGCATCCTCCATGCTCAATCATTTAGAGCTCAATGTCTGGGGCTAATGAGAGAGAAGCTGCCAATGAATGGTAATCACAGCCTGGAAGTGAGGCTTAGATACAGTGGGGTCCATAATCAGTGGCACCTTTGATAAAGATGAGCAAAAAAATACTGTTTAAAAAGAAATCATACAAATCCTGAGCTATATTGTATGATACATTTTTGGGGGAAACTATATTATTTTATACTAATAATACCATTTCTCAGAGAAAGAGATTTTGTTTAACAAGTCATAAAAAAATCTCAAAAACACAGGGGCTAAGCCACCTTTTTTCTCCACTTCCTGTCTGAATGACGTGCCCAAAGTAAAATGCCTGTAGCGCAGGCCCTGAAGCCAGGATATACATATAATTGGTACCATTGGAAAGAAAACACTTCGAAGTGTGTAGAACTGTGATAATAATGTAGGAGAATATAACACAATAGATATGGTAGTAGAAAATCCAAAGAAACACCAACCAGATTTATTTTGTTTTGAGAGACCATCCTCTTAGAAATGCAAGAGAAAGGTCATATTGAGAATTAGCTCCCTGGATGCAATTCCCATGGCTTCCACAGCGTATCAGCAGTCTATGTTCAAGGTTTCAGGCTTGTAACCTCAAAAACAAATAAGAAATATCAGTTTTAGCACACCATGAAGACATTACGCACCTGCTAAATCGGTTTCCTATTGAACATGCTTCTTTCTGCAATAAATAATAGTTTGATTACATTTTAGGGTATGTGAGGAGTAAATAGAAACAGATTTTGACTTGTTGAAACAAAGTTTAGGGGTAGATTTTCGGATTCCTTTCTCTGCAAGTTGAACGAGAGGATTACTCAAATCGGTGGCGCCAACTAAACAGACGTTACCATGTTTACCATGTTGATTCAACATCAAAACACAGATTTATTTTGTTGAAATGACGTGGAAAAAAAGTTCAGTTCAATCAGTCAGTTTTTACCCAGTGGGCTCACCTTGCGAGGATAACAACAGTGAGTTTTTTTCTTTTTATGAGATTGGAGAACACGTTGGGAGGGTTCTTAGACCATTTCTCCATACAGAATATTTCCAGATCCTTGGTATTATTCATCTGTGCTTATGGACTTTCTTCTTCAATTCAAACCACAGGTTTTCAGTCATTTTGACCCATATCTTAAAAAATCTATGTTTTAATAGTTGTTATAGGGCCAATCAGCAGATGAAGCAATAACAAAAAAACAATCCACCACTGTTTACGGTAAAAAGCTGAGGGATGGGGTTGAAGAAATGTAATCACTCTCAAATTCATTGACACAGCTATAGATGACACAGCTATAGACTTACCATCCATGATACCAAAATTATGGTTGTAACTATATTTTGGCCTATAGAGTGTTTGTTTACATTTACTTTGTTTACAAACATTGGAGTAAAACAAGTTTATATGTTGGGTTCTGAGTACTGGTACTCAGTTAAGAACAAATGCTTATTTATGACGACCTACCCCGGCCAAACCCGGACGACGCTGGGCCAATTGTGCGCCGCCCTATGGGACTCCCAATCACGGACAGTTGTGATACAGTGCAGTGTCCAATTAACAGTAGCTATTACAGTGAAACAAATACCATGCTATTGTTTGAGGAGAGTGCACAACAACAACAACAAAAACTTTTATCACGGCAACCTCTGAAGGTAAATAATGTACCTACGTTCAGTAATCTTGCACTGATTTGTCATCCTGAGGGTCCCAGAGATAAAATGTAGCATAGTTTTGTTTGATAAAATCAATTTTTATGTTCAAATGTAGGAACTGGGGTCAACAGTTTGACCCCACTGCTGTCTCTGGTCATCTAGATGTGTGAAAGTTAGTGTATAAGCTAATGATCCATCATGTATGACATTCCCGGGAGTGTGTAAACTTACATTTTTTATTACCATAGCATTTGTGTATGTTTTGTTTAGTTATGTACTTGAAAATGAATCAATTGACCAATTCGGCACATTTGGGCAAACTCATGGCAGACTTACTCATGTTTTTTGGTTTGTATTATCTTTTACCAGATCTAATGTGTTATATTCTCCTACATTAATTCCACAAACTTCTAAAGATTCCTTTCAAATGGCATCAAGAATATTTATATCCTTGCTTCAGGTCCTGTGCTACAGGCAGTTAGATTTGGGTATGTCAGGCGAAAATTGAAAAAAAGTGTACAATCCTTGAGATAATTAAGCTACTGTAAGCTCATGAGCCATTTATAAGTTATTCTTCAAGAATCAATGGGTACACATATCATTAATTTGTAAGTCTAAAAATAGATGTAACAACTGCTGATTGCCCCTTTAAACAACATATTTTTCACTAGGCTTAGTATGAAATAATATAAATATTTTTTAATTGAGTATTCAATATAGCTCAGTATTTGCATTATTTCATACAGTCTTTTTTGCTAATCTTTATCAAGGGTGCCAATAATTATGGACCCGACTGTATATCTGACCCTTACATGACAGGGAAAAGGCTGGTGGAGCGAGATATCAATGGGGCTTCCCATCCGTGTCATCTACCATAGTGCATAATCAGCTTGATAAGGACTCTTTAGTGTTTATTAAAAACATCTAAACATTGTAGATTATGTTATGTTGCGTTATGATTATCCAATAGGGTGAGTATAGAATAGAACCTTATGGCGTATGAGCGGGCAGTCACTTTAAAAATCTATTATCCTTCCCTAGCAAATGATGTCTCGTGTTTTGTGTGTCATTAGAATTCAAACAAGATGTTAAATGATCCAAACATCAATATAATTTTGCCTGTTAACTTGCTTTTGTCAGAAAGAAGGCTTGACACAGCATGAACTACTATACCTCTCACAGGCTCTGTAGTATGATCAAAGTGCATACAGTATCTGTACATTCTGCACCTGTCCAATGCTATCCCATCCACCACACCATATGGTATATAACAGTCCTCCCATAGATGTAGGATCTTAAATTTGACCTACAGTCAGTGGCCAGTGTATTAGGTACACCACCCCATTCATGAAAATGGTTGGCTCCTACAGACAGTGAGTCACGTGGCCATGGCTTGCTATATAAAGCAGGCAGACAGGCATTGAGGCATTCAGTTACTGTATGATTGATCGTTGGAATGGGCAAAACAAGTGACCGAAGCAACTTTGAGCATAGTTTGACCGTCAGTGCCAGGCGTGCCGGTTCCAGTATCTCAGAGACGGCCGGCCTCCTTGGCTTTTCACACACCGCAATGTCTAGGGTTTACAGAGAATAGTGTGACAAAAAAAAAAAAAACATCCAGTCAGCGGCAGTCCTCTGTGCAAAAACAGCTAGTTGATGAGACAGGTCGAAGGAGAATGGCATGAATCGTTCAGGCTAACAGGCGTGCCACAAACAATCAAATAACGGCGCAGTACAACAGTGGTGTGCAGAACGGCATCTCGGAACGCACAACTCGTTGGTCCTTGGTCACAGATGGGCTATTGCAGTAGATGACCACACCGGGTTCCGCTCCTATCAGCTAAAAACAAGAAGTGGCTCCAGTGGATCACCAACACTGGACAATTGAGGAGTAGAAAATCATTGCCTGGTTCAACGAATCCCGGTTCCTGTTGTGTCATGCTGGTGGCAGAGTCAAGATTTGGTATAAGCAGCATGAGTCCCCAAAGAATTCTGACTGTTCAGGAAGCAAAGGGTGGTTCGACCCGGTACCAGATGGGTGTAGCTAATAAACTGTCCACTGGGTGTATATTGTCACAACAAAATAATACTGCCGCAAAATTACTTTAACGTTTAATCCATAATGTTGCTTGATAGGTGGTTAGGCTATTAGCTGGCCAAAAGTAGGACACATAAAAAGTGCAATACTGTAAGGGTTTTCCTTAGGTGAAGGAGAAGCGGACCAAAATGCGGCATGGTGGTTATTCATGTTTAATGAAAAAAACGATAAACACGAACACTACAAAACAATAAACGTGGAAAACCAAAAACAGTCCTATCTGGTGCAAACACAGAGACAGGAACAATCACCCACAAACACACAGTGAAACCCAGGCTACCTAAGTATGATTCTCAATCAGAGACAACTAATGACACCTGCCTCTGATTGAGAACCATACTAGGCCGAAACATAGAAATGCCCCAAAACATAGAAAAACAAACATAGACTGCCCACCCAACTCACGCCCTGACCATACTAAATAAATACTAAACAAAGGAAATAAAGGTCAGAACGTGACAGTACCCCCCCCCCCCCCCCCCCCCCAAAGGTGCGGACTCCGGCCGCAAAACCTTGACCTATAGGGGAGGGTCTGGGTGGGCGTCTGTCCGCGGTGGCGGCTCTGGCGCGGGACGCGAACCCCACTTCACCATTGTCTTAGTCCGCCTTATTGTCCGCCTCCGTGGCTTTCTCACCATGGCAACCCCTCTCAATGACCCCACTGGACAGAGGGGCAGATCGGGACAGAGGGGCGGCTGCTTGGGACAGAGGGGCGGCTGCTCGGGACAGAGGGGCGGCTGCTCGGGACAGAGGGGCGGCTGCTGGGGACAGAGGGCGGCTGCTCGGGACAGAGGGGCGGCTGCTCGGGACAGAGGGGCGGCTGCTCGGGACAGAGGGGCGGCTGCTCGGGACAGAGGGGCGGCTGCTTGGGACAGAGGGGCAGCTGCTCTGGGCTGAGGGGCTCTGGCGGCCCCTGGCTGACTGGCGACCGCTGGCTGACTGGCGGCACTGGCGGCCCCTGGCAGACTGGCGGCACTGGCGGCTCCTGGCAGGCTGGCGGCACTGGCGGCGCTGGGCAGACTGGCGGCACTGGCGGCGCTGGGCAGACGGGTGGCTAAGGCGGCGTTGGGCAGACGGGTGGCTCAGGCGGCGCTGGGCAGACGGGTGGCTCAGATGGCGCTGGTCAGACGGGTGGCTCAGATGGCGCTGGGCAGACGGGTGGCTCAGGCGGCGCTGGGCAGACGGGTGGCTCAGGTCGGCGCTGGGCAGACGGGTGGCTCAGGTGGCGCTGGGCAGACAGGAAGCTCCGGCAACGCAGGAGAGACGGGTAGCTCAGATGGCGCTGGGCAGACGGGAAGCTCCGGCAACGCTGGAGAGACGGATAGCTCAGATGGCGCTGGGCAGACGGGAAGCTCCGGCAACGCTGGAGAGGAAGGCTCTGGCAGCGTTGGACTAAGGAGATCTGGCAGCGCCGAACAGGCGGGAGACTCTGGCTGCGCTGTAGAGGAGGAAGGCTCTGGCAGCGCTGGACAGGCGGGATGCACTGTAGGCCTGATGCGTGGTGCTGGCACTGGTGGTACTGGGCCGAGGACACGCACAGGAAGCCTGGTGCGGTTGCTGCCACCGGAGGGCTGGTGTGTGGAGGTGGCACAGGATGGACCGGACCGTGAAGGCGTATTGGAGATCTTGAGAGCAGGGATGGCACCAACCGCCCTGGCTGGATCTTCCGTCTAGCCCGGCAGATGTGAGGAGCTGAGATGTAGCGTACCGGGCTAAGCACGCGTACTGGGGACACCGTGCGTTCCAACGCATAGCATGGTGCCGGACCAGTACCACGCCCGCCACGGTTAGCACTGCTAGGCGCACTGCAGTGCGTCCTCTGCCTGCGCTCCGCTCGTGCTGGGCAAATGTGGGAGTGGAGCCTAAGGGAGAGGTGCGTGTAGTAAGCACTAGATCTCCTGTGCTTACCCACAGCCCGGTTCAACCTGTGCCTGCACTCTGGAGGGTCCGGGCTAGAGTGGTTGTCCAGCCTGGGGAAGTGGTACCAAGGTTGCGCTCCAGTGCTCCCCCACGGCCCGGTCCTTCAGGTGCCTCCTCCTAACACCAAGCCTCCTGAAGGTCTCCCCAGCCTGGTGGTTCCTGTGGCAGCCCCACGCACCAGGCTGTCTCTCTGTCTCCTCCCTGCAGGTGGTCCTGTCTCTCCGGCGCTGCTGCCGGAGCCTCCCGCCTGTCCGGCGCTGCTGCCGGAGCCTCCCGCCTGTCCGGTGCTGCTGCCGGAGCCTCCCGCCTGTCCGGCGCTGCTGCCGGAGTCTCCCGCCTGTCCGGCGCTGCTGCCGGAGTCTCCCGCCTGTCCGGCGCTGCTGCCGGAGTCTCCCGCCTGTCCGGCGCAGCTGCCGGAGTCTCCCGCCTGTCCGGCGCTGCTGCCGGAGTCTCCCGCCAGAGCCCCTCATCCCAGAGGCGCCAGAGCCCCTCATCCCAGAGGCGCCAGAGCCCCTCAGCCCAGAGGCGCCAGAGCCCCTCATCCCAGAGGCGCCAGAGCCCCTCTGTCCCGAGCAGCTGCCCCTCTGTCCCGAGCGGCCGCCCCTCTGTCCCGAGCTGCCGCCCCTCTGTCCCGAGCTGCCGCCCCTCTGTCCCGAGCTGCCGCCCCTCTGTCCCGAGCGGCCGCCCCTCTGTCCCGAGCTGCCGCCCCTCTGTCCATTGAGAAGAGTGGCCATGGTTAGGAAGCCACGGAGGCGGACAATGAGGCGGACTAAGACAATGGCAAAGTGGGGTCCGCGTCCCGCGCCAGAGCCGCCACCGCGGACAGACGCCCACCCAGACCCTCCCCTATAGGTCAAGGTTTTGCGGCCGGAGTCCGCACCTTTGGGGGGGGGGGGGGGGGTACTGTCAGGTTCTGACCTTTATTTCCTTTGTTTTGTATTTATTTAGTATGGTCAGGGCGTGAGTTGGGTGGGCAGTCTATGTTTGTTTTTCTATGTTTTGGGGCATTTCTATGTTTCGGCCTAGTATGGTTCTCAATCAGAGGCAGGTGTCATTAGTTGTCTCTGATTGAGAATCATACTTAGGTAGCCTGGGTTGCACTGTTTGTTTGTGGGTGATTGTCTATGTTAGTGGCTTGTGTCAGCACAGGTCTAATTTGTAGCTTCACGGTCGTTAGTTGTTTATTGTTTTGTATGCAGTGTTCAGTACTTTCTTTATTAAATATTCACTATGAACACATACCACGCCACGTTTTGGTCCTCCGATCCATCTCGCCTCTCCTCTTCAGATGAAGAGGAGGACGACCGTGACAAATACTGTAACCGTGTTTTAGTGTGAGGTTTCAGTGGATTTATGTAAATCACAAAGCTGCTCAGCATTTCCTGTAGTGCAGGAAAATTCTAAGCAACAAAAGAGTGATCAAATTAAGATCCTACATCTATAGTGGATAACACGTGAATTGGATACTGATCAGGAAGCTTTTAGCTCAGAATCTCAGGATTATTACACCTCTGATGAATAAATAAAGCTTTCTAAATGGCAAGGTAGAAGCCAGACTATTTTCCAGTAAATAAAAGTAAAATTACTGTGGCGTAAACAACATTTTTACCTATAATGAAATATGATAAATTTTTCAATCAGGCTGTAAGTGGTCTATGAAAGTCAGCAATAACACCAAATAGAACTTGATTTTGAGAAGATTGCACTGCAAGAATTGCTGCAAGTACATGATGAAGTGGAACATTTTTAAGCCGTTGTTATAAGATACTGTGTGAGTGACTCGCTCTATGGTGTGTGTACATGCATTTGTGCGAACATAAGTGAATACACTAGTAAAACAACTGAACATAGAGTACATTTCTAATATTTCCTGTTGAGTTTTATGCTATCATGTTGTACTCTACTGTTAAAACTGATCCTCATGGACTGAATGTGCACGTGGAGGCTGCTGAGGGGAGGATGGCTGTTAATAATGGCTGGAATGGAGTCAATGGAATTGTATCAACCACTAGGAAACCACATGTTTGAAACCATTTCATTGACTCCATTCCAGCCATTTTTATGAGCCGTCCTCCCCTCAGCAGCATCCACTAGTGTGCACTCACTGTTAAAGATCAATAATCCTTCCCAAACAAATTATGCCAAAGTGTTGTGTGTATCATTAGAGTTTAAACAAGATGTTAAATGATGCAAAGGTCGATATTATGTGCTGTTCAGTCAGAGACTGGAAGTGGCATTTACCTGATTTTGTGCTGCTTTTATATTGTCAGGGAACTCTCGAATGGCGGTCTACATACAGTGCATTCAGAAGTATTCAGACACCTTGACTTTATCCACATTTTGTTAGGTTATTCTACAATGTATTAAATTGTTGTTGTCTCAAAATCAATCAACACACAATATCCCATAATGACAAAGCAGAAACAGGTTTTCAGAAATGTTTGCTAACTTTGTTGAAGCACCTTTGGAAGCAATTAGAGCCTTGAATCTTCTTGGATATAATAATACAAACTTGGCACACCTGTATTTGGGGAGTTTCTCCTATTCTTCTCTGCAGATCCTTTCAAGCTCTGTCAGGTTGGATGGGGAGCATTGCTGCACAGTTATTTTTTAGGTCTCTCCAGAGATGTTCAATCAGGTTCAAGTCCGGGCTCTCAAGGACATTCAGAGACTTATCCCGAAGCCACTCCTGCGTTGTCTTGGCTGTGTTCTTAGGGTCGTTGTCCTGTTAGATGGTGAACATTCACCCCAGTCTGAGGTCCTGAGTGCTCTGGAGCAGGTTTTCATCAAGGATCTCTCTGTACTTTGCTCTGTTCATCTTTCCCTCGATCCTGACGAGTCTCCCAGTCCCTGCAGCAAAAAAACATCCCCACAGCATGATGCTGCCACAACCATGCTTCACTGTATGGATGGTGCCAGGTTTCCTACAGACGTGACACTTGGCATTCAGGCTAAAGAGTTCAATCTTGGTTTCATCAGACCAAAGAATCTTGTTTCTCATGGTCTGAGAGTCCTTTAGTTGCCTTTTGACAAACCAAGTGGGCTGTCATGTGCCTTTTACTGAGGAGTGGCTACCACTCATAAAGGCCTGATTGGTGGAGTGCTCCAGATGCCTATCCTTCTGGAAGGTTCTCCCATCTCCACAGAGGAACTCTGGAGCTCTGTCAGAGTGACCATCGGGTTCTTGGTCATCTCCCTGACCAAGGCCCTTCGTCCCCAATTGCTCAGTTTGGCCAGGCGGCCAGCTCTAGGAAGTCTTGGTGGTTCTAAACTTTTTAGGTGTAAGAATAATGGAGGCCAGTGTGTTCTTGGGGACCTTCAATGTTGTAGAAATTCTTTGGTACCCTTCCCCAGATCCGTGTCTCAACACAATCCTGTCTCAGAGCTCTATGGACAATTCCTTCAACCTCATGGCTTGGTTTTTCCTCTGACATGCACTGTCAACTGTGGGACCTTATATAGACAGGTGTGTGCCTTTCCAAATCATGTCCAATCAATTGAATTTACCACAGATGGAGTCCAATCAAGTTGTAGAAACATCTCATGGATGATCAATGGAAACAGAATGCACCTGAGCTCAATTTCGAGTCTTATATCAAAGGGTCTGAATACTTATGTAAATGAGTTATTTCCATTTATATATATATATATATATATATATATATATATATATATATATATATATATATAAATTAGCAAGCATTTCTAAAAAACTGTTTTGTTAAGGGGTATTGAGTGTAGAAAACGATAAATAAATTACATAGCTTCCTGAAATTAGATGTACATAATATCCACTATACTGTGTATATCACTAAGGCAACAGTCCTAGCTCACAGTTAGAGGATAACACAATGCGTGGCTAGGTACTGATCAGGAAGCTATTAGCCCAGCCACAGCATCTCAGATTGAAAGCACCTCAGATAAGTCAATCAACCGTCGCTAATTATGAGATTACCAAACACAAGGTATTCGACAGTAAAAGACAGGAGAGCGTATGTCGCAGGCATTTGTCGCGGGTCACTACCTCACACGAGAGCCATTTGAACGTAATCTTTTTTACATTTTTTTTAATCAAAATGCGTTTTTTGGCAGTAATGCCTTCTCAAACATGTGAACTTTCATGTGCCTTAATAACAAACTTGTATGCCATCTGGGAATATGAATACAATTGCTAAATTACAAGCCTAGTTGGTTTAGCCACAGAAAACGACAGCAACCTTCAAACTAGCCATGATTGGCTGAGATAATGAGTGGGTTGGACTTGCTGAGAGGTGAGTTCGGATTGGTCTGCCATATAGCACGCTTCTGTCTATTTGAGCTGGTTAGTATGTGTAGGTAATCCTGTCTAACGCGGCTTTAAAATATATACAGTGCCTTGCGAAAGTATTCGGCCCCCTTGAACTTTGCGACCTTTTGCCACATTTCAGGCTTCAAACATAAAGATATAAAACTGTATTTTTTTGTGAAGAATCAACAACAAGTGGGACACAATCATGAAGTGGAACGACATTTATTGGATATTTCAAACTTTTTTAACAAATCAAAGACTGAAAAATTGGGCGTGCAAAGTTATTCAGCCCCTTTAATTTCAGTGCAGCGAACTCTCTCCGGAAATTCAGTGAGGATCTCTGAATGATCCAATGTTGACCTAAATGACTAATGATGATAAATACAATCCACCTGTGTGTAATCAAGTCTCTGTATAAATGCACCTGCACTGTGATAGTCTCAGAGGTCCGTTAAAAGCGCAGAGAGCATCATGAAGAACAAGGAACACACCAGGCAGGTCCGAGATACTGTTGTGAAGAAGTTTAAAGCCGGATTTGGATACAAAAATATTTCCCAAGCTTTAAACATTCCAAGGAGCACTGTGCAAGCGATAATATTGAAATGGAAGGAGTATCAGACCACTGCAAATCTACCAAGACCTGGCCGTCCCTCTAAACTTTCAGCTCATACAAGGAGAAGACTGATCAGAGATGCAGCCAAGAGGCCCATGATCACTCTGGATGAACTGCAGAGATCTACAGCTGAGGTGGGAGACTCTGTCCATAGGACAACAATCAGTCGTATATTGCACAAATCTGGCCTTTATGGAAGAGTGGCAAGAAGAAAGCCATTTCTTAAAGATATCCATAAAAAGTGTCGTTTAAAGTTTGCCACAAGCCACCTGGGAGACACACCAAACATGTGGAAGAAGGTGCTCTGGTCAGATGAAACCAAAATTGAACTTTTTGGCAACAATGCAAAACGTTATGTTTGGCGTAAAAGCAACACAGCTGAACACACCATCCCCACTGTCAAACATGGTGCTGGCAGCATCATGGTTTGGGCCTGCTTTTCTTCAGCAGGGACAGGGAAGATGGTTAAAATTGATGGGAAGATGGATGGAGCCAAATACAGGACCATTCTGGAAGAAAACCTGATGGAGTCTGCAAAAGACCTGAGACTGGGACGGAGATTTGTCTTCCAACAAGACAATGATCCAAAACATAAAGCAAAATCTACAATGGAATGGTTCAAAAATAAACATATCCAGGTGTTAGAATGGCCAATTCAAAGTCCAAACCTGAATCCAATCGAGAATCTGTGGAAAGAACTGAAAACTGCTGTTCACAAATGCTCTCCATCCAACCTCACTGAGCTCGAGCTGTTTTGCAAGGAGGAATGGGAAAAAATGTCAGTCTCTCGATGTGCAAAACTGATAGAGACATACCCCAAGTGACTTACAGCTGTAATCACAGCAAAAGGTGGCGCTACTAAGTATTAACTTAAGGGGGCTGAATATTTTTGCACGCCCAATTTTTCAGTTTTTGATTTGTTAAAAAAGTTTGAAATATCCAATAAATGTCGTTCCACTTCATGTTTGTGTCCCACTGGTTGTTGATTCTTCACAAAAAAATACAGTTTTATATCTTTATGTTTGAAGCCTGAAATGTGGCAAAAGGTCGCAAAGTTCAAGGGGGCCGAATACTTTCGCAAGGCACTGTATATATATTGCTTAGTAGAACTGCATAAGTGTTGCTCTCCACTTTCTGGAGTGCCTAATTTTGAAATCGGTGGAATTAGAGTATGATAGCTAAGGAGATGGAGAAAACACCTGTCTCCGGATTGCATCTTCAAACTAAGGGCAACAATGGCATCCATGACAGGGAGAAGCATCCAGCCATGATGTATACTGATAAGTCAAACTAGCTACATTTTCAGATATTATGCATGTCTAATTTTGACATATAGTATTTTAATTTCGAGTTAAAGTGAACTGTTAGCTAGCTAGCTAATGTTAGCTGGCCGGCCCGCTAGCTAGCGTTATGTGTATGATCTTATTATTCGTATCTCAGAGCCATTTGCTTTGCTTGTTATAGCCTAATGTTATCTAGCTAACATTGAACCTGGTTGGTTAGGTACCTGCAGATTTATGCAGGGTAGTAACGTCCTGAGTTGTGATTATGGTTCATTGTTTAGCTAGCTAGCTAGCTACATGTCTTAGCAAAAGACTCCGCTATGCAAGTGTCCACTTTAATAGAATATCACTGCGACAACAGTTAGCCAGTTAGCTTGGGTGCTTGACTGCTGTTGTTAGGACAGAATGCCTGCCTCTTCCCATAAAGAGATTGGTGGAGCTAAAGCTTAAGAGGGTGTGAACAATGCTGAATGGGTGTAGACAAAGAAGAGTTCTCCAGTAGGTAACAAAACAAACAAAGTCCATTTTCTCAAAAGTGAGGTTACAAGTTTATCAACTTTCAAAGCAGAATGACTTTCTCATTGTTCCTCAAAAACAGTGTATGATATATAATTTTGTAGCTCTGTGTCTCTGCTTTTATCCAATGTAAAAAACACTATTTCAGATTTTGCTACATAAGACCAAATCAAGGCGGTTGGTCACATTTATCAATGAGGTTGTAACTAGTCTGTGAAAATCAATAATGACACCAACATGTGTGATGTTTTGAGTGGAAAGCACCAAAAATTGGGGGCATGTTAGGTAAACAAAGATACAGCACTCTAAAGGATGCTGCATCTGGAGAAAAACTGATTAAATCAAGGTACTCCATGCAAATGGGCTGCTCAGAGAGGCGAAAAGGGTAAACACTTTCACAGTGCTGGATATGATGAGATGCTTATTCTTAATCTCCTAGTAACACCCCAACATTAAACAAAGCAGGCACAGTTCATTTTGGTTGATTACAGAGCAATGAGATTGTGAGAAAATCCTCCAAATGCATCAGTAAACTAAGCGCTCAAATTTAAGGTCACAATGTGGACCCCATTCACTGATCCTGCTACTTTTCTCTCAAAATAGTCCATTGTGCAAAGTAAATATTGTGGCGCTTGTTTTCCAGACGGAATACCACAACAACAATAACAAGGTAACACAGAACAAACAGGCTACCATCAGTCCTGAAACACGGTAACTCAAGTGATTAAAAAAAGACACAGTACGTTTATGGTTTATCTTTTTCAAAAGAGTAAAAACATTTAATAAAACGGACCTGCTGGTGCGAATAAATATTGTACTTAAAGCTACAATTGATCATTAGGCTACTTTCTCTGAATTCAAAGCATTGTCAAAAATAAAACATACAAAAAGGAACCCTTCCATTGCCTTAATCATAATGAATAATGTGTCATTATCAGTAAACCATCAACCTGACATTGGACTGACATTGGCATGGCTCGGTTATTGGATGTGGTTCAACTCTATTCACAGTCTCTTTGAGAATTCCTACATGTCCGTGGAGGAGTCAAATACTGACCATCCATCTTAGGTAAAAATAGAGAGAAACAAATTATCATTGTAATAGATGAAAGACACTGAGACACAAATAAAACACAGACATTTCTGTCAAAACACCTGTGGCAGTACTGTTTGAATGACCAACCAGTGACATGGGTAGATAGATGAAAGAATGTTGATAATACTCAGTTTTGATCTGAAGTCTAAACACACCTTTTCACTTTATTATACATTATAATTAGTGTGATTATGTGTGAGCTCCCAGCCTATATTTCCTCCCAATCAAAGGAACTGCACTAGTGCAAGCAACATTAATTAGTCATTGAGTTGTGGACAAGAGATGAAAAGGTCTGTTTTAGTTTAGTTTTTGTCACGTGACTAGGGTGGGCATTCTATGTTCCTTTTTCTATGTTTTTGTATTTCTTTGTTTTTGGCCGGGTATGGTTCTCAATCAGGGACAGCTGTCTATCGTTGTCTCTGATTGAGAACCATGCTTAGGTAGCTCTTGCCCACATGGGTTTTGTGGGTAGTTGCTTTCTGTTTTGTACCTGACGGAGCTGTTTCAGTTGTTCTTTTTTTTTTTTTTAAACGTTGTATTTAGTGTTCAGTTCTATTTAATAAGTTAAGAACACGTGCTGCGCTTTGGTCCTCACCTTCTTCCACCAACGGCCGTTACAGTTTTTAGTTTAGTTGTTTTTTGGTGGGGGGGACTACATGATCACAGTATTTGAATATTTTGCAAATATACTGTACACACACACATATAGACATGTGGTTAGCATGTATTGTATGTAGTAAGACAGAGATGCAAAATTAACAACAATTAAGCTTCTGTACCCCACAGTCAGCAGTTCTTCAGAAGTCACCTTCACAGATTAAACAGGCTTCATCACAAAGGGCTCAGGAACATTAATCTACATTTGGTCTATTTAAAAGTAATAAGCCATAATGACGCACACAAACTAGTTAGTACCAGTCATTCCATTCTAGCCAATTTAATGCATTTTACATGATTGAATATGACTTTCGGTTTAATTACATTTGCTTTAACTGTTCAGTTTATTTGATTTTTTTTTTTTGTGGAGTAGAGTGCCGTTTTCAAGCAAACATCCTATGAGATGCTGTATTACTATCCTTTTGCTCAGACCACTGACATCTATCCAGGCTACCCAACCACATCGCTCCAGCCAAGCACTATGCCTACTATCATTTCTTCTCCACGTAGCGATAGATAAAGCAGGGGCATTAAATTCAGTATGAGTCATCAGGCTAACTAACATCACCCTGGGGGTCAACACAACACATTGCAACCAGCCTGCCTCTGAATGTTACACCCTGTATCTTAAATTATTAGATATTGATCGAAAATTAAATTTGATGGACGCCCAACCTTTGATTCTTACCTTGTAAAGTAAGGGTGCTTGTCCCAGTTTTAATAGTGCAATCTGGTTGGTGACATTCATTGTAGTTCTGGCTCTTCTCATGTCCTCCAAACCTCCATACTGCACATCCACTACTACCGCCTTAAATGGAGAAAGGAGAAAATAAATATCAGACTACTTTAAACCATTGGTACAAAAGGCAAAAATGATGAATGGCAACTGAATCGGAAATAATAAGTGCAAACATTTTGCAAATGGCATCCACAATCACACCTGTGGTGGGGTTTGGAAGGCACAATAATGACTAATGAACGTCTGTCTGTGTGCTGGAGGAGCCAGACTGAAAGTTAAAGAAAAGTCGTGGAGTTGAGCGAGGAGTCACAGCAGCGATGCTATTTCTGAGTGGGACTCTCCTGCTGCATTACCTGGGCGCAATTCATTTTTCATGTGGCCTGGGGGCAAATGAAATGCGATGCCGGTAAGCAGAGTACATCTCGTTTGCATGAGGAGAACAGGGGAGTGGGAGATTTATCATCCTTGTCAGCATTTGCATCATAAAAGCGCTCCGTTAAACTCTACGGAACAGACACCAAATTGAAATACAGAGAGATTTCTAGTCTGACTGAGATTCTCTTTTTTCTTTCCAGAGGTAATGAAATTAACGATGTTGCTTGCCACACTGAGCGTATTTCTTCTGTACACCAGATGAATTCTTCCCCGTTCACTATTCATCTGGCCTATGTGGTGGATGAGGGAGGCAATGTTTGTTTTTCCATCAGCCTGATTGAAAGTAGCAAAAATCCCCCAATAATGAACTATTATCATGTTGAGGAGTTAAATTGCCACCTCAATCAGGGGCTGTTATTATGCCTCAGACAGAGAGGGTGGCAACATGTCCTGCTTGAATGAGGAGCAAATTCAATTCCCTCTCAATAAAATGTAAATTGAACACATCTACTGTAACGTAATCATACCAGAATGAGAGCCATGCATCACATGCAACAGTAGATCATTACAAACATTATAAACACTGGGATTGTTTACTAAAAATCACCCACCTCCACAAACACACACTGCATTAATCAGCATGTCCCAGTATATGAGCTTGGTATAGTAAAAATTCATAAGGCACTCTGTTGAGGCTTAGATGGGGGTGGACACGGAGACTGGAAGGGGTACTCATACACCACTGGTCCAGAGAGGTACTGCTGAATTAGTAAGAATATCTATTCCCCTTGGTGGTTGTCTTTGTTTGGTCTGGGTCCAGCAGGAGACATCCTGGCACAGGCTCATGTATTTAAAAAGCTATTATGTGGAGTTAACAATCAGAGCCAGAAGAGGCAGTATGCCTTCTTTTCTCTACCCTGCTCTGCTCTGGCTGCTCCTCACTCAGAGTTAAAACACTGCAGTTCTCCAGAGCCAGCTTGACAGAAACAATGGCTGAATTGTCTATATGAAATTAGATTTCCTTGCTATCAAATATTAACACAAGATGACTTACAGAAAGTGTAATGAGGCAAGGCCATGCATTCATTTTTAAATAGGTACTGTCATACTATTTCCTTCTGAGCAAATCTCAAATCAATGGAAATCACCACTAAAAAGAGACAGTGAGATGAAAGATAGTGATATAAAGTAAGTCTGAATGCACGCAATTTTTATGATACCTTATTTACATAAGTATTCAGACCCTTTGCTATGAGACTTAAAATTGAGCTCAGGTGCATCCTGTTTCCATGAGATGCTTCTACAACTTGATTGGAGTCCACTTGTGGTAAATTCAATTGATTGGGCATGATTTGGAAAGGCACACACCGGTCTATATGAGGTCCCACAGTTGACAGTGCATGTCAGAGCAAAAACCAAGCCATGAGGTCAAAGGAATTGAGCTCTGAGACAAGGATTTGCAGCATTGAAGGTCCTCAAGAACATGGTGGTCTCCATCTTTATTAAATGGAAGAAGTTTGGAACCACCAAGAGTCTATCTTGAGCTGGCCACCTGGCCAAACTGAGTAATCGGGGGAGAAGGGCCTTGGTCAGGGAGGTGACCAAGAACCCGATGGTCACTCTGACAGAGGTCCAGAGTTCCTCTGTGGAGATGGGAGAACCTTCCAAAAGGACAACCATTTCTGTAGCACTCTACCAATCAGGCCTTTATGGTAGAGTGGCCAAATGGAAGCCACTCTTCAGTAAATGGAAGAAGCCACTCCCCAGTAAAAGGCACACAAAAGCCCGCTTGGAGCTTCCCAAAAGGCACCTAAAAGGGATATTTATGTTTTTGTTTTATAAATTTGCAAAAATGTCTAAAAACATGTTTATGCTTTGTCATTATGGGGTATTGTGTGTAGATTGATGAGGGGGGGGATAAAAAATCAATTTTAGAATAAGGCTGTAACGTAGCAACATTTTGA
Organism: Oncorhynchus mykiss; assembly: GCF_057628025.1. NCBI lineage: Eukaryota > Metazoa > Chordata > Actinopteri > Salmoniformes > Salmonidae > Oncorhynchus > Oncorhynchus mykiss. Next base: position 72,118,285 of record NC_143026.1, on the reverse strand, counting down.
AAAAGTCAAGGGGTCTGAATACTTTCCGAATGCACTGTAGTTTATTGATGTGTTGCATGGCTCAAACAATTATAATTCATTCTTCAAACAGAGCCTGATTACCCTGAGGAGGATCCCCGTGTGACCACTGAGGATGTACAGCTCTACCAAGCTAAAAATGGTCTTGTTATACTACATGTTTGTCACGCCTGCTTCCGATCTTCCCCCCTGGCGCTTGAGGACGCCAAGCTGCCCTGTATTACGCACTCCTGCCACCATCATTACGCACACCTGCCTTCCCTCGTCACGCACATCAGCGATATTGAACTCACCTGGACTCAATCACCTGTTTATTACCTCCCTATATTTGTCAGTTCCCCAGCTCTGTTCCCGCTGCTGCATTCATTGTAGTCTGTCTTTGTATTTCCCAGTTCTAACGCTGTTCCTGTCCTGTTGCATGTCCGTTCCTAATTAAATGTCAACTCCCCGTACCTGCTTTTCTTCTGCAGCGTTGTTCCTTACAATGCTGTTGTTGTTGTTGATGATGTTGTTTTCTTCCAGCCTACCTTCCTTCGCTATATTGTTCCAGATTCATTTTCATTGTAAAGTTGGAGATGATTTGACAAGGCAGTAAAGTACAGTTGGATGACTAAGATAAAGAGAGAAGTACATATTTTCTCTGTATGAAAGAAAGATAATGATGGTCACTGCCCAGCTTTAAATAGGACTTTTACCAAATGAACCCCACAAACTCATGAAACAGAATGTATTTCCATGCCATTAGTGAAAGACTGAGTGTGGAACAGCATGATCTTTGAGATAACTTCCTAATGTCCGCTCTTTAAAAATGTATAGCTGCGCAGTGAATTTGATCTCCATTGCCTTCTCTCCATACATCCTCTGATGGCTGGCTTGTGTTAAGGTGGGCTTTTAATGCTTGCATATTTCATATATGTTCAATTAGGTTACAACTGTCAGTATGTTTTCCCTGCAAGAGGGGGTGAATTCTTTACTCTCTCTCTCTCTCTGTGATCCTGAGAATGGGGAGTGGAATGGGGAGTGGACTAATGAGAATTGCTCACTGACCCCTCCGTCACAGCGACAGGCTCAGAGATGACAGATCCCATGGAGCCTCAGCCCAGCACATTACTATGGAGTCCCCAGGCCTTTCATCCATCAAACCAGCAATATTTGTTTTTCTAAACTGACGTTTAGATATTGCAAATGCCATTTAATTCAAGGCAGCACACTGAACAGTGCATGGATCCAGGCCTGTGATGGATGGCTTTGACTCCTGTTTTGGGGATACAGATGCAGAGGACTAGGCTTGGAGTATACTTTGCATTCAGTCTTAGTATTCTCCAACTGTTCTCCTGTACCTTTAGCCCACTCAGCCCTCAAGGGGATAACAGCCATTTCCTTCAGACACTCTCTCTCTGTGTTCCCCTGGAGACAGAAAGCATAACCTCTAAAAATAGCCCTGCTATATTTCTTATGTCTGCAAGTGTGTGGACAGACTTGCATAATGACTTGGATTAACCTTCAATCTCAAGGATGCATTTGCGCCTGTGTCTTGTAAATATACTGACTGTAGCCAGCAGTGCTCTCATATTCCTGCAGGGAGGGGATGTTTATTGTGACTCATAAAATTGGACTGTGATGTTGATATACCTGAACTGGGAACCAACTTTAACATTTACGTCTTGACCTTTCTCTGTGGCCTTTTGGGTGATCACCGCTGTGAGGGAGAAGCAGGGATGCGAAACAAAGATAACTGGAGCCAGCCAGGTAGAGGGCAGGGCTGCTACTACCATTCAAGTCAGGAAAATCACACACACATATGGTGACAATAGTTGGAGGTGGAGAACTAGGAGATGACTGGGGAACATAGCATTAACCAGCCTGGGGTTAGTGCATTCTGCTGTACATGCAGAGAATGAGACAGGGTGAGTGTGCTGTACCTCTAGACTGCCCGTGGCAGAGTAGGCAGCGTAGGAGAAGTGTTGGTCTGCCGTGGGGTTGTTGTTGTGGTTCCTGGGGTCACACTGAGCCCCGCTGGGCAGGAAACACTCGTGGCTGGCCCGGTCCACAATTCTGCTGGAGGAGGGGCCAGGCAGGCTGAGGAGGACGCTGTAATTGGACAGCTGGACGTCTGTCAATCCCAGGTCTGTCCACTGTTGGTACAGGTGCTTAGCCCTGGCCTCCTCATTGTCGTCTGATATGCTAATGAAAGGCCTGATGGGAGACAGAGAAAGAGATGTAGTTATGAATGTCTATTTACTACTGTGTGTGGCAGGAATCCTGGCAGATGCTTTGGAAACAGACTTACCAAAGCAATGACACATTATCAATTTGGCTAAGTAACAAATAGTTTATTTTTGTTATTGTTCACACTACCGGTGTTCAGGATATCTGTGACAGAATGAAGTCTACTTTTTTTCATTATTTATTTTGAGGACAGTCTTGGTAAATTGGTCTTAATCCAAAGCGTCAACATAAATGTCATAATTTCAACAACAAAAAAGTAATTTGTCAAGGAACTAGTTACCAAAAAAATAAAATTATTGACAGACAGCGTCTCTCAATCATTAACAATTTCAGGTTAAAAAAAATTGGTGGTGCTTTTAAGCTAAAATGTGTTGCCGCTTTTAGGGTTAAAATGTGAATAATGACTGAACAGAAAATGTTCTGAACAAATGCATGCACTAATAAAACTGTGAACACCTGTGAACACATTACCAACAGATGGAGGAGTAAATGGATGATAAAGGTACTCTTCTAGCAGTTTTCAACACTATGATATGATTTATCTACCATACTAAGTAATGCATCTAAAATGACATGCATAGTTACTATGAATACAATACAATGTAATATGATATTTTATAACTATACATATAATTGATCATTATGTCAAAGCAGAGCAGCAAAATTATGTCAAAGCAGATATTGAGCCAAACTACATTTAATTTAAATTCAATGTGTATGCTATCCTCTAAATCATGACTGATTCAATGTGTTCATGTTCATCTACCAAAAGACACAATACTATGATGCAAAATAACAGAAATAAAAGACTGAAGCAGAATTTATTTTTCTTTAAATAAAAGCAAAATGTTTTACCCAGACCTCTTATTAACTTGGGATTTTAGTCTGAGTTTTGAACTTTTTTACAAGGAGAAATTCCCTTTAACCACCCAGTGTTGGTTATATTACAAATACATTATTATTTCCAGTTCCAAGATAATCAATGAAAAAAGTGGAAGAATAGCACATTGACAACTTTTTTTAACAAGAAGGGTAAACCTGAAATGGGTAAATACATAACTTTATCTGTTTGGAGATAAGGTTCGGAGGACATTGTTTAATGTCCCCATCAAATATAGACATCTAATGGGGTCTGCATGAAAGGCTGTTTATTTGAAAACTGAAACACATCTCACGTCTTAAAGGACAAAAGAGACTGGCTAAAAGGACAATTCTCTTAACTTCTTGAGTGTAGGGGGCAGTATTTTGGTGTTTGGATGGAAAACATACCCAAATTAAACTGCCTCTTTCTCAGGCCCAGAATCTAGAGTATGCATATAATTGTCGGATTATGATAGAAAACACTCTAAAGTTTCCAAAACTGTCAAAATATTGTCTGTGAGCATAACAGAACTGATATTGTAGGCGAAAACCTGAGGAAAATCCAACCAGGAAGTGGCCTAAAATTTGAAAGCTCCATGTTCCATAGCCTGCCTTTGCTCCATTTAAAGGGATACAAACCAGATTCCTTTTCCCTATGTCTTCCTCGTGGTGTGAACAGTCTTTAGATATAGTTTCAGGCTTTTATTTTGAAAAATGAGTGAGAAAGATCACATCGTGTCATTGTATGGCTGGGTGCCAGCAGCATTTTGTATGCGCAACAGCTTGGAGCAGCCATTTTCTCTCTGTCTCCAATTGAAGAAGCTACATTCCTGGTTGATATATTATCAATTATATATTGTAAAAACGATCTGAGGATTGATTATAAAAAACGTTTGAAATGTTTCTACGAACATTACGGATACTATTTGGAATTTTCGTCTGCGATGTCGTGACCGCTCGAGCTTGTGGATTTCTGAACATAACTCGCCAACCAAATGGAGGTATTTTGGATATAAAAATAATCTTCATGGAACAAAAGGACCATTTATTGTGTAACTGGTAGTCTCGTGAGTGCAAACATCTGAAGATCATCAAAAGTAAGCAATTTAATTTATTGCTTTTCTGACTTTCGTGACCAATCTACTTGGCTGCTAGCTGTTTGTAATATTTTGTCTACTGAGAGAGATGTCCTTACATAAACGCTTGGTATGCTTTCGCCGAAAAGCTTTATTGAAATCTGACACGCCAGGTGGATTAACAACAAGCTAAACTGTGTTTTGCTATATTGCACTTGTGATTTTAGTAATTTAATTTGAATTTGGCGCTCTGCAATTCAGCGGTGGTTGACGAAAATGATCCCGCTAACGGGATGGGTGCATAGTAATCATGTTGTGTTTTACTGATCCCATTAAAGGTAAGAAGTACCAGAGCATTACACTGAAAACAGTTCTGTGTCATTGAATATAAAGACATTACATTACAATTATACGCAATATTTGGTAAGACATTTCCAAACAGTATCTTCTGTTATGACCTTATTTCATAATCAGGAGTGCCACATCAAAATAACTTAGACAGAAAGACCTCCTGTTCCTGACCCTAGGAAAGGGAAAGTTTAGTAGGAAAACAGTCATAAATAAACCAGTTAGTCATGAACATATCTCAACACCGTGAAAATGACATTCACTACCTGGCCTGGAAGATGACTGATCAACAGTCAAACACCACCAGGGATTCATGAGCATTATACAACGGTTGGGTCTAATCTTGAATGCTGATTGGTTAAAACCGCATTACAGCCGGTGTCTATTCCACAAGTTACAGTAACACTAGCTAAATCTGTCGTTAAAATGGCTATTTACTATGGTTTCATCTGTGCGCAATCCACTGTCTCATTTATGAAAAGCATCTAGACATTATCTCACATTTCTTTTAGACTAACATTTAGTTTTTAACAGCGAAGAATTGTATAAACCTTACTGTCTGTCTCGCCGACATTTGAAAGATTTTTCAATATTCAAATGCGATCTCCAACTGTCCCATAGTAATGAACGTATAGGAGTCGGACGTCAGGAGGAGAGAGAGGCAGGCAGCGTTTCTCAGCCAGTCGAAATCATGAATCAGCTGGCATAATTTTTATGGATATATACAAAGAAATGTAAATTGAAAAAAGGTCAAACTAAATGAAGTTCAGCTAGTTTGTAGTCTTTCCAGCTTCAGTTTGAAGTTGTGTTAGCTGGTTGTTGGCTAGCTCCTCTGAACAACAGTGTCCTGACGAGAGAGCACATTTTCTATGCCAGGCGATAACGTGCCTCATTAGCTCATTGTTATGGATGTATCCAAATAAATGTCACTAGAAAACACCTTAAACAAATGCAAATGCAGCTACTGTTGTTATTCTGTCTGTTTGACTTGACGGTAAGTTGGCCGTAGTTGGCTAGCTAGCAACAAGGGGTAGAAACGTTGCCAGCCGGTATGGCAATGGAACATTTAGAACGAACGACTGGGTTGCGTCCATAGATACAGAACAAAAAGACTGAACAACTGGGTCACGTCTCTGGGAACCGAACCAATAAAAAGAACAACCAGCTGGCTTGGGTAGCAATACTAGATTTGTTTCGGGACTATATATTGTGGAAGGATGAAATAGTATGAATAAATTGATTAAAATACATTTTATTAGGGCCTCCCGGGTGGCGCAGTGGTCTAAGGCACTGGAGCGCTAGCTGTGCCACCAGAGACTCTGGGTTCGCCCCCAGGCTCTGTCTGGCCTAGCGTCGTCCGGGTTAGGGAGGGTTTGGCCGGTAGGGATATCCTTGTCTCATCGTGCACCAGCGACCCCTGTGGCAGGCTGGGCTCAGTGCACGCCAACCAAGATACGGTGTTTGAAGAAGATGGCAGTGGTGCGGTTGGATGCGCTCTGTGTTAAGAAGCAGTGCGGCTTGGTTGGGTTGTGTTTCAGAGGACGCATGGCTTTCGACCTTTGTCTCTCCCGAGCCCGTATGGGAGTTGTAGCAATGAGACAAGATAGTAATTACTAACAATTGGACACCACAAAATTGGGGAGAAAGGGGGTAAAAAAATAAAAAAAAATATTAATGAAAATACTTGAATATTTTGTATAAAAGTGAAGCCGGTGTTTGGAGGATATATTGGCATGGATTGCCGGCCCTCAATGAACAACACCCATGCCAATATATCCTCCAAACATTGGCTTCCTGGGCATTATCACTTAATTAGAATGGCCCCAAATACATGCTATTACACCTGGTCTGGATGAGCTCTGAATGATACAGTACGCTGGGCTATTGTAAATAGATAAGTGTCCCTAAATTGAGATCGCAACGGTGGACTAAATGAGAAAATATCCTTCAGCAGAAATTTTCATCAGTGTCTCCACCATGAGTTTTCTCCAAAATGTCAATTTTGGACCCTCAAAATTCCACTTTCTCTGAATCCTGAACATGTTGGCCACTAAACACAAAGATGAAACAATCCAAAAGAATCCCTAGGTTTGGATATGGACCTCCCTTACATTCTGCTGCCATAAATGGGTAGCAGTTCCAACTGAATTCCAATTCCCAATAATCATGGCAAAACAGCTCAACTGGGAGAAATATATGGAATGAAAGCCTCGCAGCATTTATGGTTAAGAACGAGTCATTCAGACATCACTATTAAGTGGAGGATTCCACATCTTTGTACACCACTACCTGGCCTGGGTCACTGTCTCCTAGAACAGTGACAGTTACAGACCATTTGGGAGGAGATTTGGGATAAGTAGGATACCTGATGTCATCACACACTCCACCACTTGAGACAACATGATTCACAGGACTGGGGCCCAAGTCCCACACCACAGGGTGCCAGTCAACAGCTTGGTTGGCTGACTGAAGCCTCCTCACAGCCGGCAAAGAGAGCTGGGATTCTGACACACACAAACGCACTGGCTGCTGCTCCTGGCGATGATCGAGACGCACTCGGCCCGCAGACCAGAAGATGGCAGAGAGCTCCGTTTGGGCCATCTGTTAGGGAGACTGTTTTAGATATCACACTATGTACTTCCGGCCATACATACACCCTGCAGACTAGGACCTACACTAAACATTCTCCCCAACAACAACATCTTACTCTACTTTAGAGTCAGTGTGGGTTGTTGAGTTGTCACTTGGGGTTGTTAATCCTACAAAATTCACAACTTCCCTACACAAATATTGTAACGAGTTATGGGAAAATAAAAGCTTCTGTTTGTGTGGGATTGTATTTGGACGATCTCTATTGGAGGCATTTTATCCTCCCAGACCACTGTTTTAGTAAATAAATACCCAAAATAAGACCTCACTCCTGGCTCACTGTTATTACCATTTTGCTCTCCTAATTAAATGCATCTGAGTGACAGGGATTGACAGCTGGTGGATCCGTGTCTGTGGTAGATATGGTCACCGGGGGTATCTGGGGTACTGTCGATCAGGGCCTAGCCAATTGATATAAACTGTCTTTGTGGCTGTTGAACTGTGGCAGAATGCTATTATGGATGATAATGCTGGCAGGACCGGCCCCTGCTCTTTAAAAAAGTGCTATAGCTCCCTGCCGCTCTACATCTGGGTCCCAAGAGAGGCTTCACTGTTGAAGCGCTGACAAAGGAAAAGATGGAAGATATCCCTACCTGAACGGCTATACCTACCTGTGTTTCAGCGCAGTGTCTGACTCTTCTGTATTTCACCTTAAGATGAGGTGACTGACCGTACTGCATATTAAAATGCTAGACCAGTTGTCACCAACTGGTCGATCTCCAATGCATTCCTAGTCAATCATCAAACATTTATGCGAAACAAAAACAATTATGTTCCTTTTTCTTTTTCACACAGTTTTTTCCCTGTTTCCCGCTTGATTCAGCAGCCCTAGCGCCAGGAAGGCAAAGTGTTCCCATTTTTAACCATTTAATGTGTCTGAAGGTAAAACTCTGCCTATCCGGCATGCCCAGAGAGCAAATCAAGTGCACCTAATAGGCCTACCACTGGCCAATCAGATAGCTCAGATCACTGTGTCTGCAGTTTCCTCTAGTGCCCAGAAAAGTTGCTACTGTGAAATTTCCGAACTTTCAAAACCTTTACTAGAGAGAAATTGTCAATGAAATACAATGAAGGGCTGCTGTTTGTATGAGTAAGTGTTTAAGTTGTTATTCAGCACGTCACTGTCAACACTTTTATAAGACATAAAACGTGCTTCTCCCTACTTCTACTCACGCCACGACTAGCATTGCAGCTGCAATGAATGAGTAGCAAATTGTATGGAAAAGCTTGCGTTGTTATTATTAGCGGCGTGTGTCTTTTTTAATATTGAGGATTAATTCACTTTCTCTGGTCATAGGAGTAACAACGTGATATGGTGCATTAGGCAGAAATAATGCAGTGTGACTAAAGTTTTGCCATGAGCTGGAAGACTGTGTGCCTTTTTTGGTCAATCTCAGCGGTGGGACGGTGAGAGGCAGCCTCTCCGCTGCTCTCTCCCTCCCCTCCGACAGACCATCAGTCCAGTAAAATAAAAATAAAAAAGGAAATGTTTATGCTCACTAAGCTGTTCCTCACAAGTAATACAACAGCATTTTGAGAGCTTGTCCAAATTTAGTTGTTGACATAGCTGTGTTCTATTCAATGTTCTCTACATATATATTAATCTAAATTCCCAATTCATGTTATAAAGTTAAAAAGAATACAATATTGCTGACACTATTCAAACCAATGAGGGTTTGGAACTTTAAAGCCAATTATCTCAGAATCATCTTTTTGCAGATAGAACCTTACAGTTCCAAGCTCTTGAAATTCAATATGATCAATGTGATCATATACCGCAAATTTTGAAATATAATTTCAAAGTGGTCTGAGAAGAACAACATTGGCAGGTAAATTCAAACATAGCCAATATGCAGTGATAATGTATTAGACCTATAGCCTACTGCAAACACCTCATTGCTAAATAACTGTTTTTAATAGGTTCATGTTGCATAGGCTTACATTTTTAAAGTAATGTTTAAAAAAATATCTGAGCGGTAGATCTCGGCTTGCATTTTGACTCAGACAGTGATCTTGACTCAAAGGTAGGTGACCACTGTGCTAGACTATTCCTCTAGCATAGTTGCTGTTAGTTTGCCATAATTGGAAATTGTGTAGTTACAAGATGTGGTATGCCCGTACTTAGGGGATAATGAGAATAAGGTAACAGAAAGGTTATCTGTTATTATCGTAATTTCAAATCATCCACAGACGCTGATGTCAAAGCCTGTCAGAGGGAAACAAAAGACTGCTCCTAAACTCCAGTTGAACCCTTAAGAATGGATGAAGGTGAGCAATTGTCTTTCAGCACGCAGCCTCAAAGATAAGCTCCTGACATATCGTACACATCTGCATGGGTAATGTAGAACAGTGCTTAAGCGTCTCTGTGATCACATCCTGCAGCTGGAAGTGGATCCATCCAACCTGAGAGGAGGTGACACCACTGTGTTTAGTGAGATGGAGATGGGTGTGTCAGACAGCTCCTTCGTACAAAGGGAACATCCATATTTGGCAATAAAAGCCATCAGTTCAGGTGTTGAACTACAGTGTCTGTTTCCTATGCTCTGGAACATGTGACATACAATATTACTCTTACCTAATTAAAGGGCTGACATAATGCATATTTTGATGCACATTTCATCGACTACAACCATTGTTCAATGTGTTTGTTTTCATGTGAATATGGCTGTGTTTGATCACAGGGAACAGAATCACCATGAAATATGTGGCCTGTTTTTTATGTACATATGCATCAAAATAAATAGTTGTAGAGCATGTATTGTAAATCAAATACATGCATCATTAACTACTGTGCTGCATTGCATTGCATATTTACGCACACCAATAAAATCCCTTTCCATTGCTGTACCCTGCTTTACCATAATATGGTATAATATGCTTTAATTAATGTCTATGTGTAGTGTTTTGGTGTGCATGCCACCATTTCAGTGTCAGTGTTCCTAACAAACATTTAGGCCTATCGGCACAAAATGTTTTATATTAAAGTGTGCCCAAGTTGCTGAGACGTGCACCAATAATAGCATTTTAGAAACACAGCTAGGAACAAGGAAAAACAAAATCTGTTTTTGCTGTGAACGTCTCTTCCACTGATCTGCCAGTGTTTTTGTCAGAAGGAGAATATCTTATCTCCAATCCAGGAAGTTATCCACAGTTTCTATTCATCTGGAGTAGCTCAGTGAGCCGGGGGAGCACAGGGAAGAGGAACAGAGGTAGATTCTAAAGATAAAGTAAGACAACCTACTCTTGGTGAGAGATAAGCCTTGGAAACTATTGCAAACCCTTACAAACTAAAACCTCACATGAGCACACAGTACACAAAGCACACCAAAGTGACACATGTTTAATATACTTACAGTGTATTCGGAAAGTATTCATACCCCTTGACTTTTTCCACATTTTGTTACGTTACAGACTTATTCTAAAATTGATTAAAACAAATTTTTCCTCATCAATCTACACACAATACCCCACAATGATGAAGCAAAAACAATTGTTTTTTTCTGCAGCATTGAAGGTCCCCAAGAACACAGTGGCCTCCATCATTCTTAAATGGGAGAAGTTTGGAACCACCAAGACTCTTCCTTGAGCTGGCCGCCTGGCCAATCTGAGCAACCGGGGGAGAAGGGCCTTGGTCAGGGAGGTGACCAAGAAACCAATGGTGACTCTGACAGAGCTCCAGAGTTCCTCTGTGGAGATGGGAGAAACTTTCAGAAGGACAACAATCTCTGCAGAACTCCACCAATCAGGCCTTTATGGTAGAGTGGCCAGACAGAAGCCACTCAAAAGCACATGGCAGCCCGCTTGGAGTTTTCCAAAAGGCACCTAAAGTACTCTCAGACAATGAGAAACAAGATTCTCTGGTCTGATGAAACCAAGAGTGAACTCTTTGGTCTGAATGCCAAGTGTCACGTCTGGAGGAAACCTTGTCACCATCCCTACAGTGAACCATGGTGGTTGGCAGTATCATGCTGTGGGGATGTTTTTCAGTGGTAGGGACTGGGAGACTAGTTAGGATTGAGGGAAAGAGGAACAGAGCAATGTACAGAGAGATCCTTGATGAAAACCTGCTCCAGAGTGCTCAGAACCTCAAGCTAGGGTGAAGGTTCACCTTTCAACAGGACAACGACCCTAAGAACACAGCCAAGACAACGCAGGAGTAGCTTCGGCACAAGTCTCTGAATATCCGTGAGTGGCCCAGACAGAGTCTGGACTTGAACCCGATTGAGCATCTCTGAAGAGACCTGAAATTAGCTGTGTAGGGAAGTTCCCTATCCAACCTGACAGAGCTTGAGAGGATCTGCAGAGAAGAATGGGAGAAACTCCCCAAATTCAGGTGTGTCAAGCTTGCAGCATCATACCCAAGAAGACTCAAGGTTGTAATTGCTGTCAAAGGTGATACAACAAAGGACTGAGTAAAGGGTCTGAATACTTGTAAATGTGATATATCAGTTGTTTATTTTTTTATACATTTGAAAACAATTCAAAAACCTGTTTTTGCTTTGTTATTATAGGGTAGTGTGTGAAGGAAAAAAAATATTTAATCCATTTTAGAATAAGGCTGTAATGTAACAAAATATAGAAAAAGCCAAGGGGGTCTGAATACATTCCGAATGTGTATGTGTGTATGTTCAAAACAAGCATGCCAACATAAAAGCATGGATGCACTCACACACTTATGCAGCCTTCATGCACAGCTCACGTGTACACACACATATGTGCCTGGTTGGATAGATATTGGATAGACATTCATCACCATAAGCAAGCAATTAAGTAAGGAGGACAAGGCCAAATTCCCTTGACATTCAGTGCTGAGAAGAAGACACATTTTTGAAGATATGGCCTTGGTGACGAGCCTTCTCTTCCACCAGGCAGGAAGGAATACCTCACTCCTAGTGGACTATCTGGCTCAGGGCCACAGCCCTTGAAGTTGTGTCAGTTTGCCAATGAGATGTACCCTTCCTGTATCAACCCAACAGAGCTGCCCACTCCCCACGGACTCTCTAGTGTCCAAAAGGCCGTCAGTAAACTGGCATCAAGACAAGCATGTCTGTGTGTGTAAGGAGGGTGCCTGCTGCCTGCTCAGGTCGCTTATCCCTGGATTACAGTAACTCCTGCCCTTTAGCCAAGCGCTGGCTCTCTCTGGCCTCTCTGTGTTTTAATCATTGGCTCTTGCTGTTAGCACAAATCCACTCCCTCACAGAAACTCCAGTGGAGGACTCAGCATTCTGCAACACACACTGCTCAATGCCTCAACCCACCGAGGCTCAAAGGGGTGGAAATAAAACATGACCACAAATGCACATACAACACAAACTCATGTGGGGTTTAGGTGAATGTGTCCGGTTGAACCACTCTCAAACCCCTACGTTGTGTTTCTTTACTCTTTCAACATAATCAGGCCGACAAGTCTGGAGGAGAGGAAGGAAGTTATTGAGAGTAACAATGTAACTCCTTTTTTCAAGGAATCAGAGAAAGCAAATCCCACAGCCCTAATTAAAATCAGAAATGGGCACCGGAATTCCGCTTGGCAGAAAGTCATCTCTGCAGGCGAATGTAATACAAATGCAGAGAGACAGAGACAGAGAGAGAGAGTAAAGAATCACTACATGGTGTCTCTAGATGTACTCTCCTTCTTTAACTCTCATATTATGTATACAAAATAAATAAATAAACAACCACCTGGCATTAATGGTCAATTTGGCAATTCATAAGATCATTGAAATCTGATATGAAAAATATATGCTTTTCATCACTCATTATTTAAAGTTGATGAGGTGCAACTGACCCGTAGTATAAGATGTGACCCAGTGGAGTGGTGAACCACAAACAGAGGATGAGAACCAAAGCTTGAACCCCATATTTTAACTGTCTGCGGTCAAGAGTGGTCTTTTAAAAAATAGAATTGCCAACTGCTGCCTGAATCCCGTGGGAGGGCCGCAGGCCTCTTTATGAATACATATACTGTACACGGACCTTCAAGGATTAATCACAGCTTGTTTCTGCTTCACTGCATTGACCACTGGCTTTATGATACACTATGACTAACAATACAATTTGCACATTGTTAGACAGGCCTACTGTATGCCATGTTAACAACCATGTCTACCCAGTGATCCATGACATCAATCTTTTGATTTATGGGGCTTGACCAAAACCCCTACCACATGTCATGTGTTCACATTGCATTAAGGTTCTGTGTGTGAAACTGATACATTAGGGTTAGGGTTGGACATTAGGGTTGGACAGCTTCATATCAGCACTGGGAATGAAGGCCTGCGTTTCCTGGTAAAGAAAGAGACCACTGTCTGATACAGAAAGCCCTCTCTGCAGACAGATGAATAATCTTGGATTCAGAAGCTGTGCTTCACTTTCATATTTCTGGCACACACACCCTGTCCAAGCACACACAGAGGGCTTGAATGTCACTCTGTGCGTCTGGAATTCAAAGCTGCCTGTGAGGAAGTAGCGCTAGCCCTGGTCGTGGGGGTGTGCAGCGGTATGCTTCCAGAGTGGCTCCTTAGCCTCAGACCTCTTTCTTTTAATCATCAGAAGCAGGACCCAGGGACCTACCCGTACACCATGAACCCACCAACAACCAAACCCTCCACTAGCAAAGACGAACAAGGAGATCAGCGATGCAGTCAATCATTTCTAACTTTGGAACAAATCCAACATATTGTTCCTGGCAAATATCTTATCATCCAGTATTGTATTTCAACTCTCTTGACACTCATAATGGGTTTCTCCTCATTCTGTCATGAGTCCTATGTATCAGAGTGACTCTCGTTGGCACAGATATTTGGGTTTGAGAGACTGCTGCATGCTGGATCCTTGCCAAAGGAGATGTGAAATGACTGGCGTGTAAATTGGGATTCAGACACACAGTATGTCAACGGGACATTAGCCTACAGTGGCTGTCCAGCCTGCAGCAGAAGCCCTTGTCATTGACATATAGGACACTTCATTCTTTAAATAATCAGAAAGCATATGGTGGCTGAATCAGCTATGATTGAACAGCAAGTGGTTTATTGCAATTCCCATAATCATTGTGCCATGTGTCATAGTGCAGAATACTGATAATTATGATTGATGATCAATGAAAAATAACATTTTACAGCCACCTGCTAAGCCATATTCCCCACATTTTTTCAAATCAGAATGAACAAAGTCTCAAACTGGTATTTTGGATATGGCTTGGAGCTACACTAGGGTGACCACATTTAAAATACCCAAATGTGGGACAACAGGAGGATTTTGCGGGACATTCGCAGGACAGTGTAGCAAAACGTTGGCCGCGATCTACCAGTAAAAGGTTCAAACTGAATCTTCATGCCAAACATTTGATCTTAATCCGTTTCATGGGAATATGCATTTAGATGTTATTTTAATCACTTTATTTGTGAGCAAACTAGAGTAAATGATGTTAACAAACTACATAGCTTTCCTGTATTTTGTTTCAATCCAAGCTAATTCTGCCTAGTGGCGCAAGCTTTTGAGTTTTGGCCCATGACAGTTTTTTTATTTTTTACTATTCAGCTAACCTTCCTAAAATCTCATAAGAAATGACTAAGTTGGTGTTTTTGATGTAACAGTAACCTTATGCTATTTTATTTGGTTCTGTAATGTAGAATACTAATGAATCATTATGTGATCTTCCGAGACATTGATTCAGCTTTGATCTACCTTTAATAATCGAGCAACATTGTGAGAAGTGGCGGAATAACACTCCGATGAGCTCCAGCAGCATTTCACTCTAAAAGCCCATTTATGATTGATCTGGAAAAGTGGTCCGGAAGCTCCGTAAAGAGGGTGTGACACAATGGCGCTGGCCCTGGAGGCTTGCGGAGGCCAAATCGAGCTCTGTACAGAGATGCCGTGCGCTTCCAAAATGTTGTAACAATAATGAAATTAATGAACCCACCACACGGTCTTCCATTCCTGTGGCGGTCCTCATGAGAGCCAGTTTCATTATAGCACTTGATGTTTTTTGCGACTGCACTTGAAGAAACTTTAAAAGTTCTTGAAATGTTCTGTATTCACTGATCTTCATGTCTTATAGTAATGATGTACAGTCATTTATATTTGCTTATTTGAGCTGCTCTTGCCATAATGTCTTTTACCAAATTGGACTATCCCCCCCCCCCCCCCCCCCCCCCCCCCCCACCTTGTCACAACACAACTGATTGGATCAAATGCATTAAGAAGGAAATAAATTCCACAAATGTACTTGTAAGATGGTTCACCTGTTAATTTAAATGCATTCCAGGTGACTACCTCGTGAAGCTGGTTGAGAGAATGTCAAGAGTGTGAAAAAAAGAGTGTGTATTATCTTTGTTTTCTTCAACATGACAAAATGTTTCTAAAATAAATGTTTGTGTTTCTTTATACTTTCATTTTGCTTTCTGTGGCACACACTACTGGTCAACATAAGCTAACAAAATAATTCTGAAGTGTATCAGGCCTTGCAGTCCCAAGATAGAATGGGGGAGAGAATTTCAGCAAGCAAGATAATGGCCTTGCAGAAATCCCCTTCTAATTTCCTTAATTTGGTGGCTAAAGTCAAATACTTTCTGTGGCCCACATCAGAGTCAAATACTTTCTATAGAACAAACTTCATGTCAGGATAGGCAACCAAAATGAATAATTAATGTATGTGTGTTATATTAAACATAAAGGAGGGAGTAAAATGTAGGCAAGCAATAAACATTTCAGAACAACTACTAGTCAGATAAGACATGGGAGAGATTATCAATTTTGTCAAATAGATTTATTTATAGATGAATACACTTGAAACAAATAGCCAAACCGAAAACTGCAGACATTACTAGTGCCTTCCCCGCGATCAAACCAACAAAAAAAATAAAATGAAAAGCACCCTAACGTGATCAGAAATCTCAATTAGCAAGTAAGTCGCAGCAATGAAGAATTGAGTGCGTGCGCGTTCATGCGAAGGTGGTGGGAGAATTCGGGGGAGCTTTTCGGCACAACACCCGCAGTAAACATGCAGCCTTACTGGAGCAATGCATCTGAGTCAGTAACAAGCCATGCCCTTTCTCATACACACACCACACAGCCCTGCTCTGCTCTGCTCCATGGAGAGCAGCCTCCTCCACTCAGCATACTTAGTTATCCACCCCCAACATTCCTTCACTGTGCAGCACAACTGTAAGTACCTTCACTACCCACTGACTGTAGTGTCTTCTAAATCTGGGTGTACTGGGGACTGTAGGATGTGCACTAAATAGGGATTTTATTTGGGGATCAATGCTAATGCAAAGGGGGATTAGGACTAAACTATTAGCCCATGGAACCAGGAGATGGAGGCTCTACACACAGTGTAAACATCAAATAGTGGGAGAGATTAGCACCAAGGTAAGGAGGTTGTCGGGGGAATGCACTACCCTGTATTAGATGGGCCCTCCTTATCACTTTCTAACACATTCCTTTCTCGCTGCGTCGTCGTCAAGTAAGGTCTTTAACGCTAACCAGCTCCCCTTCACAGAGGTGAAATATGATTATCGGGACAGAATGCATTTTTACCAAAGCCTGGCAAATGGAGAATAAAGCATCTTTGGTGGGGGGTGGTGTGGTGTGGCCCAGGCAGGCAGCAGGAGCCAGGTGAGAAGAGGGCCATTCCCTGGCTGCAGACTAACAACAGATTGCACACACAGCTGCACCCCCCGGTCCAGGGTCTCTCCATTGGGCTCTCAGGGGGTGAGACCCTCAGCCTGAGGCTAACACTCACGCTCACATAAGCATAACAATCACACTGATCTGTCCATGTGAGTCATTCTCTGTTATCATTACCTGACCTAGCTTACACGGAGGAAGGAGGAAAATAACACAATAAAATGAAATCCGGTAGATTAGTTATCACAGTTGAAATGTCAATGACTTTAACAACACCAAACAGGATGTTTTTTGTTCCGCCGACATAGCTCCCGTGCTAAAATACAAAATATATATGTTTGTTCGGCTCAGGTTGGCTGAACATAATTTCCCTTTTATTTGACCTGCTGGGAACCAATGAGAACGCTCAAATGATGCTATAGACAGAGCTGGCATAACCACCATTGTTTCATGTGGGGATTCTAAGGACTTTTTTATTCAAGGCATCTGCTCACACACTGAGAATGAGTTCAAAATGACAAACCACCTGCAGAAAGAGAGGCGTCTCCCGGACTGTTAATGTCAACCGTCTCGAGCGAGGCAAGGCTTCTCCCATTGATCATGACTTGTACATTGTATTGTGCCAGACAGAAATTAATTTAAAGAATTCCTTGCTTTTCAATAATCCCAAACCACCCAAGGCCTCTAAAACAAAATCTGATAGGGGACTAGAGAGCTCTGAATTTGACCTGACATCTGAACGCAAAGGAGAATCCATGACAAACTGAATTTCAACAAATACATATATTTTAGAGTTTAATCTACTGTATCCAACTACAATGAAGTCAAATGGGAACTTTTCGTTTTATGCAGACTCCTTAAATAGTTTTTACACATTAGTGCATTCCAGTACATAAGGATGAAAGGTCCTGGAGTGGCCAGAGTCCTGGGGGAGACTGCTGGAGTGGTCTGGTGGATTAATCATCATCTAGGGGAGGCAATTAAAACTCAGGGTTACAGGGGAGGCCAGCTCTCCAGGTGGGGAGAGAAGAGAGAGGGATGAAGGAAGGGAGGAGAACCAGGGAGAAAGAAGAGAGAATGCATGTGCGTGTGTGTAGGGTGAGTGTGTGTGTGTGAACATTGCCAGGCAGCAACAAGCCTACTAAACCCAGGCCAAAAGCTCACATCTGAGCCAAGGTGACATCTGAAGGCAAATGTCCCCGGTGCTGTCCCAAATGGAATGGCCTGAGTGAGACAACCGTGTGTCACTGCCACCTTGACAGGGAGGGGACCTCTCCACGGCACACATGCACCACTCTTACTCTGCTCCAAATCACTGGCACTCAGTTCATGTGGTGAAGATAAAAGAAAAATCAGCAAGGAGGAACATTTGCAGCTGATATGTGGCAGAGGCCTGTGGCAAAAACATCACAGCACTGTGTCTATGTGATGAAGGGAAAGATATGATCATATCTGTGGGCAATGGGCTACATTGGAAAGAGGAGAGCATTTACCTCAACACCCAATGTATGAAGTGTCTTGTTTAGAGTGTATTGAGGGACATTTTGTAATGCTGTTTCCACACAAATATGTTAAGGATTGTGTCTGGTCTGTGTCTCCCTCTCTCTCTCTCTCTCACACACACACACACTCACACACACACACACACACACACACACACAAAATTGTACCTGTCATTGGTGGTGTGGAAGCTCACTGTTTTAAAAGGCAGGAACCAGATGGCCTACTCCCTCTACTCAACAGAGTATGTGTCTGAATGCAGTATGCTCATAGCTCAGCTATGTCTGCAGGACATTAATGGGCTTCAATCAGATATGGACTTCGTACATTTGCATAAGCAGAGACACACATGCAAGGCAATGTAAATTATTGAAGAAAACAAAAAAAGACTGTTATTAAAACAGAAAAATATAACTTCAGGCTCAATTTCATAATTCCCAATCCTTTAATATTCAAACTTTTTTTACAGCTGTGACCATATTGATGTTACAGTATATAAACAACTGCAGTAGTTTCTAGAAAGCATATGTAATGTCCTCATCCTGGCTGGATAAAACAGGAAAATAACTACCTGCCACGATATGTGTGACAATTATTATCAATCTCCCTGGCCCTGAAGGCAAGTTCACTTCAAAAAGCCACATGCAAGATCTCGCTCCACTGGCTTTGGCACAGAGCATGAGGTGGGTCCTCTGTTCCCAGTATAGTTCCTTAACATAATGCTTAGCTCTTTAGGCTATAGTCATGAATAAAACAACACATATCCTAAATCTGTTCTATGGAACAATGTACAGAAACTCTTGACAACTCTTTTCATCACAGTATTATCACAGAGCCTCACCTCCCCAAATAAACAAGTCAGGTAAACAAACAGTGATATTAACAACTCAATGCAGCTTCAGAATTAGTTCTAACACCCTGCTATGACAAATCAAAGCCTGGCACTGTACTTCATCCTTTGTACCAAGAATGTACAAGAATGTATGATGGGGCTTTTAAGGCATTTCAACTTAAAATGGGGTCGAGGTGCCTTTCAACTTCAATGAACAGTATGATGTTTTATTAACATGCTGTCTCTAAATAGCACAGGGCCTTGCTCTCAGAGTGTGTTCACAGGAGGATAAAACAGATCCTGATGACAGCACCTTGACTGCTTCTTCAAGGCTGACTTCAGCTCACGATTAGCCATAGAAGGCCAGGGCCTCAATTCTTATCTAAAGAGCTTTGTGTTTATGCACACAAACGTAGGACGCCTGATGGCGCTCAGGGTTCAGCTCCAACGCCGCTCTCCCTGCCACAGCACAGCTGCAGTAAAAGCCTCTTTAGAGGGGGGAGTACAACCCTGCACATACTGTACTGTATTCCAGGAAGTCCATTCAGACCATGGCCCTGCAGTGAAACAGTGAGAACCTCCCTTTCCTTTCCTGGCCTCTACAGTTAGGCCATGAAAGGATTAGACAATTTACCCACAGTGCAGTGGAGTTGTTCGTTGAGACAATACGTGTCACTCATAGTAACTGTCCAGAGGCCCATTGACTACAGCAGCCCATTGACTACAGAGGCCTATTGACTATTATCCGACAGTGCTGGAAAATAAACCAAACATGGACGGTGAGCGCTGCCATGCTGAGCAGCCTGCTCCCTGCTAGTCACTCCCGATATAAAACTCAGAGCATTGTCATCGTTTACCTCGGCATGTTGGGTGCTGTTTTTCATTCTAATGTAGCAAAGAGTGGATGATTCAATAAAGAATGTCTGAGAGGAAAGTCAACACTGGCAGCACAAATGATTCTGTATGGTAATCAACCTGTTACTTCACATCTGGCATACGATTATCAGGTATTCCCTTATACAGTAGTTACCCAGACATAATGCCTATGTAATGCCTAGCGGTTAAGGGCGTTGGGCCAGTAACTGAAAATTTGCTGGTTTGAATCCCTCATCTGACTAGGTGAAACATTTGTTGGTGTGCCCTTGAGCAAGTCACTTAACCCTAATTGCTCCAGGGTCACCTTCATGAATGGCTGATCCCTGGCCATGACCCCACTCTCCGAGGGTGTCTCAGGGGAATTGGGATATGCAAAAAACATTTTATTGTTTTTAAATAGGACAAATGTAAGAACCCACCTAATTATTTTTATTAAGATGGTAAATGCAAATAGATGAATTCTCAATGGCACTTGTTCAAAGATGTATTCCTACAATATATTTGAGACAGTGCCCTCTAGTGAAACTACCTCATTATCCCCTGTATAATACTTCTGTATGTCAACTATCTCCCCTTTGGGATATAGCCATGTTGTTGTGTGGAAGGGAACCTAACAGAAAGAACTTAGGAGAATATAGTGGCAGAACGGTCTGTTAAGGCTTGCTGAGTAGGGTGCACCTCTCTGTGGATAAAACAATTAAGCTAAGAGGAATGGGTGGCAGGCAACAACATTTTTCTTAATGGAAAGAAGTCCATCGATCTAAGAATCTGCTTCTCCAAACATGCTCCACTAATCTTGGGTAGACAGGCTGTTCCAGTTGTAACAAGCACAAACAAATCAAGGCTTCCACATGGACAACCAATTCAGTGGGGACCAACACATTTACAGTACCAGGCAGTGACTTGTGGATATCTGCACCACTCTGATCCAACCATGCCTGGAGTATGCCAGTGTGTTGCTGGTAGTCTGCACGAAAAAACAACAAGCTGCACTGGACAGGGTACAAAAGAAGGCAAGCAAGATGATAACAAAAAACAGAGACATCCCACTGACCCTCCATCACTACAGTCACAGGGTGAGCAAGCAGCAGTAAGATTGACCACCGTCTACATAATTTTCTACCACAGAGACAGGGAGACAGCATTGGCAGTCCTCTGCATTCAGATAATTTGCATTCAGATAATTTGCTTCATTAACAAGAACTTCATCCAAACCCTTTTTAACACTTAAAAGAAAAAGAGGGTTATAATAAAAATAGAAGTTTTGTTGAACATGACAATTACACCATTTTGATTGACAGGGGCATTGACTGCCACAGGAAATAACAGCAATCAAGTCATCCCTTTTTGTAAAAAAACATTGTCAGGACAGCCTCCCTTAACATACTTTATGGATGTCAACTGACAGAGGGAGACAGTAGCTGTAGTAGGAAAGCGGAGAAGACAAAATAAAATACAAATGGGAAAAGATGTTCAGTTTGAAAACATGACACTCAATGCCCATCACAATTAAAGAGTATTCAAACAGATATGATTATTTATTTTTTATAAAAAAAATTCTCCCCAATTTCGTGGTATCCAATTGTAAGTAGTTACTATCTTGTCTCATCGCTACAACTCCCATGCGGGCTCGGGAGAGACGAAGGTCGAAAGCCATGCATCCTCCGAAACACCACCTAACCAAGCCACACTGCTTCTTAAAACAGCGCGCATTCAACCCGGAAGCCAGCCGCACCAAAGTGTCAGAGGAAACACTGTGCACCTGGTGACCTGGTTAGCGTGCACTGCGCCCGGCCCGCCACAGGAGTCCCTAATACGCAATGAGACAAGGATATCCCCACCGGCCAAACCCTCCCTAACCCGGACGACACTAGGACAATTGTGTGTCGCCCCATGGGTCTCCCGGTCGCGGCCGGCTGCGACAGAGCCTGGGCGCGAACCCAGAGTCTCTGGTGGCACACCTAGCACTGCGAAGCAGTGCCCTAGACCACCCGGGAGGCGGGTGAATACAGATATTCAAATCTAGATGTTTGTAATTAGAATAAGTGCATTCATCACCAAAATATTCAGAACTTTGTAATTTGGTTTCAATTGTTTACGGTGAGTCATGAATGGTCATTCTATAGCATGGCGGCCTTGGCACTGTAAAAATACGACCAGTAAATGGTGCAGCTAAAATGGAGGAGAATAAAAAATGTATCCAAAGTCTGCTACTGTATGTGTAAGAATCATCCCAGCAGTGTCACCCCGACACAGCTGTGTAGAGCTAGTCTGTCATTCACTCAGTCATCGTGATACCTGAGCTGCATTGGGACCTGCTTTATAAGAACCTCTTTTTATATTGAAGAGTGAGATCTCAATAAAACATATCCCCAACCGTTTGGCTCCGTTCACCCACCTCATTATTATTACTCATTAACTTTTGAACTTCCACTCACTGGGATGGATTACAACTGTGATGGTGACCTTTGACTTCCAATGGACAATCAAGTCTGACTATGATCACAAAGATGATCATCGGGAGACTTAGATCTAATCTACCTTTATCCCATGACGCATCTTCACATCATTGTATTACTAGTCAGAGACTATGGCTGGCACAATTATGTGAAGTTTAGCCGATATACTAAAGGTCCAATTGAAGTTGCACATTTTGTTAAGTAATTGCCATCTGTAATGTTGTCTGTTCCAATTCTGAGGTACATTAGATTATTAAATATTGTGCTGTCATGCAAGGAAGGGCTGGGCTGCAGGAGTAGGGCAGAGGAGGCAGAGTGAAATACGACTGCAGGGTTGGAGTGTGGCGTACAGGAGGCAGGAGGGAGACATTACCTTGGTGTCACCCAAAACGATCTAATGATCAAAATGACCTCAGCAGCTAGAGTCACTTTGGTAATCTCCTGCTTAATCACTGTTTGTTTTAAATGTCTTGGGCTCACAGTGGATCCATCCGGCATGGCTGATGGGCCGTGGTTCTGACTCCTGACACCCGTAGCCTACTGCTCCCTTCCACCACAGAGACAAGCTCCCTAGTTTAATTGCTTTTCACAAACCAGCACCCTGGGCTTCACACTCGTGGACGTTTGGTTGGACTGAGCCAAAGTCGTGCATGCAAGGGCTCATCCTGCTAGTTGCCATAGCAGCAATCTGTTTCCCAAAGTTGATTTTCAAGTTCTTCTTTTAAAAACAAATTTCACTGCTT
This sequence comes from Oncorhynchus mykiss, assembly GCF_057628025.1. NCBI lineage: Eukaryota > Metazoa > Chordata > Actinopteri > Salmoniformes > Salmonidae > Oncorhynchus > Oncorhynchus mykiss. The sequence goes on along the minus strand of NC_143026.1, from coordinate 72,095,064 downwards.
CTAAAAATCGACCTGAATTGACCTGAATGTTGGGGGAGATGTTGGTAATTGCTGGTGCTTGTTGAAATATTGGGAGCGCCAATTTGGCTTACAATACTTTTCAAGTCCTCATTATTTCTACACTCTTGCGCTGGAGAGAGTTTGACCAATCTCTGTCCTGTCTCATCATGCCACTGCCTCCCTCGCCCATCAGACGACTGCTATGCAAGTTCCATGTTCACCAAATGGACGCTGTTTGACATTATTCTACATCCTGCTCCACCAGGAAGTATGAGCTGTGCCAGGAGAAAATACAATGCCATTCAAACATACCATTATCTATCTGTCTGCTCAAATGCAGTTTCTCTTTAAGAAGAAGAAAGTGCTGTCCTGTTGTCCTGGGAGTGACAGTGGGACTAGAGTAGTCTCCTGCTTATTGATGGCCATTGTAATGCACCGTTATTAATTATGTTTCACCCCCCCCCCCGGGAATATCAATTTCATTCTACAGCAATCGATCTCAACTTGTATCCTAACAATGGGTCTTAGCCTTGAGTGAGCAGTGGTCGAACAGATTCAGCAGAAGCTGCATGCGGGCATGCACACACAGTCTCTCATTCTCTCTCTTACATACACAATAAACAGACACAGCTCATACCTTACTGTCACGCCCTGATCTGTTTCACCTGTCTTTGTGATTGTCTCCACCCACCTCCAGGTGTCACCCATTAGTCCCTGGGTATTTATTCCGGTGTTCCCTGTTTGTCTGTTGCCAGTTCGTCTTGTCATGTCAACCAGTGTGGTTTTCCGTGTTCCTGCTTTTTCTCTTTTCTCTCTCTTTTGGTAGTCCTCCTGGGTTTGTCCCTTGCCTGCCTTGACTCTGAACCCGCCTGCCTGACCATACTGCCTGCCCTGACCTCGAGCCTGCCTGCCACTCTGTACCTCCTGGACTCTGACCTTGTTTATGATCTCTTGCCTGCCCCTTGGACTAATACATATCAGAGACTCAAATCATCTGCCTCCTGTGTCCGCATCTGGGTCTTGCCCTGTGCCTTTGTACTTATAGCACACTAAGAATTATTACAGCACAAAAAAGTGAAACCTAAAACATTGGGCATGCTGAAATACAGTACCGTACTATGCACACTATACTGTATATGACCATATATAACATAATTGCATTTCTTTAAATCTCCTTTTAGATTTGTATTTACATCCTACATTATTCGGTATACCAAACATACTTTTATTGATTTAAGTGTCACACTATAATAGCTGTATGCCGACTTGGCAATGGTTCATGTTGACAACCAATTAGGTCAATTATTCAATTCCCATGCACCTCAAGCATTTCCCATATGACACTATATTCCCACAACAATATTCTGTTCTTTTTATTCAAAAGCTTTCAATCATAATGAGATGTCTGTTAAAGAATGCATAATATCCTCACTAAGTCTAGGTATTCTACCAAAGGAATGTTACCAGTCCTATCACCAGGTTATAATATAAGCCCCAGATTACCTTGTGGTGTAGTCCATTCACAGCCCTCTCAGTGGAGAGAGATTCATTAAGAGGGAAGGATGGAGGGATGGAAAGAGATGTATTCTAGTCAGAGCTACAAAAATCCTAACACCCGTGCACAGGTATATGGAGGTGTGAGTCTCATTTCTGGGCATCGTTCTATATTTTTATAACTACGAACCCAAATGTGTTAAAGGTAGATAAGAAATATGTGGTACAATAAGACTCTTACTGTATTTATTTGTCATATTCTAGCTGTAATCAAGATAACGTTTTGCGGCTGCTCCACCTGTTAGAGAATCAACATCATTTTTAAACGCTGCGCTTACTCACACATTTCTCCTGTTGAGTTTATGATTGGCACCCTACCAGCCGGGTTAATATGGCTCCAGTTGATGATTAATGTAAGATTGTCTATATAAATTCAATTTGGCACCAAACCAAAACAGACTACATTTGCACAGAGAAACAGTCTGGCTTCATCTTTTCATTCAAATGGGTCTGTCTCCATGGGGAATAAAAAAAGAACTGACAATGTTATGGGGCAATCTAGGTCAATGACACATAACACCACATCACACAATATCTTTATGAGCCCAACGGTGGTAGAAAGCCATTCTTCATGATGGGCACACACTGGTTGAATTAACATTATTTTCACATAATTCCAATGAAATTACGTTGAACCAGCGTGGAATAAACTCTGAATTACTGTCTGTGCCCAGTGGGTAGCTACAGTATTTGGCCAGGCTATGTGTACTGTGTTCTGGCCTGTTTTAAAAGCTGCCACCCATGTTTGACACTAAACCTAGACAGTTTGTAGCCCCCCTCTCTGTTTGGAGATGGAACTGACCAGGAGACCAAAGGTCTCTAGCAGTATCTTCTTAGGTCTTCCAGAGCTCTGTTACAGTAATCAGTATGTCCAAACAGTTTTTATTTTCTTCTACACAAACCCTCCTTCCTTATCCGCCTGGAGACATGACCCTTAATCTGACTTTGGGATTATTTATTTCAATTGGTGAGGATGAGAAATGCTCCCAACATGCTGGACTGTATCAATTACAGGGCATAATTAGTGAGTGAGTGTCTCGGGGAGATAAAGAATAGCATTAGAGAGACACAAACAGAGGGAAATTTACTTCTTCCAGGGATTTTCGGCTAATCCAATTTCACCGAGACTGTTTATGCGCCTGCACGTTTCTTTGAAGTGTAAATGGTAAAAGAAGCAAACACATACAGTAATGAGCCAAAGAAATATCCGCGTCTCAGCATAAGAGTCTATACAGGGGAAAACAATGGGCCTTTTGGCAGGAGAAAATGCCCAAACATCAGACTATTACATACCGTTGTTCATCATAGCACACTAAATCCCACCCTTCTATTTATGTATGGTCAATCACCAAGCACACAGTACACTGACTAAATAAAGTTCATTGTAGTCTACTAGCCTCCTGCAGAAATCCGAGTGGTCACAAATAAAGTGGAAAGAGCTGAGGCATCCAAGCAGGGCAGAATGCCGTTAGTTAATGTGGGAGAATTACTGAGGATAAAACCATTTCACGTAACAATTTTATTTTTTAAACATTCTGAGCTAACACAATATCCCCTCTCCCCATAGAGCATCACTTTGGGAGAGAGATTGCAGGATTCCCTCTGTGCCATAGCTGCAGGAAGTAGGGGTGCTGAATGTGCCAAAGCACCCCTGATTTTTTTTTTTTTTTAAGTGTTATTTTTCTTCACAAAAGTAGTGCACTGGGCCTTTACTAGTCCCATATTAGCGGGCTGATATAGCCCCACCCCCAAACAGGTAGTTCATCCAAGGTATGAACTATGAGTTGGTGGCTGAATGCATGATCATAATGTTAGTTGAGGTTACAATACTGTGTCTTTCTCCAAGAGAATCTGGGCTCTGCTGTTGGCCCTGCCGCCTGAAAAATAAATGTGACTAAATAAATAATAAATACACTAAACTGCAAAGCCTGTTTGGGAGTCAGATTGTCTCAGTTCAGTTGAAACGGAGTTATCTTTCTGACACAAATATACATGTATTCCATGATCCTTGGCACCAAAACAATATCATGCCACCAGAGGTTTGTCGGCATTTAATTTAACATTACTACCTGCTTGGGCCCTGTCCCCGCCTGTCAGCTATACACAGCTGGGCATGGAGTGAACAAGGCCTTCTTGTCACTAGTGGGGATACAGTGTGCTACAGTGTTTGGCTGGGAGACTGTCTTTGCTAGAAGGATGCAGGTCCCTGAGAGACTGTTACAGAAAAGCCCACATCTGCTTCCTAAGAATGTCTAACTTTCACTCAGACAGAGAAAAGCTTTCAGATGGGGCCGCAGGTTTATTGGCTGAGAGATCAGCAGCAAACAATGTGCTCTAAATCACCTTTGCATGACCTGGGAGAGCCTCCTTCTCAGAGAAACACTTCCAAATGAATGTAATTTTCATGCAAATCATCTCAGCTCTCTACTTATTGTTCTGCAGCTGCGCATAATGCCTCCACACTAAGAAGATGCATTACCTGTAATATTATACACTCTGTCTCTAAACGATCTACAGGCATTGAGGCAAAACAGAGAATTACGGAGTAATTGGTGTATGTGTGAAAAGGCCTACCTACCTGTGCAGAGCCTGGATCTTCTCAGCTGTGATGTCCCTCAGCAGCTCCTCCAGGAGGTCTGTGTCAGTGGGGGGTTCAGGGGTGGGCTTGTCCGTGCTGTGGGCGTAGTGGCCTATCAGTAGCCCCAGGATAAAGAGCCCTACACCTGCTAGCAGGTACTTGACCAGGCTGCAGCTGCTTCTCCGCTGGCCCTTGGGTGGAGCCCTGGTGAAGTGGGAGATGTAGTTGGGGTCCTCCTGCAGCCGCTCAAACCTACCGTGTGGCGAGACGGACACAGAGGGCTGGATGGGCTCCAGGTCTGGGTCTGGATCAGCACGGTTGGAGTTGCCCACGGTCCGATGCTCCACACACTCCAGCTGGAAGCGGTCCAGGCCTAGTCCCGGGTCCTGTAGCTCCTTTTCCATATCCCACTCCAGGTCCAGGGCGGATGCCTGCAGTTCCTCCCGCTCCAGAGACCCTGTGTGGGCCGCACGCACCTTCCTGTACGCCATGCCTTCAAGACCTGGATACAAACAGATTACACAGAGGTCTCTGTTATTATCCCAGGTTAACAAGAGCACTGAATGAGGGGTTGGTTAACAGCTAATCAACCAAATTGATGAACTTAACCTTTCAGTATATCATACAGACCTACACTGAGAGAGCCTGTGCAGTTGGACCTATGCACTGCATTACCACTGACGCGCATGGCACACACATTGTTTCCTGGGCTTACATCACCATAACAATTCAAAGGTGATGTATTTATGTGGCCCAAGGGTTGAACTCCAGCACCCTAACTAAATAGTAAAGAGCATTCCCACGAAACCCAATTAGAGCATGCTAAGTTCACTACAGCTGCTGAAGCAGATCATTAAGGGAGATGACTGAGTGGGATCAAATTCATAAAACGGAGCCCAGTGTCTTAGTATACCATCAAATGTAACTGTCCCTTTTACTGACACTGTTATCAAACTCCAAACAGCAGCCCAATCGATAATAACCAAAAAATCCAAACTGCCACGAAACTCAAAAGCACACCAAAGCCACTTATTCTTTCAAAGACATTGCTTTAAAGACTTTCTTTAAACAGACATTAGTGAAATCTGTTGCTATGAAAGTTATATTGCACCACCCTGAGCAGCAAGAGAACACTAAGTGATCTCTCTGAGCAACACTTTTCTTCAGTTTCTCTGAAGAAAAGAGAAGAAAAAATGTATAATTTTAATATGGTCCCTTTCACATTGTATACTTTGCAGTCAGAATGGTCATTTAATTTTGTGTGGGTGTTTCAGGGAGAGGAGGAAGAAAAGCTTGTTCCTTGCTTAAAAAGAACATGCCTGGATCTGACATCATGTGGCTGTTTGGGGTTTTAGGCTAGGTTTCAATATAAGCACTTTGTGACATCCGCGGATTTAAAAAGGACTTTATAAATACATTTGATTGATTGATTGATGGTACGAATGCAGCATAGACATAGGCCTGAGAATTTCCCCACATCAATCTTCAATTCGCCACTAAACGTCCATTATTTCTGCACAGAGTCAGATAAAAGATTCCCTCTCTGCCAAGGGACAAAGTTAATTTTAATATTGACCCTTGTCAACCAATAGTTCAGAATGCACACGCACGCACGCACACACACGCACACACACACACACACACACACACACACACACACACACACACACACACACACACACACACACACACACACACACACACACACACACACACACACACACACACACACACACACACACACACACACACACACACACCCAGTGCCACTCCCCACCCAGCCTTACCCCATGTGGACTGGCATAGTCTACTGTACATATGGTGGTGAGGGGAAACAGCAGCTCTCCCATGCAGAGTGACAGCTGACATTTAATCACAGGAACACCAGCGATTTAATGCCTTTCAACTCTCAGGCAAAGCCATCCATTCTAATACTGTCTTTGACTTTTCCATGAAGGATGCCAGACTGACACCTCACATGGTAAGGTATATCAAATACATGCTTAGCATTTTATTAAGTATCAGTAAAAACAAAGCCATGTTCTTGAGCATGAGTATTTCATTTAGCGTTTTATTAGGTGCCCTGGTATTGCTGGTTCTTGTTAAAATGTAAAAAGACGTACAGTACATAACCAACCTGCTAAATACCTGCAAATCAAGTTGCTATTGCTTTCTTTTATTCATGCACACTTATTAGAAAAAAAGGTGCTATCTAGAACCTAAAATGGTTCTTCGGCTGTCCCCATAGGATAACCCATTTACAGTTTTTTTCGATTGCTAAACGACAGTGGACACAACTGGAGTCACATGTGCAAAACTCTAACTACAGTCTGCACAGCAGCAGTTCATGTGGACCAAACTCTAGTTTGTTTTTCATTGCTTGAACACAGTTTTCAAAACTCTACACACTTATCCCATGACTTTAACCACAACCTGCACAACACTGTGGATTTACAGCACTTTGTTCAAATGCTAACACACTGCTGTCAAAACTGTGAACCACACATTCAAAACGGAATAGATTTCAGCCTTGTGCCTTTCAAACACTGCTGATTGCAATTTCAGCTGAAAGGCTAAGCAGGTGTCTTGTTTTAGACTTGTTAGTGAACACACACACACATATTATAGTATATATAGGTAGAGCTCAGAAAGACTCATTTTGGAAATGGAACAAGGAAGATGGGTTCGTGGAGGGAGAAGGGTGGCAGGGAGAGGGCGGATGCGTGGAGGAAGACAAAGAAGACAAAGAGCTGTTATTTCAGATGAAATAAGGGCTACACTTATAGACCATGTCGTGAACCATGGTCTCTCATTGAGAGAGGCAGGGTTGAGGGTGCAACCCAATCTGCAAAGATCCACAGTGGCATCTGTAATGCGAATTTTCCATCATGCAAACAGGTGAGAGTTACATCCTTACAGTAAATGAAAACATTACAGGAATCTATTTTGTATTGCAATTATAGAATATTTACACAGATATATATTACAGTAAGTTTGACTGTAAAATATATTTTTACAACAGGACCCAAAGGCTGCCCCCAACAGGGGGAAGAGGAAAAATATTTTCAGATGCGCAGGAAAATGCTATTGTTGACATGGTTGTTGTCAACAATGCAATAAAACTGCGGGAGATTCAAGAAAGAGTGCTGGCTGATAATGATATATTTGAAAATGTTAATTCTGTCAGCACAACAACTATTGCTCGAGTCCTAAAGAAACACCAAGTTACAATGAAACAGTTATACACTGTACCGTTCGAGAGAAACAGTGAACGGGTAAAAGAGCAAAGATACCAATATGTCCAGGTAAGACGTCTGAGGTTACGTACACAGCTATACAAAATATTTACAGTAAAAAAAAACACTGGCATTTCTACAGTAAAACTGTGGACTTACTGTTTTTCAGAGAGTAATGGAGGTGTAAGCACTGGAAAGACCACATTCATTTGTATTTATCGATGAAGCTGGATTTAACCTTGCCAAAACACGGCGCAGAGGAAGGAATGTTATAGGTCAAAGGGCCACTGTGGAGGTTCCAGGCCAAAGGGGGGGAAATATCACCATGTGTGCTGCAATGGCCAATGATGGTTTGCTTCTCAACACACCACTCATTGGCCCATACAACACAGAAAGGCTTATAGCTTTCCTAGAACAGCTCTATGCTCAGCTAGTGCCAGCAGAACAGGGGGAGCCAGTAAGAAACCCCCAAGTTTTTGTCATAGTTTGCGATAACGTTGCTTTTCACCACTCTGCAGCTGTCACAGATTGGTTTGCAGCACATCACAGATTTATGGTTTTGGACCTGCCTGCATATTCACCCTTCCTCAACCCAATAGAGGAGTTTTTCTCTGCCTGGAGGTGGAAAGTGTTTGGTCACCACCCACATGACCAAATGTCTCTTTTGGAAGCCATGCGTGCCGGATGTGAGGACACGAGTCCAGAGGACTGCCAGGGATGGATAAGGCACTCCAGAAGGTTCTTCCCCAGGTGCATGGTAAGAGAAAACATTAGATGTGATGTTGAAGAAAACCTGTGGCCTGATGCTAGAGAGAGGCAGGATTAGCCCCTCAATTATTTGTTCGAATTACAGTATGTACTTTTAGTTTCTACCTTTTTTTTCTCATTACTGTAATTCCGTAAATTACTACAGACTATTGAAGCAAACTGCTAATTTTCATTTGCCTTAAAGAATTGTTATGTTCTAAAAAAATATATAAATCATGTGAAAGAATGTCACTCTTTTCTTTGAAGAAAATATTACTTTGTATGAAGTCACTGAAATTGTTCAAACTGTAAAGATGAAAAGTTTGTATTTTCTGTATTGGTGTTTGATGCTAGTGTTTTTACTCTCAGTGTGTTCTGAGTGACAGTGTGTGTTATCTCAGTGATGGTTGTGCATAGTGTTTGGCTGCACTGAGATTGTTTTGAGCCATGTGTTAACAGTTGTGTTGCTTGGAATGAGTTTTGCAGGTGATGTGAACTGTTTAGCTCAGGTGACTGTTGGTAGTGCAGACTGTAGTTAGAGTTTTGCACATGTGACTCCAGTTGTGCCCACTGTCGTTTAGCAATCGAAAAAAACTGTAAGAACCCTTTTTGGTTCCAGGTTCTACATAAAGGGTTCTACATGAAACCAAAAAGGGTTATCTTATGAAGAGAGCCGAATAACCCGTTTAGAACCCTTTTTTGTGTGTATGTATGATCTATGAACTACGAATTGCAGTAATTTTTGTAAAATTGCACAGGAAGAAATGGCAGTGGTTTTACGGGCGCCTAACCAATTGTGCTATTATGTGGGGTTTTTTTGCAACTTATTTTGTACATAATGTTTCTGCCACCGTATCTTAGGACAAAAAAGAGCTTCTGGATATCAGGACAGCGATCACTCACCTCAGATTAGACTAAGATTTTTTCTTCAAGCAGGACGCACAGGATGTACTTCAGACACACGACAAGGCCAACATCCCCGTCATTGGCAAGAGAAAGAGATGCAGGTATAGACACAGGGTGGGGTGCCTCGTAAGGATCCGCAGACGGCGAGTGGGAAAGCTGCCGTTTCCGCCAATATTACTTGCCAAAGTGCAATCATTGGACAATAAAATAGACAAGGTACGATCACGAATATCCTGCCAACGGGACAATAGAAACTATAATATCTTATGTTTCACGGAATCGTGGCTGAATGATGACATGAATATTCAGCTAGCGGGTGTCTTATGATAAACTGTAGACCACACTATTTGCCAAGAGATAACAACCTATCCCTCAACATAATCAAGACAAAGGAGATGATTGTGGACTATAGGAAAAGGAGGACCGAGCATTTCCCCATTCTCATCGATGGGGCTGTAGTGGAGCAGGTTGAGAGCTTCACGTTCCTTGGTGTCCACATCAACAACAAACTAGAATGGTCCAAACACACCAAGACAGTTGTTAACCAGTTAGAGCTCTAGGGGCGCTATTTCATTTTTGGATAAAAAACGTTCCCGTTTTAAGCGCGATATTTTGTCACGAAAAGATGCTCGACTATGCATATTCTTGACAGTTTTGGAAAGAAAACACTCTGAAGTTTCAGAATCTGCAAAGATTTTGTCTGTAAGTGCCCCAGAACTCATTCTACAGGCGAAACCAAGATGATGCATCACCCAGGAATTAGCAGAATTTCTGAAGCTCTGTTTTCCATTCTCTCCTTATATGGCTGTGATTGCGCAACGAATGAGCCTACACTTTCTGTCGTTCGCCCAAGGTCTTAGCAGCATTGTGACGTATTTGTAGGCATATCATTGGAAGATTGACCATAAGAGACTACATTTTCCAAGTGTCCGCCTGGTGTCCTGCGTCGAATTCGGTGCGCAATTGCCAGCTGCTTCTACTTTACCATTTGATTCAGGGGAGAAAGCATGTGTCCAAGAACGATGTATCAATGAAGAGATATGTGAAAAACACCTTGATGATTGATTCTAAACAACGTTTGCCATGTTTTCAGTCGATATTATGGAGTTAATTTGGAAAAAAGTTCGCATTTTGAGGACTGAATTTTCGGATTTTTTTTGGTAGCCAAATGTGATGTATAAAACGGAGCTATTTCTAATACACAAGGAATCTTTTTGGAAAAACTGAGCATCTGCTATCTAACTGAGAGTATCCTCATTGAAAACATCAGAAGTTCTTCAAAGGTAAATGATTTTATTTGAAGGCTTTTATGTTTTTGTTAATGTTGCGTGCTGGATGCTAACGCTAATGCTAACGCTAAATGCTAACGCGAAATGCTAACGCTAGCTAGCTACTTTTACACAACTGATTGTTTTCCTATGGTTGAGAAGCATATTTTGAAAATCTGAGATGACAGTGTTGTTTACAAAAGACTAAGCTTGAGAGATGGCATATTTATTTCATTTCATTTGCGATTTTCATAAATAGTTAACGTTGTGTTATGCTAATGAGCTTGCTGATAGATTTACACAATCCTGGATACAGGGGTTTTTTCATAGCTAAACGTGACGCAGAAAACGGAGCGATTTGTCCTAAACAAATAATCTTTCAGGAAAAACTGAACATTTGCTATCTGAGAGTCTCCTCATTGAAAACATCTGAAGTTCTTCAAAGGTAAATGATTTTATTTGAATGCTTTTCTGTTTTTTTGTGTAAATGTTGCCAGCTGAATGCTAATGCTAAATGCTACGTTAGCCATCAATACTGTTACACAAATGCTTGTTTTGCAATGGTTGAGAAGCATATTTTGAAAATCTGAGATGACAGTGTTGTTAACAAAAGGCTAAGCTTGAGAGCTAGCATATTTATTTCATTTCATTTGCGATTTTCATGAATAGTTAACGTTGCGTTATGGTAATGAGCTTGAGTCTGTATTCACGATCCCGGATCCGGGATGGGGAGATCAGAAAGGTTAAGAGGGCACAAAAAAGCAGATTCCCCCTCAGGAAACTAAAAAGATTTGGCATGGGTCCTCAAAAGGTTCTACAGCTGCAACATCGAGAGCATCCTGACTGGCTGCATCACTGCCTGGTACGACAACTGCTTGGCCTCCGACCGTAAGGCATTACAGTGGGTAGTACGTACGGCCCAGTACATCACTGGCGGTGTCAGAGGAAGGCCCTAAAAATAGTCAAAAACCCCAGCCACCCCAGTCATAGAATGTTCTCTCTACCACCACATGGTAAGCAGTACCGGAGTGCCAAGTCTAGGACCAAAAGGCTTCTCAACAGATTTTACCACCCAAGCCATAAGACTCCTGAACAAGTAATCAAATGGATACCCGGACTATTAGCATGGTCCCCCCAACCCTTTTTTTTACGCTGCTGCTACTCTCTGTTTATCATCTATGAATAGTCACTTTAACTATACATTCATGTACATACTACCTCAATTAGCCCGACTAACCGGTGCCTCTGCATATTGGCTACCCGAACTATCTGCATTGTGTCCCGCCACCCGCCACCCACCACCCGCCAACCCCTCTTTTACACTACTGCTACTCTCTGTTTATCATATATGCATAAGTGCTTCGATGACATCGTCCCCACATTGACTGTATATTTTTTATTTTATTTTACCTTTATTTAACTAGGCAAGTCAGTTAAGAACCTATTCTTATTTTCAATGACGGCCTAGGAACAGTGGGTTAACTGCCAGAACGACAGTTTTTTACCTTGTCAGCTCGGGGATTCGATCTTGTATGTACATTTCCCAACCAGAAGCCATGGATTATAGGCAACATCCGAATCAAGATAAAGGCTAGAGCAGCCGCTTCAAGGAGCGGGAGACTAATCCGGACGCTTATAAGAAACGCTGCTACGCCCTCAGATGAACCATCAAACAAGTAAAGCATCAATAGAGGATTAAGATTGAATCCTACTGCACCGGCTCTGACGTTGGTTGGGTGTGGCAGGGCTTGAAAACTATTAGGGACTACAAAGGGAAACCCAGATGTGAGCTGCCCAGTGACGCGAGCCTAACAGATGAGCTAAATGCCTTTTATGCTCGCTTCAAGGCAAACAACCCTGAAGCATGCACGAAAGCACCAGCTGTTCTGGATGACTGTGTGATGACGCTTTCGGTAGCCGATGTGAACAAAACCTTTAAACAGGTCAACATTCACAAATCCGCTGGGCCAGACGGATTACGGGGGCGTAATCCAACTGTCAAGTGTCTTCACTAACATTTTCAACCTCTTCCTGACCGAATCTGTAATACCTACATTTTTCAAGCAGACCACCATAGTCCCTGTGCCCAAGGAAGGGAAGGTAACCTGCCTAAATTATTACTGCCCCGTGGCACTCACATCGGTAGCCATGAAGTGCTTTGAAAGGCTGGTCATGGTTCACATCAACAGCCTCCTCCCGGACACCCTAGAACCACTCCAATTTGCATACCGCCCCAACAGATCCACAGATGATGCAGTCTCAATCACAATCCACACCGCCCTTTCTCACCTGGACAAAAGGAACACCTATGTGAGAATGCTGTTCATCGACTACAGCTCAGTGTTAAAAACCATAGTGCCCTCAAAGCTCATCACTAAGCTAAGGACTCTGGGACTAAACACCTCCCTCTGCAACTGGATCCTGGACTTCCTGACGGGCTGCCCCCAGGTGGTAAGAGTAGGCAACATGTCCACCACACTGCTCCTTAACACTTGGGCTCCTCAGGGATGTGTACTTAGTCCCCTCCTGGATTCCCTGTTCACCCACGACTGTGTGGCAAAACACGACTCCAACACCATCATTAAGTTTGCTGACGACACAACAGTGGTAGGCCTGATCACCGACAACGATGAGACGGCCTATAGGGAGGAGATAGGAGACCTGGCAGTGTGGTGCCAGGACAACAACCTCTCCCTCAATGTGAGCAAGACAAAGGAGCTGATCGTGGACTACAGGAAAAGGCGGGCCGTACAGGTACAGCTGCACCATCGAGAGCATCCTGGCCATTGCATCACCGCCTGCTCGGAATCTGACTGTAAGGCGCTACAGAGGGTACTGCGAACGGCCCAGCACATCACTGGGGCCAAGCTTCCTGCCATTCAGGACCTATATAATAGGCGGTGTCAGAGGTAAGCCCATAAAATTGTCAGAGACTCCAGTTACCCAAGTTATAGACTGTTTTCTCTGCTACTGCACGGAAAGGGGTACCGGAGTGCCAAGTCTAGGACCAAAAGGCTCCTCAACAGCTTCTACCCCCAAGCCATTAGACTGCTGAACAATTCATAAAAATTGCCACTGGACAATTTACATAGACACCCCCCACACTGCTGCTACTCGCTGTTTGTTTGATACCTATGCATCGTCACTTTGCCCCACCTACATGTACAGATTACCTCAACTAGCCTGTACCCCTGCACACTGACTCGGTACATGTGCCCCCTGTATATAGCCTCATTATTGTTATTCTGATTGTGTTACTTTAATATTACTTTTTATTTTAGCCTACTTTTAGCCTATATTTTCTTCTTCTTGAACTGCACTGTTGGGTTAAGGGCTTGTAAGTAAGCGTTTCACGGTAAAGTCTACACTTGTTTTATTCGGCGCATGTGACAAGCAAAGTTTAATTTGATTTGATGCATTGTCACTTTAAGCATTCCTACATGTACATCCTACCTCAATTAGCCTGACTAACCGGTGCCTGTATATAGCCTTGCTACTGTCTTTTTTACTGTTGTATTTATCTCTTTACTTATATATTGTTCACATAATACCTATTTTTTACTTAAAAATCACACTGTTGGTTAAGGCCTGTAAGTAGGCATTTCACTGTAAGGTCTACATCTGCTGTATTCGGTGCACGTGACAAATAAACGCTGATTTGATTTGTCATTTTGACTGAAATCAAATGAGACAACTGATAATATGGTGAATGTACAATAGCTACCAACACGTGATCACCTGATTGCCAAGGGCAGGAATGAAGACATCACAACTAACTGTGTATGTTAGTCTTCAGCCAACACATTCAAATGGCATCACACTGGCCTTACCATGGACTTTCTAGCATTAATACTGAAATGAACTGTTGATCTACTCATCTATTCCTTTTCAAGTTATACAAAAAAGAACAACTCTAAGTATATACAGAATATATTGTATATGTGCAGTAGCCTTAGTAACTATAGTTGTTATAATGCCCTGATAGCACTCCATGGTTAACCTTCAGGGCACACAATGGAATACAAATCTGTTTGTGGATCAGTGTTGGAGAGGGGAGAATAACATTGGGATGCTGAGGGTAACCCTCTTCTTTAACTTTCACCCCTTAGATGCCATTGACAGAGAGATTGAAAGAAAAGTCCTAGACCTTTCTTGAATGCCTGTATCTGTAACTATATTATTTATTAATATAATTTCCATATGTTTCAATACTGATGAGATGCTGAACAAAAATGTAAACTCAACATGTAAAGTGTTGGTCCCATGTTTCATGAGCTGAAATAAAAGATCCCATAAATGTTCCATATGCACAAAAAGCTTATTTCTCTCAAATATTGAACACACATGTGTTTACATTCCTGTTAGTGAGCATTTCTCCTTTGCCAAGATAATCCATCCACCTGACAGCTGTGGCATATTAAGAAGCTGATTTACAGCATGATCATTACACAGGTGCACCTTGGTGCTGGGGACTTCACACTGCCATTGAAGAGGAGTGCAACAATATTCTACAGGCCACAATCAACTGCCTGATCAACTCTATGAGAAGTAGATGTGTATGTGCAGCATGAGGAAAATGGTGGTCACACCAGATACTGACAGGTTTTCTGATACTCATCCCAACCTTTCATTAAAGGTATCTGTGACCAACATATGCATACCTTTATTCCCAGTCATGTGAAATCCATACATTAGGGTCTAACTAATTTATTTCAATTGACTGATTTCTTTATATGAACTGTAATTAGGTAAAATCCTAGACATTGTTGCATGCTACATTTATATTTTTGTTCATTACAGTAAAAGAGAAATGTGTGTGTGTTTGTGTCCGTGTGTGGAGCAGGTTATTGTGCGTGGGCGTGTGAGTGGGTGAGAGAGGGAGAGGGTGGGAGAAAAAAAAGAGAGAGTAAATATTTCCCAGCACAGTCCTGCCTACCCATCATCTCATTTGACATGACCTTGTCAGTTGCCGTAGTTACAAAACATGAAGCCAGCTGTCGATCAGTTTAGCTGTTGAACATTTCACAGAAGGGCAAAGAAACTGGAGAAAGGTGACGAGAAAAACTTCAGCAAATTATTGCCATGGAATACCTACAACTCGCTGCACAACATAAGCAACACACAATGCAAATGCTGTTGCCAAATAAACAGTAGCAAACTCTATTTCATGGACAGACACAAATGCCAATTGTAAGTGTAGTAAGTATATGCTTGGTCAAAAACTACTGTGGGCCAACAGTGGCTGGAACTAACGCTGCGCCAGCCTGGAGGAATAAGAGGAAGCATGGCTGCTGTGCTGTTTTGCTACAGTACTATTCATTTAGAACCAGCATCTGGCCCAGCTCTCAGAATATGTTACTGGCCTGGGCCACCAGAGCAAGCCTTTATTTTTATAGTGCTCATGAATAAAATATTCCATCCCCAGGGTGTGGCCCAAATAATTCTACTTTATGGATCTCTGCATTAAATCTCAATGTACAGTAGATGGGGCATGTCTAAGAATGCTAGACAAGAAAACAATAACATGCACCACATCCATTTCCTCAGATCTGAGCCTGTTATCTGCTCTGAAATCAGAAGAAAGTCTTACCTTCAAATCAACTCATAGGTTGGACATTCTGGTATTATTATTGGTATTGTGTGTGCACCACGCTAAATCATTTAATTGTGTTTCTAATTGTTGCGGAGCCTAGTGTAGTAGTTCCTTGTACACACAGAATCCATACATAGAATACTTCCATTATGATGTAATTCTAGAAAATTATTATGTACAAAATCTTTTTAGTTTTTTCAGCTTTTACAGAGACGGATAGCTTTGTAAATGTAAAAAATAATAATCTCATCAATGTGTCACGACTGCCGAAGTCGGTTCCCCTCCTTGTTCGGTGTTTGGCGGTCGACGTCACCGGTCTTCTAGCCATCGCCGATCCATTTTTAATGTTCCATTTGTTTTGTCTTGTTTTCACACTCACCTGGTATAAATTCCCTAATTTCCATGTTGTATATTTTACCTATGTTTTCCCCCATGTCCTTGTCGGGAATTGTTCGTTGTATGTATTGGTGCCATGTATGTTATGAGGTGCGATGGGTTTTTACCCACTTTCTTTATGTTGTATGTTGGTTTTCGGAGTTTCGTTCTCCTGCGCCTGACTTCACTGCCACCAGCACGCACCCCATTACAGAATTGCCGACCACTCATGGAGTCAGCAGGAACAGGTGCCCCTGGTATAGGGGTTGAGGAGCGCATCCAGGAGCAAGCGAAAGTAATCCACCATCTGGGCGCCATCATGGTTCAAGTTATCCAGACCCTGGACCGTTGGGAGAGACGGGGAGGTCCACCAGCACTTTCAACCATGCAACCTGAACCTCTACTACTCACTCCTTCTGCAACGGGTCCCAGTGGGATAAGTCTCACCCTTCCCGGAGAGTATGATGGGACGGCGGCATGGTGCCAGGGTTTCCTGTTACAGCTGGACCTATACCTGGGCACCATTTACCCAGCTCCCTCGGAAAGGGATAAGGTGTCCGCCCTTATCTCGTGCGTCTCACGGAGAGCTCTGGAGTGGGCCAACATCGTGTGGGGGGAAGGAGATGTGGCGTTGGAGGATTTCACCAAGTTTACCCGCCATTTCCGGCGGGTGAGCAGCGGGTGAGTGCCTCTTCCAGCTGAGGCAGGAGACGAGGAGCGCCCAGGAGTTTGCCCTAGAGTTTAGGACCCTGGCTGCCGGCGCGGGATGGAATGACAGGGCCCTGATCGACCACTACCGTTGCAGTCTGCGCAAGGACGTACGTCGGGAGTTGGCCTGCAGAGACACCACCCTCACATTGGATCAGCTGGTGGACCTGTCCATCCGGCTGGACAACCTGCTGGCTACCCGCCGACGTTCAGATCAGGGTCTGGTGGTTCCATCCCCTCGCACCCACTCTCCTGAACCTATGAAGCTGGGAGGGGTGGTGCGTATGAAGACCAGAGGGGTTTCAGTTCGAGCACCATCTGTGGCCGCAGAGGACACACTGCCGGTCGGTCCCTCTGGGAGTTGAGGCAGCAGGCAGGGCACTCTGGCGTCACCCCAGGTGAGTCTGCACCACTCTCATCCAGAGTCCTCTGTTGTCCAACTGTTTGTACCTGTTCGTTTTCCTGATTTTCCCACGCATTCCCAGCATAAGGCGCTCGTCGATTCAGGATCAGCTGGGAATTTTATTGACAGAGGGCTCGCTCTTAGTCTAATGATCCCCATTATCCCTTTGGCTAGACCTTTCCCATTTCACTCTCGGGATAGTCGACCATTGGGGTCTGGGCTAATCAGGGAAGCTACTATCTCCCTGGCCATAGGGACGCAGGGGAGTCACGAGGAGAGAATCAGTCTCTTTCTCATTGACTCTCTTGCATTTCCCGTGGAAATGGGCCTTCTCTGGTTAGCTCATCATAACACCACTATTTCATGGCAAGAGAGGGCTCTCACGGGGTGGTCACGACAGTGCTCGGGGAGGTGTGTAGGGGTTTTCGTTGGTGCTACTACGGTGGAAAGCCCAGACCAGGTCTCCATTGTGTGCATCCCCCCCGAATATGGCGATTTGGCTCTCGCCTTCTGTTAAAAAAGAAGGCGACTCAATTACCACCCCATCGACGAGGGGATTGTGCGATAAATCTCCTGGTAGACGCTGCACTTCCCAGGAGTCACGTGTGTCCCCTGTCGCATGCGGAGACGGTGGCTATGGAGACATATGTCTCCGGTTCCCTGCGTCAGGGGTACATTCGGTCATCCACTTCACCCGTCTCCTTGAGTTTCTTTTTTGTGAAAAAGAAGGATGGAGGTTTGCGCCCAGGCATTGATTATCGAGGTCTTAATCAAATCACGGTGAGGTACAGTTACCCGCTACCTAATATCGCCATGGCAATTGAGTCAATGCATGGGGCGCGCTTCTTCACAAAACTGGATCTCAGGAGCGCATACCACCTGGTGCGTATCCGGGAGGGAGACAAGTGGAAGATGGCGTTTAGTACCACCTCAGGGCATTATGATTACCTCGTCATGCCGTACGGGTTGATGAATGCTCCATCAGTCTTCCAATCCTTTTTAGATGACATTTTCAGGGACCTGCACGGGCAGGGTATAGTGGTGTATATCGATGACATATACTCCGCTACACGCACTGAGCATGTGTCCGTGGTGCGCAAGGTACTGTTGGAGCATGACCTGTACGTCAAGGCTGAGAAATGCCTGTTATTTCAGCAGGCCGTCTCCTTCCTAGTGTACCGCATTTCCACATCAGGGGTGGAGATGGAGAGTGAAGGCCTTTCAGCCGTGCGTAATTGGCCGACTCCCACCACGGTAAAGGAGGTGCAGGGTTTTTTAGGGTTTGCCAAATACTACCGGAGATTTATCCGGGGTTTTTGTCAGGTGGCTGCTCCCATTACCTTACTGCTGAAGGGGGGTCATGTACGTCTGCAGTGGTCAGTTGAGGCAGACAGAGCTTTTGGGCAACTAAGGGCTCTATTTACCTCGGCGCCCATGCTAGCACATCCGGATCCCTCTTTGGCGTTCATTGTGGAGGTGAACGCGTCTGAGGCTGGGATAGGAGCGGTGCTCTCTCAGTGCTCGGGTACGCCACCGAAGCTCCGCCGCTGTGCCTTCTTCTCAGCCTGGCGGAGCAAAACTATGACGTGGGGGACCGGGAGCTGTTGGCTGTAGTCAAGGCCTTGAAGACGTGGAGACATTGGCTTGAGGGGGCGGGACATGTTTTTCACCCGTTTTGTTTTCACCCTTTCGTACAAACCAGTTTCCCAGAACGTTAGCTTCTTATGGCAGTATTGAGTAGCTTGGATGAATAAGGTGCTCAGAGTAAGCTGCCTGCTAGTCAGGCCGAGAAGCTAAGATATGCATATTATTAGTGGATTTGAATGGAAAACACTCTGAGGTTTCTAAAACTGTTTGAATGATGTCTGTGAGTATAACAGAACTCATATGGCAGGCAGGCAAATACCTGAGAAAAAATCCAACCAGGAAGTGGGAAATCTGAGGTTTTTAGATTTTCAAGTCTTTGCCTATCCAATATACAGTGTAAAATGTGGTCCGATTGCACTTCCCAAGGCTTCCACTAGATGTCAAAAGTCTTTAGAACCTTCTTTCAGGATTCTACTGTGAAGGGAGAGCGAATAAGAGCTGTTTGAGTCAGGTGTCTGGCAGAATGCCATGAGCTCAGTCAGGCGCACGACCGCAAGAGTTAGCTGTGTTCCTTTCCCTTTCTAAAGACAAAGGAATTGTCCGATTGGAATATTATTGAGGATTTATGATAAAAACATCCTAAAGATTGATTCTATGCATCGTTTGACATGTTTCTACGAACTGTAATGGAACTGTCGTCTGAACTAAGTCCCTGCCCCGTGTGAATTTGGATTTGTCAACTAAACGCGCAAACAAAAAGGAAGGTATTTGGACATAAATTATGGACTTTATCAAACAAGACAAACATTTATTTTGGTACTGGGATTCCTGGGAGTGCATTCTGATGAAGATCATCAAAGGTAAGTTAATATTTATAATGCTATTTCTGACTTCTGTTTACTCCACAACATGGCGGGTATCTGTATGGCTTGTTTTGGTCTCTGAGCGCTGTACTCAGATTATTGCATGGTGTGCTTTTTCCGTAAAGCTTTTTTGAAATCTGACACAGCGGTTGCATTAAAGAGAAGTATATCTTTAATTCCATGTATAACACTTGTATTTGGCTTGAAAAATAGCTGTGTTTTTCTGTGACTAAGTGCTGACCTAACATAATCATATGGTGTGCTTTCACTGTAAAGCCTTTTTGAAATCGGACACGGTGTTGGGATTAACAACAAGTTTATCTGTAAAATGGTGTATAATACTTGTATGTTTGAAGAATTTTAATTATGAGATTTCTGTTGTTTGAATTTGGCTCCCTGCACTTTCACTGTTGTTAAATTGATCCCATTAAAACCAGTTGCGACAAGCAAACCCGTATCCGGGAGCGTAATCATAGCCTCAAACGCATTAGCAAAACGCAACGGACATAAATAAATACCCCTAGAAACTTTTCCTATTCATGAAAATCTCAAATGAAATGAAATAAATATATTCAAACACAAGCTTAGCCTTTTGTTAACAACACTGTCATCTCAGATTTTCAAAATATGCGTTACAGTCAACGCTAGACAAGCATTTGTGTAAGTTTATCATGGCATAATGCTATGCTAGGCTCTGCTGGCAGCAGGCAACATTTTCACAAAAATAAGAAAAGCAACCAAATTAAATAATTTACCTTTGAAGAACTTCGGATGCTTTCACTCAGGAGACTGACTCCCAGTTAGATAGCAAATATTATTTTTGTAGGCGAAAAAGTTCCCGTTTCTTCACCATGCATGGGCTGAGAAATCGACCGAAAAATGCTACAACTATAACGCCAAACTTTTTTCAAAATTAGCTATATAATATCAACAGAAACACGGCAAACGTTGTTTAGGATCCATCCTCAAGGTGTTTTTAACAAATATATTCGATAATATATCCGTCGAGGCAGTTGGTTTCTCATAAGAAGCGATTGGAAAAATGGCTACCTCAGTATTTTACGCAAGGTTTTCTGCGGGAGACACCATGTGACCACATGCCATATATGGTCCCTTACAGCCATTCTTCAAGGGAAATGCCTAAAAAGACGTCACAATGCTGTAGACACCTTGGGGAAAACGTGGAAAACGTAAGCTCATTCGTAGCTCATTCACAGCCATATAAGGAGTCATTGGCATGAGGCGGTTTCAAAAAATGCGGCACTTCCTGGTTGGATTTTTATCTGGGTTTCGCCTGTAACATCAGTTCTGTGGCACTCACAGACAATATCTTTGCAGTTTTGGAAACGTCAGAGTGTCTTCTTTCCAAAGCTGTCAATTATATGCATAGTCAAGCATCTTTTCGTGACAAAATATCTTGTTTAAAACGGGAACGTTTTTCATCCAAAAATTAAAATAGCGCCCCCTAAATCCAACTGGTTAACAGGATTTCAGCTTTAAGAAGTTTTTAAGGTAGACACACTGTCCCGGCAGTATGACACAGAGGAGCGGTCCATGGATCCCACTCCCATGCTCCCAGCCTCTTGCTTGGTGGCACCGGTAGTGTGGGAGCTGGACGCAGACATTTAGCGGGCGTTACGTGCAGAGCTCCCTCCCCCTCAGTGTCCAGCCGGGCGTCTGTATGTTCCGTTTGCGGTCCTCGACCGGCTGATCTATTGGGCCCACACGTCACCCTCCTCTGGTCATTCTGGGATTGGTCAGACAGTTCGCTGTCTTAGTGGGAAGTACTGGTGGCCCACTTTGGGTAAGGATGTGAGGGTTTATGTTTCCTCCTGCTCGGTGTGCGCCCAGTGTAAGGCTCCTAGGCACCTAGGCACTTGTGGATTTTTTTTCTAAGTCCTGTCGTCCCCTCCCTTTGCCCGGTCTCCCTACGGCCCTACAGACTGTGGAGGCCCTGTTTACTCACGTCTTCCGGCACTATGGGGTGCCTGAGGATATAGTGTCTGATCAGGGTCCCCAGTTCACTTCGAGGGTCTGGAGGGCGTTCATGGTCTCGGTCAGCCTTACCTCAGGTTTTCACCCTGAGAGTAACGGGCAGGTGGAGAGAGTTAACCAGGATGTGGGTAGGATTCTGAGGTCTTACTGGTGGAGTGGGCAGCGTTCGTGCCCTGGGCAGAGATGGCCCAGAACTCGCTCCGCCACTCCTCCACTAAACTCTCTCCCTTCCAGTGTGTGTTGGGGTATCAGCCGGTTCTGGCTCCTTGGCATCATAGTCAGACCGAAGCTCCTGCGGTGGATGACTGGTTCCCCGCGCACGGAGAAGACATGGGACGCCGCCTATGTCCATCTTCAGCTCGCCGTGCTGCGCCAGAAAGTTGGCGCAGACCGTCACCGCAGTGAGGCCCCGGTGTTCGCACCAGGGGACCGGGTCTGGCTCTTGACCCGGATCCCGCGCCTCCGCCTGCCCTGTCGGAAGCTTGGTCCGCGGTTTGTGGGGCCATTTAAAGTTCTGAGGAGAGTGAACTAGGTATGTTACAGGTTACAGCTTGCCTCAAATTACCGCATTAACCCCTAGTTCCAAGTCTCTCTCCTCAGGAAGGGGGTGGCTGGTCTGCTCCAGGAAGCTGAGGTGCGGGAGGTTCCTCCACCCCCTCTGGACATCGAGGGCACCCTGGTGTACTCCGTTCGATCCATCCTGGATTCGAGACGTTGGGCGAGGGCCCTCAAGAACCTTGTGGACTGGGAGGAGGAGAGATGCTGGGTTCCGGAGGAGGACGTGTTGGACCTTTCTATGCTGCGGGATTTTCACTGTCTCTGTCCGGATCGCCCTGCGACTCGCCCTCAGGGGCGTCCCCGAGGCCGGTGTCGGCGCACTGCTGGAGCCGAGCGTCAAGGGGGGGTTACTGTCACGACTTCTACCGAAGTCGGTTCCTCTCCTTGTTTGGGCGGTGTTCGGAGGTCGACGTCACCGGTCTTCTAGCCATCGCCGATCCATTTTCATGTTCCATATGCTTTGTCTTGTTTTCACACTCACCTGGTTTCAAATGCCTAAATTACATGTTGTATATTTTCCCTCTGTTTTCCCCCATGTCCTTGTTGGGAATTGTTTGTTGTGTGTATTGTTGCCATGTTTGGTATGGTGTGCAACGGGTTTTTACTCTCTTTCTTCATTTTGTATGTTGGTTTTCGGAGTTTGTAAGCATTTATTAAATAACTCCGTTTATACCAATTTCGTTCTCCTTCGCCTGACACCCAATTACACGATGAGATAAAGCAAGCAGGAATGAGTGTCCTTGACATTTCACTCAATAAGATAAGAGTGAGAGGCATTTCCTGCCAATAGGTAATAATAATCTAATAAACAATTTATTGTGCTTTTCATTACATACAAAATCATGAAGCTAGGGGGCACTATTAGCTAGCTAATCTTGAAGCTAGGGGGCACTATTTTTATTTTTGGAAAAATATAATTCCCATTTCTCAGGACCAGATGCTAGAATATGCATATAATTGACATCTTAGGATGGAAAACACTCTAAAGTTTCCAAAACTGTAAAAATATTGTCTGTGAGTATAACAGAACTGATATTGCAGGCGAAATCCTGAGAAAAATCCAATCAGGAAGTGACTCTTATTTTGAAACCCCTGTCTTTTATGCATCCCTTTTGCCCATTGAAAGGGATATCAACCAGATTCCTTTTTCTGTGGCTTCCCTAAGGTGTCTACAGTCCTTAGACGTAGTTTCAGGCCTTTATTTTGAAGAATGAGCGTAAACATCCACATTGCGTAAGTGGTCAGTTGTTGGCTCTCAGTTCGATTTTTGCGCTAAACAGATAGGTAGCCATTTTTCCTCCTGGTCCTAGTGAAAAGCCAAATGTCCCGGTTGATATATTATCGAATAGATATCTGAAAAACACCTTGAGGATTGATTATAAAAAACGTTTGCCATGTTTCTGTCGATATTATGGATATAATTTGGAATTTTTGTCTGCTTTGTCGTGACCGCTATTTCCGGTGGATTCCTAGGCATCAAACTAACGGAGGTATTTGGATATAAAAAATATCTTTATGGAACAAAAGGAACATTTGCTGTCTAACTGGGAGTCTCGTGAGTGAAAACATTCGAAGCTCATCAAAGGTAAACGATTAATTTGATTGCTTTTCTGATTTCCGTGACCAAGTTACCTGCCGCTAAGTGTACATAATGTTTTGATAGTATATCGATAAACTTACACAAACGCTTGTATTGTTTTCGCTGTAAAGCATCATTTCAAAATCTGAGACGACAGGGTGATTAACAAAAGGCTAAACTGTGTTTCGCTATATTTCACTTATGATTTCATGAATATTAATATTTTCTAGTAAGATTATTTGACCGTTGCGCTATGCTATTTAGCGTAGTTGATGACAATTATCCCGGTTCCGGGATGGTTGGTTCCAAGATTAAGCAAAATAAACAACAAGAAGTAATTTAAGAATATATATAGACTACAACAGTAAAGTTATACTTTAGATCAGCTAGATCAAGTCTGTTTGAGTGGTTCTTGAAGCCTCCAGCAGATTGGTCATTAGAGGACCTGGAAGCTTTCATGACCCATCAGCAAAGGTGGTGGTCAGAGATGGTGTTCAGGTGTCCAAGGGCAGGCAGGCACAATGTCATCAGGGCATCTCCACCGTCTGCAGATTCTCTGTATTGGGACTGTGATCAAGTTTGACTTCAGAAGTATCCTCCTGACCAATCAAAAAGATGTTCCACTGCCAACTTTGCATGCATAGCCTCTTTGTTGTTGAAAATCAACCCAGTCAGTAAAGTTAGTTAGGTGTAACCCAAATGAAAACACACACCGGCTACCTAGCATTAACTAGCTTGTTGACAATGCTGATTTTCACCCATTTACGTGCAAGAATCCAACTCATGATATCAAGACTTGTTCCGCACTCATTTAGCTAGTGAAAAATAAAATGTTTGTACAAATACTTATATATAAATGATTAAATACATAATTTGCATAAGTGTTCTGCCTAAGCTGCCTTTATGTGTCATGTCAACTACAGATCCCTCAATACAATAGGTAGGCATTCAAGATCCCATTCTCTGATCTGTCTCAATATAGCAGTGGTTTGTTGAGTGTTTTACTCCTCATTACAGAACAGATGCAGGCTGCGGTGTGTGCATTGTGCAACAAGACTCCTTCAGTGAGCGATACTTCATTTGTGTATCCGGATCAATAAACAGAGGTGGAAGTGATGCTGTAGCTCAGAGATATGAATATGATCCTGGAGATAAATACAGGGTTTCTGAGAACAACAAGGCCAGCAGCATTACAGGGAAATCAGATCAATGACTGGCCTCCATTACATTCTGCTTGGAGAGTGAACAACTTTGAGTCAACAGAAACATCCATTTGAGCAGTCCTAATCTAAGGTAAGGGTTATTAAGGCCATCTATCAGGCTGCAAACCACAATGAACGTTATTGTGCACATTTGTATATCAAGTCAATTGTGGGATGAGACGTGTCTGTTATAAAAGCAGGAAACACAATTGAGACTGACTTTTACCATCCACAACAAAATACCAGTGGCATTCAGATCATTAAGACCTGAATTACATTAACAATCCTTCATTACATATCTACACTGAGTGTACAAAACATTAGGAACAGATTCCGAATATTGAGTTGCACCCCATACTCCCCTCAAAACAGCCTCAATTCTTCAGGGAATGGACTCGACAAAGTGTCGAAAGCGTTCCACAGGCATGCTGGCCCATGTTGACTTCAATGCTTCCCACAGTAGTGTCAAGTTGGCTGGATGTCCTTTGGGTGGTGGACCATTCTTGATACTGTACACACAAGAAACTGGTGAGCATTGAAAAACCCAGCACCATTGCACTCAAACAGGTGCACCTCGAACCTACTACCATACCCCGTTCAAAGGCACTTTAATATTTTATCTTGCCCATTCACCCTCTGAATGGCACACATACATACACAATCCATGTTTCAGTTGTCTTTAACCGGTCTCCTCCCCTTCCTCTACACTGATTGAAGTGGATTTAACAAGGGATCATAGCTTCACCTGGTCAGTTTATGTTATGGAAAGAGCAGGTGTTCCTAATGTTTTGTATATAACTCAGTTTCTTTCAAATAAAGACCTGTCACTAATTGTAAGTTTGAAACAAGACTGTATTGTAAGCTTAATTAAAACCTCTTAACACTTGCTCTTCATGTTGCTGTATGAATTTAGCACACCAACCTCATCCATTTTCAGCAGCATATTTTACATTGTGAGCAGCATGCACAAATCATTTGTACTGTGTAGTAGCATTATTTTTCTGGGAGGCTGGTATGATTCAATCAAATAATTATATAGAAGGACTGTTCATCTTTCACAAACCTACATTTCACACACATTTCACACATAATTACATAGAAGGACTGTTCTTCTTTCACAAACCTACATTTCACACAATGAATTCTCCTTTCATTGGCTAAGGTGACAGGATAGGGAGTGAGAAGAATTTAACACTAAATGTATCTGTATAGCCTAACTCGTGATGAGAAACCTTTCCTGTGACCTAAGGACTTGCACAATAACAAGCTTTCGGCCCATGTTCCACAGGCCTTTTCATCTAGCCAGCTAATGCCCTCTACCTCTCCTCCTCTCCCATGCACTCTGGTTGACATTTTCACACATGCCAAACGTCATCCACCACAACCTCCCTCTCCTCACCATTCTTTCATCTGATGCAAGCTCCATGCATGGCCAGGGGATCTATCCAGGCAGGAACATGTGTCACGCAGCATCACTCTTTCAAACATGTATGTTTCCTCTCCAGCACCCCAAAACCCTCCAAACCTCCAACCCCCCAGCCCCCCAACCCCCTCCAACCACCCAACCTCCTCCAACCCCCCACCCTTGTTTGATCTTTACCATCTATGTTTAATCCAGCTTTGAAAATGAAATGCTAATACAAAACATAACCTGGGGCATCATTTATCAAAATTAAAGCTTTAAGTATGGATCCCCATGGGGTGGCCATATGCTGCTCAGTTTACTCCATTAGCTTCATTAGCTAATGTCAACCCATTCATTAGAGATCAGGCTAGTCAGTGTGGACTCGACAGACAGACAGACAAGGCTCTCTCTGCAGGTCTCTAACTAAATACACCACGGTCCATGGTACACTCTGTAGGCCCAATGCATGACCATCTCACATGCCAGTTAGAGAGAATGAATATTACACTGGTGACCATTGAGTGAATACAGTGCCTGCTCTTCCTCACACATTTCTAACCACAGAGATCAGTGGTTGAATTCGCTTTTCAATTGATTTTTTTCATAGATTTTTTTTGCATGTACTTTATGTTAGCATATTATATACAGTTAATTTTTAGATGGCAATTTGTGTATTTGATAAGATATAGTTTAAACAGAGATTTATGTGATCTCCAATACACTTGCTTGTAAAGTAGTTTACTAAATCATAATCACATGCTTTACTTCTCTCCCCATCTCCATGGTTCAAATATGATCCAGTTCCTGTTTGTTGAAAGTCACACTCACATCCTCAAAGAAAAGTGATCTAAATATAGCCAGTATGTGTCACGCTGGTGTTCTTTTCCTCACAAACACAGATCACTCAGTATCACCTACCACTGTCACACAAAGAGAATGTCACCTCTGCTGTTCAAAATGAGGTCTTTCCCTTGTGTGACATAATGATGGATTGTCACACTCCCTGTCAAACAAAGTCACTCTAAAAACACAAGGAAATAATGAAGGTTATGTTTGATGCTACAGGTGTGCCCTTTTCTTTTCACTCGAGACACACATATATATTCCTTTGATTTCCTCAGTGGTTGCGGAGGCCATGAGGTGTGTGTAATATGTAACTGGCCATCACCTGCAGTGTTTCAGACGTGGAGGTGACTTGGGTCCTTGTGCTGTTATACGGACTAAAGGTCATTGTGAGTGCATCACATCTCTCTGACGTCAAACATACCAGACATTGTCCTATGTCTGCACTAGTCTTCAGTATAGTTCCTCACAGTTTGTATGAGTTAGTAAGTGCTCAAGCAGACCCTTCTTTGAGTTGATGCTGAGAGTGATTATATTTAGTCCTGGTACTCTTAAATATGCTTGGGCCCATTTGGCAGTGTAAAGAGGATGGTGTCCCTGACCATCTGGCAGTGCCCTCCCTCCCTCCCTCCCTCCCTCCCTCCCTCCCTCCCTCCCTCCCTCCCTCCCTCCCTCCCTCCCTCCCATCCACTAAACCCAGTGCTACAGACCTCCACATTGCAATGCACTCCAACACTTGAGCTACCTGGCACAGGCCTCAGTCTGACTTGGCTAACAGATGGCTCTGCGGCAGGTAATAATGACCCAAGACAAACTCTTAAATTGATTATGCCTTTTCGAGGGCATACATACAAAGTATCATTGCTACAGTGGGGGGAGATGGCTCAAAGTCAAAATCCACTGAACCCCGAGGCAATGGCCAATTCAGATATGAAAACACATTTGCACACACACCCATGCACATGCAAGCATGCGCACGCACACACACACACAAACACACACACACACACACACACACACACACACACACACACACACACACACACACACACACACACACACACACGCACACACACACACACACACACACACACACACACAATGACTAATATGCCAGATATTCAGCATTCAGAGTGGAAGAGAGCACACTACAGGGTAATTCTACCATAGAGTATAATTAGAGATATTCACACTGTCTTTAATTGACATGTCTAAAAGAGCCTCCAATGGTATCTGATGGCAGACGATGTTTATTGTAGAGGAACAGGCCAGTAGAGTATAGAGGCAAGCTGCCCCACCTGCAGGGCTAATTACCTCCTGCCTCATATTCCACATATTGCAACCATACAGGTCTCTGAAGTAGCCATTTCCATGCATCCTCACACTGAGATCAGTGAGATGGTAGAGTGATCCGATGAGTCAACAATGGATCATGGCCCTTCTACAGTACAGCTGTCTTGCTGGATGAATTCCTTTGGTTCTCTCGTAGGGAGCCTCCATAATGGGCTGAATATGCATTGCAACGTTACATCATCCACCAGCAGTTATAAAGCACCAGTGGGTGGTTCTATGCGGATGTGCATCATCTTCTTCTTCTTCACTGAACTGGTGTCTTGCTGATACCTTTCCAGGGTGTCCTGAAAGCCTGTGCAATACCTAAGGTAGCCATATTTCACCCCTAAAAACAGTCCCTGCGCTTGGTGGGCCATAATCCGTGCCCCCAGTGTCAGGGTTGACAACTCCACACGGAGTAAAAGGTCTGGATTATTTAGAAAAATGTATGTTCTCCTGCCATTAGTTTTGCTGCAGGAATGAGGCGCTTCCCAGGGGGCAACCTTGGGAGTAAGAGAGAGCCTTCTCTTCAAATAATCCCCCCTAGTGCCATGCCGGGGCGGTAGGGTAGCCTAGTGGTTCGAGAGTTGGACTAGTAACCGGAAGGTTGCAAGTTCAAATCCCCGAGCTGACAAAGTACAAATATGTCCTTCTGCCCCTGAACAGGCAGTTAACCCACTGTTCCTAGGCCGTCATTGAAAATAAGAATTAACTGACTTGCCTAGTTAAAAAAATGTAAACTCAATGGAAACCATCAGCCTTTCATTTTAGAACGGGAGAGTAAAAACATTGGGAAGAGCAGTAGAGTGAAGGTGGGCTTCTTTCTGCTCCTTTGCAGTCCTTTTGGAACACTTCTCTGGAAGTTAGTGGGTCAGCTAATTGTGAGGTGGAAAGTCAAAATCCTCTTCATGGAGGGAGAGAAATAATCTCAGAATTATGTCCATGGAAGAGACAGAAATAATCTGAGGACCTCCAAAAAAAACAAGCGTAGATTATTGTGCTCAATGGCAGTTGGCTGAATTTCCCTGTTAGAGGATGTGTTGTTTATTCATCATACGAGGGTCACGCAGGGTGACGGTGTGTCTGTCCCCTTACCATCTGGGTGAGAACCTGGCCATTTCTGAACTCATCTGCTTCTACCACAGCAACTTCTTGCCGCCTCGCTGAAAAATAGTCACTTTCACACTACACAGAAAGAAAATAACTCTCGAACCACGCCATTAATTGTTCTATTAATTAATAGTGACACAAAGTGAATCTATATTTTCAGTGAATACCCTGAGGGGCCAGATTATATGGTGGGGAAGCAGCAACATCTCTACATAGGGGAAAATCAAAGGTGACAGTGGGGATAAACAACCAGGCTTTGGCTGCATTGACCAAACCGTTATTTAGAGGTTCATAATGAAATAATCACCTCTCTGTGTGTGATAGATTTTTCCTGCCCTACACGATTAATCATTCACTTAATTAACTATTTGAGAAAAGTTAACTTCCGCTTCAACCGCTAGTGATAACAAATCATTAGCATATTTAAAATTGGTGTAAATCCATTTTAATTGATTAACAAATTAATAAATGTTTGAAATAAGGTGGTGCTTTAGTTCATGTAACAACATGGTTGTTCTGTAATTAGTGTCCAGACAATAATTAATGATGGAACGATAAACAATGAGCCACTTTCATTATCCTTATATCCAATTATGATACAATTAGAGCCAGCGGCTCGTAGTGTATTGCATTGTCACAAACGACATGACTTGTACTGAGTTCTAAAAGCCTGTCTGACCTATCTCTGACCGTTTGTTACTATGCTTCTTCCCCACGGCAACTGGAATCCTCTGCATAGCATTAGGCAGATAAGAACTGACCGGCAGTTCAAATTTAATTCAGATATTTTTTTTGTGTTACAATTACATTTCAATTCTACATACATTTCCTTGAGTTACATATCCATATCACAACAGTGTTTCTGTTCTATATCAAAATATCAACATACTGTCACAATTTTCACTTTCTATTCACCCTCACAGCCCAGCTTCCAACAGATTGCTTAAAGTCATTTGTCAAATGAAATAGAAGGTGAAGAAGAAACAGCCTATTGTGTTAACGGTGGTAAACACTGTTTCTACCTTCTAAATACCAACATCCTGTGAAGTAACATTGAAACAGAACTTCTGGAATGACTGGAATGAATATGGGCATATAAACATTGCCTAATCACATTAGGTAAAACAAGTGGAATGTTAACTTAAATGATATGTTGTTAAGGGCTTTTTCCCCACAATGCATCAACCCTGATTACTCAAACCGTGCGCGCGCGCGTGTGTGTGTGTGTGTGTGTATTTCTACAATCGTATTTGTTATCTCAGACAGCAGCAGCACTCCTGAAATCCTGGCATTGTTATTACTCTGCTACTGTAAAGTATAACCCTGAGAGGGCCCTGCTGGCAGTGAGCAAGAGGATCAAACAGGTCATGACCTGACCATGGAGACTATTAATACAGTTCACATGGAGAGTGGACTATTTCTGCTGGACTTAAGAATGGGAGCAAGGGCACTGACTACTGTTTTCCCAGTGAGAGTTACCGGGAGCTCAGATATTATTGCAGTCACAGAAAGCGATAAGAGTGTTACTGTAGCCATGACAGGTGAAAAGAAGAATATGCTGGGGGAATGCTTAGGTCTTTGTATCAACTATTATCTTTGGGAATGAGCATTCTTACAGAAAGCGCAAAGACCTCAAAATGCATTATGTATTCACGTGTAGTATGAAATTGTCAGACTAATGATAACGAAGTGAAGTAAATCATTCAGTACAATTCAGAGAGGGTTAAGTAAGAGTCAGTTATAGAATCATATGAAAAACAATTGTACAGTTAACACAAATCCCACAAAATACCACAAACCACTGTTGCAATAGAAACTCAAATGAGCTCACATTTCACATTTGCAGCGGGTTCAATATACTTCTGCCACACGCTTCATATTTTGTTAAGCTTTACCAAAGTATATTTCACAAAATACTTCATTCATGGGAAAATCAAGCATGCTCAACGATACCATGGCATGGGGAGATGGGGAGAAATGCCACATCTGCCCATGCATGTACAGTTACACCAGATGGCACTTCCTAAAAATACACTTATAGAGGCAATCTACATCTCACAAAGGGGCCATGTCGAGCAGAAAGATAAATAAATTGCTTTGCTATCGCACGGCTGCATATTCTTTGTAGTTTAAATCAGGTCAGTGATACCTACCTTTCCATGGTCAAACAGCAGTGGCAAGTCAGAGTTGGGGGAAGCACGGCATGGTAAAGTGTGCGAAGAGAAGCGCATAGAACATACAACCATGTTAAATTCTAAGAGCAGATACCAATCTGTGGTATGGGAATGAAAAAGCAGAAAGTGATAACTACAGCTTGCAATTGGAGTTTCACGCTTGTATGCTTGCAGCTGGGACTGCCGTACAGTACCTATCCTATACAGCATGAAACCCCCCTTTTGTCCCATAAAGGGAAAAAAACAAAGAGAATATGATTATGACATGTTCGGTTGAGCTTTATCCGTATGTTTTTTCTTCTTCACCTATTTTACTTTCTGAATGTTAGGCAATGGAAAATGTCATAAAATGGTAAGGTTAGTTACGGTTGGCAGTGACTGTAAAATGGAAGTGCCAGCATTTTCATACCCGGGATATCTGCCTCTCTTGTGGTTGTGTCCTGCAAAAATACAATTTGTGCTGAATGAGATTGACTGCTCATTTAACTCAGACAATCATATTACCATTACCAAAATAAACATGTAAGGTACTGTGAATCATGAGTAGAGTGAACAAGTAGATAATACAAGGACAACAAATGGGCACTGAGCTTGTCACTGAGAGAAAAATAGGAAAGATATGGTGTCTAAAAATGGAATCAAACATCATATCAGGATAAGATGCTACCACAATGAAGAGACAGGAAAAGCGTTAACGAAAGCTTGCAGGACCAGAGCGTTTTGTCTGGGGGAGTCAGTGATAGTAAATGTGGATCTGTTTGGAGGTATATTGCACTAAGCTGATAAGGACAGTCATCGTATACCTCTGCTTCTGTTTCCATGACAATGTGAAAATGACTAGTGCACTTATTTATTGCTCAGCCATTTAACACGCATGGATAATGCTATAACTTGTTTGGAGTTGTCATGACATGGTCAACAGCTACAGTATAATCTCAGAGTAGTAGTGTTATCTTGATTCTAATCATGTATCCTTACTTGAGATCCATGTGTGCACCGATTACACATGCATACTGTAGCTCAAGTTAGGATGCTGCCCACAAGTAAGAAATTCTCAGCAAATATACATGGTCATATAGGGAAGGCCTCTTTTACTGTATATACACTGTGTAATACACTCTTAGAGAAAAAGGTGCTATCTAGAACCAATAAGGGTTCTTCAGCTGTCCCCATAGGAGTACCTTTGAAGAACCCTTTTGGGTTCCATGAAGAACCCTTTCAACAGAGGGTTCTACATGGAACCCAAAATAGTGAAACTTAGAACCAAAAAGGGTTATTCAAAGGGTTATCCTATTGGGACAGCCAAAGAACCCTTATTGGATTTAGATAGCACATTTTTGGAACCCTTTTTGCTAAGAGTGTACTGAGCACAGCATGTAGCCTATTCCCTCCAGCCAGGACAGTACTCGGGGGTATTTGGATCATGTTCTAATGAACCATTTGCAATTATGAGTGCCGGTCCCTACTCAGTGCTCTGTGGTAAACCCAGGGAGCAGGATCAAAACCTGCTTCAATCTTCTGTGGCCTCTGACAGCTGCCCTGAGAGACCGCCTGGACCCATGGCTACAGGCATTATCTCTGGTCAGCTACCCAGATACACCAGAGACCCATAGCCCCTGCACGCAGCTGTCTGCCCCCAGAGATAACATATTTTATACTATACTCGTTCATATGGGAAATCTCTACTACTTAAATCTTTATCACTCCACTTCTTTTCACAGCACTAGGGACTTGACCTTGATTGAGGCTGTTTAATCGTGTGCAGTTATTTTCTAACACCCTGGAATCCATTTGTTCATTTCACGGAATGTAATTATTGCAGAATCTTGGGAAAATCAATTCTCTTTACCACTAGGCTACCAAACCTCAATGTGCTGATGGGGAAAGTTCTCAGAATTGTGCTAAGGGCGATTGTGCTAAGGGCGATGTCAAGGTTAACTAAATAAATGCAGGCAGAGATTCATACTTTTTTCCTAGTTTTTCCTGACACCCACACTGCCAAATAACCCGTGAGTTACATACACTACAGTTCAAAAGTTTGGGGTCCTTTAGAAATGTCCTTGTTTTTGAAAGAAAAACTATTTTTTGTCCATTAAAATAACATCAAATTGATCAGAAATACAGTGTAGACATTGTTAATGTTGTAAATGACTATTGTAGCTGGAAACGGCAGATTATTTTTAATGGAATATCTACATACTATAGGCGTAAAGAGGCCCATTATCAGCAACTATCACTCCTGTGTTCTAATGGCAGGTTGTGTTAGCTAATCCAAGTTTATAATTTTAAAAGGCTAATTGATCATTAGAAAACCCTTTTGCAATTATGTTAGCACAGCTGAAAACTGTTGTTCTGATTTAAGAAGCAATAATACTGTCCTTCTTTAGACTAGTTGAGTGTCTGGAGCATCAGCATTTGTGGGTTCGATTACAGGCTCAAAATGACCAGAAACTCATCAGTCTAAATGATCGCAAAAATCCCAGAACCACACGGGGGGACCTAGTGAATGACCTGCAGAGAGCTGGGACCAAAGTTACAAAGCCTACCATCAGTAACACACTACGCCGCCAGGGACTCAAATCCTGCACTGCCAGACGTGTCCCCCTGCTTAAGCCAGTACATGTCCAGGCCCGTCTGAAGTTTTCTACAGAGCATTTGGATGATCCGGAAGAAGATTGGAAGAATGTCATATGGTCAGATGAAACCAAAATATAACTTTTTGGTAAAAACTCAACTCGTCGTGTTTGGAGGACAAAGAATGCTGAGTTGCATCCAAAGAACACCATACCTACTGTGCAGCATGGGGGTGGAAACATCATGCTTTGGGGCTGTTTTTCTGCAAAGGGACCAGGACGACTGATCCGTGGAAAGGAAAGAATGAATGGGGCCATGTATCGTGAGATTTTGAGTGAAAACCTCCTTCCATCAGCAAGGGCATTGAAGATGAAACGTGGCTGGGTCTTTCAGCATGACAATGATCCCAAACACACCGCCCGGGCAACGAAGGAGTGGCTTCGTAAGAAGCATTTCAAGGTCCTGGAGTGGCCTAGCCAGTCTCCAGATCTCAACCCCATAGAAAATCTTTGGAGGGAGTTGAAAGCCCGTGTTGCCCAGCAACAGCCCCAAAACATCACTGCTCTAGAGGAGATCTGCATGGGGGAATGGGCCAAAATACCAGCAACAGTGTGTGAAAACCTTGTGAAGACTTACAGAAAAAGTTTGACCTCTGTCATTGCCAACAAAGGGTATATAACAAAGTATTGAGATAAACTTTTGTTATTGACCAAATACTTATTTTCCACCATAATTTTTAAATAAA
Source organism: Oncorhynchus mykiss (assembly GCF_057628025.1). Taxonomy (NCBI): domain Eukaryota; kingdom Metazoa; phylum Chordata; class Actinopteri; order Salmoniformes; family Salmonidae; genus Oncorhynchus; species Oncorhynchus mykiss. Next base: position 72,059,729 of record NC_143026.1, on the reverse strand, counting down.
TTCATTAAAAATTCTACAATATGATTTTCTGGATTTTTTTTCTCATTTTGTCTGTCATAGTTGAAGTGTACCTATGATGAAATTTACAGGCCTCTCTCATCTTTTTAAGTGGGAGAACTTGCACAATTGGTGGCTGACTAAATACTTTTTTGCCCCACTGTAAATGTGGTCTGTGTAAGTCTGGTAAAGCAGGTCTATTCCGTTAGAGATATGGAGAACCGCAGCACTACTTGTTTTCATTTATTTACTTCTAATCAGGGACTGATTCAGACCCATGACACCAGATTAGCGATCTGTCAGCCAATCAATAATATTAATTGACAGCATTGAGAAAATAAGACCAGTCGTATGTAAGCCCTCAAGAGAATTGAACCGCCCTAAGGTAAAGTATATGTTGGTAAAACATAGATTCATAGCCAAACTATCAGGAAGCATTAACATGATGGGTTATCTCAAGTGGCTGTTTAGAGGCTCCAATAGGTGTTCATCACTTCTTCTGAAAATAGCTATTTACTTCTTAGCTAGTAACAGGTATGGAAAAGGGAGACCATCTTTTATTCAATGTATAACAGACAACAGGTATTAGGAAGCAGATACATTAATTGAAGTGGGTTAGATTACCACCTGTTCTAAAATGATAGGCTCCTGACCTAGGCCTATTGTTTACCAAACTGACATAGAATCAATACATAGATTCTGTTTCCTTTTCAAATAAAACACTAAACAAGGAAGTGTTGAATTATCTTAGTCTGACAATTGTTGCCTCTCGCCTGGGTCTAATCCTGTCGTTGTGTCCCACATCTCAATCTTCATCTTGTATATGTGTATCTTCAAATTGTATTGTCATTATAATTCAATAAACTGTGACAGCGTAATTTTCTGATTGACTTTCAAAAGCAAGTGCATATTGCTTATAATAACATTATGGCAATTTCAAAATGATAACATTTTGATTTCCATTCTGTTTCAATTTCAGTTTGGCATATTATCAATATGTCCATTATGCATCACTGAAAACATCTCTCAGAGTGATTCTGACCATTTTGGGATCAAAAACACAATGACTATCGTCATTGTCGTTTGCGCTTAATCAACACGATACAGTAACAAGTAATGTATTCATGCAAAAAGTGTATTGATAGTTAATTACACAGACCACGCATTCCCGAGTCTTCTACTGTGCTCATAAAAGCCCTGCTATTGTTAATCCTTCTGTGCAGTATATTGCTGGCAAAGAGAATTAAACAATCCACATAATTGTGGATTAATTAGTAGAATAACTGTTTGAAGAACACCAACCCATTAATATGCTAATGTTCCTGCCAAGAATATGGGCTAAATCTTCATGGAAGACATCTCTTCAGCTAAAAACCCAGTGAGGTGTTAAATGCAGTGTCTACCCAAAGGTATTTCAATCAACTCTGCTTTATTTGATGGCATGTATTTGAAATTATTACCTAGATTTAAAAAAAAAAAATGGTGATACAGTGAACGTGTCAACAGCGTACACATGACAGTTATTTCTCTAGTGCACAGTATATTGCATTTTGATTTTGAGAGATTCACAGTCTTGTCTGATATACTCTGATGATTGTTACATAGGTAAATGTATGCTCTCTGTGTCAAATACTTAAGCATTTGTGAAGACAACGATCAAATCCAAAGATCAATGAAGAAAGCTAATAGCATTTCTAAACATAAGAGTTGGATGATGTGGATCTGATGAGGTATTATATTCAAATTCCATTATATACATATGCAGGCCTGTTGATATAATATATTCATATTTGGGTATATATTGTACAGTTGAAGTCGGAAGTTTACATACACTTAGGTTGGAGTCATTAAAACTCGTTTTTCAACCAGTCCACAAATTTCTTGTTAACAAACTATAGTTTTGGCAAGTTGGTTAGGACATCTGCTTTGTGCATGACACAAGTCATTTTTCCAACAATTGAATACAGACAGATTATTTCACTTATAATTCACTGTCTCACAGTTACAGTGGGTCAGAAGTTTACATATACTAAGTTGACTGTGCCTTTAAACAGCTTGGAAAATTCCAGAAAATTATGTCATGGCTTTAGAAGATTCTGATAGGCTAATTGACATAATTTGAGTCAATTGGAGGTGTACCTGTGGATGTATTTCAAGGGCTACCTTCAAACTCAGTGCCTCTTTGCTTGACATCATGGGAAAATCAAAAGAAATCAGTCGAGACTTGAGAAAAAAAATTGTAGACCTCCACAAGTATGGTTCATCCTTGGGGGCAATTTCCAAATGCCTGAAGGTACCACGTTCATCTGTACAAACAATAGAACACAAATATAAACACCATGGGACCACGCAGCCGTCACTCCGCTCAGGAAGGAGAGACAGAATGTCTCCTAGTGATGAACGTACTTTGGTGCGAAAAGTGAAAATCAATCCCAGATCAACAACAAACGACCTTGTGAAGATGCTGGAGGAAACAGGTACAAAGGTATCTATATCCATAGTAAAACGAGTCCTATATCGACATAAGCTGAAAAGACACTCAGCAAGGAAGAAGACACTGCTCAAAATCCGTCGTAAAAAAGCCAGACTACGGTTTTCAACTGCACATGGGGACAAAGATCGTACTCTTTGGAGAAATGTCCTCTGGTCTGATGAAACAAAAATATAACTGTTTGGACATAATGACCATTGTTATGTTTGGAGGAAAAAGGGGGAGGCTTGCTTGCCGAAGAACACCATCCCAACCGTGACGCATAGGGGTGGCAGCATCATGTTGTGGGGGTGGTTTGCTGCAGGAGGGACTGGTGCACATCACAAAATAGATTCTATCATGAGGGAGGACAATTATGTGGATATATTGAAGCAACATCTCAAGACATCAGTCAGGAAGCAAAAGCTTGGTCGCAAATGAGTCTTCCAAATGGACAATGACCGAAATCATAATTCCAAAGTTGTGGCAAAATGGCTTAAGGACAACAAAATCAAGGTGTTGGAGTGGCCATCACAAAGCTCTGACCTCAATCCCATAGAAAATGTGTGGGCAGAACTGAAAAAGCCTGTGCAAGCAAGGAGGCAAACCTGACTGTGCCAAAATGCCAAAATTCACCCAACTTATTATGGGAAGCTTGTGGAAGGCTACCCAAATCGTTTGACCCAAGTTAAACAATTTAAAGGCAATGCTACCAAATACTTCTTGAGTGTATGTAAACTTCTGACCCACTGGGAATGTGATGAAATAAATAAAAGCTGAAATAAATCATTCTCTCCACTATTATTTTGACATTTCACATTCTTAAATTAAAGTGGTGATCCTAACTGACCAAAGACAGGGAATTGTTACTAGGATTAAATGTCAGGAATTGTAAAAAACTGAATTTAAATGTAGCCGAATAAGGTGTATGTAAACCTCTGACTTCAACTGTTTATACATATTTACATATTTAAAAGTAGATTTATATTGTACATCCCTGTATAACAGTGCATTAACAGACATACATCACTAAAACATACATTAGAGCTAGTGACATTGGTATTTATTGAGTAAGTAGATGAGGATGTATTTCTGAATTAAATCACTTATCCAGCCTCCCATTTGGGACTACCTCAGGAATTCAGGTTTGGATGATATGCAGCTTTTGCCCCTTAAGGCTGTCTCTCTTGAACAGGCCGTTCTTAAGCCAGAGGATTCTCTGATGAATGTGTTTGAGTGCCAGAAGTAAGGTAGATTTTGTGTTTGTCGATCTGTTTCCCCTCAGGATGCAAAAGGAAAGTTCATTTAACAAGATGATGGTATGTAATTAAGACAAACTCGGGGATATCATTACTGTGCTTGATATTTTTTGTTCAATTTTCTAATGGTACAATCTTAATGACTCAATTAGTCTCCTTTGAGGGACATGGTTAAGTATATGCCAGATGTTCCTTGACATATAACTAAGCAGCATCTGTCGTGCTTTAAGCCTATGGGTTTTAGGGCTGGAGTGGTTTTAACAGACCTCTGAAGCCCAATTTGGAAAAACTCTTGGAGCTCACAGCAGCGTGAAACATTACATTCCAAAAGGCCTCTCATTTCTGGAATATAGAGGAAAAACAAACATTGAACAAATGCATCACAAATATCTGAGCAACTAGAATTTCTCAATTCCTCAATATTGAAATGTAAAAAAATACAGATTTTCTCTCAAACTAGGAATAAAAGCAAAGCCATAACAAAGAATGTATAAATAAATAGGCTAAACCCACAATTTCCCTATGACAGTTAAGAGTGCCTATAAAACATTTCCATCACAGCCAAAATTCTAAAATAGCTGAATGAACCATGGTATGACTTCTTAAAATAATTCCCCCCTAAGAATAAAAAAACCAAACATCTATCTTATGACATTCAATCAATGTGGAAAACTTATTAGATTTGCAAAAGGTCATCAACGTATGTGAATTTTGTATTTTTCTAACTTAAATTCAATGATATTGTGACACTTTTTTTTACTTCACATTGCATTGATGTTAGTTGACAACAACAACCAAGAGAAAACATTGAAATTATGTCTGTGTCCAGTGGGATGTTAATCAAATGTGATATAAAGGCTGTTGTGTGTTGTGGGAATTACATTACATTACATTGTATACCGTTCACACAAGGTCATTGTCACGAAACTGATATTTGACCAAAATGTTCTCAAGTGTCATTTTTCAGGAAATTTCCTCTTCAAGCACTGAGATTAGGATCTGTACTAATCTATTTCATAATTATTATTATGTTTTTTTGATCAGATATTATGCATTTTTACCACAATTTCCACAACTACCAACTACCAACGCAAACATTATCATTACCTCAAATAATATCAATCTCTAATGTTTTTTATCACTGCCCACTGATGAAAAGGCCTGAGTTAAACATAACACAGAACAAAAAAATATTTCAAATTAAATTATTACAATTTATTTAGGAATTTATGGCATTACCATAACACAAACTTAAAAAAATATAGAAATATGTTTCTTTATATACACATATTTGGGTAAAGAACAAAAGTCACACTCTCAGATTAATCCCAAATTGCAAAAGTATACGTTTAATTGTTCCTAATATTTCCTAAACATTGGTGAATTACGGTAATGATGAGCAGGTTTCGGAGATGAGACTACATGTTAATGCACCAATGTTTAGGAAATATTAGGAACAATTAAACGTATATTTTGCAATTTGGGCTTAATCTGAGTGTTGTATAGTTTGCCAATGAAAACTATAGTGATCTTTATCAGAAATTAAGTAACCCAACAAATCATCAAAGTGTGTCATTTAAAAAAAATCCCAAATGACTTGATTAATATTAAAATCACTGATCTTAATGCAATTTACTGTTTTCAGTATAAGTGCTGTAATTACATACCTGTATAATAAGTTAATGCAAAAGTGAACTTAAACATAACAGTTTGACTTTATAAATATATATATATATATATAGTGCCTTGCGAAAGTATTCGGCCCCCTTGAACTTTGCGACCTTTTGCCACATTTCAGGCTTCAAACATAAAGATATAAAACTGTATATTTTTGTGAAGAATCAACAACAAGTGGGACACAATCATGAAGTGGAACGACATTTATTGGATATTTCAAACTTTTTTAACAAATCAAAAACTGAACAATTGGGCGTGCAAAATTATTCAGCCCCCTTAAGTTAATACTTTGTAGCGCCACCTTTTGCTGCGATTACAGCTGTAAGTCGCTTGGGGTATGTCTCTATAAGTTTTGCACATCGAGAGACTGACATTTTTTCCCATTCCTCCTTGCAAAACAGCTCGAGCTCAGTGAGGTTGGATGGAGAGCATTTGTGAACAGCAGTTTTCAGTTCTTTCCACAGATTCTCGATTGGATTCAGGTCTGGACTTTGACTTGGCCATTCTAACACCTGGATATGTTTATTTTTGAACCATTCCATTGTAGATTTTGCTTTATGTTTTGGATCATTGTCTTGTTGGAAGACAAATCTCCGTCCCAGTCTCAGGTCTTTTGCAGACTCCATCAGGTTTTCTTCCAGAATGGTCCTGTATTTGGCTCCATCCATCTTCCCATCAATTTTAACCATCTTCCCTGTCCCTGCTGAAGAAAAGCAGGCCCAAACAATGATGCTGCCACCACCATGTTTGACAGTGGGGGTGGTGTGTTCAGCTGTGTTGCTTTTACACCAAACATAACGTTTTGCATTGTTGCCAAAAAGTTCAATTTTGGTTTCATCTGACCAGAGCACCTTCTTCCACATGTTTGGTGTGTCTCCCAGGTGGCCTGTGGCAAACTTTAAACAACACTTTTTATGGATATCTTTAAGAAAAGGCTTTCTTCTTGCCACTCTTCCATAAAGGCCAGATTTGTGCAATATACAACTGATTGTTGTCCTATGGACAGAGTCTCCCACCTCAGCTGTAGATCTCTGCAGTTCATCCAGAGTGATCATGGGCCTCTTGGCTGCATCTCTGATCAGTCTTCTCCTTGTATGAGCTGAAAGTTTAGAGGGACGGCCAGGTCTTGGTAGATTTGCAGTGGTCTGATACTCCTTCCATTTCAATATTATCGCTTGCACAGTGCTCCTTGGGATGTTTAAAGCTTGGGAAATATTTTTGTATCCAAATCCGGCTTTAAACTTCTTCACAACAGTATCTCGGACCTGCCTGGTGTGTTCCTTGTTCTTCATGATGCTCTCTGCGCTTTTAACGGACCTCTGAGACTATCACAGTGCAGGTGCATTTATACGGAGACTTGATTACACACAGGTGGATTGTATTTATCATCATTAGTCATTTAGGTCAACATTGGATCATTCAGAGATCCTCACTGAACTTCTGGAGAGAGTTTGCTGCACTGAAAGTAAAGGGGCTGAATAGTTTTGCACGCCCAATTTTTCAGTTTTTGATTTGTTAAAAAAGTTTGAAATATCCAATAAATGTCATTCTACTTCATGATTGTGTCCCACTTGTTGTTGATTCTGCACAAAAATATACAGTTTTATATCTTTATGTTTGAAGCCTGAAATGTGGCAAAAGGTCGCAAAGTTCAAGGGGGCCGAATACTTTCGCAAGGCACTGTATATATATATTGTATGTATATATATATATATATATATACATACAGTGCATTCGGAAAGTATTCAGACCCCTTGACTTTTTCCACATTTTGTTACATTACAGCTTTATTTTAAAATGTATTAAATAAAAACATGTTCTCATCAATCTACACACAATACCCCATCATGGAAAAGTGGAAACAGGTTTTTAGACATTTTTGATAATGTTAAAAAAAATACAGAAATACCTTATTTACATAAGTATCCATACCCTTTGATATGAGACTTGAAATTGAGCTCAGGTGCATCCTGTTTCCATTGATCATCCTTGAGATGTTTCGATGTTTCTACAATTTGATTGCAGTCCACCTGTGGTAAATTCAATTGGTTGGACATGATTTGGAAAGGCACACACCTGTCTATATAAGGTCCCATAGTTGGCAGTGCACGTCAGAGCAAAAACCAAGCCATGAGGTTGAAGGAATTGTTCATATATCCCCGAGACAGGATTGTGTCGAGACAAAGATCTGGGGAAGGGTGCCAACATTTGTTTTTCAGCATTGAAGGTCCCCAAGAACACAGTGGCCTCAATCATTCTTAAATGGAAGAAGTTTTGAACCACCAAGACTCTTCCTAGAGCTGGTCACCCGGCCAAACTGAGCAATCGGGGGAGAAGGGCCTTGGTCGGGGAGGAGACCAAGAACCCAATGGTCACTCTGACAGAGCTCAAGAGTTCCTCTGTGGAGAGGGGAGGATGTACCAGAAGGACAACAATCTCTGCAGTACTCCACCAATCAGGCCTTTATGGTAGAGTGGCCAGACGGATGTCCTTCCTCAGTAAAAGGCACATGACAGCCCACTTGGAGTTTGCCTTAAAGGACCTAAAGGACTCTCAGACCATGAGAAACAAGATTCTCTGGTATAATGAATCCAAGAATGAGCTCTTTGGCCTGAATGCCAAGCATCATGTCTGAAGGAAACCTGGCATAATCCCTACGGTGAAGCATGGTGGTGGCAGCATCATGCTGTGAGATTGTTTTTCAGAGGCAGGGACTGACAGACTAGTCGGATCAAGGGAAAGATGAACGGAGCAAAGTACAGAGTGATACTTGATGAAAACATGCCCCAGAGTGCTCAGGACCTCAAACTGGGGCGAAGGTTCACCTTTCAACAGGACAACAACTCTAAGCACTTCGGGACAAATCTCTGAATGTCCTTGAGTGGCCCAGCCAGAGCCCGGACTTGAACCCGATCGAACATCTCTTGGGAGACCTGAAAATAGCTGTGCAGCAACGCTCCACATCCAACCTGACAGAACTTGATAGAATTTGCAGAGAAGAATGGGAGAAACTCCCCAAATACAGGTGTGCCAAGCTTGTAGCGTCATACCCAAGAAGACTCATGTCTGTAATCGCGGCCAAAGGTGCTTCAACTGAGTAAAACTTGTGAATACTAATGCAAATGTCACATTTGCAAAAATTTCTAAAAACCTGTTTTTGCTTTGTCATTAGGGGGAATTGTGTGCAGATTGATGAGTGGAAAAAACAATTGAATCAATTTTAGAATAAGGCTGTAACGTAACAACATGTGGATAAAGTCAAGTGGTCTGAATACCTTCTAAATGTGCTATACTGTATACCCACGGTCTTTACAGGTAATATTGATGTATCAGGATGTGGGCATATGTGGTTGTAAGGTATTTTAGATGTATTTCTGGATTGAAATGGAATCCTATGGGCAAACAGCATAACACAATATGCCTATAAAGTATCTAAAATATTGGATATCAAACAACAGTATAGTTACAGTAAGTGTGAAAACAGGTACACATATCCAAATGGGTGATATCTTCCTCTAAGTGGTGGGGTTGCTCTTTGCTGAAATACAAACTGATGATTGTGGCTTAAAGTAAGCTAAATGGGGTTAAGAAACCCCATATTTGCTGACAAACCCTACTTAATCAAATAACGTTGTTTTCCAAAAAAGGAGTGTCGTCCTAGTTAATAAAGTTACCAGCACAGCACATCCTTTGACTATACATTAGAATCAGCTCATCATTACCGAGATTAAGGTTGCCATTCCCGAAACGGACCTAAAATTGAAGTGGTAATGAGACATTTGTGTTTTGGTAATGAGAGGCCCTAAGCTCAATTTGCAAATAATAGGAGACCGCCATTATGAGTCAGCAAACAATTGACCACATCACTAAAGCCCATTCATACATCCATGTTGGTATGGTAAGGGTTCATTTACTTTTTCCAAATTTGAGCTATTTAACCGTTTCGGTATTGAGAAGGCCAAGTGGCGTAAAGGGGGTGTTTATAATAAGAACCTAATTCTGAAGGCATATAAGATAATGATTTAACTTAACATGTGCTTATCTAAGGACTGCTCCTCTAGATGATCCATCATGGATGAATACAACTTTTGTATTTTTTTTTACATATTATAGTTTAATGTAAACTTCCACTAGTATACCATTTTTATTATTTATGAAACAACTACAGCAACATACTGTATTTTGTGCAGTATGTTGCTGTAGTTTATTCAAATAAGTTAGGTTTTTCTAAAGTAAAATTGTGTAAAATGACCTGATAATTTATTCCGGATGCATTTTGAGAATTTGTGGTGAAAATGTACAAAATTCAGGTAAAATGTAAAATGTATTTAAAAGAAGACACTTTTCTAAAAAACAGAACTCATAGTCTTCAGTTGATTTTTGCAGCTGCATTATGGTTTTGTAACTCGATTTGCTACAGACATGTTTAAAACTGGTTTATTGTCCCAATTGTTGTGACGTGCATTGATGGCTGAAAATCCTCTCCCATTATTCAAAGCCATCCAACACTCAATTAACATGCCATTTGCATTACGGCACCACGCTTCTCCTGGCACATGATTAATATGTATTTTCCTTCTGTGCCAGTCAATCATGAATCATACTCTCATCTGCATCATGGCAGAGTGCTCCCCATTGGGAGAGGGAGCTGGGCTACTTCCTACAACAGTCTCCCTGTAAAACTTCACCTTCATACTGGGAACGACTCAACCGGCTCATCAACCTTGACTATGCCACAACAACACAAAATGGATATGTGCTGCAGAGATAAACAATGGAGAGCTTTCAAAGGGACAATATAACAAACAAAGAGCTCAATTATCCAGGTTTCCGATGTTAATGTGTATCTCTGTGTAAATACTGAGTAAACATACTATAGCGTACCGTCTTCTGCACATGCCTAGGGTTTCCATGTGTATTTCTAGATGTGCATAGCAGTGTTCCGGATTTAATCTGACCATGGTTAACCATATTCAACAGAAAATGCTTTGGCATGGAATTTGCATGACTCTATCACAATTCTGTGAAATATTATTGAAGAATGACTGGAGCTCCTATCAAGAAGCTGAATATTCAACAGTGTTATGTTTTTAAAAGGTGTTCTGGCATACAGATGGGCAGAGTTGGATGACAACCATTCCAATTTGAGGGCAAACAATACAAACATAAGACCACATCTTGATGAATAGCTGTGGCCACTGAAAATAATTAGTCTAACTAATTAATTATATTAATCAAGAATAAATCAAAATGTAGTTTCCAATATGGTCTAAGTATTCTTAGGTGTATCTCAGTGCTCATGAGAAAATGTATTGACAATGAACTAAAGAAAGGGTCACAAGTCTATTTCTCCATCTTTACATTCCATAAATGCCCATATTAAAGGTCCAATGCAGCCGTTTTTAGCTCAACATCAAATCATTTCTGGGTAACATTACTGAGATTGTTTTCAATTTAAATGGTCAACAACAACAAAAAGATTATTAGCAAAGAGCAATTTCTCAAGCAAGAAATTTGCAAGGACTGTGGGAGTTGGGAGGGGAAAACTAGATGTTATTGGCTGAGAGGTTTGGAACTCTCTTTATTATTGGTCAATTAACTAATCTATCAGCTGGTGATGTCAACAGGTAGGCCAAAATGCCATCCCACCAAAACAGGTAGAAATTTTAGATGGTCTTTTCAAACAGCTCTTGCACTAAAAGGGCATTATCATTATTTTCACTATTTCACAATATTATTCCAAACTTATAGTGTGGAAATATATATAAAACACAGGTTAATCACGTTTTTGACTGCACTGGGCCTTTAACATATACAGTATGACACATGTTTCTCTTTCTTCACAAACCCCACTCACGTATTTGCTTAAAATAAGATAAAACCCTGTTAAAACCTAAATACAATTTTCTATATCTTGATATAGAAACATGCCTCTGACACTGTGAAGCAGCGGGTAATGGGTTAATAGAGGCCATGACAACTAAGTCTGTTGTCGTCTGAGGAAAGGACACCTTCTAGACCCAAGTTTAAACTGACAAAAAGTCCCAATGGTAGAGGGAGAAAGACTCACAGAGATAGACATCTAACTGTATCCTCCTGTCCTGTGAAATCCCTGATTATTTAATCCTTTCCATTTCCTGCATTTTCCATATCGTAGAACCTCGATCAATTGATTTGTATGCATTCAGGTGAAAACCCCTAAAACAACTGTGAATGTCTGAGATACGGAAGTGTTTATATTCTCTTCCCCCAACCCAACCATGGTAATATGCTAAACACAAATCCATATTTTTCGAGTGAAGGCGGCCCAAAAAAGCAAGAGCAGAGCATGTCATTCAATGAAAAACCACATCACTACAAACCATATGTCCTCATAGAAAGTTGCACTTGATCCCCTCTAAAAAGTGCCTGTGTATGGTTAATGGATCTCCAAATAGCATATAGCCGGCTATAGCTTCCCTGAGAGCTTTAGGAATCAAACATGTTTAATCAGAGCTCAAAAAGCCATGGAGCCCTTAGACAGTCTGCAGGATCTGTTAATTGCTTTGAGCACTTCGCCTGCCAACTACTCCACTTGTTGGACATTTCCAATTTACAGCTATTTTTTGTCGCGTAGTGAAGCAGTTTGTTCATGCCACAGGCTAAATTACTAGCATTAATCATTTTGAATCATTATCAGGGTTTTAGAGGTGAAATCAAAACAAACTGTTTACTTCGATACAACCAATTTTAAACTGATTGATTTCTACAAATTGCTGCTGAGATGCATTTAGCATAAATTATACTTATGCATTTAGTGATATTAATATTCTATTTCTCATTTCAAAGTTATTAATTGTAGTAGTAAAATATCACAGAAATTAAGGATGTACCCAAAAAATTGTACTGTATCTTCCATTTCCACAGCAAAAATGACAAATTGCAGAGGCAGTCCAAACTTGACAAGGACATCAGACAGTAAGCTGTGTTACATGAACCAATCTTGTACCTATACCAATTCAAACCAATCCTATGGTATTTACAAATAAAGTGTTTCCTACTGATCAAACCATGCTTGTATTATAGACGCCATCTGACCTTAAATTCTGCAGCTGCGGTCTTGGATTTGTTCATGTAAATGACAGAAGTTTGATTTCAGATCTGGATTTTAATTGAAATTCTGGCTTCTCAATCCAACATGGACATTCTGGTAATTTCTGAAACTTGGTTGAATAATTCTGAGCTGGAGTCTGATGTGTCTGTCTGGGTTAATGTTTACTGATCAGACAGAATTGTCTGAGGTAGGGGCATTGCCATATTTACAAAGGACAATTTAAGTGTTTCTGTATTTCTTGCTACCTCTGTCCCTAAGCAGTTTGATTGTCTCATTCTTAATGTAGGCCTTGGTCATAATAACCAGCTGACAACAGTAGGAGTGAGCTCTGAACAATTTATCTGAATTGCTATCTAAGTATGGTAAATCTGAACTATTAATTACGGGCAATTTTAATATTGATTGGAGGACGCCGGTGTCATGTACCCTAAAATATATTTGCTCTGAGCTAAACCTGTCTCAGCTAATAACTGAGACTACACGGCCAAATCCTAAAGAACCATTGAAATCTACCCTGATTGAGCTTATTTTGACAAATACTCTAGATAAAAATGCTGGTAGTGGGATTTCCCCCACTAAGCCTCATGTCATCACTAAGATTAACTTTAAAAACTTTAGTGAACAAGCTTTCTTACATTATCTTTATTTTAGTGACCTTGATTGTGTCTCAGCTAAGATTTGTCTTCAATACTATTGTAGATAATCATGCTCCCTTCAAAACTCTGAGAGTTATAGGTAGATCAAATTATCTGAAGTCATTCATAAGTGAAATGTTGCCTGGGTCAAGGGCAGGAACACAGGATTAGGCCTGGATTTGCAAACTTTTAGGCAATTGAGGAATCAATGTGCCAGACTGATCAAAAAGGCTAAATCTGATTATTATGTAACCATCAGGCAAAATTTTGGAAAGCTGTCAAATCTCTAAATAATTGCACTTCCTCCTTTCTGCCCAAACAAATTCATTCAGACTCTGGCCCCATCACAGACAAACAATGGCATCATTAATGCATTTAATCGCAATTTTAATTCAGAGGCCTATCTTTTTGAAAGAGTATCTAACCCTTCTATCTCTAACAGTGGGCTAAACACTGATTCTGGAATTTTGCAGATTGTTTCAGAAAATGGTAGTCAAGTTTTTGCATTTTGGCAATTCACAGAAAAACAAGTCATTGATGCATTACTTGCTATGGATACCAAGAAATCCACAGGGGCTGACCAATTGGAGCTGGGTCTGCTTAAGTGTGCTGTCCCCCTCATTGCTGGCTCAGTAACCCATATCTTAAATCTAACATTGTTATCAGGGAATATTCCAAAAGTATGGAAAACAGCTTATGTGCTTCCACTCCATAAGGGCACGGATAGTAGTGATGTTGATAATTATCGTCCCATCTCCAGGCTACCATGTCTAGCCAAGATTCCTGAATCTTTGGTAAATAAGCAACTTCACTCTTTTTTATCTGAGTATGGTATTTTGAATATAAATCAATCTGGGTTTAGGCTAGGGCACAGCACTATCACAGAAACTACAGTCGTGGCCAAAAGTTTTGAGAATGATACAAATATAAATTTTTAACAAAGTCTGCTGCCTCAGTTTGTATGATGGCAATTTGCATATACTCCAGAATGTTATGAAGAGTGTTCAGATGAATTGAAATTAATTGCAAAGTTCCTCTTTGCCATGCAAATTAACTGAATCCCCAAAAAAAGATTTCCACTGCATTTCAGCCCTGCCACAAAAGGACCAGCTGACATCATGTCAGTGATTCTCTCATTAACACAGGTGTGAGTGTTGACGAGGACAAGGCTGGAGATCACTCTGTCATGCTGATTGAGTTCGAATAACAGACTGGAAGCTTCAAAAGGAGGGTGGTGCTTGGAATCATTGTTCTTCTTCTGTCAACCATGGTTTCCTGCAAGGAAACATGTGCCATCATCATTGCTTTGCACAGTAAGATTGCACCTAAATCAACCATTTATTGGATTATCAAGAACTTCAAGGAGAACGGTTCAATTGTTGTGATGAAGGCTTCAGGGTGCCCAAGAAAGTCCAGCAAGCGCCAGGACCGTCTCCTAAAGTTGATTCAGCTGCGGGATTGGGGCACCACCAGTACAGGGCTTGCTCAGGAATGGCAGCAGGCAGGTGTGAGTGCATCTGCATGCACAGCGAGGCAAAGACTTTTGGAGGATGGCCTGATGTCAAGAAGGGCAGCAAAGAAGCCACTTCTCTCCAGGAAAAACATCAGCGACAGACTGATATTCTGCAAAAGGTACAGGGATTGGACTGCTGAGGACTGGGGTAAAGTAATTTTCTCTGATGAATTCCCCTACCATCAGTCCTGTGTCATGCCAACAGTAAAGCATCCTGAGACCATTCATGTGTGGGGTTGCTTCTCAGCCAAGGGAGTGGGCTCACTCACAATTTTGCCTAAGAACACAGCCACGAATAAAGAATGGTACCACCACATCCTCTGAGAGCAACTTCTCCCAACCATCTAGGGACAGTTTGGTGACAAACATGCCTTTTCCAGCATGATGGAGCACCTTGCCATAAGGCTAAAGTGATAACTAAGTGGCTCGGGGAATGATATTTTGGGTCCATGGCCAGGAAACTCCCCAGACCTTAATCCGTTAAGAACTTGTGGTCAATCCTCAAGAGGCGGGTGGACAAGCAAAAACCCACCAATTCTGACAAACTCCAATCATTGATTATGCAAGAAGGGGCTGCCATCAGTCAGGATGTGGCCCAGAAGTTAATTGAGAGTATGCCAGGGTGGATTGCAGAGGTCTTGAAAAAGAAGGGTCAACACCGCAAATATTGACACTTTGCATCAACTTTATGCAATTGTCAATAAAAGCCTTTGACACTTATGAAATGCTTGTAGTTATACTTCAGTATTCCATAGTAACATCTACCAAAAATATCTAAAGACACTGAGGCAGCAGACTTTGTGGAAGTTAATATCTGTGTCATTCTCAAAACTTTTGGCCACGACTGTACATTAACGTAAGTTGTTAATAATATTGTCAATGAAGCTAAAATTAATTGTGCTGCCTTATTTGTGGATCTGTCTAAAGCATTTGACAATGTTGATCGTACTATTTTATTGAACGAGTTGACCATGATTGGCCTGGGCTATGACGCCTAATCTTGGTTTCATGATGATATTTTATTAATTCATTTTTATTTAGGGGGCAAATCAGCTTTAATATTGCAGAAAGACTGTTGCTTCCATCAATGTAAATGTCTGCATAATTTCCAATTCCCCATATATTTTATTGCAAATGTATACAGTGGGGCAAAAAAGTATTTAGTCAGCCACCAATTGTGCAAGTTCTCCCACTTAAAAAGATGAGAGAGGCCTGCAATTTTCATCATAGGTACACTTCAACTATGACAGACAAAATGAGCAAAAAAAAAATCCAGAATTCACATTGTAGGATTTTTAATGAATTTATTTGCGAATTATGGTGGAAAATAAGTATTTGGTCAATAACAAAAGTTTATCTCAATACTTTGTTATATACCCTTTGTTGGCAATGACAGAGGTCAAACGTTTTCTGTAAGTCTTCACAAGGTTTTCACACACTGTTGCAGATCTCCTCTAGAGCAGTGATGTTTTGGGGCTGTTGCTGGGCAACACGGACTTTCAACTCCCTCCAAAGATTTTCTATGGGGTTGAGATCTGGAGACTGGCTAGTCCACTCCAGGACCTTGAAATGCTTCTTACGAAGCCACTTCTTCGTTGCCCGGGCGGTGTGTTTGGGATCATTGTCATGCTGAAAGACCCAGCCAGATCTTCATCTTTGCCCTTGCTGATGGAAGGAGGTTTTCACTCAAAATCTCACGATACATGGCCCCATTCATTCTTTCCTTTCCACGGATCAGTCGTCCTGGTCCCTTTGCAGAAAAACAGCCCCAAAGCATGATGTTTCCACCCCCATGCTGCACAGTAGGTATGGTGTTCTTTGGATGCAACTCAGCATTCTTTGTCCTCCAAACACGACGAGTTGAGTTGTTGTCAAAAAGTTCTATTTTGGTTTCATCTGACCATATGACATTCTCCCAATCTTCTTCTGGATCATCCAAATGCTCTCTAGCAAACTTCAGACCGGTCTGGACATGTACTGGCTTCAGCAGGGGGACACGTCTGGCACTGCAGGATTTGAGTCCCTGGCGGCGTAGTGTGTTACTGATGCTAGGCTTTGTTACTTTGGTCCCAGCTCTCTGCAGGTCATTCACTAGGTCCCCCAGTGTGGTTCTGGGATTTTTGCTCACCGTTCTTGTGATCATTTTGACCCCACGGGGTGAGATCTTGCGTGGAGCCCCAGATCGAGGGAGATTATCAGTGGTTTTGTATGTCTTCCATTTCCTAATAATTGCTCCCACAGTTGATTTCTTCAAACCAAGCTGCTTACCTATTGCAGATTCAGTCTTCCCAGCCTGGTGCAGGTCTACAATTTAGTTTCTGGTGTCCTTTGACAGCTCTTTGGTCTTGGCCATAGTGGAGTTTGGAGTGTGACTGTTTGAGGTTGTGGACAGGTGTCTTTTATACTGATAACAAGTTAAAACAGGTGCCATTAATACAGGTAACGAGTGGAGGACAGAGGAGCCTCTTAAAGAAGAATTTACATGTTATGTAACTATGTTATTTTGGAAAAAAGTCAGTTATAAATTCTTCTGTCCTAGTTAAAAGCAAGTTATCATCCAATCGGCTTTGATTCAATTTCCAATATCCTCGCCCACGTGGATATTCTGTAAGAGTAATATATATGCCAATTATGTGATGGTTGAACTCTTTGGCCGGAATAACATGTGTCACGTCTAGAGGAAACCTGGCTCCATCCCTACGGTGAAGCATGGTGGTGGCAGCATCATGCTGTGTCTTTCAGTGGCCAAATCACTGCCAAAGGTACTTTAACAAAGTACTGAGTAAAGGGTCTGAATACTTATGTAAATGTAATATTTCAGTTACGTTCTCGTAAGATTGCCTCAGATGGATTATTTTTTCAGTCATCGGATGGCTCTATAATCGAACGAGTCCCTATATACGAATCCCTTGGTATTTGGATTGACAATGATTTGTCATTTAAAAAACATATGAATGAGCTTGTTAAATTTAAAGTGACCTTTTTTTTATAGAAACAGATCTTGTCTCTCTCTAGTCAGCAGGAGGTAGATTGTGCAGTCAACCTTGCTACCTGTTCTTGACTATGGTGATACTATTTATCAAAGTGCAGCTGCCACTACTCTTAAACCACTGCATGCTGTTTTCATAGCGCCCTTTGTTTTATCCCCGGAGACAGTACTCATTACTGTATTCTTTATCATAAGGTTGGCTGGGTCTCTTTAATCTCTAGATCACATCATTATACACTTTTTGTTTACAACGCCCTGCTCCACACGCTTCCGACTTACCTATCTTCACTGTTAAGAGTTAAAATGACAAGTTATCAAATCCGTTCACAGGGTTGGTTAACTCTGGAGAATCCTTTGGTATCGACAGAGTTAGGTAAGTCAGCCTTTAGTTTTTTTGCTCCACATGTTTGGAATGATCTTCAAAATACATTTAGAATAGATGCGTAAGTGTCCCTGGGACAGTTCAGGCTGAGAACAGAAGATTTTTAGAATGAAGAATGTGTTTGTTTTAGTTGACTGTGTTTTGTGCATGATGTGTACATTTATGTTTGTCTTTGCAATATGTGTTGTGCTGTATGCTTTTTGCTTTATATTGTATTAGATTTTTTTCAGTAGCTGTGCATGGGTCAAATCACTGAATTTAAAAAATATATATATAGCTGTTAGTTCATATGCCTTGCCACCGTGATATATAGGCCTAATGCCAAGACAAAAGAAGACACAATGCAGAAGCAATTCATCACAAAACAGGATAGCAACATCTGTCCGGTGAAGTCCACTAAAGCATATTCAATATTATTGCATGTAACAAACAGTTGCATGACCTTCAACAAGTTAATGTTTCCAACATTTTCTGCCTACTAAACAATCAGATTTAGAATCACGGAGAGTTACCGCAAGGAAAACAGGAGTTGCCTCCACTATTCCAGCACTATTTTGTCTTCAACATTTCAACATCATCAAATCACATTTACTTAGTCTAATACAGTGAAAACTAGGATCCCAAAAACGATTTAGTCCAATCAACTTCAGCTAAATATGATGTGGCTGTCCATAGTACTGATTGCTCGGTTTGTGTGTGTGTGTGTGTGTGTGTGTGTGTGTGTGTGTTTGTATTCAAGTACAAAAAAACATGTTGACTCACCCTACTTGTAGAGAAACGTTTTTGTTGTCCTAGGCTACCTGGCTAAAATGCTTGCTTGCTAGGCTAACTTCCTTTCATGGGCAACAAAAAGCCAGGCCAGCTAGTTAACATTAGACTACTACATCTAGCTACATATTGAACTTGCATCCTCTCAGGCCAGGGGCACAATGTATGGCTGAATCAGAATTGCCATTATCATTAGCCAGTACGGAGAATTAAGTTCAAATCCCTATATCCATCCATGGATAATTTAGGAAAAAGGGAAGCTAGCTAGCTAGCCACCGGAGAACGACACAAAGCGATGCAACAGTTCTAGTTTTTGCTGCTGTAGATTATATTTAGCTTTTGATTTGATGTGATCTGATTGGTGTGAAGCCAAATCCAAACTGGCTTACCTTGACACTTTTTTCAGTGCGCCAGCACCATTTACAGTTGAGCTCACTCAGTTTAGCGCAACGCTGATTGGGTATTGTTATAAACAAATTATCAAGTGAGGCCAGATGCTTGCTGAATTCCCTTGTATTCAATGCTATGGGTGGCAACAATGTTATACTCTTTTTGACCAGACAACATCAGATAGATGGGCTACACGTACTGAGACAGAGGGATGCTGTTTCCCTTGCCTGGATGCTTTCTCTGTTGAGATACATTCAGCCTCTTTCAAATTGAAGGAAAATTATGAAACACAGAGAGACAAAATATATTTTGGGCATCCATGAATACACACCACTAGAAATGTTATGTATTTTATGACGTTGTATATGCAGGGCTCCCTCATAAAAGAGACACTGGTCTCTGGTAAATAAACACCATTCTCCTCCCTTTTGGTTGTGGTCTGTAACAGTTTGTTGCACATTTCTTAAACATTGAACTACTAATGTAGCAATCTAAGAAAACAATTTGCAGGCCTCTCTTTCTCCATTTGTGGACACAGTCCAGATGCCAACGCAGGGGGAATTGATTCTGTGCGACTGTAATCCACACAGATTGGAACTGACAATGATTGCAACTGAGTGGGAATGTGCCTCCAACCCACTATCCGCATTCTGGAAGATGTGATAATGACTGTACACATCGCAACTTGACAGTTGATAATATCTTTCCATGAAAATGTATATGTCAGAAAGACTGAAACACTCAGGGTACATTCTAAAAGCTTGGATTTGACCGCTATGCAGTTAAATCTCTCCAAAGGCCAACATTTTATACAAATGTGTCTAAAAAGATGACATTTCTATCAAACGGTCAAACATAGAAGCTGATACTCTCTCTTACCACTTGCTAGAGTCTAATGTGAAGTTTCAGGGACCGAACATGTTGTCTGTGAATTTCGGTTACAAATGAATCAGCGGAAGAAAAAAAAGTGCAATGGGAAAAAATGGAACATCCTGAATGATGTCCCAGACTCCGAGTCGACAACCACCCCCAAAAATATTAATTATCGGCTAACGAAGACAAACCAGTTATCGGAAGAAATTAACAATCTAATTGCCTTCCTTGAGTATCCAATATGCTGCATTTTACCCAGGGATCCCAGATTAAAAGCGTAAACGGATTTGATTATGGATGAGAAGATATCAATCCTTGCCATGTGCAAATCACCTCCGTATTGTCACTTGGCTCTATGGGGTAGCTTATAATAGATGCCAATGGCTCCTCTCTAGCCCCATACTCAGACAGTGCTTGAAAAAGACGCTGGAGTTACAGCATGACACAGGCTAGAAGGCCTCAAAGATGGAGAGGTTTAGAGAGCAGGGGGCAACTGTCCTCAGGGATTCACTCCTAGAAACAGTCACACCATTGACTGAGTGAACCTAGAGATTAGCCTGAAGAATGCCATGTCATAATCACATTACAGTCAGGAACAGCATATTAAAGATTATTCAGGTAAAAGTGACATAATTATGCAAACACCAGTATCTTATTTCAAAATAATTCCAAGTTGTCCAATTGCGTCATTCCTGTCCCTGTCTTTCATCCCGTGCTGTAAATCATTGCATCACTGATGCCTCTCCATCCCAGGCATCTTTCACCAGGGCACGCAAAGGGTAGCTTGTGGGGAAATAGCTGTGGGGTTAAGGCACCACATGCTTCAAACACTTGTCCATTGTCAACACTGAAGACGGCACTACAGCAATATGACAGGATTAGGGATAAGGCACCAGAAGTTGTAAGACTGATGTAGTGTTATGTAGCGCCATAACATGTAGGCTTAGAGCAGAGTAGAGGGAAAGAGCTTGGGAGGGGTAGTGGGGGGATCAATCCAGCAACAGGAAGGAAAATATTTCAAAATATTTCATGACCAACTGAAGCCTCAATGAAGAGGCTGCCCAGACATCACAGATCCTGTGTTGAAATGGAATCTGACATCCTGATATGCGTGTAATTCTAGAAAAAACATACAGTCCAACAACTAAACAGGAAAAAATCCTCCTCTCTACAAAAACACCATCCCTCTGTCTGTTTCAGGGCAGGGAAGCAGAGTATATCCTTTACAGCAAACTATAATAAGTGTAGCCAACCCTGAAGGGCATCTTTAATAATTTCAAATTTTCACATGGAGTAAGCATATTTTTCATGGTCCACCGACCTCTTGGTTTAGCATGCCTCCTTGCACAAAGCTACCTCAGATGACATGAAAGAAGCAGACTGATGGTTGGTAACTGTAATGTGGGGCGTGAATCAACATACATGCTGCAACAACCCTCTTCATATCCTAAACTGACCACAGAGACATACGCATACTTCGGTTCGAATACCTGAGCTGACAAGGTGAAAAATCTGTTGATGTGCCCTTGAGCACGGCACTTAACACTAATTTACTCCAGGGGCACCGTACTACTACTATGGCTGACCCTGTAAAACAACACATTTCCCTGCACTTATCTGAAGTACGTGACAATACAACATCTATTGGTATGTTTTTCTTTTTTATTTAGGTGGAGCAGAAAAATCCTAAATGAGCAACGTAGTCCAACCAATGCAGTTAAATGAAATCAACATGACATGATTTCCTTCTACACATGTGATCTCATTTGAATATCTTCCTCTAGTCAAAAAGAGAAGCAAACCTTAAAGGGGAAATCTGCAGTTGGTACATCCTTGTTTGGACTTATAAATGTATGATATGTACCCATTGATTCTGGAAGAATATATGTTATAAATGCTTCATGAGCTTCATTCAACTGTCGTACCCCATCAGAACCCCAAAATATAAGCTTGTTTTTCTCCAATGTTTGTAAACAAAGTAAATGTATATAAAAAAAAACAATAATACAAAAAAAAATAAACATATCGCCTCAAAACATGGTTAAAACTATCATTTTGATATCATGGATGGTCAATCCTTGCATCCATAGCTGTCGATTAATTTGAGAGGGATTACATTTCTCCAGTTGCATCCCTCATCACTTTGAATTGTTATTTTTCCAACTGCGGATTGCCTCTTTAATTGTACGGACTGTTTTTAGAGGACCATGAGAGAGTCAAGCTGAAGAGCTGGACAAAATACTGTACTCAGCAGAGGTCACAGGCATGTCTCCTATATCGATAATGTCAACATGATGAGCACAGTGGGCAGCAACAATTGCAATCCACACAAGTCAGGGTGATTAGGTGACCACACTTGGCAGGGGGCTGAAGAATTCACAGATAAGTCATTCCACTCATTCTGTTTTCCCTAGTGTCAGACTGAACTAACACTGCTAATGAAGCAGACTGATGTTAAAGGCAATACTGTCAGTTGGAGTGTTTTCACTGACTCCAGGCTCAAAGTGCTTTAACAACCTGCCTCCAAATAGGAAACGGTAATAAGACAGGCTATGTTTACTCTGTCATGTTTCAACTTACATCTAGCTCCTTAGTCAATTCGAGCAAAAGATTGACCTATTTCATACATATGATTTCAGTTTTACAGTTATAGAGCTGCATGCCTATCCCACACACTACATTCAGTACAGACCAATATATGTAAACAGAGCACTTTCGATTAATTAGGAGTCTAATCCTCAATATGGTCAAAAGCGTGTACTTACCAAATGCATAGACTAGACTATATTCCCCACTATTATGGCTATAAATCTTTAGAGATATTTTATGTTCAACATTTTCTTTACACTAACTTAACTAATTTACAATCACAGATAACTCAGGTAGAAACTACTTGCCTCAGCTCTTGACACACTTCTCTTGCTATACTATTCCAAGAAATCTGGCAATGGCCATCCAATGCACAATTTATCTAAGATGCTTCTAGTTCCTTCCACAGGAGCTATTGTATAAATGTGCATAATGTAAATATTGCGAATGTCATGGCCTTCTTTAACTTTTCAGAAGTTCAAGACCAAAACTAATATATATTTATGATATAATAGAATAGAATAGAATAATATTATATAATAATATTATATAATATAACCAATGATTGGATTTAGCTTATGAACACACACACACACACACACACACACACACACACACACACACACACACACACACACACACACACACACACGTTTTACAATCTTTGTGGGGACCTAAAATTGATTTCTATTTTAGATCCTATTTTCCCTATCCACTAACCCTAAACCTAACCATAACCCTTACCCTAACATTAACCCTAACCTTAACCCTAAACCTAACCATAACCCTTACCCTAACATTAACCCTAACACTAACCTTAACCCTAAACCTAACCCTTACCCTAACATTAACCCTAACCTTAACCCTAAACCTAACCACAACCCTTACCCTAACATTAACCCTAACCTTAACCCTAAACCTAACCATAACCCTTACCCTAACATTAACCCTAACCTTAACCCTAAAGCTAACCCTTAACCATAATTGTAAACCTAACCCTAATTGTAACCCTAACCATAAACCTAACCCCTAAGCATAAAATAGCCTTTGTCCTCGTGGAGACCTGGGAAATGTAGGGCCCTATAAAATATGTTTTATTTTGGACTGATTGCATTTAGTTTTTTTCCAAATTTAATTTTCATTTCTGGGAAAAATGTATTTTGGGGTGTAGTTAGCCTTTAATGCAAGTGAACAACAGGAAGAGAGCGTTGTTTGGTTAAGCGGTGTTGATCTCATGTGATTGCAGAGTTTGCAAAACAAATGGCTTGATGCAAATAATCATGATATTCAGCCAGGTAAGCATAGGCTACTTTGTATTGTAGTTAACATTTATTTGAGAAGGTTTTTGAGAAAGCCTTTTCATCTCTACCAGAAGAAGGTTATCATTAGCATATTTGATAAAAGATAAACAAAGTGTAAACATAATGACACACCGCGCACATACACACAGACAGGGACATTCCTGGGCCGTTTCAGAAAGTTGCATGAAAATATGAATAACTACTGTATTTGTTAACGTCTTATGATTCACTTGGTTCAAATTAATGCATTTTCTAACAAGTTCAATATATTTAGTTGATTTCCTACTAAGTTTGATACATTTTGAATATTGTTGAATCCCCCCTCCCATTAGCTGTTGTGAAAGCAGCAGCTAATCTTCCTGGGGTCCACACAAAACATGACATAATGCATTAATAGACAAGAACAGCTCATGGACAGAACTACATACATTTCAAAACTGCACACAGAGTCTACATATTAATACATACACACAAAATATCTAGGTCAAATAGGGCATCGTGCCGTGAGGTGTTGCTTTATCTAGTTTTTTTTATACCAGGTTTGCTGTTCATTTGAGCTTGCATGTTTTGCATGTCATTTTGGCATTAATAAGTGTCACTCATCAGTTTGCAAACAATGTCAAAAATGTGTTTTATCATTGAGTTATTAAAGACACATACAAACAAATACGGAGCGTAGGGGTTGGTAATGTTGGCCTTTCTGCCCAACGCATCACCGGGACAAACTACCTGCCCTCCAGGACACCTACAGCACGTGATGTCACAGGAATGCTAAAAAGATCATCAAGGACAATAACCACCCCGTTATCATCCAGAAGGCGAGGTCAGTACAGGTGCATCAAAGCTGGAACCGAGAGACTGAAAAACAGCTTCTATCTCGAGGCCACCTATTCTATTGTATCTTAGTTTATGCCTCTCTGACATTGCTCACATACATTTTTTATATATTCTTAATTCCATTCCTTTAATTTAGAATTGTGTGTATTCTTGTGAAATTGTTAGATATTACTGCACTGTTAGAGCTAGAAACACAAGCATTTCGCTACACCTCCAATAACATCTGCTAAACACGAGTATGTGACAAATACAATTTGATTTGGGATTGGATTGATCATAACAACATCGTACTTTCAAAATCTTAGCTAGCTGTCATCATCATGAATCAAGTAGACAATCTACTGGCAAATCCTTTTTAATCCTTATCATATGAAGATAAATACTGAAGAGAAATTATAGATAAAATGTATCGGTGCTCTTCGGCCATTCAACATAAACATTACACAACAAGTTGGAAATCACAATTTCAACAATGTGTGGTTTGGATGGAATCAGTGGCTAACTGCAAGCATTGCAAAGCAATCACTAGCCTGCTATTCAGTGGTGTGGCTGTGTGGCTGTGTGGTCCCAGGGTCTCTTTTCCATGCTTAAAATTATAAACATTCAACATTGGCCATGCTGTCAATACAGCATGATTTCTGCCTCACTCAAAACAAGTGTTAACTCAGAACTAGGAAATTTGACTTCAGTGAGTTCAAAACAACTGGAAACTGGAAAAAAAACGGGCTCCGACTGGGAAAATATGTTTTGAATGGTTATTTAACTCAGAATTGTAAGTTAGGAACTCGGTCCTCTTTCTAGAGCTACAACCTGAAGATCACTGACGTCATCATGATTCCACCTTGTTTTTTCCCGAGTTCCCAGTTTTCTTGAAAGCACCATAAATCCAGAGAATGCCAGACTTTGATGACGTTTGATGACAAAATGTGTACATGAAGGACTGCCACGCCACCTTCCTTTTCAAGTTAGCACTGCCCAAAAATCTCTTGTATGCTACTGGATAAATGATGTAATATGCCAGGGAGATATGTATACTGTAGATAAGAAACTAATACAAAATTATGTTGTGTAGTAAGCTGTTAGTAGCTCATGTGCATCACCCAAATAATTTGTGTATTTTCCCCTCTTAATTACGCCTACTGTTCTGACTTGGTGGTGCACATATAGCCTATAACCTGTTTTAGAGATATGTAATCATAAAATATTGTAAGAGCTTTAATTGTCTGCTTATATGCTCACTTTATTTATCCCACGGTTCTGACTTGGTGTACAGAGAGAACACTGTAAGAACGGCCAATGTTCTGAAATCTGTCACTGTACATTTCAAAATGGCTGAACAAATAGTGCTGAACAAAGAGTTATATTGACTACATCCGTCCTAGCTCGCTCATGTCTCAATCGAAATTACGGATTGCCTGTAATGCTCTTGACATCCCCTTATGCCATAGTTTGTACATCCTAATTGTTAGAAGAAACCACATTTGTTTAAGCAAGTCAGCCATATCAGCTATGTTTTTTTTTAAAGGAAGCTGAATTAACTGTTTCGTTGCCAGACAAGGCTCTGCTGATAGCCAGGTGTAGAAGTGGTAAGATGTTGGGACTGCTGTTAGGCCTCTGCTGTTGGGACAGCTTTATGTAGGCCCTAACAGTTTTTAGGTATCGTTTGTCACTGTTATTGAGCATTTAATGTATTGTTTAGTGTTGTGTTTTGTTTTGTTATGTAGTGGCTTTGTTGGCATGCACCCCCCCCCCCCCCCCCCCCCATTTATTTTGTCCTACCAAGATTTACATGCTAAAATTGCCACTAGTTAAGACATACTTTTAAGAATTATTTTAAGAATACAAAAGAAGCCTTCCACCCTTGATGGGCTATCAGCAGGACAATAGATTCTTGCAGAGTTTAGGTTGTTTTCATGGGTGTTTGCGAGGCATTTCACTTCTCCCATACTTTTGCATAGCTCACCAAATGCACTGTTTTCCTGGATCCATAACAAATTACTATGGGAATAAATATCACTGAATAACAGAAATATTGGAATAAAGTAGGCTAATGAAGGCAACAAATTGTTGCTTACTGAAACTCCCAAAGTCATCCAATTGTTATAGTAGGATTTGAAGCAATAGCCTACCCACGTGTGGTCAACTATTTCAGCACCATTTTGTGTTGCTCTGAGACAAGCATGGGGACTGGTCTTGATAAATCAAGGAGATTTTTTTTATTGAATCTCCATGTGTATTGGTTAGCCTACAATTAGGGTGTGGAAATGTTATGATTATTTTGCTCTTCACTCGCAGTCACTTAGTAGCCTAGGCCTACTCCCGACCGGTCATGTTGTACAGCGCCATATTTTCTTAATATTAAAACAGCCAAATGCATTCCTGAATTAAATCGCTTTTAGCCGACATGCTGAGGGTTATTCATTGTTTAAATATTCAAGGCTCTCCTTTGTTATTTAATTTTATAACGAAAATGCTTGAATGTATTTAAGGACATGTATTCTGTGTGATGACATGCACACATTAATGAATGATTGATTGATATACTGTATATTAAAGTAGGCCTCTATGCAAATAAGTACCTTTCGCTAAAACAGGTCTACAGCTCCTTGTCATTTCAACAACTTATCTTCTCAAATATACCCTCTGGTGGTCAAACTAGCATTAATCAGCATTAATGGCTGACACTTAAATAACGTGCCATAGAATTCTGCGGCACCCCGCAAGCTGTGCTGCAATATGACACAACTTTTAAACGAAAACCTACTGTAGGCAGCTGGTCAGTTTCAATTTTGAGGACGCTTACAATATATCCTACCATTTCTATCGATCTGCTTGCCAGGTATGATTATTTTTTTGTGCATTTTCGTGGAACAGTTTAATTTCAAATATAACATTTTCATTTCTCAAAATCATTGTCACGTGGTTAATCATAGAACAAAAAATTATAATAATCCGAAAGTTACATTTAAACTAAGGCGAAAGCAACAGCCTCTGCCATATGGACAGATTGATACACACTGTGATCTATTGTCGGCTAAAGAAATGAGCGCATGGAACTCAAGAGATAACCTTTAGGCCAATGCAGCAGTAGACCTATAACTTTCATCGTCGACTTAGTAAAATACATAGGCCTAAAGCCGACAAATGAAAACAGAAGAAAATATCCTGATGAAAATTCTGTCTGTTTCAAATGACATGAATCTCTCTACTTTGCCTCTCCGCCCAGAGATTCCCACACCAGTGAGCTCGGGACAGACAGCTGTTCTTTATTTCCACTGGATATATGGGATCATCAGATCATGATAGGTTTCTCTTTCACACTGAGGCTTAGTGATTATCGAGGCCGGGATAGTGTTGAAAATATTTTTCAAATACTGTGAAGAACTATCATTATTCACCTCACAACTATTATTATGTTGCCTCACTGTGTGAGGTGAAGAAAAAATGGCTGTGGTGAGCTAAGACATTCAGAAATCAGACGTCCCAAATGGGCACTTTTCTACATACTGTACGCACGCAGCAGGCCAGGTAGGCTTACTTCTATGCGTGCTCAAGCGAGCGAGCGAGCTCTGTACATTCGTAGAGAGAAACCAAACACATGGTCATTGCTCACATGAAGCACTACAAACAAAAGATAATGAAAACATTTACAAAACTTGTAGATTATGGTTATGAAATAAACCAATACTTGTTTCTCAAAAGTGTAGCAGGTTGTGAACTCTGCACACAACTTTTTCATTCTAATAATGAGAAAGGTTGGCTAAATTACCGTAATTAATACATGTATGAACAGAAATTAATATAACCAAAGTAACGGTACATTTACTGGAGACATATGTAATGGACAATTGATAAAAAATATTTTACAATCAAAGCACAAACAATTCACACCATGAATGTGCAGGAATTTGAGGGAGACGGATGAGCGCATTCTGGAGAGCTGAGTGCATGTGTTCTGGAGAGAGACGTTCCATACCTCCGCCACACACCCTCTCCCCTTCTTGTTGCACATTATCTTCAAGACACATTATCTTCACACATACGCTACATATACAAAAGTATGTGGACACCCCTTCAAATTAATGGATTCGGCTATTTTAGCCACAGCCATGGTTGACAGGTGTACTTATTTACTTGAAGCACTCAACCTGCCCCACCATGCAATCTCCATAGCTAAACAGAGCTCAGTGACTTTCAACGTGGTACATTCATAGGATGCCACCTTTCAAACAAATCAAATCAAAGTTTACTTGTCACGTGCGCCGAATACAACAGGTAGACCTTGCAGTGAAATGCTTATCTACAAGCCATAACCAACAGTGCAATTTTAAAGTAAAAAACAGGCATCAGGTAAACAATAGATAAGTAAAGAAATACAAAATAAAAAGAAAACAGTAAAATGGCAGTGAAAATAACAGTAGTGAGGCTATATATAGGTGGTACCGGTACTGAGTCAATGTGAGGGTTAGTCGGGTTAAATTAGGTAATATGTACATGTAGGTATAGTTAAAGTGACTATGCATAGATGATAGATAGAGAGTAGCAGCAGCGTAAAAGAGGGGGTTTGCGGGTGGGGTGTGGCGGGACACAATGCAAATAGTCCGGGTAGCCATTTGATTGGTTGTTCAGGAGTCTTATGGCTTGAGGGTAAAGTTGTTGAGAAGCCTTTTGGTCATAGACTTGGCGCTCCGGTACCGCTTGCCATATGGTAGCAGAGAGAACAGGCTATTACTGGGGAGGATGGAGTCTTTGATGTAGACTGTGTGTAGAGGTCCTGGATTGCAGGCAGCTTAGCCCCAGTGATGTACTGGGTCGTACGCACTATCCTCTGTAGTGCCTTGCGGTCAGAGGCCGAGCATTCCCACTACAGCCCCGTCGAAGAGAATGAGGGTGTGCTCGGTCCTCCTTTTCCTGTAGTCCACAATCATCTCCTTTGTCTTGATTACGTTGACTGACAGGTTGTTATTCTGGCACCAACCGGCCAGGTCTCTGACCTCCTCCCTATAGGCTGTCTCGTCATTGTCGGTGATCAGGCCTACCATTGTTGTGTCGTCTGCAACCTTAATGATGGTGTTGGAGTCGTGCCTGGCCATGCAGTCGTGGGTGAACAGGGAATACAGGAGGGGACTGAGCACGCACCCCTGAAGGGCTCCAGTGTTGAGGATCAGCGTGGCAGATATGTTGCTACCTACCCTCACCACCAGGGAACGGCCCGTCAGGAAGTCCAGGATCCAGTTGCACAGGGAGGTGTTTAGTCCCAGGATTCTTAGCTTAGTGATGAGCTTTGAGGGCACTATGGTGTTGAACACTGAGCTGTAGTCAATGAATAGCATTCTCACGTAGATGTTCCTTTTGTCCAGGTGGGAAAGGGCAGTGTGGAGTGCAATAGAGATGGCATCATCTGTGGATGTGTTTGAGAGGTACGCAAATTGGAGTGGGTCTAGGGTTTATAGGATAATTGTGTTAATGTTAGCCATTACCAGCCTTTCAAGACATTTCAAGGGTACGGACGCGAGTGCTACGTGTCTGTAGTCATTTAGGCAGGCTACCTTATTGCCCAACATCAACTAAAGCTCTTGTGGCTGAATGGAAGCAAGTCCCCACAGCAATGTTCCAACATCTAGTGGAAATCCTTCCCAGAAGAGTGAAGGCTGTTACAGCAGCAAAGGGGGGACCAACTCCATATTAATACCCATAATTTTGGAATGAGATGTTCGACGAGCAGCTGTCCACATAATTTTGTTAATGTAGTGCATTTTAAATGCTTTTCACTGACAGCTGCAACTCAATGAGCTACAGTAGGCCTATTGCCACACTCGCTGCCCAAATTGCAGGCTTCCCAAATAGGCCTACGCACATTTTTTTATATAGAATTGAGGCAAAACATACATTTACTACAGGGAAAGCCAGCATCCGAACAGTGCACCGTGCAATCGCCAACTTTGCTTTCCAAATCGTAAAAGGCTGAAACCAGAGATCTGTATAAAATGACAAAGGCGGTAAAGCAGGCTACAAGCATAAATCTGCATAATCTTCACATAAAAAATAATTGGGCTTATTCTGGACAGATTTAGGAGAGAATGAGCCCTCTTCCTTTCTGCTAAAACTATCACTGGAGAAAGTATCCGAGCGAGCCAGACAGTGCCCCCCCCCTGTCTTAGTATA
Source organism: Oncorhynchus mykiss (assembly GCF_057628025.1). Taxonomy (NCBI): domain Eukaryota; kingdom Metazoa; phylum Chordata; class Actinopteri; order Salmoniformes; family Salmonidae; genus Oncorhynchus; species Oncorhynchus mykiss. The sequence goes on along the minus strand of NC_143026.1, from coordinate 72,028,791 downwards.
TGTAGCCCCTATATGTAGATACATGGTCCACGCATACTGAGACAGAGGGGTACTGTTTCGCTCGCCCGGATGCTTTATCAGAGATCGATGAGTCTTTCTGTCGACACGCGTCTCGGTCAAATAAATGATCTATATTTCTATATTTTATTTGGATGGGCAAGGAGGTACAGTAGGGCGGGCACGTACAGTACCAGTCAAAGGTTTGGACACACTTACTCATTCAAGGTTTTTCATTTATTTTTACTATTTTCTACATTATAGAATAATAGTGAAGACATCAAAAGTATGAAATAACACATATGGAATCATGTAGTAACCAAATGAAAATATATTTTGAGATTTCAGATTCTTTAAAGTAACCACCCTTTGCATTGATGACAGCTTTGCACACTCTTGCCACTCTCTCAAACAGCTTCACCTGGAATGTTTTTCCAACAGTTTGAAGGAGTTCTCACACATGCTGAGCACTTGTAGGCTGCTTTTCCTTCACTCTGCAGTCCAACTCATCCCAAACCATCTCATTTGGGTTGAGGTTGGGTGATTGTGGAGGCCAGGTCATCTGATGCAGCACTCCATCACTCTCCTTCTAGGTCAAAAAGCCCTTACACAGCCTGAAGGTGTTGGGTCATTGTCCTGTTGAAAAACAAATGATAGTCCCACTTAGCCCAAACCTGTGGTAACCATGCTGGATATTTGTGCCTTGAATTCTAAATAAATCACAGACAGTGTCACCAGCAAAGCACCCCCACATATCACAACTCTTCCTCCATGCTTCACGGTGGAAACCAAACATGTGGAGATTGTCCGTTCACCTACTCTGCGTCTCACAAACACACGGAGGTTGGAACCAAAAATCAGAAATTTGGACTCATCAGACCAAAGGACAGATTTCCATCGGTCAATTGCCCATTGCTCATGTTTCTTGGCCCAAGAATGTCTCTTCTTATCATTGGTGTCCTTTAGTAGTGGCTTCTTTGCAGCAATTCGTCTATGAAGGCTTGATTCAAGCAGTCTCCCCTGAACAGTTTATGTTGAGATATGTCTGTTACTTGAACTCCGTGAAACATTTATTTGGGCTGCAATTTCTGAGACTGTTACCTCTAATGAACTTATCCTCTGGGTCTTCATTTCCTGTGGTGGTACTCATGAGAGCCAGTTTCATCATATCGCTTGATGGTTTTTGTGACTACTCTTGAAGAAACTTTCAAAGTTCTTAAAACATTCCTTATTGACTAACCTTCATGTCTTAAATTAAGGATGGACTGTCATTTCTCTTTCCTTATTTGAGCTGTTCTTGCCATAATATGGACTTGGTCTTTTACCAAATAGGGCTATCTTCTGTATAACACCCCTACCTTGTCACAACACAACTGATTGGCTCAAACATGTTAAGAAGGACAGAAATTCCACAAATTAACTTTTAACAAGGCACACCTGTTAATTTAAATGCATTCCAGGTGACTACCTCATGAAGCTGGTTGAGAGAATGCCAAGAGTGTGCAAGCTGTCATCAAGGAAAAGGGTGGCTATTTTGAAAAATCACAAATATAAATGATATTATTTGTTTAACACTTTTTTGGTTACTACATAATTCCATATGTGTTATTTCATAGTTTTGATGTCTTCACTATTATTCTACAATGTAGAAAATAGAAAATAAATCAAGAAAAACTCTGGAATGAGTAGTTGTGTCCAAACGTTTCACTGGTATTGTGTATGGTTGAATCATCAGCATACATCAGCATGCCCTGCGGTACACCACACCCTAATTGTTTGACACTGGAGAAGCTTCAACTAAAGCTTCCATTAAAAATACTCTGAATTGTATTAGATTGATTGCTTTGAATCCATGATATTGCGGAGTTTGAAAAGCCTTTCAGATTATGGTCAATAATAAGAATTGAAAATAAGAATTTGTTCTTATTAACTGACTTGCCTAGCAAAATAAAGGTCAAATAAATAAAAAATATCAATTTATTTCAAACAATCATTAGTCAATTGTGTTAGTGCAGTACCCATTGAGTGCCCTTCTCTATAAGTATGCTGAAAGTCTTGTCAATTTCTTTACAGATAAATGGTATTGTATTTGGTCAAACACAATTTTTTCCAACAGTTTGCTAAGAGCTGGTAGCAAGCTAATAGGTCTGCTGTTAGAACCAGTATAGGCTGTTTTACCACTCTTGGGTAGCGGACGACTTTGGCATCCCTCCCGGCCTGAGGACAAACACCTTCCTCTAGACTCATATTAAATATATGACAGATAGGAGTGGCCATAGAGTCAGCTACCATCCTCAGTAGTTTTCCATCTAAGTTGTCAATGCCAGCAGGTTTGTCATTGTTGATCGATAACAATCACTTTTCCACCTTTCCCACACTAACATCACAAAAATCTAACTTACAATGCTTTTTTTCATTATTGTTTATTTTATCCATGAATACGATGTCTCCCTGTTCGTTGTTGGCCTTTCCTGTCTAAGTTTGCCCACTTTGCCAATGAAGTAATCATTAAAATAATTGGCAACATCAAATCGTTTTGTGATGAATAAGCCATCTGATTCGATGAAAGTTTCATTTGTCTTTCTGCCCATAATTTCATTTAAATGACTCCAAAGTGTTTTTCCATCATTATTTCACTTTTAATTACTGATCTTGGCTTCATAATACAGTTTCTTCTACTTTTGGTTGAGTTTAGTCACACAATTTCTCAATTTGCAGTAAGTCAGCCAGTCAGATGTGTAGCAGACTTAGTAGCCACTCCTTTCACCCCATCTATTTCAACCATACAGTTTTTCAATTCCTTCATCAATCCATGTAGCCTTTAAAGTTCTAACAGTCAGTTTCTTAACAGGTGCATGTTTATCAGTAATTACAAGAAGAAATGTCATAAATTCATCAAGTGCAGCATCTGGATGCTCTTAATTAGTCACATTAATCACAGACCACAACAAAAAATTTTAACATCATTCATATAAGACTCACAGCTAAATATTTTGTGTGATCTCCTATGCATTATTTTAGGCCCAGCTTTTGGAACCTTGGCTCTCCTAGACATACCCACTGTATAATTTGCTGCCGCTTTTCTCTGTATATATCAATGATGTCGCTCTTGCTGCTGGTGATTCTCTGATCCACCTCTACGCAGACGACACCATTCTGTAGACATCTGGCCCTTCTTTGGACACTGTGCTAACAAACCTCCAAACGAGCTTCAACGCCATACAACACTCCTTCCGTGCCTCCAACTGCTCTTAAATGCTAGTAAAACTAAGTGCATGTTCTTCAACCGATTGCTGCCCGCACCCTCCTGCCCGACTAGCATCACTACTCTGGACGGTTCTGATCTAGAATATGTGGACAACTACAAATACCTAGGTCTGGTTGGACTGTAAACTCTCCATCCAGACTCACATTAAGCATCTCCAATCCAAAATTACATCTAGAATCGGCTTCCTATTTTGCAACAAAGCCTCCTTCACTCATGCTCCCAAACATACCCTCGTAAAACTGACTATCCTACCGATCCTTGACTTCGGCGTTGTCATTTACAAAATTGCCCCCAACACTCTACTCAGCAAACTGGATGTAGTCTATCACAGTGCCATCCGTTTTGTCACCAAAGCCCCATATACTACCCACCACTGTGACCTGTATGCTCTCGTTGGCTGGCCCTCACTGCATATTCGTTGCCAAACCCACTGGCTCCAGGTTATCTATAAGTCTTTGCTAGGTAAAGCTCCGCCTTCTCACTGGTCACCATAGCAACACCCACCCATAGCACGCGCTCCAGCAGGTGTATTTCACTGGTCATCCCAAAATCCAACACTTCCTTTGGCAGCCTTTCCTTCCAGTTCTCTGCTGCCAATGGCAGGAACGAAGTTCAAAAATCACTGAAGCTGGAGTCTTATATCTCCCTCTCTAACTTTAAGCATCAGCTGTCAAAGCAGTTTACTGATCACTCTGTAAATCTGTAAATAGCACTACCAACTACCTCATCCCCATATTATTACTTACCCTCTTGCTCTTTTGCACTCCAGTATCTCTACTTGCACATCATCATCTGCACATCTATCACTCCAGTGTTAATGCCAAATTATAATTAATTCACCTCTATGGCCTATTTATTGCCTACCTCCCTACTCTTCTACATTTGCACACACTGTACATAGATTTTTCAAAAAAATATATATTGTGTTGTTGACTGTACTTTTGTTTATGTGCAACTCTGTGTTGTTGTTTTTGTCGCACTGCCTTGCTTTATCTTGGCCAGGTCGCAGTTGTAAATGAGAACTTGTTCTCAAATGGCCTACCTGGTTAAATAAAGGTGAACTAAAAAATAAATAAAATAAAATAATAATTGTGATCACTGCATCCAATAGGTAAGGATACAGCTTTAGAACAAAGTTCTACAGTGTTAGTAAAAATGTGATCAATACATGTGGATGATCTCGTTCCTGTAGTGTTTGTAAACACCCTGGTAGTTTGATTAATAACCTGAACCAGATTACAGCTCTTGAGCAGACAGCTTGATGAAAACCAGTCAATATTCAGGTCACCAAGAAAGTAGACCTCCTGCATTTCACACACATTATTTAGATACTGACTGTTAGCACTTGGTGGCCTATAGAAACACCCGAAAATAATAGGTTTTAGATGAGGCAGGTGAACCCTTAACCGCAACACTTCAATAACAAGTCACATGAGATCTTCTCGAAGCATTAGAGATATGGCTCTGAGTATATATGCTGTAGTAACAACTCCCCATGCGTATTTTGTGTCTTCTGTAGATGTTATATCCTTGTATTGCTACTGGTGTATCATCAAAGGAATTATAGAAGTGAGTCACAGAAATGGCTAATACTGTATATGCATGTTATCTGATGTTAGCAAGTTATTCATTTCATGAAACCTATTTCTAAGGCCCCATACATTATGTCTATCTCAGAGATAGACATAATATGGAAAATAACAAATAAAGGAAGAGAAAAAAAAACATTCAGCAGTCCAGAAATCGGTGGGTCTGTGTAGTAAGTGTGTGTGCTGTGTGGTTGAAGCTATGAACCCATAGGCTTGGCTCTCTCATCCCTTCCAGGCTGGCACCAGCTCAGGATTTTGTCACACCAGAAAACTACAATAGAACAAATTAGTAACCACTTTATAAAGTCCTTCGCTGTGCTTTATTGAGAAAATTGACTATGGATTGATTATGGTATGATTAAAGAAATTGTTCATCAAACATGTCCAAGCAGGAGTGCAGGATTCAAGTATTTTGATGTGCAACATAAACTAGTGATTGTCATGAATTTTGGGTTGACAATAAGGGTACTGTTGCTGTATTATTCTGACTCACAAATTTGGTCAATAGAGAACCTTTTGCCTACTGTACATGTTCATTTGGGGCTATTTCAAAACCTGAGGAAGTGGAAACTCAAAACACACCAGCTAGATTGACTGAGACTTGTAAAAGTGTGCTTTAAACAATGTATGTTTGCTAATTGCTAGGCATACAAATACGATTATTTCTTGATACATTTGAATGAAGGTCAGGTTGTGGTCACAACCGGACAAGATTGTGAATAACTCTTGGTGGAATGCATTGCTCTTCACTGCGGAGAGAGTGTTATGCACAATATATTTTGCAAACTGCAGCCCCCCAAATTATTCGTTCTCGAGTTTGAGTTTGATGAGCAGAGGCTGTGTATGTTTTGGTTCAACAAAGCTGTGTCCATCATTCAATAAGCAATTAACTGCATTCATTCTTGCACCACACAGTATGTTCTATTTTCCCTTGTGCACATGATATACACAGTTGTTGGTCAGAGCACATCTCCGGAGCCGGTGAGTGGGAGGAGAGTGTATTAATCCTGCTTTAGAATGAATTGTGGCCAGCAGGTCAAACGAACGATGAAAATGAACGAGTCAGTCAGTAAAAAGAGTTGTTCAAAAAGAATGAATCGTTTGCGAATAGCACATCACTACACATCACTCCCAAAGACACAAACAAAAACTCTTATATAAATGTAGCAGCCTATACATCTAAACATTAGCGAATTGCATGCTGTATTGCATGGAAATTAGAAAATGTTTCAGTCTGATTAAATGTAGGCTACAACAGCAGCTGCATAGTCTAGCCTAGAAAGAGCCCTGTCCCCCTGGCCAGGGCAAACAAAGCAGTAACGTTGTGTATTTCTAGCCCATTTGTTTGTGAGGAAATGTGAATTAAATCAAATTTGGTTTACATTCAAACTTGGGCTGACTTTTTCAATCCAAGATGATTAACTGGAAATAATCAATAAACACAATAGCTGACATAGACTTTGAGTACATTGCTAATTAGGTCTACAGTTGCATAGGGCAGGAGTACACCATGCAAACCAGCATAAAAAAAACTTTTTTTTCATCCTCCCCAAGGCCAGGAGTTCATGTTAGAAAAACTCTGTTAAGTTCCAGAGTTTTACCTGGTTAGGTTACTTGATCACTCTGGGACCTATGGTGCCACCTCTGACTGAAGGTGTACTGTTTGACCAAATCATGGTTTTAGCTTCTCAAAAAATAATAATTTTTGAGCGAGGAAAAAGCTATAATTTGCCACTCGCAATGATGCGTGACCAATAAAAAATCTAACTAGCACAGCCAAGTCAAAGGGTCGCAAAATGCGACTAAATGGTCCCAGTCTGGAGCCCTACTCACACACACACACACACACACACACACACACACACACACACACACACACACACACACACACACACACACACACACACACACACACACACACACACACACACACACACACACACACACACACACACACACACACACACACACACACACAGAGTAAGGTCACTGTAATAAAAGTGTAACTGACCTGGCATACAAAAAGGCCTGATTCCTTCAGTGATCCCACGTCTCACAGGTTCCTGTTGCGGTAGGCCTGACCGGTTGAGTTATGAGAGTATTTAGAGAGGTGCTCGCCCACTTAACAGTAAATGCCAGGGGCAAGGTCAGCCATTTGCCAGTGATCTAATTGTCCTGCATGTTTAAACCATCACATGAGAGTCGAACGCCTCTGACAAACAAGTCACTATCAATCAAATTATCCACCTAACAACGTTACCTTGGAGCAATATCACTACACTCCCTCACCAGTGAACCGATGCATGTGCTGTCACGGCCAGGCAAAAATCCAACAATCACAACTAGGGGAAAAACAGCAACGTATGGGATAAGGCAACACAAAATAAGGCAAATATGGTTTGCAAAGCTATCCCATCCATTAATGTTCTCTCTCTCTGATTCAGCGCTAGGTCAACATTTTTTCATATGTTGTTCTCAAATTTGGTTTATTTTCTGAAACAAACTAAGAACTTAATTTATTGGCAAACAAAAGTCAGTGGAGCGAGGCAGAGCATTACAATTGTTTTCTGCTGCACAGAGGTCTTATTTAATATGTGTTTCTATTCAAGGATGGGAAAGTCATTAACTAGCATGATTTCACTGCAGCCATAGAGCCCCCACCTGACGTGGGAGACACCAAGCAGTGGCCATGTAAGGTGCTGACACTTTTTAATGAAGAAACCTAAATGCAGGGCCCAGCCTTGTAATCTAATCTTGGTGAGCTTTGCATCTGGGCCGAGGCTGTTATTGACTGTATTGTGGGGCCATAAATCATGGGAGCAGCACAGTGTGAACGGCCCACTGGCTCGGCTGATGTGAGCACTTGCAATCTGCTTTCAGGTCACCTGCGCAGTGGAGTACACTGACTCAGACGCAACAGTAACCACAGCATACCAGATAGACAGGAGCCCAGGCAGTGTCTGCAATCTTGCACTCTCATTCCGAGCCAGACACAAGCACACACACACATGGACGCACATGAAGTACACCCACACACAACAACATTATTACTGTTCATGCACAAACACACGTACACTTGGGAGAGAATTAGCACACAAGAAGGTATACACACACACACTTCATGCGCAAACACACATTCCCTCTCTCTCCACACTCCCTGCACACTCATTTAACCACTCTGTCTATCACGGTCCTACTGAGTGGAGTTCACTTGGAGGTGGACTGAAGGTGCCGTTTACTGGCAGGCATTGACAATTCACCACATGTGCTGGCATTACAATAAAATGGAGCACTCAACCAAACTCATTGATTCGACATCAGCTTTGCACCCCGCTCCACTAGGAAACAAGCAGTGTCGACATTTTATGCATCTAACTACTGTCTGTTCATTTAGCACTGTAGAAGAGTGTGCTAGTCTACTGCATTTTTAGGTTTTAGACCATATCCTGACAAGACATTGAGGTTAAAGTATCATTGGTCATAGTCATACATGAATTTGTCTGAGGTCCATGATGACGATGACCGAGTTCCTGTCGCGTAGCATCACTGTCTCAGCCACTGCTCTAATATGCCCTGATGACAGACTGACCACATAAGACGACAATGCATCAACTCTCCACAGATAAACTCTTCATCCTAACAAACCAGAAAAAAAACAGGCCTATATACATGTCATGCTCCAAAATACATAAATAAATGCTCAAAGTTCAATATAGCTTAATCATTGTAGTCCCACAATAATGATAAATACTGCTACTGATCATGCAGTCTCTTCATATTGCCTTGGGAACTGTTCATCATGGAGATCTATAAACCTTGATCCCCCTTTGACAGGCTCCAGAAAAAGGACAAATTTGAGAGAAAATTTAAGAGACTTCTATTATTTGCAGAATTCCGTCTATTATTATAACATCTGAACTGGACTCTCAAGTGTCTTGGGAAGAGATATGAATGGGAGAACGCGTCTTTTAAATCTCTCTCTATATTCCTCAACGAGTGCTAGGCTAGCTTTGTGTCACAGCCGGCAATACTCGACTCACATTCTTAAAAAAAAAATCTGACATCATTTTTGAGAGAGAGTTGGGGAAAGGACCTAATATTTGTGTCATCTGCAGTCTGATTTAAAAAATGATGTTTTGGTTGTTTTAGCTTAGACTGTTTGGAAACTATTGACTCGTCAGTATTCTCAGGCAGTCTCTCACTTGAATAAACGGTTAAAGTACAGGACAACCTATTAGACTTAAAACTTTGTCTACTCAGTAGCTCATAGAAATAGAATCCAGTTAAATAAGGACATAAAATAATAATGTATGCCATTGAGCAGATGCTTTTATCCAAAACAAATTGCTCATGCATGGTCCCGGGAATCAAACCCACTATCCTGCCTTTGCAAGCACCAAAGCACCATGCTCTACCAACTGAGCTACAGAGGAGCACCCATGCTTTAGACAAGGACATAATGCAAGCTTGTCTTCCTGTGTTTGTCAATGGCACACTACACAGTGAGCTAATTCAAGAGATTCAGTTGAGTCACTTGTGATGTCATTCTGTGAAAGGATAAAGAAAGTTCAGGACGGAAGTTGAGATGAGATCTGAGGACAAATGCCAAGCTGAACCTGAGCAGGGGCATTACAGGTAATGAGTCACCCAATCTCAGATAGCTGTTGGTACTACCAATCGTCCAGCCTCCTGGCTATCAGCTAAGAGGGTCCAGGAGGTAAAACTAAACGAATTCTCTCCCTGGGAGAGAACATGTGTGGTCCACAGCTACAGTAGCCATGTCCATATATGTGTAACCACTGTCTGATGGCTCTCACACCACACACACGCGCACGCACGCACACACACACACACACACACACACACACACACACACACACACACACACACACACACACACACACACACACACGCACAGCTAACTTTGTGGACACTAACCCTAACCTGTACTCTTACCCTTACATTAACCCAAAAACCTAACCTTAAACCTAACTCTAGCTCCTAACCATAACCCTAAAACTAACCCTAGCTCCTAACCCTGACCCTTAACGCAATTCTAACCCTAACACCAATTCTAACCTTAACTTTAAACCACCTAGAAATCACATTTGACCTCGGTGGGACTAACGAAATGTCCCTACTTGGTCAAATTTTTGTTTGTTTACTATTCTTGTGGGGACATCTGGTCCACGTCCACGTCCACGTCCACACACACACACACACACACACACACACACACACACACACACACACACACACACACACACACACACACACACACACACACACACACACACACACACACACACACACACACACACACACACCATCTGAGAATATGGTCAAAATGTATTTATTAAACATTAATAAGCTTTTGCTAACCTCTAAGCAAGCGAACCTCATTGTTCAGTAAAATAGCATTGTTCTTACATATATCTTGATGAATAGGAAGAGAGAAGCAACCATTTCGAAACAGGGGCTTGTTAATTATTGAACAGAATCCCTAAGAGAAGAAAAGAACATGGTCAACTTCACTGAGATTGTTATTTAAGACTAGGTTGATATCCATGAAGCCTTACTTCAGAAAATCTTTTTGCTTTGAGTTCAAACCCAAGGGACTCTTTATTAGCCAAGTCCCCAATGGAAAGAAAGACAGAAAGAGAAAAAAGGTCCCCCAAAAATCTATGCTTAGAATAACTTGCTTCTTTGATGAGAAATATGCCTGTCCCCCATGTCTGTTTGCCAGCTCTTCTTTTCGCACAATTAAATAGCAGAGAATGGAAATGTCATTACCATTTCTTATAAAAAAATAATAATAACGGTATGTGCAGTTTAAACACAGCCTTACCATTGATATGCAGAATCAGCTAGGAGTTTTGTGAGAGTGTGTTGGAGAATCCAATCTGTCTCTCTACAGGCCATTGTACACCAGTAATGGCACAGACCATCACAAAATCCTAGCATTATAATTATGCAATGGGTGCAAAAAAATGAGACAGAGAAAAATATATAATTATAGCAGACAAAGAGCTCTCTTATTGCTTTCAAGTCAGAGATGAGACGATGTACCAAATGAAGTCGTTTGTAGTGGCGTAACCTGTGGCTAGCATTTTATTTTTCTATGGCACCCTTCTTTTATTAGTTCTAACTCTTAAACTCTCAACATTTCAGTAATAACTTTTTTTCAAAGCTTCCAGAATTACATTTCAAAGTGTCTGGGAGAAGAGAGGAGAAAGTAATTGATTTCACACTGATCAAGCGATGTATCTCCAAAAAGTGGTTAACAATAAACTTTTTTAGAACATGGAAACCTGATTGATACCGGAGGAAAGGTGACCCGTCGGAGGTCAGAAATGACACATTTGATCATGTCAGACAAGCATATGGGGAGAATAACTTAGTTTCTTTGGAGAGTAATAGCCTACTCGAATCATGTACAGTATCTACAGATGTGGGATCTTAATTTCATCACCCTGTTGCAGGATAACTTTCCTGCAATGCAAGACATTCAAAACTTGCAGAGTATTTGAGATTTTAAAAGGCTTTTGAAGTTTGTGATTTCCACTTTGAAATTTCAGACTTGATTTTCAACCCATACAAAAATGTCCATGAATTATAATCCACATTATAATTCACACATCCTGTTGCTGCAGGATTCTATTTCCTGTTGCTGTAGCAAACTGGCTCAAATTAAGAGCCTGGTACGTGTGCTATCTAAGCACAGATGGGCAAGAGACCACCAGATGGGCAAGAGACCACCAGTATACAGTAGGCCTATATACAATACAGTACAATCACTTACATGCAGTTCTGAACTCTGAGGGTTTTATCTGTATGTGGTACGTGTGCTATCTAAGCACAGATGGGCAAGAGACCACCAGTATACAGTAGGCCTATATACAATACAGTACAATCACTTACATGCAGTTCTGAACTCTGAGGGTTTTAAACTCTTCATTCTAACACTATGACATAGCCTAGGGCTAGGCACTAAAGCCTCTCTGTGGCACCTCTTACTTTCAGCCAATTAAGACAAGCTTTGATGCAGACATAAAGGTCTCCTATTGCATATTGCACCATTACCATTTCACTGTTGCAGCTCAAACTGAACTTTGATATTCACACTGAGCCTTTTAAGAAGTTAATTCAATTAAAATGACTGGGTCGTCCTGAACTCACCTTACATGTTCACTTTTATTATATAAATTACACTGAACAAAGAAAGGTGATGGAGATGAACACCTCAGAGTGAAACACTAAAACTATCCAATATTCAGTAAGACTGCCCACTTATCACCTTACCTAAATTAGCCTAACCTAACTCTACCTTGCTGTGTACCTTGCTTGCTTGATAAAGTTTCTACATATGGTAAAACAATCAAACAATGTTAATATAAAATTACTCTTGAACCAATGCTTGCGACTTTGGACATTTACTAGGCCCTGGATCCGCTTGTGAATGTTAAATCAAAGCAACATTCCAAGTGTTCTGTTTTCAGAACATAAATTATGACCAAGGATCTCCTTCTTAATCAACCTAAGCACACACTACTAATAAAACATGATAGCAATACAGTTTTGCAAAGTCAAGGTAAAATATTTTGTCCGTAAAGCTAGCCTAGAGAGCACTTTGCATGTCATATAAAATGTCAAACGGTGGTAAAATAAATATAACTTAGCCTATAAAGTAATTAATTCAATCACAAGGGAACACAGTGTACACTATAAGACCACTGGTTTGATGCTCCAATCATTTCTCAGCCTAAATATATGGCACAGTAATAATATATTTAGGTAAAAACAGCATCTCCCTCTACCTGTCTGAAGGACTAACAACAGCACACAAACGCCTAACCTGTGCCCAAGCCAATACATCTACACATTTAACATACCTATACACTGCATACACACAGTCACATAAAACATTCACATACACAGTCAGCCACATATTGCCTGTTAGAAGTGTTGGGGAGAGGAGGCAGTTGGATTGTCCCCTAGCTCTGTGCCTGTCACACGATAGCTTTCCTCAGGACCAATTCAGTTTGATGGGTCTTTGAAAGCTTCTTGCCGGCCCTTGAGTTCCCTAAAAAGGAAGTGACCTAAGCCAAGCAGCAGTAATTACCTCCACAGTTCACCAGAGAGTTCTAATTTCTGTAGCCTCCTGACTATTCCTGGAGTCGCCATTATGTGTGATTGATGGTTTATAAAAGCTTTTTTACAGTTCTGACATTTGTGTGAAACAAGCAGGTCTGAACTTTCCATCTGGTGTACCTGCCTCCTCGGCACCCCTCGCCCCCCTCCCCAAAGTCCTCCACTGTCCTTGAGCTGCGGCTTGTTGCTTTGATCATGGCTCTTTAGGGAAAGGGCAGGAACACAGAAAGATGAATGCATTTCCCAAGGCACATCACAGGCGACTCCTCTGCGCTTTAATCACTATCAACACCGCATTGTAAATGCAGAGAGTGTGCCAAGCTGCATACAAGCACAACTGTCACCAATGTCATATCCACCACTGTGCTCCCCGCAGGGGTAGAATACTTAGTCCTTCCTCTCCTTTCTCTGGTTGAGCACAGAGCAGTGCTACTGTAGCTCTGATGAAAGAGGGAGGAAGATGCTAAATATGTATCTCTTTATCAGAACGCTTGTTGTGGATGTTTTCCCTTTAAGAAAATAGAACAGAGGTCAGGGCTTCTCACCTTGAACACAAATTAATTGATTGCTGTGTTTACACCAAGAGATAGGGTGACAATCTCAGCTTGTGTTTAGTATCACACTGATAAAGACAGTACACTATTGATGTGTCCAGTAAACTGTGCAGAACACACTATGTGAAGATAAACATCGGTTTCCAATGTACTGCTGCTTCATGGCGGTAGAGATGGACTCAACTACACGCTTGCATGCATAATTTTCACAACCTTTGTAAAACATATCCCATTTACAACCAGTTATTTTTCCAGTAAATATATGACTGAATTAACAGGTTGACTGCAGACTAAGGGTCAATACAAAAATCATTCGCCAGGCTTAGGCAGAGGTAGGCACTCGCATTCATACACCATGCAGCATATACAAAAGTATGTGGACACCCCTTCAAGCGAGTGGATTTGACTATTTCAGACACACCCGTTGCTGACAGGTGTATAAAATAGAGCACACAGCCATGCGATCTCCATAGACAAACATTGGCAATAGAATGGCCTTACTGAAGAGCTCAGTGACTTTCAACTTGGCACAGTCATAGGATCAAATTTCTGCCCTGCTAGAGCTGCCCCGGTCACCTGTAAGTGCTGTTATTGTGAAGTGGAAATGTCTAGGAGCAACAATGGCTCAGCCGCAAAGTAGTAGGCCACATAAGCTCACAGAATGGGAGCTGAAGCGTGTAGCAGGTAAACATTGTCTGTCCTTGGTTGCAACACTCACTACTGAGTTCCAAACTGCCTCTGGAAGCAACGTCAGCACAAGAGCTGTTCATCGGGAGCTTCATGAAATGGGTTTCCATGGCCGAGCAGCCACACACAAGCCTAACATCACCATGCACAATGCCAAGTGTCAGCTGGAGTGGTGTAAAGCTCGCCACCATTGGATTCTGGAGCAGTGGAAAAATGTTCTATGAAATGATAAATCACACTTCATCATCTGGCTGTCCAACAGACAAATCTGGGTTTGGAAGATGCCAGGAGAACACTACCTGCCCGAATACATATTAACTACTGTAAAGTTGGTGGAGAAGGAATAGTGGTCTGGGGCTGTTTTCATGGTCTGGGCTAGATCCCTTAGTTCCAGTGAAGGGAAATATTAATGCTACAGCATTCAATAACATTCTAGACGATTATGTGGTTCCAACTTTGTGGCACCAGCTTGGGGAAGGCCCTTTCCTTTTTCAGCACGACATTTCCCCCGTGCACATACAGAAATGGTCTGTCGAGATCGGCATGGAAGAACTTGACTGGCCTGCACAGAGCCCTAACCTCAACCCCATTGAACACCTTTGGGATTAATTGGAACGCCAACTGCGAGCCAGGCCTAATCACCTCAGATCAGTGCCCGACCACACTAATGCTCTTGTGGCTGAATGGAAGCAAGTCCCCGCAGCAATGTTCCAACATCTAGTGCAAAGTCTTCCCAGAAGAGTGGAGGATGTTATAGCAGCAAAGGGGTGACCAACTCTGATTTTGGAATGAGATGTTCGACGGCCAGGTGTCCACTTTTGGTCATGTAGTGTATATAATTGACAGCACAAAGACCATACCCTGTCTTGATTTCCCTTTTGAGACCCCAACACTGAACATACTGTAACAATATAAATGAAAATGGCCAATTCCCTGGTTAGTTAATCTAATACAGCCTGCACATGTTTTATTTGAAATAACGAGACGAGGAGCATTTTCTCCAGTATGTGGCACCCATGTGCCTTGACCAGTCACCACACAGGAAATCACAGCCATTAAAACAGTCATGGGGGAACCATATCTGTCTCAACTACACTACATATGGTTAAGACGTTTACAGTAGATCAATTATCACAATTCTCTACTGACTTTAATTTCACCACCTTTCATAGACAAAGCGCACGTTTTTACGAACATCAACCAACACGTAATTAATGTAGCTCTGACTGCATATCAATTGCTATCACTGTAAATTCCACCACATGAAAGACATTTAAATAAAACAACAACCCTTCCTGTAATGATGACCAATCCAAAACCCACCTCTTGTAATTCCATTTCACCATCATCATTAGCCAGGTGCAGAGAGAGCAGTGTTTGGTCTCTAAACCACCAAGATACAAAGCTGCAAGGCTTTTTAGCTTTCTGTGCACCTCCCAAGTTTCCTTGGAAACCTGGGAGTCGAGCAGAACACAGATGTCACTGCTATGCATCCTCCACATTGGTTGTAAATTCAGGATTAGAGCTTTCAATATGATTAGAAAGAAAAGCATAAATTGGCATAGACACCACCCTGTCATTGTCATCAACAGCATTTTATTCCATTGTTCTATCAATCATTTTAAGGGTTGGAATCTGGATTCATGCATGTGTTTTCAACCCATTGTAATCTAGTTACTTCCGGTATACCTACTAAAAAACCCAAGGCAACCCCTTAAAGTGTAAATGCTTGCACGTGACAATCACCTGGCTAGCTATGTGTTTGCTTTGAATCCTGGAGACCCAGGATTTGACATGGTACCTATCATTGAGATGACAGGGGGAGAGAGATAGAGAGAGAACGGAGGGAGGGAGCGAGATATAGACGACAACATTGGTGAAGACCTGTCTCTTCTTTCCACCACTGAAAACTCGCTGGTGATAAAGTGAATTAAATGTAGATTAGCCCTCACGCTTGACCCGGCCGCTTTGAAAAGGCACAAAAACAGATTACGGCTGCTTGATAAGGAATGGGGCTGCAGAGACAGATCACATATGAGGGATGGGGAGCCTGAGAGGCAGAGGGCTGAGCTGTACTCTTTCCACAGGTTGACTCCTGTGGGGACCTGTTGCCAGGGTAGCAGAGGTGCCAGGCAGAGATGGCAGACTTGTTTGCTTTCCGCTCAGCTCGGTCAGACTCTATGCCATGTTCCTGGCTGTGCCCGAACTGGGTTTGGGGCACACACACACACAGAGACATACCCCAACAGCAAGAGAGAGAAAGACAGACATGGAAGTGCTAATACTGCAGTCTGTGAACACAGCCAAGTGACTGTCAACTGTGTGCACTGTTGCACAAAAATCACATTTCCCTATGATTTTGGCCATATTTGCATTTCGGAGTTCCCACGATTCCTATTGTGCACTGAAATGAAAGACAACCACACACAAAGTGAGGGCATCTAGGCTACAGGATCTTAATTTTAGCCAGTTTGCTACAGCAGGAAAATAATCATACAGCAACAGGAAATGTGAATTATTATGTGGATTATAATTCATGAACATTTTAGTAGGGGTTGATACATTTTTCATAAGGGAAAATTATGTCTGACATTTCTAAGTGGAAACTTCAAATGTCAGATGCCTTTTTAAACCTCAAATACACTACAAGTGTAAAATGTATTGCACTGCAGGAAAGTTCTTCTGCAACTGAGTGATGCAAATAAGATCCTACAACTGCACAAGGAAAGCTCATAAAAGATCACCTAAGACAATTTGTTAATGGTAAACAATAAGTATTCATAATAACCATGTAATGGTTCCTAAACATGCATTGGATCTTTCTTGTCTGATCATAAGGGGTTTTGGCAGGGCTCCTAAATAGCGATGATGTCTTGGTCCTCTGGGGCAGGGAGATACTTCAGTCAATGTCAGAGCGGTTTGTTCTGGTGGAAAATTAAAAACCAGACCACATAGCCTGGCTAATTGTTTCTCAGGGAATTACTTTCTTTAGATTATGAACACTTGAACATAGGTTTAGAGTTCAAGAAATCACATGTAAAAATTGTTTGAGATGAAGCTGTCGTGTCACTTTTTATTAACGTAATTTACAAGATTAGAATTGAGGAAAAAACAAGAAATCAATTTGAACTTGCAGAAGTTCATTGAATTATAATTTAATCAGACTGACAAATCAAAGGAAACAGACAAATGTGCTTGGAAACATTAAAAATAAAATGCAATAGAGATGATGGAGGAATGGATTTTGAACAATGTTTTGGACAATATAATGTAAACCTCATACATACTGTAACATCCTGACCATGGTGTGAGTCACTACTGAAGCTATCACTTGTATTTGACTGGAATTTACTCACCAGAAACTCCTAAACAACTAAAAACGATTTGAAAATAACATCAGAGTCGATAAAAAGTCAATTTGGCCAAAAGAGAGGCAAACTGGGGAAAAAAAGAACAAGGCACAATGCCAAAACCTGTTTGTATGTGAAGTCTGTGACAGCTATAAAGGCACAACAAATAGCATTGTCACCTTCTCATGCGGCGTAAACCCTTGAATGCCAAAGTAAGGCGTGTACAGGTGTTTGGGGAAGATAAGACCCCCTGTCCCATATTTTTAAAAGGGTTCCAGCTTTAAAAAAAGGTACATATTGCTCGGTGCTAGGATGCCAATCATTTCCATTTCACATAGACCTATAGACTTAAGGCTTGTCTCGTCTGGGAGAGGTCTGGGAGAGGTGCTTGTCACTTGAGTCAGTGCTCAGTAAAAGATTGAGAGATGGACTGAGATGCTCCTGACAGACAGAAGAAACCTACGGATTATATCTAAAGGTTCTAAACCTCACCGGAGAGTACAACATTAGCCTATAAATGCATGGATGACAACCAACCCATGAACGTATGAGTAAAACTCTCTTTTGGTTTCTTTGGGGTACTCTCTTATGGCAATGCTAAAGAGGAAATTTGTTGTAGTCTCCTTATTTGTGGCTATGATGTCTATACAGCGGGTTAAATGCTATAGTGACAGTAGTGCTGGTTACAACCATTCTTCAAAGGAACACTTGTATCACAAATTATTCATAATGTTATAGTGCATCCAGCAGACACATCACTAAAAAGTTCCAAAAGCATACATTACTGAAGCTTCCATGGAGAATGCTTAAAACCAGTAACATATTGCACATGCAATGTGATGCAGATAATGCAGCTGGCCCAGGAGCAGAATAATGCTCCATAGCTTGTGACAAAGCAATAGCGACCTGCTATAATGGAGGCCATCGGCATGCCAAAGAGATTCATTTCATAACGCACCCCTGCCAGCACATGATGATACGCTTGTGAAACAAACTGCATCAGAGTCAAAATGATCATGACTGTGATTTTGTTTTTAAAGCCACTGAAATCCGAGCATGAACATTTGTATCACAGGCTTAAAAGGTACAGTGGTGTAGCTGCAACATTCCGACCAGAAGATCGAATATCAATGTGGCCGGTATAGATGGTCACAGAATAAGGATTCTGTGCTGTTTAGCAATGTAATGATATTGAGCTGAGCTTGTTAATTAATAGTGCTTAGCGATGAACAGAAATTGTCGGCCCCTCTCCTTGTTCGGGCGGCGCAGTTGACGTCACCGGCCTTCTAGCCATCGTCGATCCACTTTTCATTTTCCATTTGTTTTGTCTTTGTCTTACACACCTGGTTTTAATCCCCCAATTACTTGTTCATTATTTAACCCTCTGTTCCCCCATGTTTGTTTTGTGAGTGATTGTTTTTATGTAATACGGTCCGTTTATGTGGGCTCGCTTATTTTGTATTTGTATTTGTCTATTTTGAGTAAAATATGTTTATTTACTCATATCTGCTGTCCTGCGCCTGACTCTACACCAGCAACACACAGACTATATTACAGAATCACTCACCCAAAGAATGGAGTCAGCAGGAGCAGACGCCCTCCCCTTTCTCCAGCAGGTCGCGTCCAGCAGCACGCGACCATATTGCAACATCTGGGCACCGCCATGGATCACGTGTTGCAGAAGATGGATCGTTGGGAGAGAGCAGGAGGTCGTCCAGCGCCTCTACCAGCCCCACTACAGCAGGCCCCACTGTCCACCCATCCTTCACCCGGTTCCAGCGGGATTCGGCTCGTGCTCCCGAGGGAGTATGATGGGACAGCTGCAGGATGCCAGGGGATCCTACTCCAGCTTGAGCTCTACCTGACCACCG
Organism: Oncorhynchus mykiss; assembly: GCF_057628025.1. Classification (NCBI taxonomy): domain Eukaryota; kingdom Metazoa; phylum Chordata; class Actinopteri; order Salmoniformes; family Salmonidae; genus Oncorhynchus; species Oncorhynchus mykiss. The sequence goes on along the minus strand of NC_143026.1, from coordinate 72,009,324 downwards.
TCCACCCGGCTCCTTCGGGACGTGAGAGCATGTCCACCCTCGTCTGCTGCCTCTCAGGCAAAGACCGGGAGTGGGCCAACACCGTATGGAGTGAGGGAGACGCGGCATTGAACCATTATGCAGAGTTTAGGTTTAGGTGAACGACTGTTCCACCTAAGGCAGGGGACGAAGAGCGCGCAGGATTTTGCATTGGCCTTCCGGACCCTGGCCGCCAGCGCGGGATGGAACGACAGGGCCCTGATCGATCACTACCGGTGCAGTCTGTGCAAGGATGTCCGTCGGGAGTTGGCCTGTCGAGACACCACCCTTACATTGGACCAGCTGGTGGACCTGTCCATCCAGCTGGACAACCTGCTGACTACCCGCGGACGTCCGGATCGGGCCTGTCAGTTCCATCCCCCAGCACCTCCGCTCCGACGCCCATGGAGCTGGGAGGTGCTGCACTTAGGGCGATCTGTGGCCACAGAGGGCACACTGCTTGTCGGTGCTGGGGGGGTTCCTCAGGGAGTCGAGGCAGCAGGCAGGGCACTATCGTGTCACCGCAGGTGAGTCGGCACCAGGCTCACCCAGAGCCCCCTGATGTTCACATGTATGTGTTTATTTCATTTCCTGAGTTTTCCCCGCATTCCAATCAGAAGGTGCTCATAGATTCAGGCGCAGCTGGGAATTTTATTGACCGTTCATTTTCCCATAGTTTAGGGTTCCCCCTTGTTCCTGTGGACATGCCCTTCCCTGTGCATGCCCTAGATAGTCAACCATTAGGATCAGGGCTGATTAGGGAGGCCACCGCTCCACTAACCATGGTCACTAGCCATGGTTACGCAGGAGGGTCACAAGGCCAACCAATCAGTCTCTTCCTTATTAATTCTCCTGCATTTCCCGTGGTGCTGGGCCTACCCTGGTTGGCCTGTTATGACCCCACTATTTCGTGGCAACAGAGAGATCTCAAGGGGTGGTCACGAGAGTACTCAGGGAGGTGTGTGGGGGTTTCCATCGGTGCGACTACGGTGGAAAGTCCAGACCAGGTCTCCACTGTGTGCATCCCCTCAGAATATGCCGTTTTGGCTTTTGCCTTCTGTAAGTAGAGGGCGACTAAATGACCACCTCATCGACGGGGGGATTTTGCAATAAATATCCTGGTAGACGCAGCACTTCCCAGGAGTCACGTGTATCCTCTGTCACAGGAGGAGACGGTGGCTATGGAAACATATGTCTCCAAATCCCTGGGGCAGGGATACATTCGGCCCTCCACTTCACCTGTCTCCTCAAGTTTATTTTTTGAGAAGAAGAAGGATGGGGGTCTGCGCCCGTGTATTGACTATCGAGGTATCAATCAGATCACTGTGAGGTACAGCTACTCACTGCCTCTCATCGCCAGTGCGATCGAGTCAATGCACGGGGCGAGCTTCTTCACAAAATTGGATCTCAGGAGCACTTACAACCTGGTGCGTATCCGGGAGGGGGACGAGTGGAAGACGGCATTTAGTACAACCTCAGGGCACAATGAGTACCTCGTCATGCCATACAGGTTGATGAATGCTCCATCAGTCTTCCAGGCCTTTGTTGACGAGATTTTCTGGGAGCTGCACGGGCAGGATGTAGTGGTGTATATCGACGACATTCTGATATACTCCGCTACACGCGCCGAGCATGTGTCCCTGATGCGCAGGGTGCTTGGTCGACTGTTGGAGCATGACCTGTACGTCAAGGATGAGAAATGTCTGTTCTTTCAACAGTCCGTCTCCTTCCTAGGGTACCGCATTTCCACTTCAGGGGTGGAGATGGAGAGTGACCGCATTTCAGCCGTGCATACTTGGCCAACTCCCACCATGGTAAAGGAAGTACATCGGTTCCTAGGGTTTGCCAACTACTACCGGAGGTTTATCCAGGGTTTTGGTCAGGTAGCAGCTCCCATTACCTCACTGCTGAAGAGGGGACCTGTGCAGCTGCAGTGGTCGGCTGAGGCGGACGGGGCTTTTGGTCCCCTGAAGGCTCTGTTAACCTTGGCTCCCTTGCTGGCTCATCCAGATCCCTCTTTGGCGTTCATAGTGGAGGTGGAAGCGTCTGAGGCTGGGATAGGAGCCGTGCTCTCTCAGCGCTCGGGCACACCACCAAAGCTCCGCCCCTGTGCTTTCTTTTCGAAGAAGCTCAGCCCGGCGGAGCGAAACTATGATGTGGGGGACCGGGAGCTGTTGGCTGTTGTCAAGGCTCTGAAGGCGTGGAGACATTAGCTTTAGGGGGCTAAACACCCTTTTCTCATCTGGACTGACCACCGCAATCTGGAGTACATCCGGGCAGCGAGGCAAGGTGGGCCATGTTCTTTACCTGTTTTGTTTTCACTCTGTCCTACAGACCAGGTTCCCAGAACGCTAAGGCAGATGCACTGTCCCGGATGTATGACACAGAGGAGCGGTCCATGGATCACACTCCCATACTTCCGGCCTCTTGCCTGGTGGCACCAGTGGTGTGTGAGCAGGACGCTGGTCGTTGTGGATCGGTTTTCTAAGTCCTGCCGTCTCCTCCCTTTGCCCGGTCTCCCTATGGCCCTACAGACTGCGGAGGCCCTGTTCACTCACGTCTTCCGGCACTATGGGGTGCCTGAGGATATAGTCTCTGATCGGGGTCCCCAGATCATGTCCAGGGTCTGGAGAGCATTCATGGAACATCTGGGGGTCTCGGTCAGCCTCACCTCAGGTTTTCACCCCGAGAGTAACGGGCAGGTGGAGAGAGTAAACCAGGATGTGGGTAGGTTTCTGCGATCATATTTCCAGGACCGGCCGGGGGAGTGAGCTGCGTTCATCCCCTGGGCAGAGATGGCCTAAAACTCACTCCGCCACTCCTCCACTAACCACTCTCCTTTCCAGTGCGTACTGGGGTATCAGCCGGTTCTGGCACCTTGGCCTCAGAGCCAGATCGAAGCTCCTGCGGTGGGCGAATGGTTTAAGCGCTCGGAGGAGACCTGGGACGCCGCCCATGTGCACCTGCAACGGGCCGTGAGGCGGCAGAAGGCGAGCGTTGACCGCCACCGCAATGAGGCCCCGGTGTTCGCACCGGGGGACTGGGTCTGGCTCTCGACCCGAAACCTGCCCCTCCGCCTGCCCTGCGGAAGCTGGGTTCGCGGTTTGTGGGGCCATTCAAAGTCCTGAGGAGACTGAACGAGGTATACTGCAGGATACAGCTTCCCCCAGATTACCATATTAATACCTCGTTCCATGTGTCTCTCCTCAGGCCGGTGGTGGCTGGTCCACTCCAGGAGTCTGAGGTGCGGGAGGTTCCTCTGACCCCTCTGGGTATCGAGGGGGCCCTGACATATGCTGTTCGAGCCATCCTGGACTCGAGGCGTCGGGCGAGGGGCCTTCAGTACCTCGTGGAGTGGGACTGGTACAGACCGGAGGAGAGATGCTGGGTGCCAGTGGAGTTCCACCGTCTCCATCCGGATTGCCCTGCGCCTCGTCCTCCGGGTCATGCCCGAGGTTGGTGTCGGCGCGCTGCTGGAGCTGCGCGTCAAGGGGGGTACTGTCACGACTTCCGCCGAAGTCGTTCCCTCTCTTTATTCAGGCGGCGTTCGGCGGTCGACATCACCGGCCTTCTAGCCATCGCCGATCCACTTTTCATTTTCCATTTGTTTTGTCTTACACACCTGGTTTCAATCCCCCAATTACTTGTTCATTATTTAACCCTCTGTTCCCCCATGTTTGTTTGTGAGTGATTGTTTTTATGTAATACGTTCAGTTTATGTGCGCTCGCTTATTTTGTATTTGTATTTGTCTATTTTGAGTAAAATAAATGTATTTACTCATATCTGCTGTCCTGCACCTGACTCCACTACACCAGCTACACACAGACTACATTACACTTGCATTCCATTTAATTTTTTTGTGAGTTCAACACGCCGTTTCTCTAGAGAGAAATCACATAATTAATGATAAATTGTCAAGAAATATGTGGGACGCTGGTCTGATTTTAAGTTATAGTTTTCATCAGACAAATATTCAACCTCGTTCAGCGCAGAAACTTGGTAATTAACCACAATGGCCATAATCCATTGCGCCTGTTTTTTCCGGTCACGGACAGAGGCAGATACATGCACACACAGACCACCTGAGACCACATGAGAGAGGAATGGCACAACACACAACACAATGATGACAGTGATAGAGACAGGTGAAGTAGCTCTACCCGATTGACAGTTGAAGTAGTTCGTAATAAGCAATCTTATTAAGTATGCCCAATCTACCTTGAAGAACTAGTAAAATTATTTAGTCAGCCAGCTAGCTAAGACTAGCCTAGCTAAATATGATATATTCGTTCACAGAGATAATGTTAGATGGTTATCTGGCTTGCTGCTACTGCCTGAGAAGAGATGAGATGATGACTTTAAGGGTTAGAAGTTTATAAAAATAGTACAAAAATGCAGTAATATACACAACTGAAATATTTTCTTAAAGTAATGTGAATACAATATGGTTAATAAGTGACAAGCAGTAATGGGAGTTCACTACCATCATACCACCCTGCATCCCACTACGGGCTTTCCTCTGAATCTTAGCAGGGTTTGTCCTGGTTGGTCCCTGGATGGGACACCAGATGCTGCTGGAAGTGGTGTTGGAGGGCCAGTAGGAGGCACTCTTTCCTCTGGTCTAAAAAAAGAACCCAATGCCACAGGGAAGTGATTGGGGACATTGCCCTGTGTAGGGTACCTTTCGGATGGGACGTTAAACGGGTGTTCTGACTGTCTGTGGTCACTAAAGAGCCCATGGCACTTATTGTAAGAGTAGGGATGTTAACCCCGGTGTCCTGGCTAAATTCCCAATCTGGCTCTCATACCATCATGGCCACCTAATCATCCCCAGCTTCCAAATGGCTTATTCATCCCCTTGCTCTCCCCTGTAACTATTCCCCAGGTCGTGGTTGTAAATGAGAATGTGCTGTCAGTCAACTTACCTGGTAAAATAAGGGTAAAATAAATAAAAAACATAACGGAGCTCTAATTAATTGTTTTATTCTGTGTTGTTACAGCATTCAACCCAGTGTCAGGGAAAAGGCATGTGTTGGCTGGTGGAAACTATAATGCATTTAATGTGGAAAAAAATGTTTAAACCATAATTAATTTTTAAAGCAAAATGTCCCCATGTTCTTCAAGTGTGATGGGGGAAAATGTGTTACAGTAGGACATTGGGCAGACGCTGAGAGGAAATTGAGTGAAATTACCCAGGTTCCCATTAAATAGGCTGATTTAAAAGTAAATGAAAAATATTTCTCAAATAGTCTCCTTCATCTACAGATGCCGTTTTTTCCCCCTCGAGGCCCCCACACTGGCCCATTTTTTTCCTTGAGGCCCTCACTATTAGCCAGATAATGATAATTTTGCACAAAAAAACCCAAGTTAGACAGGCCCACTATGCTAAAAATGTACCAGCCCATCTGGCATTTGCCCGAAATGCCAGACGGTCAGTCCACCCCTGACTGTACGGCTTTCGCCTCTGCATTTAAATCACTGCTCTGTTTCCTGTTAGCACACCCTGACTCTAAAGTATTCATCTACACTCTACACATGGTATTTTTCTATTCAGTCTTCATGAGACGTCTCAGGGTTTGGGTGTGAAGGTATTGTTCAGTCAAGCAGAATCTTTCCTCCTTCAAATGAAGAAGAACATCCATCAGCACTAAATGATTCATATCAGCTCTTAGTATCAGTTGGCCAGTGGAGGAGCACACACAGCACACTCAGAAATGCACACAAACATACTTTAACTTTCTCTCTCTGAATAGCAGGTGAAGTGTCAATAACGCATTGCTTTTTTGTTGTTTCATCCCTTGTTGATACAGAACTACTCACAGAGAGCAAAGGCACTAACCTACCCAAACATTGGCCATTTTTTATTACTATGGCTCATTCTGGAAAAAAATCTGTTAAATGTTTGAAAGGAAATACATGAATAAATGTTATCTCTTGACCTATTTGCCAACAGATGATAATTAATAACTATAATCACCTGTAGCCATGTTAGATCTCTTAATAATACGAGTTTGGAATGTCACAGCCAGTATCCGCGGTTCATAACACTAGGACCGGATTCCGAATTCATATGTAATTATGGAGGTGGTGGTAACAGCAGACAGGGGAGGTAATTAAATAGAGAGAGACAGAAAACCTCTTCAGAACCAGGCTCTGACTGGAGCTCTGCTCTGCACAGGGGGTGATCAGTGACAAAGCACGCATAAAGATCCAACACATACTGTACACATACTGTACACATACTGTACACTCCATGTCAGACATGTTCCAACTCGTGTTCATTTCTTCCCCATTAAATTCACTAGGCAAGGGATGGTCGCTTCTTTAGACAATGAGGGCCCTGCAGATCACGACAAAATCTCTAACTTGATCTAAATAGGCCTAAAAGAGATATGGGTGGCCTGCCCGAAATTTGGGAGTTAAAGTGCAAGATGCTTGAGACTCATGGGCCCATGCCTAAGCCTTAGTGGTGCTTCCAGTCCCATTAGATCACCCAGTACTTAAGAGACCTGAGAAGGAGCAGCAGAGCCACCTGGGCCCTACTGAACCATGTGTATGGCTGGGTTAAAACCAGTGGATTGTGTCCTGCTCTGTATGCAGGCATGGGCTGATAAACATCCATATTGGCATGTTTTTACCTCAAACGATAAAAGATAAGGCACATAACCCTTTGTCATTTTGCTGAAATGCATCATTGTTTTGTATGGGGCCTTACTAGGCTTTCTCCACAGAATGAGAGAGAATGGGGTTAATAAACACTGTAGCAGAAGAGGAGGCGATGGGGTCGGGGGTTTCTACATATTTAGAACTGTTGCTTTCAACTATTGTAATTTGATCATAGGAGGTAATCAATTAGTCAACATCTTGTAGTGTCTGCTTAATTAATGAGCCCGAGCATGGGACTTGTTTGCATCATTAAAATCTCAAAGTCGTTGTGCGCCAAGTGTTAAGGGAACGCTGTCATTAGGAAAATATCTGTGCTCAAGTGATAATCAATGCTGTTCACTGTCGGGCCTTTTAATCAATGTAGCTGACTAAATCAGATAGGCCCTGTTCTTGTTCTTTCTTTGGGAGCTGTATCTTGTTTCAGTGAAGCTCTCATTTGAGTCTCGTCAGCTAATAAAAGTTTCATAACATGAAAAAATTGTGTTTTGTCTCAACATATGTTTGCAGTTATTAATTATTTGTAATTAACCAACCAACCCTGTATCACATACACAGTAAGTGACAGAGGAGAACAGAGGTAACTGAACTTGATGTACTGACATGCCCTGAGTTACTGTCACGATTTTCGTCCTCCTCTTCTGAGGAGGAGTAGGAAGGATCGGACCAATACGCAGTGTGGTAAGTGTTCTTCATATTTTTTATTAAAACTGAACACCACACAAAATGAAAATGAAACAGTTCCGTGTGGAAAACACAGACACAGAAAATAATCACCCACAACCAAAATGGGGAAAACAGGCTACCTAAGTATGATTCTCAATCAGAGACAACGATCGACAGCTGCCTCTGATTGAGAACTATACCAGGCCACACACAGAAATACAACATAGAAAAAAATAACATAGACTACCCACCCCAACTCACACCCTGACCAAACTAACACAAAGACATAAAGGAACTAAGGTCAGAATGTGACAGTTACTACATGGGGACTTATAGGTAATTCATCATGGTTTGTTAATAGGGAGAACAAGTAAAGTAATATCTACATTACCATGTCAAATTCAGTCATCAGTAAAAAATAACAGGACAAATCCCTCTCATCTCTACCTTATAGTATTCTGACACAACAATCTGCATTCCTTATGGAGGATGAGGACACCTCTTATAAAGCACACAGTGCGTTTCAACAAGAAAATGTAAACGTACACACTTTTTGTGGAAATTTTATTCTTTCTATAGTTACTCTGCTACAACAGTTAGTTATGAAGGAATGGTACAGTATAAACATGATGACAGGAGCTTGTATGCTTTTGTACTGTACATAAAATGCTTTTCCATGGACAAATGTTAAGCCTGTTCCTCCTCTAGCAGCAATCCTGATGTGTGAGTGACTGAGTGCCAGTTAAGCCAAAATCCCTGACCCCCTGACCCCAGCTCTGGATGGGGGCTGGCTGTCTCCCTCCACATGTTCAGCGGCGATCAGCCATGGCATAGCAGGCAGCGCTGACTCTATCGACACACCAATAAATCTGCCTGAGGAGTTCATGAACTGCACTGCAGGAAACCCAGGACAAACCAGGGAGTGGTAGCTACAGCACATTAACAACTGACAGAAATTACACAGAGAAAATGCATGAATAAAGAAGCAGACATCTGTCTACGTCAACGGTCAATCCTGTGTTCTATATCTTGACTGCGCTGAGAAGTAAGGTCTTAGATCAGTGGCTGCTGTGTTTGAAAAGACTTGGTAGTCTGCCGTGACATTTAAGCGGTGCATCGGTGATGCATGTGACTGTTCCAATGGTTTGACTGAGAGCCACTGTCATGTTTATAGACACTGGGTTAACTGGGACATGCCAGGCCAGTGAGTATTTGTAAATTAAATAAACTAAGGGCTGAATTCAATCTGTATCGCAGAAGTATCGCAGAAGATCCAACTGCATTCATGGTAAACGTGAATGCATATGTTGGCTGTTAAGATATGGGGACAAGGTTAGTGTTAGGACATAGACAAACACACTATCCAGAATACACTTCCACACTTCATTCCCCTAGGGGGCAGCAGCAGCCTTGTCTAGGTGTTGAGCCTGGTTGATAAGCACATCAGGTGCTGCCAATTAGCATGATCGCCAGTCAGTGTCACAACTGGCAAGCCATGAGGCTGCTGAGTTTGTTTGGTGGCCTTTCGTTTCTTTTTAAGTCTTTAGTCCGGGCATGCCTTTGGTATTTTTCCTTTTTGTATGTTTATTTTCGTCACCATCTGAACACCTAATAATCTGCTTGGACTGGTCTACCAAGAGGTCAAGACGGAGATGACCCTAAACTTGATAAGTTGCTGTCTCCCTGGGCACATTTACATCCAACACGGTTCTCAAACTCTGATTTCTCACATACTGTAAATGCACACATTCATTCAGATTACATACCAGTTAACTAGGCCTAAAACCCCTAGATTAGTGAGTGCCACAATATTAGCAGGCTAGTTATTTGGTTTGTAACACACCTCAATCACGATACTTCTGCGATACAGATTAAATCTAGCACTAAAGCAGATGAACACCTCTTTGATGGAGAGAGAAAATTGCTGCCCTTAAATCCATTCGCTCTGTGGAGTAGAGAGAAAGCAAGGGAAAATGTACTGACTTCTCAATAAAATACTCTTCTGTTGACCTTTCTTTAGCTGACAAATTGAGAAGGGCCAGATCAGTCTTTCCCCTCATGTTTGAGCGAACACATGACATCAGAATGTGTCTTCGTTTTGATCTTGGAGCTACAGTACATCCACACATCCATAGTCAGCCAATGACCACTCTCATTGAGCATGAAAACAGTTTGCATGCCTTCCCAGGGGTTAGTGTGTACAGATGAGTCAGATTAGGCTTCAATGTGAACATGCTCTAAATTTGAGTAACTAGGCCCATTGGAAGGACTTGTGAGATAAAACACATTAAACACATCCTGTACAGCTGTATCTGTTTAAATTGACATATTTAAATACTCGCCGCAAAGGGGGATAAAGAAGACATGGACTAAAAGAGGCTTAGCACTTATTTTATGGACCGAGAAGGAAATGACAGGGCCTAACATACATACGCTGTTCAAATATCCATTTACGTGCCATTCCACGTTTCCAAGCAACATTTCTATTCCTGGTTCAGGCTCCACTACAAAAACTTGACAAATAAATGATAGCCTCTGGATGTTTTCCTCCTTCAAAGAGTGGATTCATGCGGGCAAGGCCGACCCTGGGCATAAGCGTCATACAGTGAATTCGGAAAGTATTCAGACTACTTGACTTTTTTCACATTTTGTTATGTTATAGCCTTATTCTAAAATTTATTATATTGTATTTTTTCCTCATCAATCTACACACAATGCCCCACAATGACAGAGCAAAAAAACTTTTTTTACATTTATTTTGAAAATTTATAAAACATTCTAAACTGAAATATGACAATTACATAACTATTCAGACCATTTACTCAGCACTTGGTGAAAGCACCTTTGGCAGTGATTACAGCCTCTATGACACTACAAGCTTGGCACACCTATATTTGGGGAGGTTCTCCCATTCTTCTCAGCAGATCCTCTTAAGCTCTGTCAGATTGGATGGGGAGTGTCGCTGCAAAGCTATTTTCAAGTCTCTCCAGAGATGTTTGATCGGGTTCAAGTCCGGGCTCTGGCTGGGCCACTCAAGGACATTCAGAGACTTGTCCCGAAACCACTCCTGCGTTGTCTTGGCTGTGGGCTTAGGGTTGTTGTCCTGTTGGAAGGTGAACCTTCGCCCCCAGTCTGAGGTCCTGAGCATTCTGGAGCAGGTTTTCATCAAGAACCACTCTGTACTTTGCTCAGTTCATCTTTCCCTCGATCCTTACTAGTCTCCCAGTCCCTGCCATTGAAAATAATCCCCACAGCATGATGCTGCCACAGCCATGCTTCACCGGAGGGATAGTGCCAGGTTTCCTTAAGACGTGACACTTGGCATTCAGGCCAAAGAGTTCAATCTTGGTTTCATGAGACCGGAGAATCTTGTTTCTCATGGTCTGAGAGTCTTTAGGTGCCTTTTGGAAAACTCCAAGTGGGCTGACATGTGCCTTTTACTGAGGAGTGGGTTCTGTCTGGCCACTCTACCATAAAGGACAGATTGGTGGAGTGCTGCAGAGATGGTTGTCCTTCTGGAAGGTTCTGCCATCTCAACAGAGGAACTCTGGAGCTCTGTCAGAGTGACCATTGGGTTCTTCGTCAGCTCCCTAACCAAGGCCCTTCTTCCCCGATTGCTCAGTTTGGCTGGTCCGCCAGCTCTAGGAAGAGTCTTGGTGGTTCTAAACTTCTTCCATTTAAGAATGATGGAGGCCACTGTGTTCTTGGGGACCTTCAGTGTTGCAGAAATGTTTTGGTACCCTTCCCTAGATCTGTGCCTCGACCCAATCCTGTCTCAGAGCTCTACGGACAATTCCTTTGACCTCATGGCTTAGTTTTTGGTCTGACATGCACTGTAGACAGGTGTGTGCCTTTCCAAATCATGTCCAATCAATTTAATTTACCGCGGGTGGACTCCAAACAAGTTGTAGAAACGGAAACAAGATGCACCTGAGCTCAGTTTTGAGTCAATAGCAAAGGGTCTGAATATTTCACCTCGTCATTATGGGCTGTTGTATGTAGATTGCTGAAAATAGTTTTTTGATCAATTTTAGAATAAGGCTGTAACGTAACAACATTTTGAAAAAGTCAAGGGGTCTGAATACTTTCCAAATGCACTGTACGCGGTCACCTAAGACCCCTGGCCGCTAGGAGGACCCCCCCCCCCCCCCTAAAAAAAAAAAAAATCAGTCTGGGTCTCAGAATAGTAGAAAACACATTTGGATGTGCATCAAGAGTTTTCCTCTTGTTATATCAGTCACTGATATTCACTCAATTATCCCATGTCAACATTTTTAGATTGGTACTGTCACGTTCTGACCTCTATTTCCTTTGTTTTGTATTTATTTAGTATGGTCAGGGCGTGAGTTGGGTGGGCAGTCTATGTTTGTTTTTCTATGTTTTGGGGTATTTCTTTGTTTCGGCCTAGTATGGTTCTCAATCAGAGGCAGGTGTCATTAGTTGTCTCTGATTGAGAATCATACTTAGGTAGCCTGGGTTGCACTGTTTGTTTGTGGGTGATTGTCTATGTTAGTGGCTTGTGTCAGCACAGGTCTCATTTTGTAGCTTCACGGTCGTATTTGGTTTATTGTTTTTTGTTACTCTTTGTATAGTGTTCAGTGTTCTCTTTATTAAAAATTCACTATGAACACATACCACGACGCATATTGGTCCTCTGATCCTTCTCGCCTCTCCTCTTCAGATGAAGAGGAGGAAGACCGTGACAGGTACGAAGTACCGAGGGGCCCTGACCTGCAGGGGGCCCCAATTGATTTTGTTAGTCACTCTCACTCAGATATCATATTAACATTTTATAAGTCATGGCAAAATGTGCAGAATTCCTGGAAATTAGCTGTAAAACAGTAAAAAATCTGTTAGAAAATTGCAGAATGTTCTCTCTATCCCATAGCAAAATGTGTAGAATTGCAGGAAATTCAATTTAAAACGTTCTGTCAGTAGTGTATGACAAGACCAAATGCAGGTACCAAAGAGGCACAGCTCAGAGGTATCAGTTTGCCTTTGTAAGCTAGCGGACGCGCGATGAGGCCTGTCCTTATCAATGTCTGATGATAATAAAGAGCGTTCTCTCTGCTGGGCAGATAACAAAGAGCTTTCCCAAGCCAGCTAAGATACCAGGCTGTAGCGTAGCTGGCCTCCCTGCTCCATTGTTACTGAAAAGACACATCTGATCACATTTCAAAAGAAAAGGTGAACACCAGATAATGTATGATCTCTCTGGAAAGTTGAGAAAAATTCATGCCAAAGGTAAGACTAAACTTCTGACCTGGTGCTCTTTCTAATGCAGAGTGGCAGAGTGTCTGAAATGTATTATTGAGCACTATCTCATTGATATTATGCAAACACAATACCATAGCCAACAACCAGACTACAAAATGGAACATTCTGCCAGGGGAGTACAATAACGTTATACTCTCATTGTAATGTGACCCTAAAACGCGACCTGCATCTCACAAGCAAACACACCACACGTACAACCTAAACTGACATTTAGCTCCCAGCTCCGTGCCTTCATGTGAATTATTATAAGTGGTTTAGTTATGATAGAGGAGAGTAAATTTGCATTCAGAAACGAATCAAGTATCCACCTTTGACCCCAGTGGGCGAGGAGAAGACAGCACAATGTGTTTTTTCAATCTAACAAGTGTAGACAATGTGACCTGGGTCCTAAAAAGAAACCCAGTGAAATGTGCTCTCCACTCTTCTCCCCTCAGCCTCACCACTGACTGTCCACCTAGGAGATTAAGCCAGCTGAATGAATGTGCTACCTGGTTGGAATGCCAACGCTGGGCTGAAGAACAGCTTACTGTACAGGCACCTCCACAGGACGAAATTAGAACAAGACAGGAGCCTCTATCAAAAAAAGAGTCTTAAAATAGACTACAAATCCACACAATTCCAGGGAAGCTTTATTATGCATTCATATAATTAAAACACAGTAGAAAAATAATGGAAAATATTCAAGACCCACTTTGAAAACAGTGGGTCCTTCATATACAAGTTGGCCCATTGACAGGAATACAGAATGTAATGTTTTCTGTAAATAAAACTATGAGTCAAGCATCTTGAACCACTCAGGACATCTCCAATATAAGAGTATATGTAGTGAAAGAAAGAGAAGCTCAGCTAGCAACACAAAGCAAGTGTACGGACACAGATTGTAACAGATAAGAACAGCAAGAGAGAGGTGAAGCCAAATTCAGACAGGTCTTACTGTTACTAAAATGGCTTATACTTTATTTCACGGTCCTGTTTCACCTGTTTGCCTGGTATTTGCATTTGCATGGTACCAATGGGTACTTAAAGAATGTAGTACAATAGTAACTCGCTGGTACCAAATAGTCTGTAATATTGCTTGTTTTAATCAATCCTAAAGAAGCAAAAGAACAGAGTAATTATGAAGTTATTATTGAGTAATTGACAATTCACCCTGTAATTTCAAGTAAATACCAGGTAAATAAATAATGGACTGTCAAATTTAGCTTAACCACTATATCATTGAATTGTCTCAAATGACTGGATGTTGATTGTGAAATTTTTGTCAGTTAAAATGTATAACGGAGTAGCAAACCATATCCCTTGTTACAGCCAGCCAGCCAGCCAGCCAGCCAGCCAGCCAGCCAGCCAGCCAGCCAGCCAGCCAGCCAGCCAGCCAGCCAGCCAGCAGAAGCACCTGTTTTTTTTTAATCCTACAGCCAGCTTGTGGGTTGCTTCTCTCCTCCAGCAGAGAGTGCCAGCAAGAGGAGAGACAGAATAACACTAGCGCTCGTCTTTTTCAAACCTACCTTCCTCATATGAATGTTATTAAACACAAAAAGTAGCTCCTCTCTCTTCAGAGAGCCAGCAACCAGTAACAAACAGAGCATTGCATGCGGCTGGCGGTCTAACAGATCCAGGAAATAGAGGAGCGGCTGTTGCTCCAGCAAACTTCTCCTATTCAGGGAAAGCAGTACACAGACGAGGAGCTGCATTCAATGGATCGATCAGATCGTGGCACAAACAGTGTGGCAATATAATCATTTACCTTGCAGGGCTGGGTCGCTAGAATATCCATGTGTGTCTCCCATTGTTCATTCCCTGTTTGTGTGAGTCCAGGGACAGGGAAATAGGTTATCTAATAGGCTCCCATGTAACTGCCGTCCTCCCGACCAAGCTGTAACACTAGAAAGGCTTTCTTATGTACAGACATTAGCATAGGTTGCTTCCTGGCTCACCTGTACTAATCTAACCTGTTCTGCTGTTGATTGATATCACTTCCTCCTCATTGCTGTATACTGGACCCACCTGTTATACAGGTATAAGCAGCAAAGCTACTCTATTGTGTTGTGAAGGTATCAGATTTCACTTTCATATATATATATATATATATATATATATATATATATAAAAAGAAAACATTCACTTGTGCGTCATATGTTCATCATGTTTAAACTCTGAGAATGTTTTCCCTTCTTAGAAGCAAAGAGATGAGGAATTTATTAAAGGATTTAATGTTTGTAGCAGTCAGTAATACAACCAACATGTTTTCCCCCATGTACATTTCAACCTCCTATATGCGAGGGATTTTTACCCGCAAGCACAATGGAAAGGATAAAACCGCTAATACAGCTTTGTGCCAGTCTATGGGACTGTCCCACACTAATCCAAACAAAAGCAGACGATTTGTTGACAATCAAAGTATCTTTGAAACAACATCATCTACAAGTCTATATCGTAATTTGTCAAAGGACAGGTTGATTAATCCATAGAACCTTGAGGGTTTTCAAAATACCAAGGTTTTATCTGATTGCCACCCAATTTCAAATACACATAGATAAAGTTCAGTCACCACTTTCTTGTAAAAAAGGAACGTCTGTGTTAGATATGTGTTAGAACAGCGATACCAATGGGAGAGCTTGCCGTTTCTTATCTTACATTCAATTATCAACTTGTGAAATTCATGAGGATATGTAAACTGAAACCATTTTCCTATTAGGAACAATGATATTTTGGGGGGATGCCAACAATGGGCAATATTAAAATGTGGAATGACAAAGAAAATTGGCAAATATTACACTATGGTCTATTAGGAAGGAATCCATTGAGAAAGAGCACATGAAGAAACCATTTCAGTAGTGCTAGAGTCTTGGCAGGGGAGATCAAAGCCCACTCCATATGGTGATAATAATTATCATCAAAGCTCTTTGGCTCAATAATTGTCACTTAATATGCATTTAATTATCAACAGATCAATACCCACAGGGTGAAGAGCATTGACTATAGCGGCACAGCCAACATGGTGGTAACAAATGAAAAAACTGAGACAAAGTAAAATTTTGTTTTCCTACTCTGGGCTAACTCTGTGGATCAATGTGAGCACACTCCCAGAGATGGGTGCCACTGTGAGGGCATGTGTTTGAAGGCAATATATCATTGGCGGCTGTTAAAATCCCCTTCATCAATCCAGGAGTCTAGGGCATGCCAATTGAGGTCCATTACACTGGTTGACTTTCCATTTACCACACACAGGCTTTGTTAAACATGCTGAGCAAACATTTAGGTCCAAGATGTTGCTGACTTGAATAAAAGATAAAGGAAATACAAGTAAGCCACAACACAGACATCTATGGACATACTGTATGCTGTGCTGCTTTACCAGATAGACATCAACTGCTGTCTGACAAAATTGAATGAACATAATCCCACAATTCCAACCAAAATGCAATATTCTCAGCTATTGTAATGGATGTATATCTAAAGTGGGTACATCTACAACTGTAGCTATTGTAGTTTATGTAATACACATGGGACACATATACAGTGCCCTGCGAAAGTATTCGGCCTCCTTGAACTTTGCGACCTTTTGCCACATTTCAGGCTTCAAACATAAAGATATAAAACTGTATTTTTTTGTGAAGAATCAACAACAAGTGGGACACAATCATGAAGTGGAACGACATTTATTGGATATTTCAAACTTTTTTAACAAATCAAAAACTGAACAATTGGGCGTGCAAAATTATTCAGCCCCCTTAAGTTAATACTTTGTAGCGCCACCTTTTGCTGCGATTACAGCTGTAAGTCGCTTGGGGTATGTCTCTATCAGTTTTGCACATCGAGAGACTGACATTTTTTCCCATTCCTCCTTGCAAAACAGCTCGAGCTCAGTGAGGTTGAATGGAGAGCATTTGTGAACAGCAGTTTTCAGTTCTTTCCACAGATTCTCGATTGGATTCAGGTCTGGACTTTGACTTGGCCATTCTAACACCTGGATATGTTTATTTTTGAACCATTCCATTGTAGATTTTGCTTTATGTTTTGGATCATTGTCTTGTTGGAAGACAAATCTCCGTCCCAGTCTCAGGTCTTTTGCAGACTCCATCAGGTTTTCTTCCAGAATGGTCCTGTATTTGGCTCCATCCATCTTTCCATCAATTTTAACCATCTTCCCTGTCCCTGCTGAAGAAAAGAAGGCCCAAACCATGATGCTGCCACCACCATGTTTGACAGAGGGTATGGTGTGTTCAGGGTGATGAGCTGTGTTGCTTTTACGCCAAACGTCTTGCATTGTTGCCAAAAAGTTCAATTTTGGTTTCATCTGACCAGAGCACCTTCTTCCACATGTTTGGTGTGTCTCCCAGGTGGCTTGTGGCAAACTTTAAACAACACTTTTTATGGATATCTTTAAGAAAAGGCTTTCTTCTTGCCACTCTTCCATAAAGGCCAGATTTGTGCAATATACAACTGATTGTTGTCCTATGGACAGAGTCTCCCACCTCAGCTGTAGATCTCTGCAGTTCATCCAGAGTGATCATGGGCCTCTTGGCTGCATCTCTGATCAGTCTTCTCCTTGTATGAGCTGAAAGTTTAGAGGGACGGCCAGGTCTTGGTAGATTTGCAGTGGTCTGATACTCCTTCCATTTCAATATTATCGCTTGCACAGTGCTCCTTGGGATGTTTAAAGCTTGGGAAATCTTTTTGTATCCAAATCCGGCTTTAAACGTCTTCACAACAGTATCTCGGACCTGCCTGGTGTGTTCCTTGTTCTTCATGATGCTCTCTGCGCTTTTGACGGACCTCTGAGACTATCACAGTGCAGGTGCATTTATACGGAGACTTGATTACACACAGGTGGATTGTATTTATCATCATTAGTCATTTAGGTCAACATTGGATCATTCAGAGATCCTCACTGAACTTCTGGAGAGAGTTTGCTGCACTGAAAGTAAAGGGGCTGAATAATTTTGCACGCCCAATTTTTCAGTTTTTGATTTGTTAAAAAAGTGTGAAATATCCAATAAATGTCGTTCCACTTCATGATTGTGTCCCACTTGTTGTTGATTCTTCACAAAAAAATACAGTTTTATATCTTTATGTTTGAAGCCTGAAATGTGGCAAAAGGTCGCAAAGTTCAAGGGGGCCGAATACTTTCGCAAGGCACTGTATGCCTTCATGTGCTGGTGCCTCAGATAAGAGGTGCAGGGATTGAACAGGATCTCTAAGTACTGTAATGTATGTGGTTCTCTGAGTGGATTCGAAAGCCACAAAAAGGCTTTAAACCCCAAGGACAACCTTCAACCAGCTGAGTGAAGGCAAGACCATATGGTAATAGCATCGATAGATTGTTTTCTTGTATGTAATGGGTATAGTTGATTAGACAACAATCAACACACAATGAGAGAGGAATTTCACCTTTACAACTCAACTGTACTATCGGAGACTAGACTGCTCTCTGAATGCAACATTTTGATGTGAGGAATGGCCATTCATGGATGGATTTAACAAGCAAGCCTTGAGATCTGCCTCAGTCCATACATCCTACAGTACATTAATGAGCACGTCATGAATGCAGTCTGCCGCTCTCTTCCCCAATCCATACTTTCATTCATTCTCTCCCCTCTTCCCCTCACTCACTTTTCTGAGAGCTGAGAGTATGGGGCAAAGATATGTGAAAATGCTATTGTACTTTGACAAGCCCCCAGTGAATTTCTGAACGCTAAATGTGACAAATCTTAAACTCTTATTCTGCCTGAATATGTCTCTACTAGGCAACCAACAGCATAATCTGACAGCTCATTGAGGGCAACCTCATATTTGCAGCTCAGAATCATAATTTAGCATTAACATATCAAAACTGAAAAGCACTGATAATGTAACGGCTGTTGGTGGAAGAAGGTGAGGACTAAGGTGCAGCGTGGTACGTGTTCATCTTTTATTAGTTGAACTGATCACTGAATAGCAAAACAACAAAGAGCACAACCGAAACAGTTCTGTCTGGTGCAGACACAAAACCAGAAAGGAACTACCCACAAAACCCAGGTGGGAAAAGGCTACCAAAGTATGGTTCTCAATCAGAGACAACGATAGACAGCTGCCTCTGATTGAGAACCACACCCGGCCAAACAACAAAGAAATCCAAAACATAGAAAATGAACATAGAATGCCCACCCTAGTCACACCCTGGCCTAACCAAAATAGCGAATAAAAGCCTCTCTATGGCCAGGGCATGACAGATAAATGTAAACATCATTGAATTAAGATCCAACGTTTTGATAAGAAACATTTTTAAACAATTGTTTTTAGACAAGGACATCTGCGTGTGAAAGGATAAGCTGTATACTGTCTCAATGAAATTAAATTAAATTTGATATTCTATTATTCATGTCATGTTACGGAAGAGGCATCTGCTAAAATAATGTGTCAAATAGTATTGAAGATGGGAATACAGAGGGCTGATCATAGTTTTTGCTTTGGCAACGGTATGATAAACAGTCACTAGGTGTATGGAGGAGGGGGCCCAAGGAGCCAAGACTGTTGTCGGGGGGCCTTTGTTCAAATCCCCTGATGGGAGTCTTGAGGGAAGGTGAATGGGGATGTTACTGTGGTCTCTAGTTACTGCCAATGGTTTCTAAGTGACAGGGTCTTGGCACTGGCACACTGGCTGTTTCTTAATGTTGAGATCCACTTGATAACAATGTCCCTCCCCTTCCTCTTTATCTACAAGCCCGCACTGTATTATATGCATTCATTTGAGGAAAATCAATAGTAGCTAACAGCCTGAGACTGAGTTCACTGACAGCACTTGTACTACAGTGAAAGAGGACACACAAGCAAACTCACCAGAGCATGGTAATCACCATTAAGAGCTTACATGAGAAAATAGATGAGCAAGAAGAGAAAATGGAAGGTTTTGTGTTATTTAATTTTTGTAGGATAAAAGTTACAATAGGCTGGCTGTTTCAGCAGTGGCCTGTGTGGCATGGCAGAGACAACAGAGCTAGCCAATACTGAGTGAGACAGACATCTAGGCTTAAGTTACAATGAGAAAAACTCTCCTTTCGTCAGTTCATTCTAAACAGCTGTTCTTTGTCAAAGTTTCTCTGTTCTGTTCTCCTAAACTGTATTCCAACAGTCTTTATTGGCAATTTTGTCCAAAGCAAAAGAGCCTACTAAACATAAAATAATCAAAGAACTCACCAAGGCGACATCAATAAGGCTCTATAACTCTCTACCACATGACAATATAGTTCATCCTCTTATTCAGCTACAGCTATTCCTAATTACAAGTATACGCTTCACTTTACACACTGATAATATGCAAATTGACTCAGTAGTTTTCACTAATATGCTTCGCCTGCTATTGAAGGTAGTGTGTAGAACTGTTTGAAATATTGTATATCCCTATAGTTATGCAATGAGAAGCTTGAGTTGAAAGAGGCAGACACGATAGATCAATGATAAGAAGTTAATTTATAGAATGTTTCCTGATCACAGGTCAGGGGACGATATAGCACATGCCGTGACTACCAACTTATAATGAATTTAACTGAACAGTCCAGTGTGTGGTAGATCTTGACAAGATCTCAGAAAAGTGTGTCTGTGCGCCTTAGAGATCATTTCTAACTGATCTGAACCATTGTTCTATATGACGGTACCTCTGCTTGGTAGGGAAGGAGAAGTTCTTGTTTCATAGACAACAGTGACATTTATTCAGGCCAGCTCATTGATAACAGTGTGACGTTTTGGTGTTTGAAATTGATAGGAAATGCAAAGGAAATGAAAACACAGGATATTTCTAAACAGTCAAACATTCACAGTTTACATTCAAATACGAGCAGTGGGTAACAAACTCAAAGAGATCTTTTTAAGTCCAGTGTGCTTTACACAGCCTTTAGTCTAAATCAACTAAATGTTGGCTAAGTGATGAAAAAGAAACACAAGAGATAAAAGTATACTGATTAGGTTTGCCAATGAACTGCAGACCTGGTATTCGATACACTTATTATAGAGGTGTCAGCACTACAACAAGTATTTGACTAATTTATGGTGTGTGACCACTTATTCTGTACTCATTTGCATTGTAAAGAAGCATCCTGCTTTGACAAGAGACGGCTGGTTGGAGCAGGAGATGAAAGTTCCAGACTGGAGTTTCAACACTTGTTAAAAGTTGCACTGGAAAAAGCATACGTTCTCCTCTGCTCTCCTGAACTTCCCCACTGCAGTAGACTATTCCAAGTATTTTTGTCCCAATAATTACCTCAGATAGCAGACTAAGCCGGGTGAATTCATGTTGGAGTGGGTCAGTGCCTTCCAGAAATCTTTTCAGTCTGGGCGGGCAGGGGGGTGGGGAGAGGGAGAGACAGAGCTGCAGATCATCCTTCTAAGTCGTGTGAACGTGAGGCCACAGACTGAAGCAAGCTACAGAATATAATGACTCTATGCTGTATCAGTTGATGGTATTTGAGTCTAAGGCCTGTCACAAGCATCATACCTATAGCTAGCAAGTTGACTGACACACTGCTGGCAGTATGTAGTGCACTGTAACTGTATCACTCTGTGGTGCTCTCCAATTAGGCTGATTACATCTCAAGTTCTGATGGCCTACATGAACGCCTCAGAGTGTTTCGCAATATAGAGATAACCCGCATATCCCTTTTCATATTTGCACAGAGGCTAAAATATGTGTCTCAAGATAAGTGTTAACAAGGATAACTATTGCTCTACACACCTTTTCTGAGTACACAGGAGGTTGGTGGCACTTTAATTGGGGAGCACGGACTCGTGGTAATGAATGGAGCAGAATCAGGGGAATGGTTTTCATGTGTTTGATACTATTCCATGTTCCAGCGCCCCCCTTCAGCGTCAGGGCATGGCCTCTACAAGGTGTCGAAAGCGTTCAACTGGGATGTCCTTTGGGTGGTGGACCATTCTTGATACACATTGGGTACTATTGAATGTGAAAAGCTCAGGAGCGTTGCAATTCTTGACACAAACTGGTGCGCATCGCATCTATTACCATATCCCGTTCAATGGCATTTAAATCCTGTTCCTGCACATTCAGCCTCTAAATGGTACAATCCATGTCCCAATTGTCTCAAAGCTTAAAAATACTTATTTAACCTGTCTCCTCCCCTTCATCTACATTGATTGAAGTGGTTTTAACAAATGACATCAATAATAAATCATAGCTTTCACCTGGATTCACCTAGTCAGTTTATCTCATGGAAAGATCAGGTGTTCTTAATGTTTTGTATACTCTGTGTATATATTCATATTCCAGACTCTGACATTGCTCATTCTGATACTTCTTAATTTCTTTATTTTTATTTTGGATTATGCGCATATTGATTATTACTGCACTGTTAGAGCTAGAAACTCAAACATTTCACTGCACCTGTCGATAACATCTACAAATCTGTGTAAGTGACCAATAAACTTTGATTTGATTTGAATTATGCCACGGCTGGTTCCCCTCTATTCCATGGCCGGTTCCCCCTGCTTAAACAGTATATGGCCTTCAGAGAGCCAGGTTTCCATGGGTTCTGTCATACAGAACAGTGGCTGTCTGACGCCCGCTGAGCAGCCTCACAGCAGCAGGTTTGAGTGTGTTAAAAGCAGCAGCCACTGCATTAATAATGGAGGGCCTGGGTAGACAGGTGAGGGCAGCTGGGGGCTTGTCTGAATGTCATCGCTGGTGAGCTGAAATGGTTGCCTCTGGCATAGTTTCCTGCATAACCCTTGCTAGAGAGATGCAAAACCACTCAGAGGAGGACACAGGGCAAGAGTCAAGACTCGGTGTGCCTCGGATCATTTCTTGTGCTGTCATACATAGGGATTTTTATGCCATTGTAATCCTTTAGCCTAAATTTAGCCTAAATTCAAATAGTGTAAAAAATATTTATGATCATTTTCAGGATGGAAAAAAGCTTTCAGTGTAAACTTAAATGACTAAAACCAAAATAAAAGCTAAATTGAAAATTGGAAAACTTTGTAGAATTGCCGGAAATTGGCTTAAAAATACAGAATAATTCTAAATTGCCAAGATGGGGACCTAATAATTTGCTCAATAATTTAGCAGTGCAGATGGGCTGACCACACTCATTGCCACACCCCCTTCCTTGCCCCCTTCCACGCTTACCACCTAAGACCCTTTTAGATCCAGCCCTGTTCTACAGTAAAACTGTTTACATTTCATGATACATTTGGTATCTGCATGAATGCGCGCATCTGAGCACATCCAAGAAGGGAGAATCAAGGTATTTAGAAAAATCTAGAACCTTATGTGGGAGTGAGAAAATAACGTAAAAATATAGTTCCACTGTAGATCAAAGAAGAGAATCCAGCTATAGCCTGGGAATGAAATTGTCTAGAATACAATGAACGCATAGGGCACTTCAATATCTTGAAAAACAATTCATTCAAACAGTCCCCTGCATCCTCGGTGTACTATTTGCAGCAGCAAATGACAAATATTATTTTTCATCAGATGGTGGCCCTCTCTCCCACCGTCCCTCTCATGGCCGTTCACTCAGGACCCCTGGGGTATAGCATGTTTCTATTTGAGGCGGTGGACCTACTTTTCCTAGTATCAGGGGCCCTGTCTTAGATGCACATTTGAAACGAAGAGAGATTTTTCAGCAGAAATTTAAAGCAGAGCAGGAATTGCCGAAGAGAAATGAGAAAGTCTTCTGGGCCCTATGAGAACAAAGGTCATGGTCATGTTTTGGCATCCAGATACATTCACTGTTGATATCCATTTTGGCATTTATTTTACAAAGGGAACCTTTGATCTCGACTGTGGCTCTTTAGAGATCCGACAATTTAAACATGAATGTGAAGCACTAGAAGAATGCACACACACGCACACACACACACACACACACACACACACACACACACACACACACATAAAATACAAGTTTGATAAGGGAGGATCTAAGGCAGCAAAAAGAAAAGCATAAATATCAAGTGCTATCGACTCTCTTTGTAGTTCAGCTTTGACTCTGGCAACAAGGCAAAATGCAGCCTGTCCTGTCACCTCTTAGTCCCCTTTCTCTCAGTCTTCAGCTCACAAATCTCTATTTCACAAACCAAGAGGCCACCTGACATTCTCTGCAGAATCAAACCAATATAAAAAAAACTGCAGAATTAATTACTTCCCTGAGACTTGGCTTTATAATGAGTCTCTGAGGGAATTGAGGGATTTAAAGTGAAACGCTATCATGTATTCGATGCAACTGACAGCAATTGTCCTCAGCCATGCTCCTTTAACACCTTCTTCTTCACATGAAAAGCCAAGGATGAAACTGAGAATTGTCTTTAAATCATTATGATTTAAATCATGCCATTGGATCTCTGATATAGAGTGCATTGTGAAATTATTCAGATCCATTCCCTTTTTCCACATTTTGTTACATTACAGCCTTAAATAAAATAAAAAAATCCTTAGCAACCTACATACAATACCCCATAATGACAAAGTGAAAACAGGTTTATAGAATTTTTTGCCAATTTAAAAAAGAGAAATTACCTTTATTTACATAAGTATTCAGACTCTTCGCTATGAAACCCAAAATTGAGCTCAGGGGCATCCTGTTTCCATTGATCATCCTTGAGATGTTTCTACAACTTGATTGGAGTCCACCTGTGGTAAATTCAATTGATTGGACATGATTTGGAAAGGCACATACCTGTCTATACAAGGTCCCACAGTTGACAGTGCACGTCAGAACAAAATCCATGCCATGAGGTCAAAGGAATTGTCCGTAGAGCTTCGAGAATGGATTGGGAAGGGTACCAGAACAATTCTGCAACATTAAAGGTCGCCAAGAACACAGTGGCTTCCGTCATTCTTAGATGGAAGAAGTTTGGAACCACCAAGACTCTTCCTAGAGCTGGCCGCCTGGCCAAACTGAGCAATCGGGGAGAAGGGTCTAGGTCAGGGAGGTGACCAAGAACCCGATGGTCACTCTAATAGAGCTCCAGAGTTCCTCTGTGGAGATGGGAGAACCATCCAGAAGGGCAAACATCTCTACAGCACTCCACTAATCAGGCCTTTATGGTAGAGTGGCCAGATGGAAGCCAGTAAAATGCACATGACAGCCCAATAGGAGTGGGGTAAAGGTTCACCTTCCAACAGGAAAACTACCCTAAGCAAACAGTCAAGACAATGCAGGAGTGGCTTCGGGACAGGTCTCTGAATGTCCTTGAGTGACCCAGCCAGAGCCCGGACTTGAACCTGATCGAACATTTGTGGAGAGACATGAAAATATCCGTGCAGCGAAGTTCCCCATCCAACCTGACAGAGCAGGAGAGAATGGAGAGAAGAGTGGGAGAAAGTCCCCAAATACAGGTTTGCCAAGTTTGTAGCATCATACCCAAGAAGACTCTAGGCTGTAATCGCTGTCAAAGGTGCTTCAACAAAGTACTAAGTAAAGGGTCTGAATCCTTATGTAAATGTGATATTTCAGGTTTTTATACATTTGCAAACAATTTTTAAAAACTTACTTTGTCATTATGGGGTATTGTGTGTAGAATGATGAAACGTAACAACATGTGGAAAAAGTCATGGAGTCTGAATACTTCCGAATGCACTGTAGGCCTATTGATTTAAATATGATCAAATAAATGGACGTAAAATATCACTGACAGATGCTGCTGACAGTGTGTTTGCGAGATGCCGGACAAAAGGCCATTTTAACCATCCTACGACTCCTGACATGTCTACAGACATCCCCCAAAACAGACAAAAAACAACACTCTGAGAATGAGTACACAACTGGTAAATAGTCACTTATAGATAGATGTCAGTCAGTCAGGTGGCTAGCTGCCGGCAGAGACTTCTATTGCAGTAACGTTGAAGGGCTCTGGCTAGTATTACTTAGCCAGCGGAAAGGATGAAGTAAGAAGCTCACATTAAACAGAGCCTACCTTAGGCTGGAGGAAAAATAGGCTACTAAGTTTTCATAACAACTGTGCTTGACAGAGAGTAGGCTACTGAGCCAGACAGTGATGTGGCACTCAGTGATGAGAATGAGGCAGGAATAAACAGAGGAGACAGAGAGAAATAGAGGAAGCAAGCAGAGAGAGAGGTTAGGGCCCCATGTGGGGTCCTCTGAGAAAATCTCTACTAATATTATCAAACAAGTTAGGAACCCCCCCCCTCCAAAAAAAAAAAAGATATGTTTAAATATAAACATCTCCACATGCCCTATCTTCCCTATAGGCCTACATTAAAATGCAATCAAAAAGCAAACAATATAGTTTATACCGGTTTAAATTGGTGGTTGTTCGTCTTATCTCGATCACCCAATGGAATTTACCCACAATTTTTTTACCACTACATCACTAATTTTAATACAGTATCGTAAGTAAAATTGGAATAATTCATGTGAATGCGATAAGTTAATGTTTATTTTAAATATTTTATTCACACCAAATAGAAACATACACATACGAACAACAACTTACAGACGCACACACACAACGACTACATCTAATCTACCCAGACTTGCATGCTCATACCCCCCTGTCCCCCTGTCACCGGTCTTCTAACCATCATTGATCTATGTTTAATTTTCCATTGGTTTTGTCTGGTCTTCTTACACACCTGGTTCCAATCCCATTCATTAAGTGTTGTGTATTTAACCCTCTGTTTCCCCTCATGTCCATGTCAGAGATTGTTTATTGTTATGTTCATGTTTTATGGATTGGTGTGTGACGGGTTCTTGTACCCACAATTTTTTTATTATGGACTTTGGTTTTGGAGTTTATGTTTTAAGTTATTAAAATACTCCAATTATACCAAGTTTAATCCTCCTGTGCTTGACTTCCCTGCCACCTACATACACGACGTGACAGAATCTCTGACCCTAATATGAAGTCAGCAGGAGAAAATACCCCGGACATGGAGGTGGAAGAACGCGTCCAGAAGCATACGGAGAAGCTATACCATCTGAGCGTCGCCATGGATCACGTTGTCCAGAATATGGACCGCTGAGAGAGACAGGGAGTTCTTCCAGTGCCTCCACCAGCACAACCGGGGTCTATCCCGGGCGCTCCTTTACCACCTGAACCCAGTGGGATTCGTCTACCCATGGGGGTACGACGGGAGTGCTGTCAACTGCCAGGGTTTCCTCCTCCAATTAAACCTTTCTCTGGCCACGGTCCAACCAGCTCCATCGGACCATGAGAAGGTTTTCGCCGTCGTCTCGTGCCTCACCGGGAAAGCACTGGAGTGGGCCAGCGCCGTGTGTGGAGGGGAAGTTGAGGGAAGGTGAGTTGGCACCATTCTCACCCAGAGCCCTCTGTCGCACATATATTTGTGCCTGTCACTTTTCCTGTTTCTTTTCCTTCCGTCGTTCCCAGCATAAGGCGCTAGTAGATTCAGGCGCGGCTGGGAATTTCATTGATAAAGTGTTAGCTTATAGTTTAGGGACTTCTATTGTTCCCGTGGATGTATCTTTCCCCATTCACGCCTTAGAAAGTCGACCATCAGGGCTTATCAGGGAGACCACCGCTCCTTTGAGTATGGTGACGTGGGGGGGTCACACGGAAAAGATTAGTCTTTTCCTTATTGACTCCCCTGAATATCCAGTGGTGCTAGGCCTACCCTGGATAGCTTATCATAACCCCACTATTTCTTGGCCACAGAGGGCTCTCACGGGGTGGTCGCAGGAGTGCTTAAGTAGGTGTTTAGGGGTTTCAGTTGGTGCTACTACGGTGGAAAGTCCAGACCAGGTCTCCACCATGCGCATCCCCCCAGAATATGCCGATTTGGCTCTCGCCTTCTGTAAAGAGAAGGCGACTCAATTACCACCCCATTGACAGGGGGATTGTGCAAAAGATCGACGGGGCCCACTTCTTCACTAAACTGGATCTCAGGAGTGTGTACAACCTGGTGCGTATCCGAGAGGGAGACGAGTGGAAGACGGCATTTAGTACCACCTCAGGGCATTATGAGTACCTCGTCATGCCTTACGGGTTGATGAATGCTCCATCAGTCTTCCAATCCTTTGTTGACAAGATTTTCAGGGACCTGCATGGGCAGGTTGTAGTGGTGTATATCGATGACATTCTGATATACTACGCTACACGCGCCGAGCATGTGTCCCTGGTGCGCCAGGTGCTTGGTCGTCTGTTGGAGCATGACCTGTATGTCAAGGCTGAGAAATGCTTGTTCTTTCAACAGTCTGTCTCCCTCCTAGGGCATCGCATTTCCACGTCAGGAGTGGAGATGGAGAGTGACCGCATTGCAGCCGTGTGTAATTGGCCAACTCCCACCACGGTGAAGGAAGTGCAGCAATTCTTAGGGTTTGCCAACTACTACCGGAGGATTATCCGGGGTTTTGATAAGGTGGCTGCTCCCATTACCTCACTGCTGAAGGGGGGCTCGGTGCGCTTGCAGTGGTCAGCTGGGGCGGACAGGGCTTTTCGGCACTTGAAGGCTCTCCAGATCCCTCTTTGGTCTTCATAGTGGAGGTGGATGCCTCCAAGGCTGAGATAGGAGCTGTGCTCTCTCAGCGCTCGGGTACGCCACCGAAACTCCGCCCCTGTGCTTTCTCCTCTAAGAAGCTCAGCCTGGTGGAGCGAAACTATGATGTGGGGGACTGGGAGCTTTTGGCTGTCGTTAAGGCTTTGAAGGTGTTGGAAACATTGGCTTGCGGGGGCTAAACACCCCTTTCTCATCTGGACTGACCACCACAATCTGGAGTACATCCGGGCAGCGAGGAGAATGAATCCTCGTCAGGCAAGGTGGGCCATGTTTTTCACCTGTTTTGTGTTTACCCTCTCTTACAGACCAGGTTCCCAGAACGTCAAGGCAGACGCACTGTCCCGGCTGTATGACACAGAGGAGCGGTCCATGGATCCCACTCCCATACTCCCAGCCTCTTGCTTGGTGGCACCGGTAGTGTTGGAGCTGGATGCAGACATTGAGCGGGTGTCACGTGCAGAGCCCATTTCCCTCAGTGTTCAGCTGGGCGTCTGTACGTTCCGTCTGTTGTCCGCGAATGGCTGATCCATTGGGCTCACATGTCACCCTCCTCTGGTCATCCTGGGATCGGTCGGACGGTGCGCTGTCTTGGTGGGAGGTACTGGCGGCCCACTTTTAGAAAGAGACGTAAGGGTTTATGTTTCCTCCTGCTCAGTGGGCGCCCAGTGCAAGGCTCCTAGACACCTGCCCAGAGGTAAGTTACAACCCTTACGTCTCCACAACGACCGTGGTCACACCTGTCGGTGGATTTTATAACCGTTCTTCCACCTTCACAGGGTTACACCACGATCCTGGTCGTTGTGGATCGTTTTTCTAAGTCCTGTCGTCTCCTCCCTTTGCCCGGTCTCCCTACGGCCCTACAGACTGCGGAGGCCCTGTTTACACACGTCTTCCGGCACGACGGTGGGTCCCCCATTTACGTCAAGGGTCTGGAAGGCATTCATGGAACGTCTGGGGGTCTCGGTCAGCATTACCACAGGTTTTCACCCCGAAAGTAACGGGCAGGTAGAGAGAGTTAACAAGGATGTGGGTAGGTTTCTGAGGTCTTATTGCCAGGACCGGCCGGGGAGTGGGCGGCGTTCGTGCCCTGGCTCCGCCACTCCACTAACCTTTCTCCATTTCAGTGTGTATTGGGGTATCAGCCGGTTCTGGCTCCATGGCATCCGAGTCAGACAGAGGCTCCTGCGGTGGACGACTGGTTCCAGCTCGGCGGTCGACATCACCGGTCTTCTAGCCATCTGCTGTAGAATTTGTGAATTTTGTCTCTACTGTAGACTTGTTTATACTGGATTAAGTGTACGTTTTTGTTAACTGTAATTTCGTTAGTTATGCTCCAACATTCTCTTCATCTTGTGCCATCATCAATTATTTTCAAGTCTTG
This sequence comes from Oncorhynchus mykiss, assembly GCF_057628025.1. Taxonomy (NCBI): domain Eukaryota; kingdom Metazoa; phylum Chordata; class Actinopteri; order Salmoniformes; family Salmonidae; genus Oncorhynchus; species Oncorhynchus mykiss. Next base: position 71,979,846 of record NC_143026.1, on the reverse strand, counting down.
GTTCCAATAGTTTATATTTTTTTCTAAGAGATTGTCAGTTGAATATTCTCTCTGCAAGGTTTTGTATATCTTACCTATAATATTAACAGCCTTTTCTGACTCAAATAAGATACTCTCAAGGTTGCTCTGATGTCCAAAATATTTTAAATCTAAATTTTGTGATATGTAATTGTTTAAATTGCATGCATTTGAAAATATTTACATTGGTCAGTCAAAAATTGCTTTTTAATTTCCAGTTACGAAGTCATTTATGGTTTCTATGCCTTCAGTTTTCCATGTGGACCAATTTATCTGTAAATTCTGAAAAGCTACTAAAGGATTGTTCCATAGGTTTGTGTTTTAGGGAGTGATATTGGGTCTTGTAGATTACGCTTCATTTTCTTCCATATTGTTATAGTGTTCTAACTGTGAAGTTGTTAATGTTCTTAGCTTCATCCTCTGAAAATAGACAGGTAAAAAGTCTGGGGATGAGCATGTGCATCTTCAATATGTACCCATCCTCAACAGTGTATTTAACTATATGTTGCAAGTAAAAGCCTTGGGTAGCGAGTTGGAAGGTTAAACTCAGACTGAGGAAGAGGTAAAATGTTCCTTTTTATCATATACATTTTATTTTCCCCAAAAACAGTATACTTATATATCTGTTGTTTGTTGTCACTTTGAAAGCATCCAAAATATTTCATATTTTTTGTGGTCCACTTAACCTCTAGGGTAGGGGGCAGCATTCGGAATTTTGGCTGAAAAGCATGCCCAAATTAAACGGCCTGCTACTCGGGCCCAGAAGATATGATATGCATATAGATTTGGTCGATTTGTATAGAAAACACTCTGAAGTTTCCAAACCTGTTAAAATAGTGTCTGTGAGTATAACAGAACTGATTTAGAAGACGAAAACCTGAGAAAAATCCATTCAGGAAGTCGTTTTTTTTTGTTGGTTTTGTAGTTTTCTATTCAATGCCATTACAGTATCCATTGACTTAGGACTCCATTTGCAGTTCCTATACCTTCCACTTGATGTCAACAGTCTTTAGAAATCGTTTCAGGCTTATATTCTTATAAATGAGGGGGTAAGACCAGTCTGAACGAGTGGACCTATTGTGACGCAGAGTTTTTTCAGGCGCATGTGTATTTCTTGTTTACCTTTTATATTGATGACGTTATTGTCCGGTATGTAAATATTATTTCACATTTAGGCTAAAAAACAACCTGAGGATTGAATATAAACATTGTTTGACATGTTTCTATGAACTTTACGGATACAATTTGGATTTTTCGTCTGATTGTTTTAACTGAGTTTGAGCCTGTGGATTACTGAAGAAAACCTACTAACCAAACTGAGGTTTTTGGATATAAAGAGACTTCATCGAACAAAAGGAACATTTATTGAGTAAATTCATGTCTTCTGATTGCCACCATATTGTCATGTTCTGACCTTAGTTCTTTTGTTATGTCTTTGTTTTAGTATGGTCAGGGCGTGAGTTGGGTGGGTTGTCTATGTTAGTTTTTCTATGATTTGCTATTTCTGTGTTTGGCCAGGTATGGTTCTCAATCAGAGGCAGCTGTCAATCCTTGTCCCTGATTGAGAACCATATTTAGGTAGCCTGTTTTCTATTGTGTTTCGTGGGTGATTGTTTTCTGTTGTGTATCTGCACCAGCCAGAACTGTTTTCGGTATTTTCTCTCTGATATTTTTGTTATTTCCGTGTTCATTTTAATAAATATGGACACATACCATGCTGCACCTTGGTCCTCACCTTCTCCTTCATATGACGACCATTACAGAATCACCCACAACCAAAGGACCAAGCAGCGTGGTAACTGGCAGCAGCAGCAGGAGCAGCGCTATAAGGAGGAATGGACATGGGAGGACATTCTGGACGGCAAGGGTTGCTACACATGGGAGGAGATCCTGGCTGGAAGGGATTGCCTCCCATGGGAACAGGTGGAGGAAAGCAAGGAAGCCCGAGAGACAGCCCCAAAAATTTCCTGGGAAAGGGGCACACGGGGAGTGTGGCTAAGTCAGGTAGGAGACCTGAGCCAACTCCCTGTGCTTACCGCGGAGAGAGGGGGACCGCGCAGGCACCGTGTTATGCCGTAAGGCGCACGGTGTCCCCGGTGTGCATGCATAGCCCGGTGCGGTACATAGCAGCGCCTCGTATCGGCCGGGCTAGAGTGGGCATCGAGCCAGGTGCCATGAAGCCGGCTCAGCGCATCTGGTCTCCAGTGCGTCTCCTCGGGCCGGGGTACATGGCACCAGCCCTACGCATGGTGTCCCCGGTTCGCCAGCACAGCCCAGTGGCTATGGGCCGCACTGGCCTGGCTATGGGGAGCATTCAGCCAGGTAGGGTTGGGCAGGCTCGGTGCTCGAGACCTCCAGTGCACCTTCACGGTCCAGTCTATCCGGTTCCACCTCCACGCACCAGCCCTCCGGTGGCAGCCCCCCGCACCAGGCTGTCTCTCCGTCTCCTTCCTACAGGTACTCCCGCCTGTCCAGCGCTGCCAGAGTCTCCCTCCAGTCCGGATCTGCCAGAGTCTCCCTCCAGTCCGGATCTGCCAGTCTCCCTCCAGTCCGGATCTGCCAGAGTCTCCCTCCAGTCCGGATCTGCTAGAGTCTCCCGTCTGTCCTGAGCTGCGAGAGTCTCCCGTCTGTCCAGAGCTGCCGGAGCCGCCCGTCTGTCCTGAGCTGCCGGAGCCGCAAGTCTGTCCTGAGCTGCCGGAGCCGCCCGTCTGTCCTGAGCTGTCGGAGCCGCCCATCTGTCCTGAGCTGCCGGAGCCGCCCGTCTGTCCTGAGCTGCCGGAGCCGCCCGTCTGTCCTGAGCTGTCGGAGCCGCCCGTCTGTCCTGAGCCGCCCGTCAGTCAGGAGCTGCCGGAGCAGCCCGTCAGTCAGGAGCTGCCGGAGCAGCCCGTCAGTCAGGAGCTGCCGGAGCAGCCTGTCAGTCAGGAGCTGCCGGAGCAGCCCGTCAGTCAGGAGCTGCCGGAGCCGTCCGTCAGCCAGGAGCCGTCCGGAGCCGTCACGCCGGCGCTGCCGGAATCGCCCTTCTCTCCGGAGCTGCCAGAGTCTCCCGTCTGTCCGGTGCTGCCGGAGTCTCCCTTCTCTCCGGAGCTGCCAGAGTCTCCCGTCTGTCCGGTGCTGCCGGAGTCTCCCGTCTGTCCGGTGCTGCCGGAGTCTCCCGTCTGTCCGGTGCTGCCGGAGTCTCCCGTCTGTCCGGTGCTGCCGGAGTCTCCCGTCTGTCCGGTGCTGCCGGAGTCTCCCGTCTGTCCGGTGCTGCCGGAGTCTCCCGTCTGTCCGGTGCTGCCGGAGTCTCCCGTCTGTCCGGTGCTGCCGGAGTCTCCCGTCTGTCCGGTGCTGCCGGAGTCTCCCGTCCGTCCGGTGCTGCCGGAGTCTCCCGTCCATTCGGGTCCCCAGTCCGAGGTTGGCGGCAAGGGTCGCTGCTCTTAAGAGGCCACGGAGGCGAGCTAAGAGACAGACAAGGACTATGGTGGAGTGCAGTCCACGTCCCGCGCCAGAACTACCACCGCGGACAGACACCAACCCAGACCCTCCCCTATAGGTTCAGGTTTTGGGGCCGGAGTCCGCACCTTTGGGCACTGTTGTGTTCTGACCTTAGTTTTTTTGTTATGTCTTTGTTTTAGTATGGTCAGGGTGTGAGTTGGGTGTGTTGTCTATGTTAGTTTTTCTATGATTTGCTATTTTTGTGTTTGGCCTGGTATGGTTCTCAATCAGAGGCAGCTGTCAATTGTTGTCCCTGATTGAAAACCATATTTACAGTATATCACAAAAGTGAGTACACCCCTCACATTTTTGTAAATATTTGAGTATATCTTTTATGTGACAACACTGAAGAAATGACACTTTGCTACAATGTAAAGTAGTGTGTACAGCTTGTTTAATAACAGTGTACATTTGCTGTCCCCTCAAAATAACAAAGCCATTAATGTCTAAACCGCTGGCAACAAAAGTGAGTACACCCCTAAGTGAAAATGTCCAAATTGGAACCAAAGTGTCAATATTTTGTGTGGCCACCATCATTTTCCAGCACTACCTTAACCCTCTTGGGCATGGAGTTCACCAGAGCTTCACAGGTTGCCACTGGAGTCCTCTTCCACTCCTCCATGACGACATCACAGAGCTGGTGGATGTTAGAGACCTTGCACTCCTCCACCCTCCGTTTGAGGATGCCCCACAGATGCTCAATAGGGTTTAGGTCTGGAGACATGCTTGGCCAGTCCATCACCTTTACCCTCAGCTTCTTTAGCAAGACAGTGGTTGTCATGGAGGTGTGTTTGGGGTCGTTATCATGTTGGAATACTGCCCTGCGGCCCAGTCTCCGAAGAGAGGGGGATCATGCTCTGCTTCAGTATGTCACCGTACATGTTGGCATTCACGGTTCCCTCAATGAACTGTAGCTCCCCAGTGCCGGCAGAACTCATGCAGCCCCACACTGAGACACTCCCACCACCATGCTTGACTGTAGGCAAGACACACTTGTATTTGTACTCCTCACCTGGTTGCCGCGACACACGCTTGACATCATCTCAACCAAATACATTGGGGCAAAAAAGTATTTAGTCAGCCACCAATTTTGCAAGTTCTCCCACTTAAAAAGATGAGAGAGGCCTGTAATTTTCATCATAGGTACACTTCAACTATGACAGACAAAATTTGTAAAAAAAATATCCAGAAAATCACATTGTAGGATTTTTTATGAATTCATTTGCAAATTATGGGGGAAAATAAGTATTTGGTCACCTACAAACAATCATGATTTCTGACTCTCACAGACCTGTAACTTCTTCTTTAAGAGGCTCTTCTGTCCTCCACTCGTTACCTGTATTAATGGTACCTGTTTAAACTTGTTTTCAGCATAAAAGACACCTGTCCACAACCTCAAACAGTCACACTCCAAAATCCACTATGGCCAAGACCAAAGAGCTGTCAAAGGACACCAGAACCAAAAGTGTAGACCTGCACCAGGCTGGAAGACTGAATCTGCAATAGGTAAGCAGCTTGGTTTGAAGAAATCAACTGTGGGAGCAATTATTAGGAAAGGAACACATACAAGACCACTGATAATCTCCCTCGATCTGGGGCTCCACGCAAGATCTCACCCAGTAGGGTCAAAATGATCACAAGAACGGTGAGCAAAAATCCCAGAACCACACGGGGGGACCTAGTGAATGACCTGCAGAGAGCTGGGACCAAAGTAACAAAGCCTACCATCAGTAACACACTACGCCGCCAGGGACTCAAATCCTGCAGTGCCAGACGTGTCCCCCTGCTTAAGCCAGTACATGTCCAGGCCCATCTGAAGTTTGCTAGAGAGCATTTGGATGATCCAGAAGAAGATTGGGAGAATGTCATATGGTCAGATGAAACCAAAATATAACTTTTTGGTAAAAACTCAACTCGTCGTGTTTGGAGGACAAAGAATGCTGAGTTGCATCCAAAGAACACCATACCTAATGTGAAGCATGGGGGTGGAAACATCATGCTTTGGGGCTGTTTTTCTGCAAAGGGACCAGGACGACTGATCCGTGTAAAGGAAAGAATGAATGGGGCCATGTATCGTGAGATTTTGAGTGAAAACTTCCTTCCATCAGCATGGGCATTGAAGATGAAACGTTGCTGGGTCTTTAAGCATGACAATGATCCCAAACACACCACCCGGGGAACGAAGGAGTGGCTTCGTAAGAAGCATTTCAAGGTCCTGGAGTGGCCTAGTCAGTCTCCAGATCTCAACCCCATAGAAAATCTTTGGAGGGAGTTGAAAGTCTGTGTTGCCCAGCAACAGCCCCAAAACATCACTGCTCTAGAGGAGATCTGCATGGAGGAATGGGCCAAAATACCAGCAACAGTGTGTGAAAACCTTGTGAAGACTTACAGAAAACGTTTGACCTCTGTCATTGCCAACAAAGGGTATATAACAAAGTATTGAGATAAACTTTTGTTATTGACCAAAGACTTATTTTCCACCATAATTCGCAAATAAATTCATGAAAAATCCTACAATGTGATTTTCTGGATTTTTTTTCTCATTTTGTCTGTGATGTCTATGATGAAAATTACTTTTTAAGTGGGAGAACTTGCATAATTGGTGGCTGACTAAATACTTTTTTGCCCCACTGTAAGTTTATCTTGGTCTCATCAGACCACAGGACATGGTTCCAGTAATCCATGTCCTTAGTCTCCTTGTCTTCAGCAAACTGTTTGCGGGCTTTCTTGTGCATCATCTTTAGAAGAGGCTTCCTTCTGGGACGAAAGCCATGCAGACCAATTTGATGCAGTGTACGGCGTATGGTCTGAGCACTGACAGGCTGACCACCCACCCCTTCAACCTTTGCAGCAATGCTGGCAGCACTCATACGTCTATTTCCCAAAGAGAACCTCTGGATATGACGCTGAGCACCTGCACTCAACTTCTTTGGTCGGCCATGGCGAGGCCTGTTCTGAATGGAACCTGTCCAGTTAAACCGCTGTATGGTCTTGGCCACCGTTCTGCAGCTCAATTTCAGGGTCTTGGCAATCTTCTTATAGCCCAGGCCATCTTATTTAGAGCAACAATTCTTTTTTTCAGATCCTCAGAGAGTTCTTTGCCTTGAGGTGCCATGTTGAACTTCCAGTGCCCAGTCAGTATGAGGGAGTGTGAGAGCGATGACACCAAATTCAACACACCTGCTCCCTATTCACACCTGAGACCTTGTAACGCTAACGAGTCAAATGACACCGGGGAGGGAAAATGGCTAATTAGGCCGAATTTGGACATTTTTACTTAGGGGTGTACTCACTTTTGTTGCCAGCGGTTTAGACATTAATGGCTGTGTGTTGAGTTATTTTGAGGGGACAGCAAATTTACACTGTTATACAAGCTGTACACTCACTACTTTACATTGTAGCAAAGTGTCATTTCTTCAGTGTTGTCACATGAAAAGATATACTCAAATATTTACAAAAATGTGAGGGGTGTACTCACTTTTGTGATATACTGTAGGTAGCCTGTTTCGTGGGTGATTGTTTTCTATTGTGTGTCTGCACTAGCCAGAACTGTTTTTGGAAGTTTATCTTTGTTATTTTTGTTATTTCCGTGTTCATTTTAATAAATTTGGACACATACCACGCTGCACCTTCGTCCTCACCTTCTCATTCATACGACGACCGTTACACATATGAAGATCATCAAAGGGATTCATTTGATCTCTATTTCTGAGTTTTGTAACGCTTCTGCTTGGCTGGTTACTATTTGTAATCATTTGTCAACTGGGCTATGTTCTGGGCTAGGTATGCTTTCGCCGAAAAGCATTTTATAAATATGACACTGTGATTGGTTTAAAAAAAAGTTAATCTTTAAACCTATGTAAAATATGTTTTGTTTTCTGAATTTTTATAATGAGCATTTCTGTAATTGAATTTGATGCTCTGCAATCTCACTGGATGTTGGCCAGATGGGCCGCTAGCGTCCCACATACCCTAGAGAGGTTAAAGGATTGCTGTAGATCATTAGTTATTCTTTTTTTTCTCCTATTGCCATTATTTAGTTTTTTCCACGTAAATTTTATATCCTGAGATTTTTTAATTTTCTGAAAAATGTATTGTTGCAAAGGGGGTATTGAGTTTTCAGTATCGGTCAGGTATATCAGGAAATTATCAACCAATAAGTTTAGTTTGTATTCATGTTTACCAACACTGGTTGGCACCTGTTATGTTTGGGGCCTGTCTAATTATTTCTGCATGCGGTTCAATTGCCAGTTCAAACAGGAGGTGGGAGAGGGGACTTCCTTTTTTTTTTTTTGCATACTGTATTAAACTGAAACATGTTCTTGCATTTGTTTGTAAGTATCTATTTTTAATAAACTCTGTTTGATTGATATGTATCAAGTCTGGTATAAGTCTGGTATTGCTTATAATCTGAGGTATTATTTTGTTGTCACAATTTAAGTTGTTTTTATTGCATAGAAATAAATCAAAAATCCCTTCCGGACGTCACCTAAACTCAAGCCCTGGTTACAGCCCTGCCTGTGTTTTATATACACTGATTATACCAAACATTAAGAACACCTGCTCTTTCCATGACATAGGCTGACCAGGAGAATCCAGGTGAAAACTATGATCCCTTATTGATGTCGCTTGATAAATCCAAAGGGGGACACAAGTAAAAGAAGGATTTTTAAGCCTTGACAATTGAGACATGGATTGTGTATGTGTGCCATTCAGAGGGTGAATGAGCATTACACAATGTAAGTGCCCTTGAATGGGGTATGGTACAAGCTACCAGGATCACCTGGCACCGGGTGGTGCAACTCAATATTAGGAGGGTGTTCCTAATGTTTGGTATAATCAATGTATATTTCCGCACTAGGAGATTGGAGTAATACTGTGAAATTTTGAAAATTATGATAATGCCCTTTTAGTGTAAGAGCTGTTTGAAAAGATTGCCTAAAAGTTCAGCCTGATTTGGTGGGATGGAGTTTTGGCCTGCCTGTTGACATCAGCAATAAGAGAGTTCCCAGACAGTCCTCAGACCAATAAGAGAGTTCCCAGACCGTCCTAGCAAAATTCTTGCTTGAGAAATTAGTCTTTGCCAAGAAGCAATTTTGGCATATTTTTTACCATTTCATTGAAAACAATCACAGTAAGGTACTTAATTGTATATCACTCGCTAATGTCCAGTCCCTAGATAACAAGGTTGACTAAATCAGGGCAAGGGTTGCTTTCCAGAGAGACATCAGGGATTGTAACATACTCTGTTTCAGAGAAACATGGCTCTCTCGGGATATGCTGTCGGAGTCGGTACAGCCACCTGGCTTCTCAATACATTGTGCTGACAGGAATAAACACCTCTCCGGGAAGAAGAAGGGCAGTGGTGTTTGTTTCATGATTAACGACTCATGGTGTAAATGTAACAACTCAAGTCCTTTTGTTCAAGCCGATACCACGACGGCCCTCAAGGAATTTCACTGGACTTTATGCAAACTGGAAACTATATATCCTGAGGCTGCATTTATTGTAGTCTGGGATTTCAACAAAGACAATTTGAGAACAAGGCTATCTGAAATCAACATATCAACTGTAGCACTCGCACTGGAAAAACACTGGACCATTGCTACTCTAACTTCCGCAATGCTTACAAGGCCGTCCCTTGACTATTAAAACCTACCCTAACCAGAAACCATGGATAGATGGCGGCATTTGCGCAAAACTGAAAGTGCGAACCACCGCATTTAACCATGGAAAGACGACTGGGAAAATGGCCGAAATATAAACAGTGTAGTTATTCCCTCCGCAAGGCAATCAAACAAGCAAAATGTCGGTACAGAGACAAAGTGGAGACGCAATTCAACGGCTCAGACACTAGACGTATGTGGCAGGGTCTACAGACAATCATGGACACAGAAGTCTTGCTTCCAGACAAACTAAACACCTTCTTTGCCCACTTTGAGGAAAATACAGTGCCACCGACTTGGCCCGCTACCAAGGACTGTGGGCTCTCCTTCTCTCTGCATCCCTAGCCGCATACTCAGAGCATGCACAAGCTGGTGTGTTTATCCCAGTCTGCTGTCCCCACATGCTTCAAGATGGCCACCATTGTTCCTGCACCCAAGAATGCAAAAGGTAACTGAACTAAATTACTATTCTGTCATCACAAAGTGCTTTGAGAGTAGTCAAGGATCATATCACCTCCACCTTACCTGTCACCCTAGTCCCACTTCAATTTGCTTACCGCCCCAATAGGTCCACAGACAATGCGATTGCCATTACACTGCACACTGTCCTATCACATCTGGACAAGAGGAATACCTATGTAAGAATGCTGTTCATTGACTATAGCTCAGCATTCAACACCATAGTACCCTCCATGAGGCCCTAAGTCTCAACCCCGCCCTGTGCAATTGGGTCCTGGACTTCCTGACGGGCCACCCCCAGGTGGGTGCCCCCGCCTGTACTCCCTGTTCACCCATGACTGCGTGGCCATGCACGCCTCCAACTCAATCATCAAGTTTGCAGACGACACAACAGTGGTAGACTTGATTACCAATGATGACGAGACAGCCTGCAGGGAGTAGGTGAGGGCTCTCGGAGTGTGGCGTCAGGAAAATAAACTCTCACTCAACGTCAACAAAACAAAGGAGATGATTGTGGACGTCAGGAAACAGCAGAGGGAGCACCCCCCTATCCACATCGACGGGATACCTAAAAACCTCACAAACTTGTACAGATGCACAATTGAGAGCATCCTGTCGGGCTGTATCACTGCCTTGTACGGCAACTGCACCGCCCACAACCGCAGGGCTCTCCAGAGGGTGGTGCGGTCTGCACAACGCATCACCGGGGGCAAACTACCTGCCCTCCAGAACACCTACAGTACGCGATGTCACAGGAAGGCCAAAAAAGGACAACAACCACCCGAGCCTCTGCCTGTTCACCCCGCTACCACACAGAAGGCGAGGTCAGTACAGGTGCATCAAAGCTGGGACCGAGAGACTGAAAAACAGCTTCTATCTCAAGGCCATCCGACTGTTAAACAGCCATCACCAGCATAGTGGCTGCTACCTACATACAGACTTGAAATCATTGGCTACTTTAATAAATGGAACACAAGTCACTTTAATAATACCACTTTAATAATGTTTACAAATGTTATACTACTCATCTCATATGTATGTACTGTATTATATGCTATCTATTGCATCTTAGCCTGTGCCACTCTGTCATTGCTCATCCATATATTTATATATTCTTATTCCATTCCATTCCTTATTCCATTAGGTATTTGTTGTGGAATTGTTAGATATTACTTGTTAGATATTGCTGCACTGTCAGAACCAGAAGCACAAGCATTTTTGCTACACTCGCAATAACATCTGCTAACCATGTGTATGTGACCAATACAATTTGATTTGATATGATTTTGTTACCCAGCAATGATTTGATATTTAGATCAAAACAGCTGATTTGGACCTTTGAACAAACACTTGCCATTACCCCAATGAAACAGACTTAGCTACATAAATGTGATAACTTTTAAGATGTGCATAATTTTTTATGACCTAAAACTATCAATTTCCAATAGAACAATGTAAACTAAATTGACTCACACTAGCCAGGTGACTAAAATGGTTGACTCTGGGTGGAAACATCTCTCATAATTCTCATGTTGAAGGAAAGAGCATTTGCAGCAATACTCCATAAACTCTCAGTGTTATCTCTGGACATTGACTTGTAAATTGTAAGCATAACTATCCATCATGAGGAAACAGCTTGTAATTCATAGAAATCCATTTAAAAGCCTCATGGGGACATCTGAGCAGGAGACTTTCAGCATCAAATCCCCCCACAATCAATAAATGCAGCTCAAAAAAGGAATTCTCCGGTTGAAACATTATTGAAGATTTATGATAAAAACATCCTAAAGATGGATTCTATACTTTGTTTGACATGTTTCTATGAACTGTAATATGACATTTCGTCTGAACTTTCGCCTGGACTTGCCCGCGCCTCGTGAGTTTGGATTGTGTACTAAACGCGCAAACAAAAAGGAGGTATTTGGACATAAATGATGGACTTTATCGAACAAATCAAACATTTGTTGAGGAACTGGGATTCCTGGGAGTGCATTCTGATGAAGATCATCAAAGGTAAGTGAATATTTATAATGCTATTTCTGACTTCTGTTGACTCCACAACATGGCCCATATCTGTATTGCTTGTTTTGGTCTCTGAGAGCTATACTCAGATTATAGCATAGTGTGCTTTTTCGGTGAAGTCTTTTTGAAATCTGACACAGCGGTTGCATTAAGGAGAAGTTTATCTAAAGTTCCATGCATAACATTTGTATTTTCATCGACATTTATGATGAGTATTTCTGTAAATTGATGTGGCTCTTTGCAAAATCACTGGATGTTTTGGAAGCAAAACATTACTGAAGGCAACGCGCCAATGTAAACTGAGATTTTTTGATATAAATATGAACTTTATCGAACAAAACATACATGTATTGTGTAACATGAAGTCCTATGAGTGTCATCTGATGAAGATCATCAAAGGTTAGTGATTAATTTTATCTCTATTTCTACTTTTAGTGACTCCTCTCTTTGGCTGGAAAAATGGCTGTTTTTCTGTGACTAGGTGCAGACCTAACATAATCGTTTGGAGTGCTTTCGTCGTAAAGCCTTTTTGAAATCGGACACTGTGGTTGGATTAACAACAAGTTTATCTTTAAAATGGTGTATAATACTTGTTTGTTTGAGGAATTTTAATTATGAGAGTTCTGTTGTTTGAATTTGACGTCCTGCACTTTCACTGGCTGTTGTCATGTCGATCCGATTAACGGGATCTCAGCCGAAAGAAGATAAACACCATGGGACCACGCAACCGTCATACCGCTCAGGAAGGAGACGCATTCTGTCTCCTAGAGATGAATGTACTTGGTGCGAAAAGTGCAAATCAATCCCAGAATAACAGCATGGGACCTTGTGAAGATGCTGGAGGAAGCAGGTTCAAAAGTATCTATATCCACAGTAAAATTAGTCCTATATCGACATAACCTGAAAGGCCGCTCACCAAGCAAGAAGCCACTGCTCCAAAACCACCATAAAAAACCCAGACTACGGTTTGCAACTGCACATAGGGACAAAGATCGTACGTTTTGGAGAAATGTCCTCTGGTCTGATGAAACAAAAATAGAACTGTTTGGCCATAATGACCATCATTATGTTTGGAGGAAAAAGGGGGAGGCTTGCAAGCCAAAGAACACCATCCCAACCGTGAAGCACGGGGTTGGCAGCATCATGTTGTTGGGGTTCTTTGCTGTCGGAGGGACTGGTGCACTTCACAAAATATATGGCATCATGAGGGAGGAAAATTAAGTGGATATATTGAAGCAACATCTCAAGACATCAGTCAGGAAGTTAAAGCTTGGTCGCAAATGAGTCTTCCAAATGGACAATGACCACAAGCATACTTCCAAAGTTGTGGCAAAATGGCTTAAAGACACCAAAGTCAAGGTATTGGAGTGGCCATCACAGAGCCCTGACCTCAATCCCATAGAAAATGTGTGGGCAGAACTGAAAGAGTGTGTGCGAGCAAGGAGGCCTAGAAACCTGACTCAGTTACACCAGCTCTGTCAGGAGGAATGTGCCAAAATTCACCCAACTTATTGCGGGAAGCTTGTGGAAGGCTACCCGAAATGTTTGATCCAAGTTAAACACTTTAAAGGCAATGCTACCAAATACTAATTGAGTGTATGTAAACTTCTGACCCACTGGGAATGTGATGAAAGAAAGAAAAGCTGAAATAAATCCTTCTCTCTTTTATTATTCTGACATTTCACATTCTTATAATAAAGTGGTGATCCTAACTTACCTAAGACAGGGAATTTTTACTTGGAATAAATTACAGGAATTGTGAAAAACTGAGTTTAAATGTATTTGGCTAAGGTGTATGTAAACTTCCGACTTCAACTGTAGGTACAGAAAAAATCCTGCCTCAAGATACAACTGCATCCGGCCTCAAGATACAACCGCCTCGTGACTACATAAAGATGCACTGTAATGTATAAGATGGCATAGATAGGTCACATCAGTTCAATGGCGATAAATATGATAACCAGTACCTCTAACATATTGGGAACAATAAAGCATCACAGATATCAGGCATATTGGAGTGTGCATTTATGAAAATCACATGCATTTATGACATCACAGATAGATGTCATTAATGCAAATTTGAAAGACAAGTGAGCAAGGAGCTCCAATTGAATGTCAAGATGTGTTCACATTACATTCATCAACTGATCATTTTCCAGATATTGTGTGATGTGCATGTTTCCAAGTAACATCCTTCATGGTTACATCAATATCCATGTATCATTGGTCATGTTTACACTTCAACAACAGCCCACTATTGTGTAATATCACTGTTGTCAAGGAAATAATATACATACTGCATAGCCAATGTTTTGTATGCTATAGAGATTATTGTTCTATTATATTTTGCAAATGCATGAGGAATGCAGGTAGGAAATGTTCTAATTGGGAGTAAACTGTTAAAACAAATGCCCTGTCTTAATCTACACTCAGTCCTGAAGGGTATTCAACATTTCCTCTATGGAAAAACAAACTTTGATACTGTGATAATTTTGATATGGAAAACTACTGTTCCCTAAAAATGACACTCTTATGATCCTTTTGTTCCTGTCAGAGATTTCAAGACAGCTTCAGTATTTGAACCACACACACCTGTAAAAGCAGTAATAGGGGGAATGTTTCCATTGTTTCTTGATTGACATTCAAGTGGTTTTAAATAAGTGTCACTGCCACGGAAAAACTAAGTGACAGTAATGCATCCTGACAGGAGAAAATCTAGGGCACTCCTAAGAGTTACATTTCCATTACATATTCCCATTTCCCATTAAACTGAACAAAAACAAACCAGGGCATCAAAGAATGATACGTGCACAAATGAGACTGGGACTGTTTTCATTTGAGACCCATTCTTCGATAATGGCCTCCAGACATGTTGAGCATGGTAATTGAGTGCTACTAGCCTAAACATTTATACAAAAGCCCTTTTATTGTGAGAATGGTCTCATATCCTTGAGGTAAACATGTCACATTGTGTTGCTGTGTACATGGAGCCAAGTAATTATATAGATTTGTGCACACGTCATTATTACAAACACAGGCCTATTACATTTTTTCCAAAAGTCATTGCTAAATGTCGTTCAATCTATTCAATCATGCATTTAATACTCAACTCTTCCGAAATGTATATCTGGTTGCAGGAAAGTACATTACAGAAGATTCAACAAATTCTGATCAACTATCATCAGACAATTGGGTTGACTTTTCCCCCTTAGACAATTACTGCCAATGCAACTGCAATTAATATAGATCTACAGTATGAGAGACAGGCAGTGTCCAATCATTAACGTCATTGTAAGGTTAATTTATAATCAACGCAGTTTTAAATCACACTCCAACCTGATAATTTATGGATGATGAGAGTAAAATTCTACAGAAATTAGTCATCACTTAAGAGTTCAACTGCTGTAATGTCTAGGGCTAGGAATCGCCATGGACCTCACGGTAAGATATTATCACAATATTTTGGTGCCGATACTATATGTATGCGATTCTCACAATACTATCTATATATTGCGATTTGATATTGTGATTTTATTGCGTGTTCCAAACATATTGCTTACCATATGTCTGCTGCAGAGGGACAAGACAGAGTTTTGATCAGTCATGGAAATAAAAGTGATGAAAACAAATTAACTCCCTGTTTAAAAAGAAGATGGAGAATGAGAAGTGAAGAACAAATACTGGAGTTCTGGTGTAGGTACAGTCAAATAATGCAAAAATGTTTTTCTGTTATTTTTAAAACGATACAATATACAGTACCAATCAAGCGTTTGGACACACCTACTCATTTTTTAAATTTTTTTTATTTTTTATTTTTTATTCTACATTGTACAATAATATTGAAGATATCAGAACTATGAAATAACACATGTGGAATCATGTATTAATCAAAAAAGTGTTAAACAAATCAAATTATATTTGATATTTGATATTCTTCAAAGGAGCCAACCTTTGTGTTGATGACAGCGTGGCAAACTCTTGGCATTCTCTCAACCAGCTTCATGAGGTAGTCCACAGTCACCTGGAATGCATTTCAATTAACAGGTATGCCTTGTTAAAAGTTAATTTGTGGAATTTCTTTCCTTCTTAATGCGTTTGAACCAATCAGTTGTATAGTGACTAGGTAAGGAAGATAGCCAGCCCTATTTGGTAAAAGACCAAAAGTCCATATTATGGCAGCTCAAATAAGCAAACAGAAACATCAGTCCATCATTAAATAAAATCCATCATTACTTTAAGACATGAAGGTCAGTCAATATGGAATAGTATCTTCACAGTCACAAAAACCATCAAGCACTATGACGAAACTGTCTCTCATGAGGACCACCACAGGAAAGGAAGACCCAAAATTACCTTTGCTGCAGAGGATATGTTCATTAGAGTTACCAGCCTCAGAAATTGCAGCCCAAATAAATGCTTCACGGAGTTCAAGTAACAGACACATCTCAACATCAACTGTTCTGAGGAGACTGCGTGAATCAGGCCTTCATGGTTGAAATGCTGCAAAGAAACCACTACTAAAGGACACCAACAAGAAGAAAATACTTGATGGGGCCAAGAAACACGAGCAATGGACATTAGACAGGTAGAAATCTGTCCTTTGGTCTGATGAGTCAAAATTTGAGATTTTTGGTTCCAACTTCCTTGTCTTTTTGAGGCGCGGAGTAGGTGAACGGATGATCTCTGCATGTGTGGATTCCACTGTGAAGCATGGAGGAGGAGGTGTGATGGTGTGGGGGTCTTTGCTTGTGACACTGTTAGTGATTTGTTAAGAAGGCAAACTTAACCAGCATGGCTATCACAGCATTATGCAGCGTTACGCCATACAATCTGGTTTGCTCTTAGTGAGACTATAATTTGTTTTTCAACAGGACAATGACCCAAAACACACCTCCAAGCTGTGTAAGGGCTATTTGGAGAGTGATGATGCTGCATCAGATGACCTGGCCTCCACAATCACCCAACCTCAAACCAATTGAGATGGTTTGATATGTGTTGGACTGCAGAGTGAAGGAAAAACATGCCATCAATTGCTTAGCATATGTGGGAACTCCTTCAAGACTGTTGGAAAAACATTCCTTATGAAGCTGGTTGAGAGAATGCCAAGAGTGTGCACAGCTGTCATCAAGGCAAAGGGTGGCTACTTTGAAGAATCTGTAATATAAAATATATTTTGATTTGTTTAACACTTTTTTATTACTGCATGATTCAACATGTGTTATTTCATTGTTTGACGTCTTGTTTTGATGTGAAAATAATGACCCTTGAAAGAGTAGGTGAGTCCAAATGTTTTAATGGTACTGTATATAAAGCAGATAGTCCAACACTTATCAAAATACTACATACACCTTTTAATCTGAGAAATGCCTTTCTCTTCTGTAAACCCCTTAACGATATGTGCCAAGTTATCGTGGGACATCTCTAGGCTCTGCCAGGCACTTCCTAAGGGGGGTAAAAGTAAAGATGACCTGTGTAGAGTTTACTGATGTTATCAGTGTTGTGAGGCTGGAACAACTGCCCCTGGTGTAACAAAAATAATGCACTTATTTTTTATCAAAGAACCGATAACTAAGCGATAACCACACAGTACTGGAGGGCAGGAACAAGCTGCTTAGCCTTTCTCTGGAGAATTATGTGTGGTTACATACAGAGCAGTGTTTTATAAAATAACTGAGCATCTGTCTAAGGTGTATTGAAAGGAAACCAGGGTCAACTTTGATGAGGCTCTATAAAACTGAAAACAATGTTGAACTAAACAGTAATGGTTTTGAGACGACTTACAGGGACCACATACAGTAATAAGCACACTTGGTGATTATCTCTTTAATCTTAGTATAAACAACCTCAATATCGCTCACATTTAGTGTATCCTACCTTTTTCATGGAAAGCAAAGGCTTGTTTTATATTGTAGTAGTCCTGGCCAGCAAATCTCTTAGCATCTAATAATCCCATTTAAACCAAATGGTTGCCATCAAGGCACAGAATATCTCAGTCTACCAGACTGTTCTAAAAGATGCAGTCCGAGCACAAGCTGTCTCACAACTCAATGACAAATGCGCATATAAATCTGAATTTTTAGAATCACAGCTTGAACAAGCAGCCAACCAACAGTCTGAGCAACCAACTGTTTGAGCAAAAATGATCTATACAGAGTCAGACCACGTCCATCATCATCATCTTAAGTGAGTAGCCATACTACTGTTTCTGGGTAGGTTGCTTACTTAACCACCCACCTCTTCTATACTCAACCCCAGTCGCATCCTGTCACATGGCTTGGAGCAGAGATCCCATTGCTTCCTTCCCATTGGTCCCCTCAGCTCCCAATATATCCTCCCAGTTGTCCTCCGCCCCCCACCGCTGCCACCATCAGCCATAACAGTAAGCCGTTAGACATTTCATTTTACACTAACTTAATGGAGCGGATGCACCTTTCTGTTCAATACGAGCGCTGTCAGGGTATCTAAGCAAAACGTCTCAGCTGTCACAAGTGTCAGGTGCAGCTGAATTATTTGTCATGCTAGGCCCGATAAAGGCCTGGTGGAGTGGGGTCTAGTGATTGCACCTGTAGACTCGGCGCTCCCTGCTCTTCAACTGAAATGTCACATGAATTATAATGCAAAGCTAACCTTTGTTACAAGTATTATTGTGCTTAGATGTTGGCTTGTCATACAGTTCAAAATATAATGCTTTCCTGACAACCTTTCCACTCATACACAAAATTGGGTAACACTTGACACCTAGCATCATAACAATTTATGACATGGTCATAAGCATGTCAAAATATGTCATAACAGCTGATATAACTTGCCATAACCTGTCCTAATATGGTCATAACACTGTCATGACCCATATATTTACACCTGTTGTGACATAGATTGTGTTATTGTATGGCTGGTTATGACACCTATATAAAGTGTCAAAATCCCACAAAACCGACCAAAGCAGTTATTCTATGGCTGGTTATGACACCTACGTAAGAGTCTCAAAACCCACATTTATTCAAATGTGTTTTTTCCATGCCAAGAAGTTTCCTTTCGTTTGAAAGTTTGATTTTCTTAAGTCCTTTGTGGCTGTTGTAATGAATTCTCATGTTTTTATAAAATCATATTTGAAGTAACTTGTAGAAAAAACACTTTATGACACTGTCATGAAGCATTATGACCATCCTGTGTCACTTTACTTGGACTAACAAAATACACTTTATGATACTGTCAAGTCACATTATGACCATCATAATCATATAATCCAGATAGGCCTATAACGTACATGACTTTATGTCAATCATCTGTCAAAAAGAGGGTGTCTTGTCCTGCTCCTGATATTGTATATAGCATACAAATACTGTTGACAAGTAGGCAATGGTTTAATGCAGGGCTCTCCAACCCTGTTCCTGGAAAGCTACCCCCCTGTAGGTTTTCACTCCAACCCTAATCTAGCACACCTGATTCTATGAATTAGCTGCTTGATGAACTGCATCGGGTTAGGCTTATTATGGATATAAAAAACACGCAAGAAAAGAATAGGCTGCTTTTAATCATAAAAGGTTGATCAAAGGGTCAACAAAGTATATATTCCCATCATCGTCATGTAAGGCGAAAGAGGAAATGTGCATCAAGACCATTATGGCTGGAAAGACAGTCTCTTGAGACATGTCCTTTGAACATAAGAAGGGTGTACTCCAACCCCAGTTGTAACTAACCCGATTCAGTTCATCAAGCAGCTAATTATTAGAATCAGGTGTGCTAGATTAGGGTTGGAGTGAAAACCTACAAGACGGTAGCTCTCCAGGAACAGGGTTGGAGTGAAAACCTACAGGACGGTAGCTCTCCAGGAAGAGGGTATGAGAGCACTGGTTTAATGGAATGTTTTGCCTTTTGTGGTAGGTTTTGTGGGTTTTTACACTCTAATCTAGGTGCCATAACAAGCCATAAAATAACTGCCGTGGTAGGTTTTGTGGGTTTTGACACTCTTATGTAGGTGCCATAATCAGCAATAAAATAACAAAATATACTGTATGATACAACAGTTCTAAATATATGTGTCATGACAGTGTTATAACCATATTATGACAGGTTATGACAAGTTATGTCAGCTGCAACCGGGAGTTTCCCAGGTAATCGAGTAAGAAGGCACACATAGTGAAGTTACTAGTGTGTTTGGTATGTGTTCCTATGCCATATAACATGTTAAGACTGGGACTTTTTAACAGTTCATGCCATGCCCTGAAAAATTGTGAGGCGAAAATTGCTGAATTGATACAGACATGATGGAGACACATTTCATTTTTCATGCTTGCCACTTTTCAAAAGTCAGAAGAATCCTTCCAAACACCCCTCTTTCTGAGGAACCCATACACTCAAAATGTGCTATCTAGAACCTAAAATGGTTTTTCGGTTGTCACCATAGGAGAACCCTTTGAAGAACAGTTTTAGTTTGAGGTAGAATGCTTTTGGGTTCCTTTTGAGTTCCATGTAAAAAAAAGTTGGCTGTCCCTTTTTGTTCCAGGTAGAACCCTTTTTGGTTCCATGTAGAACCCTCTGTGGAAAGGGTTCTACCTGGAACAAAAAGGGACAGCCAACTTTTTTCTAAGAGTGTCAGATGTCATTAAACTGCCAGTTTAAGCAATTGGAGCATGGAAAACGTCCTTCTCGTCAAAACATCAAAGGAGAATGCCTGCTGGTCTCTCTATCAAAGTATGTAGTGATGGCACAGCAATACTCCCCTAGGGAGATTTAACTACTTTTATTATTCATAAGAAGGTGTTCAGAAGAAAAATACCTGCACAGAAGGACTGAAAATAGCCTGGTTAAAAAGCCAAACAAGGCAAGTTTCTGAATATTAATGAAAGTACATCATTAGAAGTGTTGATACACTATTTACTGTATGTTTAAAGGGCCATACAAAAAAAATCTACTTCATATTCATCATCTCCAGCACCACCACAACATCAACATATGTGAAAATTGCGCATTTCTATGTTTTGTAGTAACAAAGATAGAGGAAGATAAGTGTTTCCAATTACATCATTGGTGCGCGTTGTGATTTTACCCAATTATGAGTAGACATTGCAAATTTCACATATGTTGATGTGGTGGTAGTGCTTTTTTATATATCCCTTTAAAGGCAAAGGCATTCCGGAATAAAAAATCTCTGCTGTCCTAGAAAATGCAACAACAAATGACATATATAGGGGACAATGGCATGTTGCTTTCTTCTCATTTTGAGGCAGTTAAGTGATTTCCATGGAAACAGCACCAGAAAAGCCCTAATGCAATACATTTATGATTGATGGATTTAAATAAAGGTGTGAAAAATGAACGTAATTACAGCTTATGTTAAAAGGGCTTATATGTTCCTAATGCAGAGAAATACTTCTTAGCTCGAGCTTTCCACAAAACTTGAATTCTAGCCTGTCTGCTAAAACTCATACGCACAAAGGGTGGACAATGTCATCTGTACATTCATGGAGCACTCCAGCTATTAAGTGAATAACTATAGAGATTCACTGTTTACGCATTAAAGAAATGCTTGGTTCAGTCTTTTTGCACATATTTCCAGTATTTGTCTGCTGGAAAGCCCCAATGTTGCTATTTGAAGTGCCTGGAGTTAAAGTTGAGTCAGCCTATGAGTGTAAGCCTTGCTTCAGCACAAAGTCACATGGAATCATTTCATCCTCCATGGTAATATGTGATGACAATGGAGTAAAACTCTGTCTATGCTAAGGTCTGAAGAACGTCCAATGTTATTTATAGTAGTTCTTCAAATCTATCCACACTTATCTGATGATGAATCAGTTATTCAGGATTGCAGTGTCTTTGAAGCACATTAGCAATTATGTCTCTTTGGATAAGATATGACTAGTGGCTATGGTGATCTTACAGCAAATGGTCAGTAACAACAACCACCAACCAAATAGATTTGGACATAGAAGATAAATCAGAGCTTTGTAAGTACTGGATCAGTAGAGCAGTAGAATTACAGGGAACATTTTAATGCAAATCAATTCACATGTGATAGTCTGACCTCTGAATAACCTCAGTGTTATTGAATACATCTGAAGACATTAAAGGAAAAGTCAAGTAAGAGAGGAACGTGTCTTCCATACAGCTTTTAACCTATGACATTTTATTACAAATAAAATGTATTTAAATTGTCCTCCTAGATAATCATGCCTATTTCTTAGCTCTAATGAAAATGACTATCTGAGATACAACAGCTTACAGTTGTCTGGAACAGAATGTCACATTAACACTGGACCGTCAGACTCTAAAGAAATGTCAGACATCTCAGAAGTGCCCTCAAATAAATAAAGCTAATCTGTCACGCACCACACATACATATGGCTTGCAGTGGTTTAAAGTGACTAAGTAAAAAAAATACTTTGAAGTACTAATTCAATCGTTTGGGGGGTATCTGTACTTTACTTGAGTATTTATATTTTTGACTACTTTTACTTTCACGCCACTACATTCCTGACGAAAATATGTACTTTTTACTCCCATACATTATCCCTGACACCCAAAAGTATGCATTACATTTCAAATACTCAGGCAGGACAGCAATAAGGTCCAATTTGCGCACTTATCAAAATAACAAGTGGTCGTCCCTACTGCCTCTGAATTGGCAAACTCACTAAACACAAATACTGCATGTGTAAATTATGTCTGAGTGTTGGTGTTTGCCCCTAACTTTCTGTAAATACATTTAAAAAAAGAAAACCGTGCTGTCTGGTTTGCTTAATGTAAGAAATTTGATTGATAGCATCTACTTTTACTCAATTGACAATTGACTACGTTTTCCACCACTGTACCTAAGTACATTTAAAACCAGACACTTTTAGACTTTTACTCAAGTATTATTTTACTGGGTGACTTTCACTTTTACTTGAGTAATTTTCTATTAAGGTATCTATACTTTTACTCAAGTATGACAATTGAGTACTTTTTCCACGACTGATGTCTTCTCTACAGGTGGCCAAGGTGCTTGGCGACAACACATTCTTGAACATCTGACTGGGCTTGGCTTCAGTCGCAAGCTATACTGACTGGCCTTGTTTGAGAAAATGTATCAATGCTTCTCTAAACTTGGGTTTTCTGAGATGTGTGATCCATGTGCCAGGCATAGGAGCAGCCAGTTGCATAGGTCCAGCAAGAAAAGCCGTGCCTTCTTTCTGTTTTCTCAACAATGTCTGGAGTCAGAAAAGCTCAGGCTGGCTCATTCAGAGGGCCCCATTCAGCCTTCAGCCGTCTGCCCGTCAGACAGGAAAGGTCACAACAGGTGTCCCACACTCTCCCTTTCAGAAGCACTTGGCTCACATCCATGGCTTCCTTAGTGAAGGCTATGCATCATTACCACACTTTAAATGTAGAAACATCCAAGAGGCTGAATCTTCAAACCATGTCCATTTCCCAGACACATCTCCCGCACTGCAGACTGCAAACCTATTCTCCTCGGTCTGAGACTTTGTTTTGTGTCCGTTAAAAAGGTTACTAGAGACTTACAGTCCATACAAAGACCTGTACAGAGCAAGCGGGCTGGAGTAGCAAACATTTCAAAGCGATACGTGTGTTCAGTTGGAAATATACTAGCTGCGACAAGTAGAAGTTACTGTAGGTAAGTCAAGTTTGAGTTACTTTTTTCTTAGTTTACCACTAGGTTTTGGAGGAAGATACTTCAAGGCGCCTGACACTACAGTAAATTGGAGCAGACCAGACACTTGCTGTAACTTTGTATTGGGAAGCTTTTATAAATCCGTACTCATCTGCATCATCATATGCTACCTGCATTACCATGACAATGCATCATCTTAAAGAACAACTTGAAAGACTTTACAAAGGTAAAAGGCTTATTATGGATATAAAAAACATGCAAGAAAGGAATAGGCTGCTTTTAATCATAAAAGGTTGATCAAAGGGTCAACAAAGTATATATTCCCATCATCGTCATGTAAGGCAGTCTCTTGAGACATGTCCTTTGAACATAAGAAGGGTGTACATTAGACTTAACAATAGGGAAGCTGTGCTACAAAGCATAATATAAGCTCTCAAGTGAATATCGTACCGCGACGACACTCAGTACATATATTACAATATGTCTTTGTCTGGGTTACATATGGAGAGTTCAGCTGAGGTGAAAGAGTAAGAAGAAATATATCCCTCCCATTGATGTGATGAATCTTAATGCGACAATGGTGACATGAGACAAATGTTTCATTTACATAGGCTCAATGTATATTTATGCAGTTTGCAAGCCTATATGTCAAATTCTAATTTCTACCGGAGCAAATGTTGCACCATATAATGTACCAATCCAGATTGATACAATAACAGTGCACTGTACAAAATGCATGAAACATGGCGGCGGCAGGTTCAGAGAATGGAATTGCAAAATGGATGAACGTCACTAAAATGGTAGAATGACCATAGTAAGGCAAAAAAAAGTATGGCAAAACAATGGTAGGCATATTACTAGGCTATACGTATCATTGAAAAGATAAACGCTATAACCCTCATGAATTACTTTATGTTACTGTATGGCGTGGCAAAACAAAGAAATGTGGCGATTTGTAAGATATTCTTTAAATATCTATACTTAGCATGTACATTTTACAAAGCAAAACATAAAACTTCACTGTAAGATCTCAATCAAACATTAATGGTAAGCAATATATTTAAAAGTATCATATTGGGCAAGACAATAATACTATATAATATTCAGAGGAAAAAGCCATTTGCTTGGAAATCAGACCGCATGCATGCTGCAACAATTCAAACATGCCAACACTCACTGGGTGCAACCTGCTAACGTGCCAAGTAGGTACCGATATAGCCATTCAAAAGGTTTCATCAACGGAACTGTGACAACAATGCACCACGTTCCATTCTGTCATCAAAATCACAGCACTCTGCGATCCTTTGTAAACCAACAAGAAAAAGGAGCGATGTTACTTTAATTTTCTGTCTTTGTTGCCAGCTGTGCATCCCAGGCAAACAACAAGGCAAGGGTTAAAAACTATACCATGCTCTCTCTACTATCAGCATGCCACGCCATTTTACCAGCTCTTTATTTTCCTGCCTAGCTTTTTTACCCTCACCAGCAGCAACTTCCTGTTCGCTAGAAATGGCATTCGCAGCGAGTGAAAGAAACAGAGAAAAACGTTACAACAACATTAATGAAAGGTCATTGTCTGGGGGCTTACCCTGGGTGAGATGGAAAGGGCCCGAACCCGTCAAAAACTATTGACCACGTCCGGGAGCAGGACCTGCAAGAAAAGAGAACAACAAAGACAGTTTGTGACAAAGCTGAGACGCTGCAGTCTTGGAGGAGTGAAATCAATTGTGACATTTTTCATTTATTTGTAAATGCCTCTTTGGCGGTACACTCACTCGAAACGACAGTTTATCTCTTACAGAATAAGCGAGGTGATGGTAAAAAAATAAAAATAATCCTGACATTTGCTTTAATGAGATGCTGCATTAGGGCCACTCTTACACTTTCCCCTTGCCCAGGAGCACGCCCTTCACTTTCAATCTCACACCCAAGTCATTTGGAAATTGTTAACCCTATAAAATACTACACTAACCCTTTTTATACTGCTTCCCTTAGACATTCTATGTACGGTTTGTAATGTCAGAACGACATTTGATCACTCAAAAGTCTATGGGATGATAGTGCTTTCCCAACCCGAATGAAATATATAGAAATACAAATGATGTTAAACTGTCTCTCCATATAATGACTTCAATACATTATTCCAGGTGTGATGGGCAGTTGCATTGTGGGTGACTTGTTTTCTGTGGTTTTACCTTGTTTTTCATTGTGATAGACTTGCCCTCACTACTTAGCTGTGATTAAATGGAAGTGTTACAGTCCTGTAAACTAAGACAATCCAGTTGGACTGGAAACAAACGTATGCACGGTAAAGTGAAGGACATCTGGTTTTCATATCATGATTAACGGCTTTCCATAATCAGAGCTTATAGTCATTATCAACTATTATCATTTGAACCATCATTATACGTTAAATGAATATCTAACTATCGACTTTTCAAGATACTAAAACAAATTGGTAAATATATGTAGAGATCAAGTATAGCTTAAGGGAAAGTTATAAAAGAGAGCAAACATCAAATGAAAATATAAAGCTGTGTATCAGTTCATCTACCGTGCCTTCAGAAAGTATTTACACTCCTTGACTTTTTCCACATTTTGTTGTGTTACAGCCTGAATTTAAAATGGATTCAATTGAGATTTTTTTGTCACTAGCCTACACACAATACCCCACAATGTCAAAGTGGGATTATGTTTTTATAAATTTTTACAAACAAATTAAAATGGCCAGTGATTTCTAGTCTATGCCAATAGGCAGCAGCCTCTAATGACTTTGTGATGGCTGTTAAACAGTCACACCCTTGTGTGTCCCCAGTGTTTAGGATCAGCGTAGTGGAGGTGATGTTTCCTACCTTCACCACCTGGGGGCGGCCCGTCAGGAAGTCCAGGACCCAGTTGCACAGGGTGAGGTTCAGACCAATGGCCTTGAGCCTAATGGTGAGCTTGGAGGGTACTATGATGTTGAACGCTGAGCTGTAGTCAATGAATAGCATTCTCACATAGGTGTTCCTTTTGTCCAGGTGGGAAAGGGCAGTGTGGAGTGCAATAGAGATTGCATCAACTGTGGATCTGTTGGTGCGGTATGCAAATTGGAGTGGGTCTAGGGTTTATGGGATAATGGTGTTGATGTGAGCCTTGACCGGCCTTTCAATGCATTTCACGGCTACAGATGTGAGTGCTACGGGTTGGTAGTCATTTAGGCAGGTTACCTTAGTGTTCTTGGGCACAGGGACTATGGTGGTCTGCTTGAAACATGTTGGTATTACAGAATCAGACAGGGAGAGTTTGAAAATGTCAGTGAAGACACTTGCCAATTGGTCAGCGGATGCTCGGAGTACAGGTCCTGGTAATCCTTCTGGCTCAGCAGTCTTGTGAATGTTGACCTGTTTGAGCTGTATTCATGCTTTGCCTGTTTGATGGTTCGTCGGAGGGCATAGCGGGATTTCTTATAAGCTTCTGGGTTAAAATCCCGCTCCTTGAAAGAAGCAGCTCTACCCTTTAGCTCAGTACAAATGTTGCTTGTAATCCATGGCTTCTGGTTGGGGTATGTACATACAGTAACTGTGGGGATGACGTCCTCAATGCACTTATTGATGAAGCCAGTGATTGATGTGGTGTACTCCTCAATGCCATCGGAAGAATCCCGGAACATATTCCCCTCTGTGCTAGCAAAACAGTCCTGTAGTTTAGCATCTGCTTCATCTGACAACTGTTTTATAGACCGAGTCACTGGTGCTTCCTGCTTTAATTTTTGCTTGTAATCAGTAATCAGGAGGATAGAGTTATGGTCAGATTTGCCAAATGAAGGGCGAGGGAGAGCTTTGTATGTGTCTCTGTGTGTGGAATAAAGGTGGTCTAGAAGTTTTTTCCCTCTGGTTGCACATTTAACATGCTGATTAAAGTCCCTGGCCACTAGGAGCACTGCCTCTGGATGAACATTTTCCTATTTGCTTATGGCGAAATACAGCTCATTGAGTGTGGTTTTAGTGCCAGCCTCGGTCTGTGGTGGTATGTAGGCAGCCATGAAAAATACAGATTAAAATTCTCTTAGTAGATAGTGTGGTCTACAGCTTATCATGAGATACTCTACCTCAGACGAGCAAAGCCTTGAGACGTCCTTAGATATCGTGCACCAGCTATTGTTTACAAATATTCATAGGCCCCTGCACCATGTCTACCCAGAGGCTGCTGTTCTGTCCTGGCGATAGAGTGTATAACTCGCCAGCTGTATGTTCTTAATGTCGTCGTTCAGCCTGCGACTCGGTGAAACATAAGATATTACAGTTTTTAATTTCCCGTTGGTAGGATATACGTGCATCACGTTCTTCAATTTAATTTCCAGCAATTGAACATTAGCTAGCAGAACGGAAGGCAAAGGCAGATTAGCCACTTGTCAAATGATCTTCACAAGTCATCTTGATCTCTTTCTGCGAAATCTATGTTTCCTTTTCCAGCGAATCACAGGGATCTGGGCCTGGTTGAGTGTCTGTGGTATATCCCTCGCGTCCGACTCATTGAAGAATAACTCCTCGTCCAATTCCAGTTCTGATGTGCAGAAGCTATTTTCGGTCCTAAGAGACAGTAGCAGCAACATTATGTTCAAAACAAGTTACGAACAACATCACAAAAACAAACAAAATAGCATGGTTGGTTAAGAGCCGAGAAGACGGCAGCCATCCCCTCCGGCGCCATCTAACTTCTTAGTCTGGATTGTTCTCTTGGGTCCAAGTGGACTCTGTACATTAATAAAATATGAATTAGTACTGTAAATCCATATGTACATGTCACAGGAGGTTGTTGGCACCTTAATTGGGTAGAACAGACTTGTGGCATTGACTGGAGTGGAATAGGTGGAATGGTATCAAATGGTTTCCAGTTGTTTGATGCCATTTCATTTGCTCCATTCTGGGCCGTTATTATTTGCCATACTCTCCTCAGCAGCCTCCGGTGGTACATGTACTAGGTAGCACTGTAGTAGTACCTAATATGGGATACCTACTTATATCAGCTGTTACAGATTTATTTCATGATGATGAGCTCCTACATGTGCTCCAGTAAAATTGCCCTCCATTGGCCACCACCACACCTCCAGCCACATCTGGAACTCCTAGACAGACAGGCTGGCAGACACACACACACACGGTCTGTGAGCTGGGCAAAACAGAAGAATGAAAAACAAATGTTGCTATTCATAGGCTACACCTCCATCACTGGGTTGCGTTATGCCATTGTTATGAAAGTTCACAATCCGTTCTCTGCCGACAGCGACATAGTCACCTATTTGGATGAGGATTTCTACTTCAACGAGTCAGAGGCGAATGACATACTGCTCATCCCGGACCTGGCCCAAATCCCCAATACTCAACGTAGTCCCGACAATGACCGTAGGTACATATCCCAACCAGAAGTCACCGATTACAGTCTACAGCTGCACTGAGCTAAAGACGACAGCTGCCGCTCATTAGAAATCCCGCTTTGCCCTCCGACAAACCATCAAAGCATCATTACGAGACTAAGATCTAATTCTTCTACACCGGCTCTGACGCTTGTCGGATGTGGCAGGGCTTGAAAACTATCACGGATTACAAAGCGAAACCCACACGGCAGCTCTCGATTGCACTCCACACTGCCCATTCCCACCTGGACAAAAGGAACAACTATGTGAGAATGCTGTTCATTGACTACAGCTCTGCGTACTGCCACATAATGCCCTACAAGCTCATCACTAAGCTAAGGACTGAACACCTCCCTCTGTAGCTGGATCCTGGACTTCCTGACAGTCTGCCCCCAGGTGGTGAGGGTAGGCAACAACACATCTGCCAAGCTGACCCTCAATACGAGGGCCCCTCAGTAGTGCGTGCTTAGTCAACCCCACCTAATCACCAACGACGATGAGACAGCCTATAGGGAGGAGGTCAGAGACCTGGCAGTGTGGTGCCAGGACAACAATCTCTCCCCCAATGTCAGCAAGACAAAGAAGCTGTTCGTGGACTATTAGGAAACGGAGGGCCGAGCAGGTCGAGCACTTCAAGTTCCTCGGTGTCCACATCACTAAGGACCTATCATGGTTCAAACACACCAACACAGTCATGAAGAGGGCACAACAACATCTCTTCCTCCTCAGGAGGCTGAAAAGATTTGGCATGGGACCTCAAATCCTCAACAAGGTCTACAGCCGTACCATTGAGAGCATC
This sequence comes from Oncorhynchus mykiss, assembly GCF_057628025.1. NCBI lineage: Eukaryota > Metazoa > Chordata > Actinopteri > Salmoniformes > Salmonidae > Oncorhynchus > Oncorhynchus mykiss. The sequence goes on along the minus strand of NC_143026.1, from coordinate 71,950,402 downwards.
CTAACTGGCTGCATCACTGCTTGGCATCCACCTATAAGGCGTTACAGAGGGTAGTGCGCACAGCCCAGTACATTGCTGGAGCCGAGCTCCCTGCCATCCAGAACCTCTATACCAGGTGGTGTCAGAGGAAGGCCCTAAAAATTGTAAAAGACTCCAGCCACCCAAGACTGTTCTCTCTACTACGGCATGGCAAGAGGTTCCGGAGTGCCAGGTCTGGGATCAAAAGGCTCCGGAACAGCTTCTACCCCCAGGCGATGAGATTGAAGCACAGTTAATCAAATGGCTACGCTGACAATTTGCATTGACAGCCTATTTATTTGTGCAGACTCTCTTGCACTGGCTCTATGCACACTCACTGCAGACACACACATACTACACAGACACTCCAACACACACACACACACACACCCACTCACTCACTCATTCACTCACTCACTCACTCACTCACTCACTCACTCACAGACAAACTCTTCACGTACGCTGCTGATGCTCTGTTTATTATCTATCCTGATTGTCTAGTCACTTTTACCCCTACCTACAGTGGGGCAAAAAAGTATTTAGTCAGCCACCAAATGTGCAAGTTCTCCCACTTAAAAATATGAGAGGCCTGTAATTTTCATCATAGGTACACTTCAACTATGACAGACAAAATGAGATGAAAAAAATCCAGAAAATCACATTGTAGGATTTTTCATGAATGTATTTGCAAATTATGGGGGAAAATAAGTATTTGGTCAATAACAAAAGTTTATCTCAATACTTTGTTATATACCCTTTGTTGGCAATGACAGAGGTCAAACCTTTTCTGTAAGTCTTCACAAGGTTTTCACACACTGTTATTTTGGCCCATTCCTCCATGCAGATCTCCTCTAGAGCAGTGATGTTTTGGGGCTGTTGCTGGGCAACACGGACTTTCAACTCCCTCCAAAGATTTTCTATGGGGTTGAGATCTGGAGACTGGCTAGGCCACTCCAGGACCTTGAAATGCTTCTTACGAAGCCACTCCTTCGTTGCCCAGGTGGTGTGTTTGGGATCATTGTCATGCTGAAAGACCCAGCCTCGTTTCATCTTCAATGCCCTTGCTGATGGAAGGAGGTTTTCACTCAAAATCTCACGATACATGGCCCCATTCATTCTTTCCTTTACACGGATCAGTCGTCCTGGTCCCTTTGCATTAAAACAGCCCCAAAGCATGATGTTTTCACCCCCATGCTTCACAGTAGGTATGGTGTTCTTTGGATGCAACTCAGCATTCTTTGTCCTCCAAACACGACGAGTTGAGTTTTTACCAAAAAGTTATATTATATATATTTATATATTTTGGTTTCATCTGACCATATGACATTCTCCTAATCTTCTTCTGGATCATCCAGATGCTCTCTAGCAAACTTCAGACGGGCCTGGACATGTGCTGGCTTAAGCAGGGGGACACGTCTGGCACTGCAGGATTTGAGTCCCTGGCGGCGTAGTGTGTTACTGATGGTAGTCTTTGTTACTTTGGTCCCAGCTCTCTGCAGGTCATTCACTAGGTCACCCCGTGTGGTTCTGGGATTTTTGCTCACCATTCTTGTGATCATTTTGACCCCACGGGGTGAGATCTTGCGTGGAACCCCAGATCGAGGGAGATTATCAGTGGTCTTTTATGTCTTCCATTTCCTAATAATTGCTCCCACAGTTGATTTTTCAAACCAAGCTGCTTACCTATTGCAGATTCAGTCTTCCCAGCCTGGTGCAGGTCTACAATTTTGTTTCTGTCCTTTGACAGCTCTTGGCCATAGTGGAGTTTGGAGTGTGACTGTTTGAGGTTGTGGACAGGTGTCTTTTATACGAATAACAAGTTCAAACAGGTGCCATTAATCCAGGTAATGAGTGGAGGACAGAGGAGCTTCTTAAAGAAGAAGTTACAGGTCTGTGAGAGCCAGAAATCTTGCTTGTTAGTAGGTGACCAAATTCTTATTTTCCACCATAATTTGCAAATGAATTCATAAAAAATCCTACAATGTGATTTTCTGGATTTTTTGTCTGTCATAGTTGAAGTGTACCTATGATGAAAATTACAGGCCTCTCTCATCTTTTTAAGTGGGAGAACTTGCACAATTGGTGGCTGATTAAATACTTTTTTGCCCCACTGTACATGTCAGTGCCTTGAGAAAGCAATCACACTCCTTGACTTTTTCCACATTTTGTTGTCTTACATACTGAATTTGAAATTGATTCAATTTAGATTGTGTCACTGGCCTACAAACAATACTACATCATGTCAAAGTGTAATTACGTTTTTAGAGAAAAAAAATGTTAATACAAAATGAGAAGCTGAAATGCCTTGAGTCAGTAAGTATTCAACCCCTTTGGTATGGCAAGATTAAGTAAGTTCTTTATTTTCACATTTTTCTTCATTGTAGAATAATAGTGAATATATCAAAACTATGAAGTAACACATACGGAATCATGCAGTAACCAAAAAAGTAGTAGTACAATGGCAAGTGATAAAGGGGGTAGTGAAAATGAAAAGAGGCAGTCCAAGATGTTATTGTTATCGCAAGATTGTCTTATCAGGGGACTTCTCTGTCACGACTTCTACCGAAGGTAACTCCTCTCCCTGTTCGGTTGGCGCTTGGCGCTCGGCGTCCCCGGTCTACGAGCCACTACCGATCCCTTTTTCTTTTTCTGGTTGTTTTGTCTGTGTTCCTTTTCACACCTGGTTTTCAATTGCTTTGATTTCTGTGGGTATATAGGGCACCTGTTACCTGCCGTAATTCGTGCAGGATTAGATTTGTGTGTATTGCGTTCGATGGTATTTGATGTTTGCTGTTTTTTCGCTATTACGCACGTGTATGTAAAGTGTCGGAACTGTGTTTGTTCCTCCGTGTGTTTGCACGATTATTCGAGAGCGTAGTTTTGGGATTTTTGTTCTGTGCCGTTTGCATTGGTGGACTATATTATTAAACACGCTTCTCAGACATCCCTGCTCTCCTGCGCCTGACTCCTACACCTCTCACCAAGACGCATGTTATCACATTCTCCTGATTTCAGGGGATTACACAGTGTGATACACAGCTGCCGGATCCACTCAGCCACAGAAAAGAAAGCAAAACATCTCTTTGAAAACTGCCAGGCCTCATCCTTAACCACAAAGGAAATAGTTCTATGAGAGGAATCCCATAAGAGGAATGGGATCTTTCCCCACCAAATGTGTCACAATAATCATTATCGTGATGTGGTCACTGTTTCCCCATCTGTGAAATACACAGTACCAGTCAATAGTTTGGACACACCTACTAATTCAAGGGTTTTATTTATTTGTACTATTTTCTACATTGTAGTATAATAGTGAAGAGATAGACATTTTGAAATTAACACATATGAAATCATGTAGTAACCAAAAAAAGTGTTGTTCTTCAAAGTAGCCAACCTTTGCCTTGATGACAGCTTTGCACACTCTTGGCATTCTCTCAACCAGCTTCATGAGGTAGTCACCTGGAATGCATTTAAATTAACAGGTGTGCCTTATTAAAAGTTAGTTTGTGGAATTTATTTCCTTCTTAATGTGTTTGAGCCAATCAGTTGTGTTGTGACAAAGTAGGTGTGGAATACAGAAGACAGCCCTATTTCGTAAAAGACCAAGTGCAGTCGAAAACAAACATCAAAAGCTATGATGAAACTGGCTCTCATGAGCACCGCCTCAGGAAAGGAAGACCCAGTCACTAAAGTTAACTGCACCTCAGATTGCAGCCCAAATTTACGCTTCACAGAGTTCAAGTAACAGACACATCTCAACATCAACTGTTCAGAGGAGACTGAATCAGGCCTTGCTGCGTGAATCAGGAATTGCTGCAAAGAAACCACTATTAAACGACACCAATAATAAGAAGTGTTTCTTGCTTGGGCCAAGAAACACGAGCAATATACATTAGACTCCAAATGAGTACAAATTTGATATTTTTGGTTCCAACCGCCGTGTCTTTGTGAGACACAGAATAAGTGAACGGACGATCGCCCCATGTGTGGTTCCCACCGTGAAGCATGGAGGAGGAGGTGTGATGGTGACACTGTTAGTGATTTATTTAGAATTCAAGGCACAAGGCACTTAACCAGCATGCCTACCACAGCATTCTGGAGCGACACGCCATCCCATCTTGTTTGTGCTTAGTGGGACTATCATTTGTTTTTCAACAGGACAAGAAGGAGAGTGATGGAGCGCTGCATCAGACGACCTGGCCCCTACAATCATCCGAACTCAACCCAATTGAGATGGTTTGAGATAATGCCAAGAGTGTGCAAAGCTGTCATCAAGGCAGGGTGGCTATTTTTAAGAATCTGTATTCTTTTAACACGTTTTTGGTTATTACATGACTCCATATGTGTTATTTTATAGTTTTAATTTCTTCACTATTATTCTAGTAAAAATAACAAAAAAACCTTGAATGAGTAGGTGTGTCAAAACTTTTGACTGGTACTGTATATATATATATATATATATATATATATATATATATATTTATATATATATATATATATATTTATTTTGTATTTATTTTGCCCCACCTATTTTGCCCCACCTGCAAATATATACATTTAAACTCAGTTTTCACAATTCCTGACATGTAATCCTTGTAAAAATCCCCTGTCTTAGATCAGTTAGGATCACCACTTTATTTTAAGAATGTCAAATGTCAAATGAATAGCAGAGAGAACGATTTGTTTCAGCTTTTATTTATTTTTATCACATTCCCAGTGGGTCAGAAGTTTACATACACTCAATTAGTATTTGGTACTTTGTTGAAGCACCTTTGGCAGTGATTAGAGCCTCAAAGTCTTCTTGGGTATGACACTACAAGCTTGGCACACTTCTATTTGGCGTGTTTCTTCCATTCTTCTCTGCAGATCCTCTCAAACTCTGTCAGATTTGATGGGGAACGTCACTGAACAGCTATTTTCAGGTCTCTTCGAGATGTCCAATACGTTTCAAGTCAGGGCTCTGGCTGTGACACTCAAGGATATTCAGAGACTTGTCCCATAGCTACTCCTGCATTGTCTTTGCTGTGTGCTTATAGCCGGTGTCCTGTTGGAAGGTGAACCTTCGCCCCAGTCTGAGGTCCTGAGTGCTCTGGAGGCGGTTTTCATCAAGGATCTCTTTGTACTTTACTCCATTAATCTTTCCTTTGATCCTGACTCGTCTCCCAGTCCATGCTGCTGAAAAACATTCCCTCAGCATGATGCTGCAACCACCGTGCTTTACCGTAGGGTTGGTGCCAAGTTTCCTACAGACTTGACGCTTGGCATCAGGTCAAATAGTTCAATCTTAATTTCATCAGACCAGATAATGTTGTTTCTCATGGTCTGAGTGTCCTTTAGGTCCCTTTTGGCAAACTCAAAGTGGGCTGTCATGTGCCTTTTACTGAGGAGAGGCTTCCGCCTGGCCGCTCTACCATAAAGGCCTGATTGGTGGAGTGCTGCAGAGATTGTTGTCCTACTGGAAGGTTCTCCATCTCTACAGAGGAACTCTAGAGCCCTGTCAGAGTGACCATCGGGTTCTTGGTCACCTCCCTGACTAAGGCCATTCTCCCCGTATTTCTCTGTTTGCCTGGTCGGCTATCTCTAGGAATAGTCTTGGTGGTTCCAAACTCCTTCCATTTAAGAATGATGAAGCCACTGTGTTCTTGGGGACCTTCCATGCTGTAGTACCCTTCCCCAGATCTGTGCCTTTACACAATACTGTCTCGGAGCTCTACGGACAATTCCTTTGACCTCATGGCTTGGTTTTTGCTCTGTTATGCACTGCCAACTGTGGGACCTTTTATAGACAGGTGTGTGCCTTTCTCTGAAGAGACCTGTTAACAGCTGTGCAGTGAAGCTCCCCATCCAACTTGACAGAGCTTAAGAGGATCTGCAGAGAAGAATGGGAGAAACTCTCAAAATACAAGTGTGCCAAACTTGTAGCGTCATACCCAAGAAGACTTGAGGCTGTAATCACTGCCAAAGGTGCTTCAACAAAGTACTGAGTTAAGGGTCAGAATACAGTGCCTTGCGAAAGTATTTGGCCCCCTTGAACTTTGCGACCTTTTGCCACATTTCAGGCTTCAAACATAAAGATATAAAACTGTATTTTTTTGTGAAGAATCAACAACAAGTGGGACACAATCATGAAGTGGAACGACATTTATTGGATATTTCAAACTTTTTTAACAAATCAAAAACTGAAAAATTGGGCGTGCAAAATTATTCAGCCCCCTTAAGTTAATACTTTGTAGCGCCACCTTTTGCTGCGATTACAGCTGTAAGTCGCTTGGGGTATGTCTCTATCAGTTTTGCACATCGAGAGACTGACATTTTTTCCCATTCCTCTTTGCAAAACAGCTCGAGCTCAGTGAGGTTGAATGGAGAGCATTTGTGAACAGCAGTTTTCAGTTCTTTCCACAGATTCTCGATTGGATTCAGGTCTGGATTTTGACTTGGCCATTCTAACACCTGGATATGTTTATTTTTGAACCATTCCATTGTAGATTTTGCTTTATGTTTTGGATCATTGTCTTGTTGGAAGACAAATCTCCGTCCCAGTCTCAGGTCTTTTGCAGACTCCATCAGGTTTTCTTCCAGAATGGTCCTGTATTTGGCTCCATCCATCTTCCCATCAATGTTAACCATCTTCCCTGTCCCTGCTGAAGAAAAGCAGGCCCAAACCATGATGCTGCCACCACCATGTTTGACAGTGGGGATGGTGTGTTCAGCTGTGTTGCTTTTACGCCAAACATAACGTTTTGCATTGTTGCCAAAAAGTTCAATTTTGGTTTCATCTGACCAGAGCACCTTCTTCCACATGTTTGGTGTGTCTCCCAGGTGGCTTGTGGCAAACTTTAAACGACACTTTTTATGGATATCTTTAAGAAATGGCTTTCTTTTTGCCACTCTTCCATAAAGGCCAGATTTGTGCAATATACGACTGATTGTTGTCCTATGGACAGAGTCTCCCACCTCAGCTGTAGATCTCTGCAGTTCATCCAGAGTGATCATGGGCCTCTTGGCTGCATCTCTGACCAGTCTTCTCCTTGTATGAGCTGAAAGTTTAGAGGGACGGCGAGGTCTTGGTAGATTTGCAGTGGTCTGATACTCCTTCCATTTCAATATTATCGCTTGCACAGTGCTCCTTGGGATGTTTAAAGCTTGGGAAATATTTTTGTATCCAAATCCGGCTTTAAACTTCTTCACAACAGTATCTCGGACCTGCCTGGTGTGTTCCTTGTTCTTCATGATGCTCTCTGCGCTTTTAACGGACCTCTGAGACTATCACAGTGCAGGTGCATTTATACGGAGACTTGATTACACACAGGTGGATTGTATTTATCATCATTAGTCATTTAGGTCAACATTGGATCATTCAGAGATCCTCACTGAACTTCTGGAGAGAGTTTGCTGCACTGAAAGTAAAGGGGCTGAATAATTTTGCACGCCCAATTTTTCAGTTTTTGATTTGTTAAAAAAGTTTGAAATATCCAATAAATGTCGTTCCACTTCATGATTGTGTCCCACTTGTTGTTGATTCTTCACAAAAAAATACAGTTTTATATCTTTATGTTTGAAGCCTGAAATGTGGCAAAAGGTCGCAAAGTTCAAGGGGGCCGAATACTTTCGCAAGGCACTGTAGTTATGTAAATGTTACATTAGTAAAAACCTGTTTTTGCTTTGTCATTATGGGGTATTGTGTTTAGATTAATAAGGACAACAATTTAATACATTTTAGAATAAGGGTGTAACTTAACAAAATGTGGAAAAAGTCAAGGGGTCTGAATACTTTCCGAATGCACTGTAATCGTCATTATGTATTTGTAATGGATCTTGTCCTCCTCTTCTGAGGAGGAGTAGCGAGAAGGATCGAAAGGACCAAGGATCGGAGGACCAAAATGAACATAGACAACCCACCCAACTCACGCCCTGACCATACTAAAAGAAAGATATAAGAACAGAACTAAGGTCAGAACGTGACAGTACCCCCCCCCCCCCCCCCAAAAGGTGCGGACTCCGGCCACAAAACCTAAACCTATAGGGGAGGGTCTGGGTGGGTGTCTGTCCGCAGTGGCGGCTCTGGCGCGGGACGTGGACCCCACCCCACCATAGTCCTTCTCTGCCTCTTCAACCGCCTCTGTGGCCTCTTTAGAGTGGCGAACCTCGCCGCCGACCTCGGACTGGGGACCCAAGCCACGGGTCCCGAATGGACGGGAGATTGCAGCAGCGCCGGACGGATGGGAGACTCCGGCAGCGCCGGACAGGCGGGAGACTCCGGCAGCGCCGGACAGGCGGGAGACTCCGGCAGCGCTGGACAGGCGGGAGACTCCGGCAGCGCCGGAGTGACGGGAGACTCCGGCAGCTCCGGAGTGAAGGGCGATTCTGGCAGCTCCTGGCTGACTGGCGGCTCTGGCAGCTCCCGACGGATGGGCGGCTCTGGGCAGGAGGAAGGCTCTGGCAGCGCAGGACAGGCGGGAGCACTTGTAGGGAGAAGACAGAGAGACAGCTTGGTGCAGGGGGCTGCCACCAGAGGGCTGGTGCGTGGAGGTGGCACCGGATAGACCGGACCGTGAAGGCGCACTGGAGCTCTTGAGCACCACGCCTGCCCAACCTTACCTGGTTGAATGCTCCCCGTAGCCAGGCCAGTGCGGCGAGGTGGAATTGCCCGCACTGGGCTGTGCTGGCGAACCGGGGACACCATGCGTAAGGCTGGTGCCATGTACACCGGCCCGAGGAGACGCACTGGAGACCAGATGCGCTGAGCCGGCTTCATGGTACCTGGCTCGATGCCCACTCTAGCCCGGCCAATACGAGGTGCTGCAATGTACCGCACCGGGCTAAGCATGCGTGCTGGGGACACCGTGCGCTCCACCGCATAACACGGTGCCTGCCCGGTCCCTCTCGCTCTCCGGTAAGCATGGGGAGTTGGCTCAGGTCTCCTACCTGACTTAGCCACACTCCCCGTGTGCCTCCCCCCAATACATTTTTGGGGCTGCCTCTCGGGCTTCCAACCATGCCGCCGTGCTGCCTCCTCATACCACCGCCTCTCAGCTTTCGCTGCCTCCAGCTCAGCCTTGGGGCGGTGATATTCTCCAGCCTATGCCCATGGTCCCTTGCCGTCCAGAATCTCCTCCCATGTCCAGGAGTCCTGCGATTCCGGCCGCTGCTGCTGCTTCCCATTACAACGCTGCTTGGTCCTTTCTTGGTGGTGGGTGTTTCTGTAATGGATCTCGTCCTCCTCTTCCGAGGAGTAGCGAGAAGGATCGGAGGACCAATGCGCAGGTGGTAAGTGTCCATAATGTTTAATCAAAATGAACACTGAAATACAAAACAATAAAAGTGAATATACGACACAAACGAAACAGTCCTGTGTGGCACAAACACTGACACGGAAAATTAACACCCACAACTCAAAAGTGAAACCAGGCTACCTAAGTATGATTCTCAATCAGGGACAACAATTGACAGCTGCCTCTGATTGAGAACCATACTAGGCCGAACACAGAAATCCCAAATTATAGAAAAACGAACAGGCAGCCCACCCAACTCACGCCCTGACCATACTAAAACAAAGATATAATAACAGAACTAAGGTCAGAACGTGACAGTATTAGAGCTTAAACGAACTGGCTGGTGATTGGATTAGTAGCTTGCCTGCCAGTCAGAAGAAAGAATGAATCAAGTTTCAAGTTTTGTTAGTCGTATGTACAGGATACACATGGTATACACTGTCCAACAAAATGCTAACTCTGGTTTTTGGTTCTTTCTTGATAATACAATAACAGTAATAAATAATAAAATATAAGATACAAATTTGAATACAAAGACAAAGAGAGGGAATATTAGTATTATTATTATTAGCTAGCTAGATATAGCGCCTTCAGAATGTACTCGCACCCTTTACTTTATCAACATTTTGTTGTCTTACGGCCTGTTTTAAAAATATATATAATTGAGATTTGTCACTGAGCTACACACAATACCGCATAATGTCAAAATGGAATTTAGTTTGAAGAAATAATTAGAAATTAATTCAAAATTCAAAGCTGAAATGTCTTGAGTTATGGCAAGCTTAAATAAGTCCAGTGGTAAACATTTGCTTAACAAATCATATATTAAGTTGCATGGACTCATTTCGTGTTCAATAATAGTGGTTAACACCATTTTTGAATAACTATCCCATCTCTGTACCCCACACATAAAATGATCTGTAAGGTCCCTCAATCAAGTGATGAATTTCAAGCACAGGTTTTTTCAATGTCTCGCAACTTTCAGCATGGCATGTTATTCATTAAGCTGTAGTTATTCATTCAACTTTGGATGGTGCATCATACTTCAAAGATACAGGCGTCCTTCCTAATTCAGTTGCCGTAGAGGAAAGAACTTGCTCAGGGATTTCAACATGAGGCCAATAGTGATTTTAAATATTTACAGAGTTTAATTAAGGATCCACCCTTTTTTAAATGTTCACCTAAAATGACATACCCAAATCTAACTGTTACTCAGGCCCTGAAGCAAGGATATGCATATTATTGGTAACATTTGAAAGGAAACACTTTGAAGTTTGTGGAAATTTGAAAGGAATGTAGGAGAATATAAAACAATAGATCTGGTAAAAGAAAATACAAAGATAAAAACAACCCTTTTTATACCATCATCTTTGAAATCCAAGAGAAAGGCCATAATGTATTATTCCAGCCCAAGTGCCATTTAGATTTTGTTCACTAGATGGCAACAGTGTATGTGCAACGTTTTAGACTGATCCAATGAACCATTGCATTTCTGTTCTACATTTGGTATGAAGACTGCCCAAATGTGCCTAATTTGTTTATTAATATCTTTTCATGTTCAAAATGGTGCACTCTCCTCAAACAATTGCATAGTATTCTTTCACTGTAATAGCTACTGTAAATTGGACAGTGCAGTTAGATTAACAATAATTTAAGCTTTCTGCCAATATCAGATATGTCTATGTCCTGGAAAATGTTCTTATTACTTACAACCTCGTGCTAATCGCATTAGCCTACATTAGCTCAACCGTTCCGCGGAAGGGACACCGATCCCAAATACGTTTTTAATGGTTGTGATATGAGAAAACTGAGGATAGATCAACAACATTGTATTAACTCCACAATACTAACCTAAATGACAGTGTGAAAAGAAGGAAGCCTGTACAGATGAAAAATAGTCAAATTCATTCATCCTGTGTGCAACAAGGCACTGCAAAATATGTGGCAAAGAAATAAACTTTTTTTCCTGAATACAAAGCGTGGGGTGGAAATCCAACACAACACATCACTGAGTACCACTCTTCATATTTTCAAGCATGGTGGTGGCTGCATCATGTTATAAGTATACTTGTCATAAGCAAGGACGAGGGAGTTTTTTAATATAAAATAAACGGAATACTGCTATAAGCACAGGCAAAATCCTAGAGTAAAACCTAGTTGAATCTGCGTTCCAACAGACACTAGGAGACGAATTCACCTTCAACAGGACAGTAACCTAAAACACAAGGCCAAATCTACACTGGAGTTATTTACCCAGACGGCATTCAAAATCGATCAACTTGACAGAGCTTGGCAATAAATAATGGGCAAATATTTTACAATCCAGGTGTACAAAGCTCTTAGAGACTTACACAAAAAAATTCACAGCTGTATCGCAGTCAAAGTATCTTCTATAAAGTATTGACTAAGGGGTGTTAATACTTATGTCAATAACATATCTCTGTATTTCATATATTATAATAATACTTTTTTATAATTGTTTTCACTTTCTCTTTGTAGATAGGTGAGAGAAAAAAATATACAGTGGGGCAAAAAAGTATTTAGTCAGCCACCAATTGTGCAAGTTCTCCAACTTAAAAAAATGAGAGAGGCCTGTAATTTTCATCATAGCTACACTTCAACTATGACAGACAAAATGAGGAAAAAAAATCCAGAAAATCACATTGTGGGATTTTTAATGAATTTATTTGCAAATTATGGTGGAAAATAAGTATTTGGTCACCTACAAACAAGCAAGATTTCTGGCACTCACAGACCTATAACTTCTTCTTTAAGAGGCTCCTCTGTCCTCCACTCGTTACCTGTATCAATCGCACCTGTTTGAACTTGTTATCAGTATAAAAGACACCTGTCCACAACCTCAAACAGTCACACTCCAAACTCCACTATGGCCAAGACCAAAGAGCTGTCAAAGGACACAAGAAACAAAATTGTAGACCTGCACCAGGCTGGAAAGACTGAATATGCAATAGGTAAGCAGCTTGGTTTGAAGAAATCAACTGTGGGAGCAATTATTAGGAAATGGAACACATACAAGACCACTGATAATCTCCCTCGATCTGGGGCTCCACGCAAGATCTCACCCCGTGGGGTCAAAATGATCACAAGAACGGTGAGCAAAAATCCCAGAACCACACGGGGGGACCTAGTGAATGACCTGCAGAGAGCTGGGACCAAAGTAACACAGCCTATCATCAGTAACACATTCCGCCGTCAGGGACTCCAGACGTGTCCCCCTGCTTAAGCCAGTACATGTCCAGGCCCGTCTGAAGTTTGCTAGAGAGCTGGATGATCCAGAAGAAGATTGGGAGAATGTCATATGGTCAGATGAAACCAAAATATAACTTTTTGGTAAAAACTCAACTCGTCATATTTGGAGGACAAAGAATGCTGAGTTGCATCCAAAGAACACCATACCTACTGTGAAGCATGGGGGTGGAAACATCATGCTTTGGGGCTGTTTTTCTGCAAAAGGACCAGGGCGACTGATTCGTGTAAAGGAAAGAATGAATGGGGCCATGTATCGTGAGATTTTGAGTGAAAACCTCCTTCCATCAGCAAAGGCATTGAAGATGAAACGTGGCTGGGTCTTTCAGCATGACAATGATCCCAAACACACCGCCCGGGCAACGAAGGAGTGGCTTCGTAAGAAGCATTTCAAGGTCCTGGAGTGCCCTAGCCAGTCTCCAGATCTCAACCCCATAGAAAATCTTTGGAGGGAGTTGAAAGTCTGTGTTGCCCAGCAACAGCCCCAAAACATCACTGCTCTAGAGGAGATCTGCATGGAGGAATGAGCCAAAATACCAGCAACAGTGTGTGAAAACCTTGTGAAGACTTACAGAAAAGGTTTGACCTCTGTCATTGCCAACAAAGGGTATATAACAAAGTATTGCGATAAACTTTTGTTATTGACCAAATACTTATTTTCCACCATAATTTGCAAATAAATTCATGAAAAATCCTACAATGTGATTTTCTGGATTTTTTTTCTAATTTTGTCTGGCATAGTTGAAGTGTACCCATGATGAAAATTACAGGCCTCTCTCATCTTTTTAAGTGGGAGAACTTGCAAAATTGGTGGCTGACTGAATACTTTCTTGCCCCACTGTATATTGACAATTTTTTTATTCAGGCTATAACACAACAAAATCTGGAATAAGTCAAGTGGTATGAATACTTTCTGAAGGCACTGTATCTCATTAGCTGGGTGTCTGTTTATCTGTGATATGATTCATACAACTTAGTAAGCCTTCTGGCTGTTGAATACAAGAATGAATGTATAAACCTTATGATATATCATGTGACTTAAGAAAGCTTAGGCTGTAGATCTAGCTTTGACTTTGCTGCAGGCATACATGAACATATTATTTCAGTTATGGATTTACAGAAATTAAATTACGCTGGATATTTTCTCAAATGTTAGAGTGAACATTTTAGGATTATAAAATATAACTTTGTCACCTTGCAAACAGGTTGATAACTTGTAGCTTCACAATTCCCTTCCATTCATGATTCCCTTCCTATGTGCTAAAAGGTCATCACTGAGGAAGGCCTGCAGGATGAAGAAGACCATGAGGTTATGGACTTCTTGGCGGAAGATGCTTTTGATGAGGAGCAACTTGGTGAAGACGAGGATAAAGAGTATGACACACACACGACAGGACAGACAGGGTAACATCACCTGGCAGAGAAGCAGCTGAACTGGTTCCTCCTAACCCTCCTAGGTTGATGGTGATGGAGGTGGCAGCTGTACATACCAAGCTAGTGGTGCAGGTCGTAGAAATGCTCTAGCCTGGTCCCAAATATGTTTACGCTGTCGTGCTAACTCCTAATGTATGATAGTTATCCATGCCATGTCACCATAGCAGTTGGCAATACACAGGAGTTGGCTATATAGCACAAACAGATCAAAGACCAAGCTAAGATTTGGCTGATTGCCAGAACAGAAAGAGTGAAACTTCAACGTACTTGAGGACTACTCTACGATAGAAAGACAATATGACATAGGTTGCCTGTGTGGCACCTGAATGCGAGGGCAAGCGGCTGTGTATGATTTTATGGTATGATGGTGATGTAACTTGCACTTTGTTTTCAGGTTTGAATTAAACAATTTATTTCCCTAACCTTATTCTTTCGATAAAGTTATTGTTTTATTAATATTATAGTACCAGTAAAACGGTTGGACACGTTTAAACTATTTTCTACATTGTAGAATAATAGTGAAGACATCAACACTATGAAAAAACACATATGGAATCATGTAGTAACCAAAAAGGTGTTAAATAAATATGTATTTTATAATTGACGAAAAAATATTTTAGATTTCAGATTCTTCAAAGTAGCCACCCATTGCCTTGATGACAGCTTTGCACACTCTTGGCATTCTCTCAACCAGCTTCCCCTGGAATGCCTTTCCAAAAGTCTTGAAGGAGTTCCCAAATATGCTGAGCACTTGTTGGCTGCAGTCCATCATTCTCCATCTTGGTCAAATAGCCCTTACACAGCCTTGAGGTGTTCGGTCATTGCCCTGTTGAAAAACAAATGATAGTCCCACTAAGCACAAACCAGATGGGATGGCGTATCGCTCCAGAATGCTGTGGTAGCCATGCTGGTTAAGTGTGCCTTGAATTCTAAATAAATGTCACCAGCAAAGCACCCCCACACCATCACAACTCCTCCTCCTTGCTTCACGATGGGAACCACACATGCAGAGATCGTCAGTTCCTTACTCTGTGTCTCACAAAGACATGGCGGTTGGAACCAAAAATATCAAATTTGGACTCATCAGACCCAAGCAAATCTCTTCTTATTATTGGTGTCCTTTAATAGCAGTTTCTTGGCAGCATTCCTGATTCATGCAGCAATTCCTGATTCATGCAGCAAGGCCTGGTTCACGCAGTCTCCTCTGAAAGGTTGATGTTGAGATATCTGTTACTTGAAATCTGTGAAGCATTTATTTAGGCTGAAATCTGTTGTGCAGTTAACTATAATGAACGCCTTCTCTGTGGCGGTACTCATGAGAGCTAGTTTCATCATAGCGCTGGATGGTTTTTGCGACTGCACTTGAATAAACTTTCAAAGTTCTTGTCATGCTTTGGCCATAGAGAGGCTTTTTATTCTCTATTTTGGTTAGGCCAGGGTGTAACTAGGGTGGGCATTCTATGTTTTTGTATTTCTTTGTTTTTGGCCGGGTATGGTTCTCAATCAGGGACAGCTGTCTGTCGTTGTCCCTGATTGAGAACCATGCTTAGGTAGCTCTTGCCCACATGGGTTTTGTGGGTAGTTATTTTCTGTTTAGTGTGTTTTGCACCTGACGGAGCTGTTTCGGTTGTTTATTTTGTTCCTTGTTGTATTTAGTGTTCAGTTTATTAAAATAATGATGAACACTTACCACGCTGCGTCTTGGTCCTCACCTTCTTCTACCAACGGTCGTTACAGTTCTTTACATTTTGTTTATTGATGGACTGACGTTTCTGTTTGCTTATTTGAGCTGTTCTTGCCATAATATGGACTTGGTCTTTTACCAAATAGGGCTATCTTCTGTATATCACCCCTACCTTGTCACAACACAACTGATTGGCTCAAACGCATTAAGGAGGAAAGAAGCTCCCCAAATGAACTTTTAACAAGGCACACCTGTTAATTGCAATGCATTCCAGTTGACTACCTCATGAAGCTGCTTGAGAGAATGTCAAGAGTGTGCAAAGCTGTCATCAAGGCAAAGGGTGGCTACTTTGAAGAATAACAAATATAATAAAAACCCTTGAATGAGTAGGTATTTTCCAAAGTTACACAAGTAACTGTATGTTACTTGTGCATGTCTTTCCTTATCATGTGTAAGAGTCAATGCTTTATGTACATAGTTTCGGTGCAGATATGTGTTTAATGTGCTATGCCGGATAAGAAAGTGTCTGATCACAGAAGATTCCATTGAAATTTAGTCACTAAAACAGGTGTTCCTAAGGGTCAAAATATACATTTATTTTATTTTGAGTTATACCTTCCAGAGCTTGAGTTGTAAAACAATACATTGAAAAGATACTTACTTGCCATGATTCTGACTTTCATTGTAATTTTGTTTACGATCTGTTTATTATCTTATGTAAATAACTGGCAAGAGAATTTCTGAAGAATAACACGTTTCATTGCAGTCTGCTTTATTTACTTTCAACAACAGAAAACATAAAAAGAATTGCAATTCAACAGTGCTTAATTATTAGAATAAATGTATAATTTATAATCTCCAGTATCATCACAAAGTTTATTTCACAAAATTATGACAAACTTTGTGATGATACTGAGATTATACCATGGGCTAAGACGCAGAGGCTTATAAAGGCAATACATAGACGACAGACAGGGTATAAGCCAGGATAGTCCACCATGTAAACAGACTGTTCTGGTCTTGCATCTTCTGGTGACTATTGAAAACAGTACAACAATGATATAGAAAATTAAGAGGCGTGATGTATGCCTTTTGTTTTTATGACAAAACAAAGTACTCCAGTTGAATACCATGTGCCTTTGTTGTTGTTGTTTTTTAAAGGGTGGGCTCTATACTATTCTATTAGCCAATGAGGGCTGTATGTAAATATATATAACATTTGTATCCCCACACCCACACAGTTGGACTGAGCATTTCAGTATCCCAAGGAGGCTCAGGGAAATAAATCATAAAAAATATATTTTGGAGTTATATTAAAGAAATTAACACTCACATTGATTTATTACTTCCGGCGCCGACAGAGATGGCCGCCTCGCTTCGCGTTCCTAGGAAACTATGCAGTTTTTTGTTTTTTTACGTGTTATTTCTTACATTAGTACCCCAGGTCATCTTAGGTTTCATTACATACAGTCGAGAAGAACTACTGAATATAAGATCAGCGTCAACTCACCATCAGTACGACCAAGAATATGTTTTTCGCGACGCGGATCCTGTGTTCTGCCTTACAAACAGGACAACGGAGTGGACCCTATGCAGCGACCCAAAAAAACGACTCCGAAAGAGAGGGAAACGAGGCGGTCTTCTGGTCAGACTCCGGAGACGGGCACATCGTGCACCACTCCCTAGCATTCTTCTTGCCAATGTCCAGTCTCTTGACAACAAGGTTGATGAAATCCGAGCAAGGGTAGCATTCCAGAGGGACATCAGAGACTGTAACGTCCTTTGCTTCACTGAAACATGGCTCACTGGAGAGACTCTATCCGAAGCGGTGCAGCCAACGGGTTTCTCCACGCATCGCGCTGACAGAAACAAACATCTTTCTGGTAAGAAGAGGGGCGGGGGCGTATGCCTCATGGCCAACGTGACATGGTGTGATGAAAGAAACATACAGGAACTCAAATCCTTCTGTTCACCTGATTTAGAATTCCTCACAATCAAATGTAGACCGCATTATCTACCAAGAGAATTCTCTTCGATTATAATCACAGCCGTATATATCCCCCCCCCCAAGCAGACACATCGATGGCTCTGAACGAACTTTATTTAACTCTCTGCAAACTGGAAACGATTTATCCGGAGGCTGCATTCATTGTAGCTGGGGATTTTAACAAGGCTAATCTGAAAACAAGACTCCCTAAATTTTATCAGCATATCGATTGCGCAACCAGGGGTGGAAAGACCTTGGATCATTGTTACTCTAACTTCCGCGACGCATATAAGGCCCTGCCCCGCCCCCCTTTCGGAAAAGCTGACCACGACTCCATTTTGTTGATCCCTGCCTACAGACAGAAACTAAAACAAGAGGCTCCCACGCTGAGGTCTGTCCAACGCTGGTCTGACCAAGCTGACTCCACACTCCAAGACTGCTTCCATCACGTGGACTGGGAGATGTTTCGTATTGCGTCAGATAACATTGACGAATACGCTGATTCGGTGTGCGAGTTCATTAGAACGTGCGTTGAAGATGTCGTTCCCATAGCAACGATTAAAACATTCCCTAACCAGAAACCGTGGATTGATGGCAGCATTCGTGTGAAACTGAAAGCGCGAACCACTGCTTTTAATCAGGGCAAGGTGTCTGGTAACATGACCAAATACAAACAGTGCAGCTATTCCCTCCGCAAGGCTATCAAACAAGCTAAGCGCCAGTACAGAGACAAAGTAGAATCTCAATTCAACGGCTCAGACACAAGAGGCATGTGGCAGGGTCTACAGTCAATCACGGACTACAGGAAGAAATCCAGCCCAGTCACGGACCAGGATGTCTTGCTCCCAGGCAGACTAAATGACTTTTTTGCCCGCTTTGAGGACAATACAGTGCCACTGACACGGCCTGCTACGAAAACATGCGGTCTCTCCTTCACTGCAGCCGAGGTGAGTAAGACATTTAAACGTGTTAACCCTCGCAAGGCTGCAGGCCCAGACGGCATCCCCAGCCGCGCCCTCAGAGCATGCGCAGACCAGCTGGCCGGTGTGTTTACGGACACATTCAATCAATCCCTATACCAGTCTGCTGTTCCCACATGCTTCAAGAGGGCCACCATTGTTCCTGTTCCCAAGAAAGCTAAGGTAACTGAGCTAAACGACTACCGCCCCGTAGCACTCACATCCGTCATCATGAAGTGCTTTGAGAGACTAGTCAAGGACCATATCACCTCCACCCTACCTGACACCCTAGACCCACTCCAATTTGCTTACCGCCCAAATAGGTCCACAGACGATGCAATCTCAACCACACTGCACACTGCCCTAACCCATCTGGACAAGAGGAATACCTATGTGAGAATGCTGTTCATCGACTACAGCTCGGCATTCAACACCATAGTACCCTCCAAGCTCGTCATCAAGCTCGAGACTCTGGGTCTCGACCCCGCCCTGTGCAACTGGGTACTGGACTTCCTGACGGGCCGCCCCCAGGTGGTGAGGGTAGGCAACAACATCTCCTCCCCGCTGATCCTCAACACTGGGGCCCCACAAGGGTGCGTTCTGAGCCCTCTCCTGTACTCCCTGTTCACCCACGACTGCGTGGCCACGCACGCCTCCAACTCAATCATCAAGTTTGCGGACGACACAACAGTGGTAGGCTTGATTACCAACAACGACGAGACGGCCTACAGGGAGGAGGTGAGGGCCCTCGGAGTGTGGTGTCAGGAAAATAACCTCACACTCAACGTCAACAAAACTAAGGAGATGATTGTGGACTTCAGGAAACAGCAGAGGGAACACCCCCCTATCCACATCGATGGAACAGTAGTGGAGAGGGTAGCAAGTTTTAAGTTCCTCGGCATACACATCACAGACAAACTGAATTGGTCCACTCACACAGACAGCATCGTGAAGAAGGCGCAGCAGCACCTCTTCAACCTCAGGAGGCTGAAGAAATTCGGCTTGTCACCAAAAGCACTCACAAACTTCTACAGATGCACAATCGAGAGCATCCTGGCGGGCTGTATCACCGCCTGGTATGGCAACTGCACCGCCCTCAAACGTAAGGCTCTCCAGAGGGTAGTGAGGTCTGCACAACGCATCACCGGGGGCAAACTACCTGCCCTCCAGGACACCTACACCACCCGATGTCACAGGAAGGCCATAAAGATCATCAAGGACATCAACCACCCGAGCCACTGCCTGTTCACCCCGCTATCATCCAGAAGGCGAGGTCAGTACAGGTGCATCAAAGCTGGGACCGAGAGACTGAAAAACAGCTTCTATCTCAAGGCCATCAGACTGTTAAACAGCCACCACTAACACTGAGTGGCTGCTGCCAACACACTGACACTGACTCAACTCCAGCCACTTTAATAATGGGAATTGATGGGAAATGATGTAAATATATCACTAGCCACTTTAAACAATGCTACCTTATAAAATGTTACTTACCCTACATTATTCATCTCCTATGCATACGTATATACTGTACTCTATATCATCGACTGTATCCTTATGTAATACATGTATCACTAGCCACTTTAAACTATGCCACTATGCAACTATGCCACATACTCATCTCATTTGTACATACTGTACTCGATACCATCTACTGTATCTTGCCTATGCTGCTCTGTACCATCACTCATTCATATATCCTTATGTACATATTCTTTATCCCCTTACACTGTGTACAAGACAGTAGTTTTGGAATTGTTAGTTAGATTACTTGTTATTACTGCATTGTCGGAACTAGAAGCACAAGCATTTCGCTACACTCGCATTAACATCTGCTAACCATGTGTATGTGACAAATAAAATTTGATTTGATTTGATTTGATTTGATTAGACATTTTAGTTCATTAGCAGACACTCTTATCTAAAGTGACTTACAGTAGGGAGTGCATACATTTTTGTACTGGTTCCGAGTGTATCACGGCTCAGGCTAGACAGAAAGGTCAAAACTAAAGCACAGGAAACACGCTGGTAGGACTTGACGAAGTAACAAATGCAGGTATGATTACACAAGGGATAATGGAAGAGACCTGCTGGGGGGTGGAGACAAGCACAAAGACAGGTGAAACAGATCAGGGTGTGACACTGTGGGAATTGAACCCAGAGCTTTGGTATTGCACACGCACAGGAAACACGCTGGTAGGACTTGACGAAGTAACAAATGCAGCGCTACCAACTGCGCCACACGAGACCATACATTGATGAGTTAAGAAAATAACATGTAAAAGACTGCACTAGTTGCCCCTAGTGGATGATATTGAAGGCATCTCTCGATGCCCTGGGGACCATGACAAACGTTGAATACTGAAGTTTATCTGCTGTGATTGCGTTGCAACTACGGTGCAAGGAGGTGTCACTAGTGAGAGAATGGTGCTGAAGCACAAAATCGAGGGTGTATGATAGGCAGCCTAGAGCCTAGTCTTTGCAAGTCTGATCTGAAAGGGATTTGGTTCATACTGGTCACAATAAACAGTGTGGTAGTCTTTTCAAAATGGTATTGAGTAAAAGCTGTGTGCATTAAGGAAATAAATGCCTGGCTCAAATAGAAGCCTGTCTCTAACAAGTGCTGGTTGTGTTCACTGATTGAAGCAATTAACAATTAAGCAGTAATATACATTTTACAGGGTATTGTGTTGGCAGCATTATGTTATGGGTATGTTATCATCGGCTGGGACTGGGAGGTTTGTCCGGATCAAAATACAGTGCCTTGCGAAAGTATTCGGCCCCCTTGAACTTTGCGACCTTTTGCCACATTTCAGGCTTCAAACATAAAGATATAAAACTGTATTTTTTTGTGAAGAATCAACAACAAGTGGGACACAATCATGAAGTGGAACGACATTTATTGGATATTTCTAACTTTTTTAACTTATCAAAAACTGAAAAATTGGGCGTGCAAAATTATTCAGCCCCCTTAAGTTAATACTTTGTAGCGCCACCTTTTGCTGCGATTACAGCTGTAAGTCGCTTGGGGTATGTCTCTATCAGTTTTGCACATCGAGAGACTGACATTTTTTCCCATTCCTCCTTCCAAAACAGCTCGAGCTCAGTGAGGTTGGATGGAGAGCATTTGTGAACAGCAGTTTTCAGTTCTTTCCACAGATTCTCGATTGGATTCAGGTCTGGACTTTGACTTGGCCATTCTAACACCTGGATATGTTTAATTTTGAACCATTCCATTGTAGATTTTGCTTTATGTTTTGGATCATTGTCTTGTTGGAAGACAAATCTCCGTCCCAGTCTCAGGTCTTTTGCAGACTCCATCAGGTTTTCTTCCAGAATGGTCCTGTATTTGGCTCCATCCATCTTCCCATCAATTTTAACCATCTTCCCTGTCCCTGCTGAAGAAAAGCAGGCCCAAACCTTGATGCTGCCACCACCATGTTTGACAGTGGGGATGGTGTGTTCAGCTGTGTTGCTTTTACGCCAAACAAGCCTGAAATGTGGCAAAAGGTCGCAAAGTTCAAGGGGGCCGAATACTTTCGCAAGGCACTGTAAATATGAAAGGAGAAAAGCCCAGGTAAAAACTTAGAGGAAACCC
Organism: Oncorhynchus mykiss; assembly: GCF_057628025.1. Taxonomy (NCBI): domain Eukaryota; kingdom Metazoa; phylum Chordata; class Actinopteri; order Salmoniformes; family Salmonidae; genus Oncorhynchus; species Oncorhynchus mykiss. Next base: position 71,928,183 of record NC_143026.1, on the reverse strand, counting down.
TGTCTTAGTCTTCTGAAAAATTTCATCTTTAAGCAATTACACAATCACACTATATTTAATGAAAAAGACACACGATAATTGCTTTCAAAGAGCTGTTGAGTGTTCCTGAGGGGTCCAGCCTCAGTTCTGACTTACATAAATTGCTGTCCATCAATGACTCCCAACCAAATTTACTGAGCTTCAGCAATTTTGACAAAAACGATGGATACATTTTGCCCTAAGAGTTGTGAAAAGTTGGTCAAATATTATTCAAAATTATTCACAGCTGTAATGACTGCCAAAGGTGCTTCCACCAAGTATTTACTCTAGGGTATGAAGACATATGTGGGGGGGATAACATTTTAAGATAGCAAAATGTGAAGACTGTGCAAGGGGTGAGTTTCACTAGGGACTGTATTACTGTGAAATCAACATTTTTCAAATAATGCATGTGATCATGTAATAGTTCAACATAATGCTTGTTATCTTGCTTTGCCATTTTGAATGATTCTGTTTGGATCAATATGCATTGTGTATTGAGTGCACCAAGCCCATCAGCAATAACATCCAAGAACATCATTCTGTTCATGAATGGACATACTGTATCAATATCAAAGAGTAGGTGGTGCACTACAGTTATTGATTCATGGATACACTGTACAAAAGCAATATACCCACAGTACTTAGCAGCCTGTTCAATGAATGACTTCAGTGGAAGCACACATACTATTCAAATGAACATGAGTGTCGTCTCAAGCTGGTCAATAAGGGTCCATACTGAAATGAATCCTTTTCAGTTATTAACCCTTCAAAGTCTGTCCTTATGTATCGTAATTTTTACTCATTACAGTAGATGTTGTTGAATTGATGTCCCTGAAAAATAAACGGTAGCACAATATAAATGATGGTATTGAACTGACAGCTGAATAAGATAAATAGTGGGGTTCTAACCAACATTTTCAATTAATTATGTTCTTAAACCATAAGTCATTGGATTACAGTGACAAAATGGAAACACTTTTTTGATTGAAACAGTAAATGTGAGGGCACCGAAGTACTCTTATTCAGCTTTACTATTTAGCTGTTTTGTAAAAAGGCATCTGTTTTTTATTTCTGCCTTCACATTATAGAGATTTATAAAGAATTAAGAGGGCAGTTTAAAAATATCAAACCCACTATCTCTATCATTTTCACCAAGCCGTCAATGTAAATAAGAATTTGTTTTTATTAATTGACTCGCTTGGATAAATAAAGTAAAATATATGTTAATAATAATCTTTGCTTGAGAGGGCTTCATCCAAGTGAGATAATTGAAATTATAGGCCTAACCTGTCAAGCATCAATGACAAAGAGAAATAGGAAAATGGTGGTCTAATAACAGCAATATCTCACTAAAATAATCATTGCCGGCCCATTTAACACTGCTTCAGCCAAGGTCACTCCTCTTGACTGATGTTTTCTGCTTTTTGCAAATGACAACAATACATGGATAACACGAGTCAAGATGGCTGTGCTTGTTCTAGGTCCCAAGAAACAAAGAGATCTTCTGTTGAATCTGACAATTAATCTTGATGGTTGTACAGTCGTCTCAAATAGAACTGTGAAGGACCTCGGCGTTACTCTGGACCCTGATCTCTCTTTGATGAACATATCAAGACTGTTTCAAGGACAGCTTTTTTCCATTTACGTAACATTGCAAAAATCAGACATTTTCTGTCCAAAAATTATGTAGAAAAATGAATCCATGCTTTTGTTACTTCTAGATTAGACTACTGCAATGCTCTACTTTCCGGCTACCCAGATAAAGCACTAAATTAACTTCAGTTAGTGCTAAATACGGCTGCTAGAATCGTGACTAGAACCAAAAAAGTTGATCATATTACTCCAGTGCTAGCCTCTCTACACTGGCTTCCTGTTAAGGCAAGGGCTGATTTCAAGGTTTTACTGCTAACCTACAAAGCATTACATGGGCTTGCTCCTACCTATCTTTCCGATTTGGTCCTGCTGTAAATACCTACACGTACGCTACGGTTACAAGACGCAGGCCTCCTAAGTGCCTTCCTCACCATCTTAAATAAGCATGCCCCATTCAAAAAATGTAGAACTAGGAATAGATATAGTGGCCGGTATGCCTGGCCGGTTCCCCTCTCTCCACTGGGATTCTCTGCCTCTAACCCTATTACGTGGGCTGAGTCACTGGCTTACTGGTGCTCTTCCATGCCGTCCCTAGGAGGGGTGCGTCACTTGAGTGGGTTGAGTCACTGACGTGGTCTTCTTGTCTGGGTTGGCGCCCTCCCCCTTGGGTTGTGCCGTGGCGGAGATCTTTGTGGGCTATACTCAGCCTTGTCTCAGGATGGTAAGTTGGTGGTTGAAGATCCCTCTAGTGGTGTGGGGGCTGTGCTTTGGTAAAGTGGGTGGGGTTAAATCCTGCCTGTTTGGCCCTGTCCGGGGGTATCATCAGATGGGGCCACAGTGTCTCCTGACCCCACATGTCTCAGCCTCCAGTATTTATGCTGCAGTAGTTTATGTGTCGGGGGGCTAGGGTCAGTCTGTTATATCTGGAGTACTTCTCCTGTCTTATCCAGTGTCCTGTGTGAATTTAAGTATGCTCTCTTTAATTCTGTTTCTCTCTTTCTTTCTTTCTCTCTCTTGGAGGACCTGAGCCCTAGTTCCATGCCTCTGGACTACCTGGCATGATAACTCCTTGTTGTCCCCAGTCCACCTGGCCGTGCTGCTGCTCCAGTTTCAACTGTTCTGTCTGCGGCTATGGAACCCTGACCTGTTCACTGTGATATTACTATTATTTGACCATGCTGGTCATTTATGAACATTTGAACATCTTGGCCATGTTCTGTTATAATCTCCACCCGGCACAGCCAGAAGAGGACTGGCCATCCCTCATAGCCTGGTTCCTCTCTAGGTTTCTTCCTAGGTTTGGCCTTTCTAGGGAGTTTTTCCTAGTCACCGTGCTTCTACACCTGCATTGCTTGCTGTTTTGGGTTTTAGGCTGGGCTTCTGTACAGCAGAAAGGGCTATATAAATACATTTGATTTGATTTGAATATATTTTGATATGTTTACTGATAATCAATTGTTAGTCACTGAAATCATACAGGTTCTAACCAGATTACTCTGACAAACAGTGAAGTTAGGATCAGTTTCTCTTGCAGTTATAGAGCATGTGTCACTTGACTTGACGTGAACACAACATCTTTGGATGGATAATGGAAACTGTTACCACTTACCAAATGTAAGAGTTTCCGAGTGATGCTGTAAATGAGCTTAATTAGCATGTTGCCTGGACCTATATCCTGATTGACAATCACTTTACTCTTGAGTAATTAGGCTATCAGAATAGCCTAAATATAATGCTGATTGTGCACACTGTAGGACACATTTTATTGGCCAGGGCCCAGTTCCCCCCCCCCCCCCTGCATGTTATGGAACATTAGCCTCTATCTATGTGAATGTTGTATTGTTTCTAAAAATACAATGTTTAGTGAATATCTCTCTGTGTTTATTTGAAGAAATGTGCCTAATGATACACTATGTTGCTCTGTGAGCAGTCTGGAGTACTCATTAATTTGTGATATAAAGGTCATAACATAAATGTTAGTAATGTGGTTTTTGATCCATCTTTGATTATTAACAATGCTCCTTGGTCTCTAAGGTCGATATTAATGCTACGGAGGCTGTGAAAGGATAACCAGAAGGCTAGCTTTCCAACTCATTGGAAGCTGTGGTATGTAAGTCTAGTAGTAGACAGCTATATAATAATCAGTGGTAGGTAATTGAGACATGAATGAGTAACACCAATTTAATGAGGAAGGATTTTAAGTTGCCTTCATGTTACCACCAATATTTTGATTTTTAAAAGTGAATAACTTTTACTGACTGATTGCAACCTTTCTGTTTTCAAACGTTTTACGTTTTTCGTTAATCTGTGCTCTTGTACCAGAAAATAACACCTCTACATAGATTTGTATGAACAGCTCTAGTGCTCTACTCGTTAGTGCTAAATATAGATAATGGCTGGGTACGATGGATTATAGAATGGCTTAAAGGAGACATGATATCTGAGAGGGAAATTACTTTAGCTTAATGAAGTATATAACTCATTGTTCATGTACTGCCAGTGCCTACTATATAGTGCAGTACAGTATCTCAATCTTAAAACAGAGATGGACAACTTTGATGGGGGTGAGGGACACAAAAAATTGGAACACATCATGAGGGGCCGCAGTGGTTCGTGGTTCTGCGTACTCATACCCTTACTCACACATGCAGTCAGAGACTTTTGGGCGCACTAAATTAATAATAATTGTTATTTATATATACAGTGGGGCAAAAAAGTATTTAGTCAGCCACCAATTGTGCAAGTTCTCCCACTTAAAAATATGAGAGAGGCCTGTAATTTTCATCATAGGTACACTTCAACTATGACAGACAAAATGAGAAAGAAAATCCAGAAAATCACATTGTTCAACTGAAACGTGTCTTCCGCATTTAACTCAACCCCTCTGAATCAGAGTGGGTTAGTGTCTTACAGTGCCTTGCAAAATAATTCATCCCCTTGGCATTTTTCCTATTTTGTTGCATTACAACCTGTAATTGAAATTGATTTTTATTTGTATTTCATGTAATGGACAAAATAGTCCAAATTGGTAAAGTGAAATTAAAAATGTAAAAATTAAAAAAGTGGTGCATGCATATTCACACCCTTTGCTATGAAGCCACTAAATAGATCTGGTGCAACCAAGTACCTTCAGAAGTCACATTATTAGTTAAATAAAGTCCACCTGTGTGCAATCTAAGTGTCACATGATCTGTCACATGATCTCAGTATATATACACCTGTTCTGAAAGGCCCCAGAGTCTGCAACACCACTAAGCAAGTGACACCACCATGCAAGTGGCACCATGAAGACCAAGGAGCTCTCCAAACAGGTCAGGGACAAAGTTGTGGAGAAGTACAGATCAGGGTTGGGTTATAAAAAAAATAGCAGAAACTTTGAACATCCCACGGAGCACCATTAAATCCAATATTAACATTTTTAAAGACTATGGCCACACAACAAACCTTTCAAGAGAGGGCCGCCTACCAAAACTCACAGACCAGGCAAGGAGGGCATTAATCAGAGAGGCAACAAAGAGACCAAAGATAACCCTGAAGGAGCTGCAAAGCTCCACAGCGGAGATTGGAGTATCTGTCCACAGGACCACTTTAAGCCGTACACTCCACAGAGCTGGGCTTTATGGAAGCGTGGCCAGGAAAAAACCCATTGTTTAAAGAAAAAAATAAGCAAACACGTTGGGTGTTTGCCAGAAGGCATGTGGGAGACACCCCAAGAATATGTAAGAAGGTACTCTGGTCAGATGAGACTAAAATGTATATTTTTGGCCATCAAGGAAACATCTCTCATGACACCAAGAATACCATCCCTACAGTGAAGCATGGGGGTGGCAGCATCATGCTGTGGATATGTTTTTCATAGGCAGAGACTGGGAAACTGGTCAGAATTGAAGGACTGATGGATGACGCTAAATACAGGGAAATTCTTGAGGGAAACCTGTTTCAGTCTTCCAGAGATTTGAGACTGGGATGGAGGTTCACCTTCCAGCAGGACAATGTCCCTAACATACTGCTAAAACAACACTTGAGTGGTTAAAGGGGAATCATTTCAATGTCTTGGAATGGCCTAGTCAAAGCCCAGACCTCAATCCAATTGAGAATCTGTGGTATGACTTAAGTACACCAGCAGAACCCATGCAACTTGAAGGAGCTGGAGCAATTTTGCCTTGAAGAATGGACAAAAATCACAGTGGCTAGATATGCCAAGCTTATAGAGACATACCCCAAGAGACTTGCAGCTGTAATTGCTGCAAAAGGTGGCTCTACAAAGTATTGACTTTGTGGTGGTGAATAGTTATGCACGCTCACGCTATTTTTTTTTGTCCTGCCCAAAACAATCGTCAAGTAGTCAAGACAGTCCATACCTTTTAATCTGTGTATTGTAGGCAGGCCTACATTACTTTAGCCATGCAGCTCCCTTTGTGGACGTGTGTAAAACCCCCTCCATGAAGTAAACTACATGTGTCCATGCCCATCATGAAACGAGAGATGAGAATATCGGTGAATACCTGTGAACTTCGTATTTAGAAGTTATTTTCCTGTAACATTTGCTTGTTTTCCGTTTCATATGTTCAGAACCCAAGCCCCCCGTAGGCAACCCCTGCCCTAGGCCTAATATAATGAAGGCTGGTTCAACAGCAATGCCTCGCGTCTTTTTTATCCTGCCGATTTTAAGATATCTATGATATTTATTGTTGTTAAAAAAACAAGAACATATTGGTTGTTTTTTGTTGAATTAAATTAAAACCAAACGTGTTGGCATGATTCACAGTCCTGGTTTCATGGTGAGAACATCAGTGGCACACATGCAATGCAATTTTGGAGAAGTGTGAGTGTAATCTGTAAAATGGTTCCAATATTCCATTTACAACCACGAAAACCAATAGGCTACCAAGAAAACCATAATAGAATGTATCTAGTTCTATGATGGAACATATCAATATGTAGCTCTACCCAGGGTGTTCATGCATTGTAATTATATTGAATTTGACTTATATCAAGCTATACCAAAATAAACATAAAAGCACAAATGCCACACCATTGAATGCTTTTGACCAAGAAGTGGCAGGTTGATGCAAAATCTCCGCTGGGCTCTTTCAGCAACATGGACAGAGCCCTATACGCTAAAGCAAGGCTGTTGAAAACCTAGGCTGGCTAAGAAAGTCATTTTGCAATTCCATACCCTAGATTTTTGCTGAAATGATGCCATTGTCTATCACACCAAGATTCTGAAAAAAACGAACAAGCTACTATAGATTGTTTCTTACTTTTTCAGAAGAGTTGCTGCCTCCTTGATGCTCTTTGGAACTTCCTGAGTAATCAATCATTCCATTCTCCCTGGAATCTTCTTGCAAGATCCCCCTAAAATGCCATTTGGATTATTTGAGCTTTCCTTTGGTGTACCATAGAGCTCTGCTACCCATCCCAAGCCCGACGGGCCCCAACGTTATACATGGTGTTAGGCCCGGGAAAGGCCTGTTTTTTCATCAATAACTAGGGCTTGGGTATCATTAAATTGATCATGAACATTTTGCTCGTGCTCTGCTGCGCAGTAGTCATATCTGACTAAGATCATAACATGGTGTCAGAAGTGCTTAAACCTTTACAAATATTAAACGGGAGAGATTATGTCAAAAATGTCTTTGAGTTTTGTCAGAGTTTAGAGGTCTCTTCGTTTGTTGAGCAGAGCCAGAGATACTTTTGATGAGATGGGAAACTCCATTAGAATTGTATATAAACGCACATTGCGTACATTGCCAATTCTATGTCAATGGGCCGTGTGGTGCATTCTGGATGATTCTGGGACAAGGTGAGCTCTCCTTCAAGGAGTGAATGAGAGTCAAAAACCCAACATTAGCATGGATTTTGTCAAAATGAAGTACAACATTGCACATTTTTTACGTGATATGAGATAATTAACTTGCTATCTGTAATATTGTACAGCTTTGGAATTGTGACATTTACAAGTACTTTTGAGAAAAATACGTGCATTTCTTGACTCCTACCCTGACTTTGAGAAGGGATTGAGTGACGATTAGCTTAGCAACCGTGTGACGCAGTATGATAAAGTGAACGCGATTGTTCGACAGTGTGCTGGGTGGGGTGTAATATGTTTCTCCATTCATTGCACAATGGTATTCCTATATCCTCCTTTTTTAATATCTCTGGCAGAGCAGCCCAAGTCGAGCCGTTGCTATGGATACACAGACTCATAGCCACCATGAGCATAGTGCATGCAGAGCGATCTTCCTGCACTCAGGGAGAAATCGAGTGAGTCAGAGAGGAGCAGCTAATGGATATACTAATGGAGGAAGTTATTTCGGGTTTCGGGCAGGGCCGAGTGTCATGTAAAAATCCTCCCAGCGTGAAATAGTTCCGAGTTGTTCTGATTGTGTTCTGATTGTGACGTCATGCTGTAAAATTTCTCCCAGCATGAAAATGTTCCCAGTTCAATAATTGCACCCGCATCTCTTTATGTGGATGGCTGAGCTCCTGCAGATGTTTCTCTCACACCCTCCCTTAACCTCGATAAACTGTTCTGTGGGCACGCGCATTTGCTTCACACAACTGCCAATCAATGGTGGCCAGGATTATTGACTCTGACCAATCAGAAGCTTGTTGAGGCGTGTAGTTTGCATATAAATACCAAGATAAGAATTACCCAAACTCGCGCGTCGCAGTGCTGAGGGTTGATGTGAGGGGAGATTTTTTTTGCAAAGACTTGGGTGCTACGTTTTCGAGTGACAGTGCATATATTTGATTGTTAGTTAGTTAGTTAGTTAACTATACAAACAAGTTAAAACTGTACAGCTCTGAGAACAAGCCATCTTGACCAGTTTACAGCTAATTATGCTACTTAGCTAGATAAATCAAGGATGTGTGATTTGATTTGAGAATCATCTGCACGAGCTCAGCCATCCACACAGACGTGCATGCATATTATTGACACGCTGTGCAAATGTTTACAACATAATGCAACAATGACAACACAATCAGATGAATGGAACTTTTTCAGATTCTGAAGATTTTTACATGACTCTGAGCCTTAAATATGGCGGGTCTGGGTAGGGTAGGGCCTGAACGTCGTGGGCATGGGTAGAGCTTGGGCAGAGCTTGGGCTTAAAATTAATGCACGTATAGGGTTTTATTGTACCATGCTTCTTCTATGCTGATGTAACGGAGGTGAAATGGCTAGCTAGTTAGCGGTGTTCGCGCTAAATAGCGTTTCAGTCGGTGACGTCACTTGCTCTGAGACCTTGAAGTAGTAGTTCCCCTTGCTCTGCAAGGGCCGCGGCTTTTGTGGAGCGATGGGTAACGATGCGTCGTGGATGACTGTAGTTTGATGTGTGCAGAGGGTCCCTTGTTTGCGCCCGGGTATGGGCGAGGGGATGGTTTAAAGTTGTACTGTTACATTGATGCTGTTGACCCGGATCACTGGTTGCTGTGGAAAAGGAGGAGGTCAAAAGGGGGGTGAGTGTAACGGATTTGAAACGGCTAGCTTAGTTAGCGGTGCGCGCTAAATAGCGTTTCAATCAGTGACGTCACTTGCTCTGAGACCTTGAATTAGTAGTTCTCTATGCTCTGCAAGGGCCGCGGCTTTTGTGGAGCGATGGGTAACGATGCTTCGTGGGTGACTGTTGTTGATGTGTGCAGAGGGTCCCTGGTTCGCGCCCGGGTATGGGCGAGGGGACGGTCTAAAGTTATACTGTTACACTGACTGAACACATTTGTCAAATTGAAAAGGAGTACAGTAGCTGCGGATGCCCCACTCATGAGCCCTATGATTTCATTTTGAATATCGTGTGACGTGTTTGTGGCATTGTGAGGCAAGGTGTTTAGCACCAAACAGAAAAAGCTGCCCTCCCCTCAAGACTCTATCGCATCCAATGTTGCCCTTAGTGGTTGCTGGTTTGAAACAAGTAACTTAAGAATGTCCACAACTTCTGACAAATACATACTACTTCGTGCCAACTGCACATCATTAACATGACACCGATGTTCCCATAGCACTTAGAAATGTTTTTTCTTTCCACAGTGCAGTGCATTTCAAATATTTTTTACTTGGTGCATGCCTAGTGAATCCTTTGGCACTAACAGTAGCATGTTTCCAGTTAGAATACTCAGCTTGGGTGAAGGCCTTGTCTGTGTTAACATTGGACCCAACACAGAACTTTCGACATGGGAAACAAAATGCTGCTTCTGCAGTAACCGAGTATTCGAGCCTCTCTTTTCGTATGAACCATTTGCTATTAAATTAATTTTTTGGGACAAATTAACATTTAGGGTAGAATTCTAGGCTAACCTTGGCTGACTCCTCTGTTCTAAGATTGTCACGAACAGTCGGAGGTGGAGGGGGCTGTGGAGCCATTATCCTGGCAGCGCTTGTGGAAGGGTGTTTAGGCTCTGCACACAAGAGCTAGCTGGAGCTCGGCAGAATCATCACTGCTGAGCTTGGAGGTGTCCTTTGTGATTTGATGCTGCTCATCGATCTCCTTTTCCTTTAGCTTTGTTTGGGTACTTTAGTGAAGCCAATTGCTGATATCCATCGCGGCAGTGGCAGATTAGCTGGTTTGAGGTAGCAAAATAGGCTAATAGCACGAATGCTTTTTATAGCATAGAAGCTAACTAAACTCTTTAGTGGTGGGGCGTGAGGCAGAGTTGAGTGAAGCAGCTTCAACGGTAAACTTGACCCCGCCCTTATAAATCAAAATAAAATATTACAGGCGGAGGTGTATCACTTTATTCACCAAGCCTACCAAGGATGAGAAGTGTTTATTCACAAATTTTACAGAAACCCAAAGGAGTCATATCTAACCACCCAAATGGCTTTCCATAGCCCCCCTACACAAACTGCGGCACCCTCTGTCCGTTTTGCCAACAAAAACTGAGGGGCACACGTTTCAACTGATGGGGCTAAGCCACTTTTGCCCCCTTGTGGAGTCGGGCCCATGGTGAGTAGACATTCCCCTTTCTCTTTATATTGGATCTTTATCCAGCTCCTGTGAAAAGTTTGGATGTGCGTAAACCCCTCCAAACTCTATGTTGCCTTGTCTGTATTATGCGTCCATGAGGAGCAATTACGGTGCCTTGCTCATTGATTCTGTTTGGCATTTCCACAGACTGCAATTTACAGTAGCCCCTATATCATTGTGAATGCTATAGCCTATGTTTAAAAATGTATTTCCATATTGAAGCAATGCAGCTGGAACAATGTGGACTCCAAACATGTTCAACATTATTTTCAAATATGGGGCAGGCTATGTAACGAACTAGCTATAACAGACTAACATTCAAATTGGAGTTGATGACAACGCAATACATGAAAGACAGTAAATACACAACTTGATACAACCACATATTTAGCCATGGAGCACATTCTGATCGGCCAGTGAGGGGCCAAGCCTCGACACACCCACAACTTGTTTATTCATCAAAACCCAGCCCTTTCGCGTCACCGCCAAGAACTGCACCCATATTTATGGTTGTGAAAATAGCAAACAACATTTCTGACCCCTCCCCTTCCGAACCTATAGCGCTGCCGCCAGCACTTAGATTTAGCATTGCGTTAGGTTTGTGAAAATAGAGCTCAGACAATCAAATTATTGGTTATAATATAATATGTTTGTCAGGCCTTGACCATAGAGAGCCCTCGGTCAGAGCGTGACTAGGTGGGTGTTCTAGTAATTTATTTTCTATGTGGCTGGTTTGTATGGTTCCCAATTAGAGGCAGCTGGTAATCGTTGCCTCTAATTGGGGATCATATTTAGGACTCCCTTTCTCCCACCTGCTTTGTGGGATATTGTTTGTGTATGTGCTTGTTGCACCACGTAAGTCACATTTCATTGTTTTGTTGTCATCACGAACGTGACAATGTTACACTGAAGATCTTTGCTCAACTGCAGATCATGGATTTTGATTTGGTGGGACATGGCATTCTCTAGCATATGCCAAGGCACACAGGAAGACAACGACAATAAGCCCACATTATTTAAAGAAGATCAAATGCCTTAGTTAATTTGTCAAGTAAAACAGTGCCTTCAGAAAGTATTCATACCCCTTGACTTATTTCACATTTTGTTGTGTTACAGCCTGAATTTCTTTGGGACATTTTAGCAAATTTATTGAAAATGAAATATATATCTCATTTACATAAGTATTCACACCTCTGAGTCAATAGTTTGAAGAAGCATCTTTGCTGTGTGTCTTTCTGGGTAAGTCCCTAAGAGCTTTCTCCACCTGGATTGTGCAACATTTGCCCATTATCATTGAAAACAATATTCAAGCTCTATCAAATTGGTTGTTGATCATTGCTAGATAATCATTTTCACGTCTTGCCATTTCAAGTAGATTTTTAAAGTCAAAACTTTAACTCAGCCACTCAGGGACATTCACTGTCTTCTAGGTAAGCAACTCCAGTGTAGATTTGGCCTTGTGTTTTAGGCTATTGTCCTGCTGAAAGGTGAATGAATCTTCCAGTGTCTGGTGGAAAGCAGACTAATCCAGGTTTTCCACTTGGATTTTGCCTGTGCTTATCTCCATTCCCTTTCTTTTTTATCATTTAAAAACTATCCAGTCCTTAACAATTACAAGCATAACATGATGCAGCCACCACTATATGCTTAGAAAAAAGGATTCTAAAAGGGTTCTTTGGGTGTCCCCATAGGAGAATCCTTTTTGGTTCCAGGTTGAACCCTTTTTGGTTCCAGGTATAACGATTAAGAGTTCCATGTAGAACCCTCTGTGGAAAGGGTTCTTCAAAGGGTTCTCTTATGAGGCTGCTGCAGATAGGCATAGACTAGAAATCACTGGCCACTTTAAGGAATGGAACACTAGTCACTTTAATAAGGTTTACATATCTGGCATTACTCATCTCATATGTATACTGTATTCTATACTATTCTACGGCATCTTATACACTTAATAATGTTTACATATCTTGCATTACTCATTACTCATCTCATATGTATATACTGTATTCTATACTATTCTACGATATCTTAGTCACTTAATGTTTACTGGGTATTGGGTATATGTTTTATAATTTGTTAGATATTACTTGTTAGATATTACTGCACTGTCGGAGCTTTCTAGCTGTATCTTAAGCTTTCAGCACAAGATTAAGATGCTTGTGTTCTTGAATCCAAGAGAATTCACAAGCATTTCGCTACACTGGCATTAACATCTGCTAACCATGTGTATGTGACCAATAACATTTGATTTGATTTATTTTGATTTTGATTAATTCTCTGATCCTTTGATTGGGTGGACAGCATGTCAGCAGTGGTGGATTTTCATACCTAATTGTCATACTTGAGTAAAGTAAAGTTAACTTAATATAAAATGACGTAAGTGAAAGTCACGCAGTAAAATACTACTTGAGTAAAAGTATTAGGTTTAAATATACTTAAGTATCAAAAGTAAATGAAATTGCTAAACTGTACTTAACTATCAAAAGTAAAAGTATAAATCATTTCAAATTCCGTATATTAAGCAAACCAGACGGCAAATGCTCTCATTTTTTTTATTGATGGATAGCAGAGGCACTAAACAACAGTGAGTCCGCCAGATCAGAGGCAGCACAGATGATCAGGGATGTTCTCTTGATAAGTGTGTGAATTGGACCATTTGTCTGTCAAAATGTAACGAGGACTTTTGGGTGTCAGGGAAAATGTATGGAGAAAAAAATACATGATTGTCTTTAGGAATGTAGTGAAGTAAAAGTTGGCAAAAATAGAAATAGCAAAGTACAAATACCCCAAACCTATTTAAGTAGAAAAGTATTTTTGCTTTAGTACTTTACACCACTGCATGTCAGTTCATGTTGCAAGAGCTCTGATAGGTTGAAGGTTGTCCTCCAACCTGGTGATATGTGATTATATTTAGGATAGTTTTAGCTAAAAAAGGGTAACTTTTTAAATGTTTTACCATTTTTGTTTTTATGAAAATCACTGAGGAGGATTGTCCTCCTCTTCCTCCTCTGATGAGACTCCACTGGTATTGTGGAGTAAGTACAATGTTGTTGATCCATCCTCAGTTTTCTCCTATTACAGCCATTAAACTCTGTAACTGTTTTAAAGTCACCATTGGCCTCATGGTGAAATCCCTGAGCCGTTTCCTTCCTCTCCGGCAACTGAGTTAGGAAGGACACCTGTATCGTTTTAGTTACTGGGTGTATTGATACACAATTCAAAGTGTAATTAATAACTTCACCATGCTCAAAGGGATATTCAATGCCTGTTTTTCTTATTTGTGCCCATCATTGCAAGGCATTTGAAAACGTCCATGGTCTTTGTGGTTCAAAAATCATGTTACACTATTATTGCACACAGAGTCCATGCCACTTTTGTGACTTACGCAAATGTTTAGTCTTGAACTTATTCAGGCTTGCCATAATGAAGAGATTGAATACTTATTGACTCAAGTCGTTTCAGCTTTTCATGTTTAAGGAATGGCACACTAGTCACTTTAATAATGTTTACATATCTGGCATTACTAATCTCATATGCATATACTGTATTCTATACTATTCTACGGTATCTTAGCCACTTAATAATGTTTACATACAGTATCTTGCATTACTCATCTCATATGCATATACTGTATTCTATACTATTCTATACCATTTCATTACAACAAGCAAAGTGGACTAACGATTAAAACAAGTTTCTATTCTAAACAGTTGTGGAAAAAGTACCTGATTGTCATACTTGAGTAAAAGTAAAGATGCCTTAACTTTTTATGGCTGCAGGGGCAGTGTTGAGTAGCTTGGATGAAAGGTGCCCATATATAACGGCCTGCTCCTCAGTCATAGTTGCTAATATTTGCATATTATTAGTATTGGATAGAAAACATTTAGTTTCTAAAACTGTTTGAATGATGTCTGTGAGTATAACAGAACTCATATTGGCAGGCAAAATCCTGAGTTGAAATCAAAACAGGAAGTCAGAAATCTGAGCTTGTATGTATTCACCAGAGTCCCCAATGAAATCCCCTTGAGATATAAATGATGTTGCACTGCCTAGGGGTTCCACTAGATGTCACCTATCAATATAAATTATAATGAGGCTTCTATGTTGCTGTGGGAGTGAATGAGAGCAGAATATATCAGATGTCCATCAAGCAGCCATTTTGTGATTGCGCTTTTTCCTCATGGTAGTCACTTGCGTTCCATTGTTCACGAAGACAAGAAGGAATACTCCGGTTGGAACTTTATTGAAGCTATATGTTAAAAACATCCTAATGATTGATTCTGTACTTAGTTTGAAATGTTTCTTCGACCGGTAATATCACTTTTTGAAGTTTTTGTCCGATATAACGCTGACCAGAATTTGTGTTTGGATATGTATACCAAACGCGCTAACAAAAGAAGGTATTTGGACATAAATAACGGACATTTTCGAACAAAACAAACATTTATTGTGGACCTGGAATGCTTTCTGATGTAGATCATCAAAGGTAAGGGAATATTTATCATGTAATTTCTTGTTTATGTTGACGCCATCTTTGCGGCTGTGGTGTTTTTACTTTTGAGCGCCGTCTCAGATTATTGCATGCGTTTCTTTTTCCGTAAAGTTTGTTTGAAATCTGACACAGCGGTTGCATTAAGGAGAGGTGTATCTATATTTCCACGTGTATAACTTGTATTATCATCTACATTTATGATGAGTATTTCTGTTGAATGATGTGGCTATGCAAAATCACTTGATGTTATTGGAACTAGAGAATCTAACGCGCCAATGTAAACTCAGATTTTTTTATATAAATATGAACTTTATCAAACAAAACATGCATGTATTGTGTAAAATGAAGTCCTATGCGTGTCATCTGATGAAGATAATTCAAGGTTAGTGATGAGTTTTATTTCTGGTTTTTCTGAATGCTATATTTTGCTCGAAAATGGCTGTGCTTATTGTGGTTTGGTGGAGACCTAACATAATTGTTTGTAGTGCTTTCTCTGAAAAGCCTATTTGAAATTGGACACTTTGGTGGGATTAACAACGAGAATGGCTTTTAAATGATAGAAGACACATGTTTTAGGAATTGTAATTATGAGATTTCTGTGGTTTGAATTTGGCGCCCTCTATTTTCACTGGTAGTTGTCATATCGTTCCCGGTATCGGGATTGCAGCCATATTAATAGAAAATGACTCAAGTAAAGGTCAAACAGTAAAATACTACTTGAGTAAAATCTAGAAGTATTTTATTTCAAATATACTTTAGTATGAAAAGTAAAGGTATAAATCATTTAAAATTGCTTATATTAAGCAAACTAGATGGCACAATTTTCTTTTTTTTGTGCATAGCCCAGGGCACACTCCAACGCTCAGACATAATTTACAAACTAAGAATTTATATTTAGTGAGTCCGCCAGATCAGAGGAAGTAAAGATGACCAGGGATGTTCTCTTAATACTGCCAGTGTGTGAATTGGACTTCTGGGTGTGTCACATTGTTCGTAATAATGATTGGACCAAGGCACAGCGTACTTTGAGTTCCACATACTTTTAATGAATAAAGTGAAACTTAAGCAAATACAAAACAAATAAAGAATAAACAAACCGTGACGATAATGCAGTGCGAACAGGCAACTAAACATAAACAATATCCCATAACCCACAGATGGAAAAAATTCTACTTAAGTATGATCCCCAATTAGAGACAACGATAACCAGCTGCCTCTAATTGGGAATCATACAAATCACCAACATAGAAAATCGAACCTAAAACCCCACATAGAAGATATAAACTAGAACAACCCCCCAGTCATGCCCTGACCTCCTCTACCATAGAAAATACAGGCTTTATACGGTCAGGACGTGACAGGGTGTCAGGGAAAATGTACGGATTAAAAAGTACATTATTTTCTTTAGGAATGTTGTGAAGTAAAAGTTGTCAAAAATATAAACAGTAAATTACAGATACCCCCAAAAAACAACTTACATAGTACTTTATGTATTTTTACTTGAGTACTTTACTCCACTGATTTTAAATACCTGTAGGCCATCTGTGATGTTTCATTTGATACATGGGGCTTTGCTTGGTGTTGAGGGGGGGACAGATGTTTCTCAGTCTCACAGTAGGCAGGTAGATCAAGATGCAGGAACTAGAGGCCTAGCTAAAAAAATAAAAATAAATAGATATAGCTAAAAAATAAAAACTTAAGATGGTAAAATAATAAAGTAATGCGGAACCGGACTATGTAGCATAAGGACTCATTAAAATGTTTGAGAAAATAAAAGCTGGGATGTAAAATCAGCTTAATTAGAGAGGTCATTTAACAGTTCAAACAAACACTTGTTCCTCAACCAAAAGCTGCATAAAAGTTTGTCTGAATACTAGGTCAGGTGACATAACGGTTAGTGCTATACAGAATCATTGGGTGTCCCTACCCTAAAATCTAACCCCTACCCTTACTCATGTAAATTGTCAACATCAGAGTTGGGACGTCCCAATAATCAAACGTCAGATCTCTCCACCTTGCCAACACGGGGATTCGAACCAGAGACCTTTCGGTTACTGGACCAACACTCTTAACCACTAGGCTACCTGGGCTGACCCCAGGTCTGTAAGAAACATTTTTTTGTTCAGTGGTTAGAGCGTTGGACTAGTAACCGGAAGGTTGCGAGTTCAAAACCTCCGAGCTGACAAGGTACAAATCTGTCGTTCTGCCCCTGAACAGGCAGTTAACCCACTGTTCCTAGGCCGTCATTGAAAATAAGAATTTGTTCTTAACTGACTTGCCTGGTTAAATAAAGGTAAAATAAAAAAAATAAAAAAATCACTAGTCAAGTATTTTTTGAAGTCTCTAATCTAATGTGAGAGATATTTATTGTTTATGAATACTTTATAAATGTCTTTAGTGACTAGTGTAATTTCTCACAAAAAGATGGGCATGCCTTTGGTAGACATTCCTGCAATACCTGGTAAAACAATAAAAACACAAAACAGGATGTTTAAGGAAATGTACACTACCGTTCAAAAGTTTGGGTTCGCTTATAAATGTCCTTGTTTTTGAAAGAAAATCTATTTTTTTGTCCATTAAAATAACATCATATTGATCAGAAATACAGTGTAAACATTGTTAATGTTGTAAATGACTATTGTAACTGGAAATGGCTGATTTTTAATTGAATATCTACATAGGCATACAGAGGCCCATTATCAGCAACCATCACTCCTGTGTTCCAATAGCACATTGTGTCAGCTAATCCAAGTTGATAATTTTAAAAGGCTAATTGAGCATTAGAAAACCCTTTTGCAATCATATTAGCACAACTGAAAATTGTTGTCCTGATTAAAGAAGCAATAAAACTGTCCTTCTTTAGACTAGTTGAGTATCTGGAGTACCAGCATTTGTGGGTTTGAATACATGCTCAAAATGGCCAGAAACAAAGACCTTTCTTCTGAAATTCGTCAGTCAATTCTTGTTCTGAGAAAATTAAGACTATTCCATGCGAGAAATTACTAAGAAACTGAAGATCTCGTACAAAGCTGTGTACTACTCCCTTCACAGAACAGTGCAAACTGGCTCTAACTAGAATAGAAAGAGTGGGAGGCCCCAGTGCATAACTGAGCAAGAGGACAAATACATTAGACTGTCTAGTTTGAGAAACAGATGCCTCACAAGTCTTCAACTGGCAGCTTCATTAAATAGTACCCGCAAAACACCAGTCTCAACATCAACAGTGAAGAGGTGACTCCGGGATTCAGGCCTTTTAGGCAGAGTTGCAAAGAAAAAGCCATATCTCAGACATGCCAATAAAAATAAAATATTAAGATGGGCAAAAGAGCACAGATATTGGTTTGTTTATTTGCCTTATAGAGTGTAAATGGTGTATTATGGACCCTTAAAAGAAAGTGTTACTAACGTAGGTATAGCCTAATCTCTGCTAGGTATCAAAAACATTCTTTTCCCTCTACAGCTGTTTTAGGACAACTTATTGCGATAACATGTTACCTATATTTGATCCCGTCTTTCCCACGTTGCACTGTCCACAATTTCTCCTGATAGCAAAAGGTCCTAATATTGGTTTGAAATGCCTACATTTTAAGCACTTTGAAACATAATCTAGTCTAAAATAGATTATTTTATCTCCCATAATAAAAAACTATGTAGGGTTGCTGGGTTGCATGGTTCTCTATACTGTACATTGATAATTTTCAGACTGATAATATTGTAGGGATTTCAAGATAGAGACACTGACCTTTAAGAGACAGATGACAAATCATGTTATGGTTATTTTCTTTGAAGTTTTGGAACTTTAGGGGGGACAACTCCTCATGGTCTGTTCCTGTGGAAAGTGCCAGAGATTTTGCTGTGGAATAAACCATAACAAAAGGTCATGATAGTCTTGGTACCTCTCAGACGTTGGTCGAGTTGGATATTTTAGTGTGGCGCGGTCTTAACAAGCAAGAGAAGTGTCTGCAGATCAGCACTTTACCACCCTGTGTCATTTCATCACTCAGGTCCTGCAGATCACAACACAATAAACGTGTCAACTTTCAAGAAATTACTGCACCCAAACTCATTTTCTCCCAGAGAGAGAAAGAGTCAGTGACATTGGATCTTTTATAAGACCAGAGGAGGTCAAAGCAACTTCCCGCTGGGTTGGAATTAAGGTAGGCTGTGTGGTTGGTCTGATTTATGCACCCGTGGTGGACTCAAGAGCACGGTAAAATTTGGAGCTTTTGGTGGAAAATATTAGTGGATGAAAAATATTGTTTGTGATCAATTATGATTACATTTGCAACGTGACATATTTTTCTACATGAAGGGCATTATTTCTTTATGATGCAGGCATTTATAATTTGATTACATTTGATTACTTGACCCAAAGGGTAAACACAAAAAACAGTCTTACATTTGTACCCACCAGACATACGTAGACTGATTCAACACAATGTATATATTGTACAATGCTTTAGATGACACAACAGAGAAAATACATTACTCTAACCAACATGTCACTATGTCCCCTCTACCCATTCAGGTGGATGAATTCCAGAGAACAAGTAATGGCTTAACTACTGAATTGCTGAAAAAAGGGGCATAAATCCTTTTAAAAACATTTAAAATGACATTGTAATTATCAAAATTAAAGCATGATGCAATGAACATCAATGGTGCTGAGGGGAGGGGCTATTATTAAAACATTCACTCAGACAGGACACCTCAATAAACCTCCTGCCACAGTACAAAATGAATCCTCTTTCATCATCCACTACATTCATTTCCCCCCACTCTGTCTTCAGGTGTTATCAATGGGAAGGGAGATCCAGGAACTTTGCGCCACAACTATTGACCTAGGTTTTTGTAAATGTGGACTGATGAAGTTGTAAGACAGGGTATCCTTGTTACATTTTCAAATGAAGGACTCTCACTAGACTCTCAGTTGACACAACAGTATGACTGGATACACTCCACCCTTAAATCTTCCTTTGGCTTTCTGTCAATATACTCTGTTCACTGTATAAAAAGCCAGAACCACCCTTGACCTAATGGATTGTCAGCAACGCTACATTTTATGTTGAACATGTACTGTTCCCAATCTTTCTATCATATAATTTCACAAATAAACTCAAAGAACGGAGGTAGACGAGGGCATTACAAGGAGGGGCAGCAGGGGACGAGAAAGAGACTACACAGTTTGTGACAAACTGTCTGAGATGCCTGAGATGCAGGTCGTCCATCTTCTGGTGCAGCCTGGAACACATATAATGAGCTGTACAGTTAAGAGGACATCATGTCTGAGGAAACTGCCTAACTGTAAATAATTCCCCCATGCTCAGTCCTCTTGTCTCTGTGTGACATGGAGAGAACTTGTGGCTGCTTGGTTAAGTTAAGTAAAGACATAGTCCCATGAACTTTTGAGTTGTTCTCATTACACCAAAGTAAGTCAGACAGAAAGACAGGCACAGGTAGGCAGACAGACAGACAATATGGTGTTAGATTTGAGCTGTTCAGTTAAAAAGACACAAGGTACAATAATGAATGTTGACACCTGACAACAACCAATAAAACAGTCACATTTCTATATACAATTCCTCGCAAAAATATTCACCCCCCTTGGCGTTTTTCCTGTTTTTTTGCATTACAACCTGTAATTTAAATTGATTTTTATTTGGATTTCATGTAA
This sequence comes from Oncorhynchus mykiss, assembly GCF_057628025.1. NCBI lineage: Eukaryota > Metazoa > Chordata > Actinopteri > Salmoniformes > Salmonidae > Oncorhynchus > Oncorhynchus mykiss. The sequence continues at coordinate 71,907,437 of NC_143026.1, read as the reverse complement.
TGGAAATACACAAAATAGTCCAAATTGGTGAAGTGAAATGAAAAAATAAAAAAAAATGTAAAAAATTAAAAACAGAAAATTGGTGCGTGCATATCTATTCACCCCCTTTACTACGAAGCCCCTAAATAAAATCTGGTGCAACCAATTACCTTCAGTCACATTATTAGTTAGAATGCACACAGGTGGACTTTATTTAAGTGTCACATGATCTGTCACATGACCTGAGTATATATACACCTGTTCTGAAAGGCCCCAGAGTCTGCAACACCACTAAGCAAGGGGCACCACCAAGCAAGCGGCACCATGAAGATGAAGGAGCTCTCCAAACAGGTCAGGGACAAAGTTGTGGAGAAGTACAGACCAGGGTTGGGTTATTAAAACATATCAGAAACTTTCAACATCCCATGGAGCACCATTAAATCCATTATTAAAAAATGGAAAGATTATGGCACCACAACAAACCTGCCAAGAGAGGGCCACCCACCAAAACTCATGGACCAGGCAAGGAGGGCGTTAATCAGAGAGGCAACAAAGAGACCAAAGATAACCCTGAAGGAGCTGCAAAGCTCCACAGCGAAGATTGGAATATCTGTCCATAGGACCACTTTAAGCCGTACACTCCACAGAGCTGGGCTTTACGGAAGAGTGTCCGGAAAAAAGCCATTGCTTAAAGAAAATAATAAGCAAACACATTTGGTGTTTGCCAAAAGGCATGTGGGAAACTTTCCAAACATATGTAGGAAGGTACTCTGGTCAGAAGAGACAAATATGTATATTTTTGGCCATCAAGGAAAACGCTATGTCTGGCGCAAACCCAACACCTCTCATGACCCTGAGAACACCATCCCCACAGTGAAGCATGGTGGTGGCAGCATCATGCTGTGGGGATGTTTTTCATCAGCAGGGACTGAGAAACTGGTCAGAATTGAAGGAATGATGGATGGCTGCTTCAGTCTTCCAGAGATTTGAGACTGGGATGGAGGTTCACCTTCCAGCAGGACAGTGACCCTAAGCATACTGCTAAAGCAACACGAAGGGGAAACATTTAAAAGTCTCAGAATGGCATAGTCAAAGCCCAGACCTCAATCCAATTGAGAATCTGTGGAATAACAAAAGATTGCTGTACACCAGAGGAACCTATCCAACTTGAAGGAGCTGGAACAGTTTTGCCTTGAAGAATGAGCAAAAATCCCAGTGGCTAGAGGTGACAAGCTTATAGACACACACCCCAAGAGACTTGCAGCTGTAATTGCTGCAAAAGGTGGCTCTACAAATTATTGACTTTAGGGGGTTGAATAGTTATGCTAGCTCAAGTTTTCATTTTTTTTGTCTTAGTTCTTGTTTGTTTCACAATTAAATCTTCAAAGTGGTAGGCATGTTGTGTAAATCAAATGATACAACCCCCCCCCCCCCCCCCCAAAAAAAAAAAAATATATATATATATTTTAATTCCAGGTTGTAAGGCTACAAAAGAGGAAACATGCCTTGGGGGTTAATACTTTCGCAAGCCACTGTATATCAGAAGGAAAATTAAGAAGCTCTGATTGGACATTGCTAGCCAGTGAAAGCATGGTAGAGGGCCATTGCACTTGTAATGTTACACCACATTACCCTACTGTAGATTAAAAGAGGTGCAGATTGCCTTGAAAATAACAAGTTCTTGACTATAGGGCTGCGTTTAGACAGGTAGCCCAATTCCATTTTTGTTTCTCTCTAATTGGTCTTTAGACCAATCAGATCATCTCTGAAAAAGAGCTGATGTCAAAAGACCAATTAGTGGAAAAAAAATCAGAATTGGGCTGCCTGTCTAAATGGTTGAGTCAACCCTTGCATCACTACCACCTATCACTATGTCTCTTGGAACCTGGCTTACAAACACTAGCCCACTCTAAGAAAAGTCACTGGAACTGCTGTTAACAGTAAGTAGGCCTAGTATTGACTATTTTATGCCTTTAGTTTTTAATGCCGAAATCATGATGAAAGCTGTAACAGCACTTACCTTGCCAAAGATAATCCTCAGTGATGACCTATTTGTAGCACCTGGCTGGTTTTGGATGGGTGAAGGATGGGGAAACATGTCATTGCAATTCCATGGACATGCAGTGGTCAAGTTCAAACATGATTTTCTATGACAGATGAGAGGTTTAATGACAACAAGCGAAGTGGACTAACAATTAAAACAAGTTTCTATTCTAAATTTATATTCTAAATATCTGTAGGCTATCTGTGATGTTTACTTTAATACCAGGGGCTTCGCTTGTTGAGGGGGAGGGCAGGAGCCCCGGACGTAAAAAGTAAGAAGGTAGATCAGGACGCTGGAACTAGAGTAAGCCTAAAGCTAAAACAAAAAAAAAAATGAAAATGAAAACAAACCTGATATAAGATGGCATAATAATAAAGTAATGCATAACCGGACTATGTAGGCTTACTAGGATTCATAAAATAAACTGCTTAATCAGAGATTAACATCCTGTGAACAGTTCAAACAAACATTTGTCCTTCAACCGGAAATTGCATCACAGGTTGTGTCTGAATGCTTGGTCAGGTGACTTTTATTTTAAGGGTCCATAATAAACCATTTATAAATTGTCTGTGTTAATCATTACTCCCACATTTTTAAACCATTTACCAATAATTAGTCAAGTACTTTGCAGTCTCTAATCCAAAGTGAGTGCTATTTATACTTCTGAAATGTTTTCAATGACTTGTGTAATTTATCACAAAAACATTGGTAAACATTCCTGCAGTACATGGTAAAATAATAAGCACACAACACAGATGTGTTTAAGGAAATATACACATGTGTGAATAACCTACTAACATTTAAAAATGTGGGAGTAATGACAAATAAATGGCAAGAAAACGTTTGTAAATACCTTTACAAATGGTTTATTATGGACCTTTAAAAATAACAGCCAGGTCACCTGTGATACAAGTCAGTATTCGACATCCATCCATGTCTGAGGAACTCAGGAGATGACGTCGAAACCGGCCACTAAGGGCAACAGTGTTACGTTCAAGTAGGTTTCGGTGTTGGGTGTTGGGAATGGGAATGGTGGATGGGCGAAAGTATCTGCCTCTGACTACAAAGTTTGCAAGTTTGAATCCAGTGATAGGAAGTTGTTTTTGATATTTTTGTTTTAAGCCTATCCCAAAACTTAACCCTTACCTTAAACATTTGGAGGTAATAACTAACCTTAAGAATTTGAAGATAATGCATGAACTTCACCTTAAACACTTTGAAATTTGATGTTTGGAACCACTTCGAAATCTGACATTTGTGAAATATTGATGAACATTATGGTTGAAGTCAGAAGTTTACATACACTTAGGTTGGAGACATTAAAACTATTTTTTCAACCACTCCACAAATGTCTTGTTAACAAACTATAGTTTTGGCAAGTTGGTTAGGACATCTACGTTGTGCATGACAAAAGTAATTTTTCCAACAACTGTTTACAGACAGATTATTTCACTTATAATTCACTGTATCACAATTCCAATTGGTCAGAAGTTTGCATACACGCAGTTGACTGTGCCTTTAAACAGCTTGGAAAATTCCCGAAAATGATTTCATGACATGAGAAGCTTCTGATAGGCTAAATGACATAATTTGAGTCAATTGGAGGTGTACCTGTGGATGTATTTCAAGGCCTACCTTTAAACTCAGTGCCTCTTTGCTTGACATCATGGGAAAATCAAAAGAAATCAGCCAAGATCTCAGAAATTGTAGACCTCCACAAGTCTGGTTCATCCATATGGGAGCAATTTCCAAATGTATGAAGGTACCACGTTCATCTGTACAAACAGTAGTGGGATCACGCAGCCGTCATACCGCTCAGGAAGAAGATGCGTTCTGTCTCCTATTGATGAACATACTTCGATGCAAAAAGCGCAAATCAATCCCAGAACAACATCAAAGGACCTTGTGAAGATGCTGGAGGAAGCAGGTACAAAAGTATCTATATCCACAGTAAAACTAGTCCTATACCGACATAACCTGAAAGGCCACTCAGCAAGGAAGAAGCCACTACTCCAAACCATAAAAGAGCCAGACTACGGTTTGCAACTGAACATGGGGACAAAGATCATACTTTTTGGAGAAATGTCCTCTAGTCTGAAGAAAAAAAATAGAACTGTTTGGCCATAATGACCATCGTTATGTTTGGAGGAAAAAGGGGGTGGCTTGCAATCCGAAGCACACCATCCCAACCGTGAAGCACGGAGGTGGCAGCGTCATGTTGTGGGGGTGCTTTGCTGCAGGAGGGACTGGTGCACTTCACAAAATAGATAGCATCGTGAGGAAGAAAAATGATGTGGATATATTGAAGCAACAACTCAAGACATCAGTCAATTAAAGCTTGGTCACAAATGTGTCTTCCAAATGGACAATGACCCCAAGCATACTTCCAAAGTTGTGGAAAATGGCTTAAGGACAACAAAGTCAAAGTATTGGAGTGGCTGTCACAAAACCCTGACCTCAATCCCATAGAAAATTTGTGGGCAGAACTGAAAATATTTGTGCGAGCAAGGAGGCCTACAAACCTGACTCAGTTACACCAGCTCTGTCAGGAGGAATGGGCCAAAATTCACCCAACTTATTGTGGGAAGCTTGTGGATGACCCAAGTTAAATGATTTAAAGGCAATGCTACCAAATACTAATTGAGTGTATGTTAACTTCTGACCCACTGGGAATGTGATGAAATTCTTAAAATAAAGTGGTTATACAAACTGATCTAAAACAAGGAATTTTTACTAGGATTTAATGTCAGGAATTGTGTAAAACCTGGTTTAAATCTATTTGGCTAAGGTGTATGTAAACTTCCGACTTCAACTGTAATTCTTACATGAGACTGTGAGAATTGGTAGTAAAATAAAGTGTTATTGACTTAGGTTTAACCTCATATCTGCTGTTATTTTCCCTCTACAGTTGTTTTAGGCCTACTTCATGTTATAACATCTTACTTACATTTGATCCTGTCTTACCCAACTTGCACTGTCCGCAATTTCTCCTGATAGTCCTCCAGTCTAGCGTGTGCAGCGTGCACTTCTACCATGTGCTCATGGCAGAGCAAAAGGTCCTGAAATTGGATTGAAATGCCTACATTTGACAAGCTAGCCTAAGTTACTTATTATTTTATCTCCCACGATTAAAACATGTTGTAGGGTTGCTGGTTCTTTAGCCCGTACTATACATTGATGTTTTTCAGACTGATAATATTGTAGGGATTTCAAGATAGAGACACTGACCTGAGACAGATGACAAATCATGTTATGGTTATTTTCTTTGAAGTTTTGGAACTTTAGGGGGGACAACTCCTCATGGTCTGATCTGTGGAAAGTGCCAGAGATTTTGCTGTGGAATAAAACACAACAAAAGGTCACGATAGTCTTGGTACCTCTCAGATAATTTTAGCGTGGTGAGGTCTTTATGAATAAATTAATCAAAATGTATATTTTTTATGAAAATATGTCAATCATTATTTGAATATGTTGGTAAGTCGTTGTATAAAAGTGATATTGCCCTCGAAGCCGGTGCCAATATATCCTCCAAACACCGGCTTCCCGGGCATTATCACTTAATTGTACAAAAGCTGATTAATCTAACACTCTAAAAGTGTGAAAACATTTGATCCATTTTATTTTCTGATAGTTGCTCGTTGAAAATGAAATCTACACAGGACCTTCTAGTCAGCAGGTTTGCATGAATGGGATTTTCAGCTTTCCATGGTGACTTCACCATGCAGTATCCTAATTGGTTAATAGACCAATAACTAAGAGAGTTCCAAACCTCTCTGCCAATAACAGCTAGTTTTTAGTTTCTAACTTCCAGACAGTCCTAGCAACATTTTCTGCTTGAGCAATTTTTTCCCATTTTAATAATGTACATTTTTCATTAAATCTGCGTATTCCTTCAAAGCTCAGTTGTCCTGAGTCTGCACAACTCTGCCAGGACCTAGGATCAAGAGAGACGCTCAAGTGTTTTAGTACTACATCTCTTGACACAATGATGAAAATAATCATGGTCTCTAAACCTTCAAGCTGCATACAAACTACTGAAAGAGCTGCTTCCTGTGCTTGGCCCTCCTATGTTGAACATAATAAACGGCTCTCTATCCACCGGATGTGTACCAAACTCACTAAAAGTGGCAGTAATAAAGCCTCTCTTGAAAAAGCCAAACCTTGACCCAGAAAATATAAACTATCGGCCTATATCGAATCTTCCATTCCTCTCAAAAACGTTAGAAAAGGCTGTTGCGCAGCAACTCACTGCCTTCCTGAAGACAAACAATGTATACGAAATGCTTCAGTCTGGTTTTACACCCCTTCATAGCAGTGATACTGCACTTGTGTAGGTGGTAAATTACCTTTTAATGGCATCAGACCGAGGCTCTGCATCTGTCCTCGTGCTCCTAGACCTTAGTGCTGCTTTTGATACCATCGATCACCACATTCTTTTGGAGAGATTGGAAACCCAAATTGGTCTACACGGACAGGTTCTGGCCTGGTTTAGATCTTTTTTGTCGGAAAGATATCAGTTTGTCTCTGTGAATGGTTTGTCCTCTGACAAATCAACTGTAAATTTCGGTGTTCCTCAAGGTTCCGTTTTAGGACCACTATTGTTTTCACTATATATGTTACCTCTTGGGGATGTCAATCAAAAACATAATGTTAACTTTCACTGCTATGCGGATGACACACAGCTGAACATTTCAATGAAACATGGTGAAGCCCCAAAATTGCCCTCGCTAGAAGCATGTGTTTCAGACATAAGGAAGTGGATGGCTGCAAACTTTCTACTTTTAAACTCGGACAAAACAGAGATGCTTGTTCTAGGTCCCAAGAAACAAAGAGATCTTCTGTTGAATCTGACAATTAATCTTAATGGTTGTACAGTCGTCTCAAATAAAACTGTGAAGGACCTCGGCGTTACTCTGGACCCTGATCTCTCTTTTGAAGAACATATCAAGACCATTTCAAGGACAGCTTTTTTCCATCTACGTAACATTGCAAAAATCAGAAACGTTCTGTCCAAAAATGATGCAGAAAAATTAATCCATGCTTTTGTCACTTCTAGGTTAGACTACTGCAATGCTCTACCTTCCGGCTACCCGGATAAAGTTCAGTTAGTGCTAAATATGGCTGCTAGAATCCTGACCAGAACCAAAAAATTTGATCATATTACTCCAGTGCTAGCCTCCCTACACTGGCTTCCTGTCAAAGCAAGGGCTGATTTCAAGGTTTTACTGCTAACCTACAAAGCATTACATGGGCTTGCTCCTACCTATCTCTCTGATTTGGTCCTGCCGTACATACCTACACGTACGCTACGGTCACAAGACGCAGGCCTCCTAATTGTCCCTAGAATTTCTAAGCAAACAGCTGGAGGCAGGGCTTTCTCCTATAGAGCTCCATTTTTATGGAACGGTCTGCCTACCCATGTGAGAGACGCAAACTCGGTCTCAACCTTTAAGTCTCTACTGAAGACTCATCTCTTCAGTGGGTCATATGATTGAGTGTAGTAATGCCCAGGAGTGGGAAGGTGAACGGAAAGGCTCTGGAGCAACGAACCGCCCTTGCTGTCTCTGCCTGGCCGGTTCCCCTCTTTCCACTGGGATTCTCTGCCTCTAACCCTATTACAGGGGCTGAGTCACTGGCTTACTGGGGCTCTCTCATACCGTCCCTGGGAGGGGTGCGTCACCTGAGTGGGTTGAGTCACTGATGTGATCATCCTGTCTGGGATGGCAACCCCCCCCTTGCATTTGCCTTGTCTCAGGGTGGTAAGTTGGTGGTTGAAGATATCCCTCTAGTGGTGTGGGGGCTGTGCTTTGGCAAAGTGGGTGGGGTTATATCCTTCCTGTTTGGCCCTGTCCGGGGTGTCCTCGGATGGGGCCACAGTGTCTCCTGACCCCTCCTGTTTCAGCCTCCAGTATTTATGCTGCAGTAGTTTATGTGTCGGGGGGCTAGGGTCAGTTTGTTATATCTGGAGTACTTCTCCTGTCCTATTCGGTGTCCTGTTTGAATTTAAGTGTGCTCTCTCTAATTCTCTCTTTCTCTCTTTCTTTCTCTCTCTCTGAGAACCTGAGCCCTAGGAGCATGCCTCAGGACTACCTGACATGATGACTCCTTGCTGTCCCCAGTCCACCTGGCCGTGCTGCTGCTCCAGTTTCAACTGTTCTGCCTTATTATTATTGGACCATGCTGGTCATTTATGAACAATTGAACATCTTGGCCATGTTCTGTTATAATCTCCACCCGGCACAGCCAGAAGAGGACTGGCCACCCCACATAGCCTGGTTCCTCTCTAGGTTTCTTCCTAGGTTTTGGCCTTTCTAGGGAGTTTTTCCTAGCCACCGTGCTTATACACCTGCATTGCTTGCTGTTTGGGGTTTTAGGCTGGGTTTCTGTACAGCACTTTGAGATATCAGCTGATGTACGAAGGGCTATATAAATACATTTGATTTGATTTTGATTTGATTTGAGGTAGGCTGTGTGGTTGGTCTGATTTATGCACCCGTGGTGGACTCAAGATTAAGGTCGAATTTCGGGCTTGATGAAGGTGGATGGAAAATATTGATTGTGCTAAATTCTTATTACGTTTGCAACGTGACATATACACTTTTCTACATGCAGGGCATTATTGCTTTACGATGCAGACGTTTATAATTGGATTACATTTGATCACTTGACACACAGGGTAGTTAACTCAAACACAATTGGCATGAATAACAGTCTTACAAACATACGTAGACTGATTCAACACAATGTATATATTGCACAATACTTTAGTCCACACAGCAGAGAAAATACATTACTCTGGTCAAATATGATGTCACAGGGTTATATTCCTCTCAGAGAATCTCAATTGGTATGCCTATTGAATTGCAGTAAACATTTTTTTAAAAGGGCATAAATTCTCTTAAAAACATTTAAATTGACATTGTAATTGTCAAAATGAAAGCATGATGCAATGAACATAAATGGTGCTGAGGGGAGGGGCTATTACACTACGACATCATCAGCTTTAGCCCTGCCACAGATTTTTACCAAAGAGGCTGTTGACACATGATAGAAATATCAGAAGAAACAAAATCCCACATTTCAAATTTCCTGTTTGCAGCTCATGAGTAATTTTTCAGAGGCATAAAAAAAACATTCACTCAGACACGACACCTCAATAAACTTTCCGCCAAAGAACAAAATGAATCCTTTTTTATCATCCACTACATCCATGTCACCCCACTCTGTCTTCAGGTGTTATCAAACGGAGGGGAGATCCGGAAACTTTCATCCACAACTACAGTATTGGCCAAGGTTTTTGTAAAGGATGAAATCATTTTGTGGACTGAGGAAGTTGTAAGACAGGGTATCCTTGCTACATTTTCAAATGAAGGACTCTCACTAGACTCTCAGTTGACACAATGGTATGACTGGATACACTCCACCCTTAGATTGCAGGCTCTTCCTTTGGCTTTCTGTCAATATACTATGTTCATTGTATAAGAAAACAAGCCAGAATCACCCTTGCTGACCTAATAGGCTGTCAGCAATGTTACATTTTATGTTGAGCATGTACTGTACTTTTCTATCACAGCATTTCATAAATAAACTTGAGGAACAGAGGTAGAGAAGGGCTTTACAATGAGGGGAAGCAGGGGATGAGAAAGACTACACGGATTGTAACAAAATGTCTGAGATGCCTGAGAAGTAGGCCGTCCATCTTCTGGTGCAGCCTGGAACACGTATACTGAGCTGTACAGCGACGGGAACATTGTGTCTGAGGGTATCTGAGGATACTGCCTGACTTTAAATAATTCCCCCATGCTCAGTCCTCTTGTCTCTGTATGACATTCTCCCATGAAATGTTGAGCTGTTCTCATTACACCAGAGAAAGTCAGACAGAAAACAGACAGGCAGGCAGACAGACAGACCATACGGTGTTAGATTTGAGCTGTTCAGTTAAAAAGACACTGAAGTACATTCATGAATGTTGACACCTGACAATAAACAATTAAACACTCACATTTCTAGATATTTCCGAAGGACATTTAAGAAGCTCTGATTGGACATTGTTAGCCAGGGAAAGCATGGTAAAGGGCCATTGCTCCTGCTCTAGCAATGTTAATGCAGTATAATTAACAAACTTCTCCCTGCACACACACGTGTCTCAGGCATCTATTTAATCTGTATTGCTGACGCGTTGCAGATTACGTGCTAGAAATTTAAATGTCATTTCCGATTGAGCCGACATATGCAGTGTTTACCGTGATTGCGCTCTCCGCTAAACACGGGAACAATGCTTTTAAATTTCAATCACGATGTAACCCGGAACGGGAACAATTTGCGATACGGATTGAATAGAGACATTATTCTAAAAACGGAAAACATGTACTGGAGTAGTCCTCCAGATATTGTGTCCAAAATGATTTAACTTTGTTTAACAACATGGAAATATGTATACTTTGAGATACTGCATAAATAGAGCAAGCAGGTTGAACTGAATTGAGATCAAAGTCAAAGAAAGCTAATGTTCACAACTAAGTGTGGTATATGATTCAAGCAGGTGCCATTTCAGGGTTGTAGTTGAATCACCAATATTGAAGTCCAGGTTTTCAAGACTCATGGAGATGTTCAAGTTCAAATTCATGTCATTACAATTATGAGCAAATGTTTGTATAACATCAATACCTGGGTGTCCTCATATACTCACCTTTGATCAAGCATATGCATGTTCAGTTGTGGGGTAAATAGCCCCCTCGGGGTAACTGCCACCCCCGACATAATTCTCACAGAAACCACTTTATGACACCAATGTTTCTTTCCCTTTCTGCAACAACTCTTGCTCAACTAAACTTTATCTGTCTCATCCAAAAAATGTAGGTCACTCTACCAAAACGATTCTGAGATAATTTAATCTAATATTTTTAAATGTATAAAAATGTATCGAACCCCCCCGACCCCCACCCCCTCCATTGGGGCAACTTCTAGGCAATGGTACCTGATTTAGCATCTTCTAAATCATCTACAAGTAACTTCATTGAGTTAGTCATTTTTTTATACTTTAGGATGATTTGGACATGATCTGGCACAAAAATTATTTTGCTGAACCTTGCATCCACATTTCATGTATTTAATTAGAACAAGATACAGAGACTTCACTTTAAGAGTTAATTACTATTATTACAAACTATTACAGACAACAAAGGGAAGCACAGCCGCGAGCTGTCCAGTGACACTAGACGAGCTAAATCACTTCTATGCTCACTTCGAGGCAAGCAACACTGAAACATGAATGAGAGCATCAGCTGTTCCGGACGACTGTGTGATCACGCTCTCTGTAGCCGGCGTGAGTAAGACCTTTAAACAGGTCAACATATATAACGCTGCTCGGCCAGACAGATTACCAGGACATGTGCTCCGGGCATGTGCTGACCAACTGGCAGGTGTCTTCACTGACATTTTCAACATGTCCCTGATTGAGTCTGTAATACCAACATGCTTCAAGCAGACTACCATAGTCCCTGTGCCCAAGAACACAAAGGCAACCTGCCTAAATGACTACAGACCTGTAGCACTCATGTCCGTAGCCATGAAGTGCTTTGAAAGGCTGGTAATGGCTCACATCAACACCATTATCACAGAAACCCTAGACCCACTCCAATTTGCATACCGCCCAAACAGATCCACAGATGACGCAATCTCTATTGCACTCCACACTGCCCTTTCCCACCCGGACAAAAGGAACACCTATGTGAGAATGCTATTCATTGAATACAGCTCAGCTTTCAACACCATAGTACCCTCAAAGCTCATCACTAAGCTAAGGAGCCTGGGACTAAACACCTCCCTCTGCAACTGGATCCTGGAATTCCTGACGGGCCACCCCCATGTGGTGAGGGTAGGTAGCAACACATCTGCCACGCTGATCCTCAACACTGGAGCTCCCCAGGGGTGCGTGCTCAGTCCCCTCCTGTACTCCCTGTTCACCCACGACTGCATGGCCAGGCACGACTCCAACACCATCATTAAGTTTTCAGACGACACAACAGTGGTAGGTCTGATCACCGACAACGACGAGACAGCCTATAGGGAGGAGGTCAGAGACCTGGCCGGGTGCCAGAATAACAACATATCTCTCAACGTAACCAAGACTAAGGAGATGATTGTGGACTACAGGAAAAGGAGCACCGAGCACGTCCCCATTCTCATCGACGGGGCTGTAGTGGAGCAGGTTGAGAGCTTCAAATTCCTTGGTGTCCACATCAACAACAAATAAGAATGGTCCAAACACACCAAGACAGTCGTGTAGAGGGCGTGACAAAGCCCATTCCCCTCAGGAAACTAAAAAGATTTGGCATGGGTCCTGAGATCCTCAAAAGGTTCTACATCTGCAACATCGAGAGCATCCTGACCGGTTACATCACTGCCTGGTACGACAATTGCTCGGCCTCCGACCGCAAGGCACTACAGAGGGTAGTGCGTACGGCCCAGTACATCACTGGGGCAAAGATGCCTGCCATCCAGGACCTCTATACCAGGCGGTGTCAGAGGAAGGCCCTAAAAATTGTCAAAGACCCCAGCCTCCCCAATCATAGACTGTTCTCTCTACTACCGCATGGCAAGCGGTACCGGTGTGCCAAGTCTAGGACAAAAAGGTTTTTACCCCCAAGCCATAAGACTCGTGAACGGGTAACCAAATGGTTACCCAGACTATTTGCATTGTGTGCCCCCCCAACCCCTCTTTTACGCTGCTGCTACTCTTTGTTTATCTTATATGCATAGTCACTTTAACTATACATTCATGTACATACTACCTCAATTGGCCCGACCAACCAGTGCTCCCGCACATTGGCTAACCGGGCTATCTGCATTGTGTCCCTCCACCCGCCAACCACTCTTTTTATGCTACTGCTACTCTCTGTTCATCATATATGCATAGTCACTTTAACCATACCTAGATGTACATACTACCTCAATAAGCCCGACTAACCAGTGTCTGTATATAGCCAGTAGAAACCACTTAGAATGAATTTGTTGGCATCCTAGAATCAAGCATTACTCATAAAACCTATCCCGAAAAATAAAATACTGTCAAAAATGAAAAAGGTATTGTGACATATGTTGGCCTTATCGCACAGCCCTAGTAATATTTGACCTCAACTATTTCAGTGTAAGATTCCGTAAGTAAAAAATAGGAAGACTCTTCATTTATACAGAGGTTATAGAACACAGGAGGACAACAGGCTGAACAAGTTAAAAAATAAGATACTACTTATTTATGATATGAAAAATGCTCATGAAAGCCATGGATCTTCACACGCAAACTTAAGTCACTGAAGACAAACAGATGCCTTACATTATCAATAAAATGGGTTTGGAGGGAGGAGGCTGTTAACTTTATTTTGAAGTTTCCAAAGAGAACAAACCAGACAATAATGCAAAGTACATTGTCTATTGGCAGAGTCAGTTGCACAGGGTCACATAGAAGTGTATGTTTAATTGTAGTGTCTCCCTTGTATTCGAAAAAGGGGGGAATCATGATTGAAGTGTAGCTGATTTGCTGTTGAACCTCCATTTGTAACCAACAATTCAAACTTAAATGTGACACAAACTATTTCCCCACAGTCATTCAAATCTGGAACATAAATAAGGATTGGTATAGGTCAACTCTTCGGTATGGTTTTCCCAACTCTCAGAGCTTATTGCATTGCACGTTTTACAGGATATTCAATCTATTTCACAAAACATGCTGCTGTGCTATAGGTAGTACAAAGTTCTGCAATAGTTTTATTTACAAAACATTGCTTAAGTACATAGGAATTATCTAATGTTATAAAAGGCTTGCAAGAAATGGCCCAGGGATGAGAAAGCAAATAGATCAAACAGTGCTGGTAAATGAAAGAATGGTTATCAGAGGCAATAGTGTTTGATGTTGTGAAATACTCCATAATGGGAAATGACAAACACTTATCAAACAGGATTTGAGCAGCTCTTTGACAGGAGCATCTGTGCCCTTGGTCAAAACCATGTGCGATAAACAACTCTCTGTTTGTTCCACCCTCTCAGTCTCAAGGCAGATTCTCTTGCCTGCTAGCAAATGTCGAAGTCAGGTGGTGATATAATTATTTATTAATCTCTGCCAACAAGTAGATATGTCACCATTTCCAAAGTGGACGATAGTCTCTAATTATTTCCTATTACCATGAAAGGAAAATGCCAAATATGTTTGTGATTTGTACAGATAAGAGGAAAACATACCATTGACACCTCCATGACACACAGCCCCAACAGACCACAGAAAGCACAGCAGTGAAAATCAATTTAATTACTCATCTTTCATATCTGTCACTTTAAAACAACAACTGAAACAGTCAAAACCTGCAAAAAAATAAACCATTAGACATTGTTGATTGCTTTAAAAGGCCAATTAGTACATAAAGAGCTAAAATTAGTGAAAGCATGCAAATACTACGATAGAATATGACAGACTGTCCTCTATTCTGTTGAGCATGGGAATCAGAAAAGAAAATGTACACAAATGTTTTCCTATGATCAGGAAGTGTGAGAGTGACTGCTATGACATTATTTCAGGTCTCAAACAGGGAAAATGATATAACTGTCCAGATTGTTTTAGAATGACAAATGGCTTTATTACATCTTTACAGATCACCACTGTAGGTTGTATATGGATGACATTGAAGGTCTTGTGTTTGGATTTGGCACCTTGTAAGATACCTTATAAAATGCAGCAGCTAAAATGATGGGATGCCATTATCACTTGTATTAGTAAGCTATAATAAAGCATTATTTACAGAAAAATTCACAGAAATGCCACCCACTTGTCATTTACAAATGCAACAAACATGGGTGTGGTTGGTAGCTGCTTTGTCTAAATTAGTTTAACATTGGTATTCTGTAGTATATGATTTGCAGGTTCTTAATAAATACCAGACAGAGGTATTTTTTACTTCATTCAAAGCAAAGGAGTTGACAATGTCAGATAAAAACAATAAGTTATATCCTTTTTCTAAAGTATTTATAAAATTAAATACTTTGATACTGAAGCCTAACTAGCTGCATTTTATTTTTCCTTACACGCTGACTGAGAAAATGTAAGGGAGGACACCTCTACCAGCAATGACATTTGCTCCTCTTTCAGTGTTCAACAATCAAATTTGAAGTTCATAAAATGTACAACAAGTAAGGAGGAGTGACAGGTGTACAGGATCGATGGAAATACAGTATGCCAGAAAATAATGGCACTGTCTAAACCTTTGTACTTTTTCCTAGCAGGTAGCAACTGAGAAACCTTCCCCTGATACTTTTTATATTACATTATGGTTTGAGGGGATAATGTATCTGGGACTTCTGTTATTTGTCAAAAATGATACACCAGTGTATACAAAACAAATTGTGACTCGCATTAAGCTGAATGTCTGTGGTATAACCAATGTGAAAACAGTAAGTGTAGGTTTGGTGTGTACATTACCCTTCAGAAGAGTCATTTGTTTTTCCATATTGTTGGTTGTATTCATTTGGTTACTTAAGCCATGTAAAGATCCACTGTCTGAGATTTTGTTTTCAGTCTAGGTCTAGGACACACGAAGTCCTATACATCAAAGGAACCCAACAGTGTGTGACAGACCAACAGACAAGTGAGTGACTACAGGCTTGTTTGAAGTTCAGTTCAGTCAAGCATTCTTTAACTGTGAGTGTCTACTCTGCAATATAATCAAATCAGCCTATTGAACAAACATAACGGGGAAAAAAAAGAGTTGCAGCAATGCTAATTCAGCTTATTAAAATCATTTATTGTGCTCCAGAAGAGTAATTACTATTTAACCAGAAAGAAAGACAAGTGACAAATAATCTACAATACAACTGCCATACCCACTCACATAGCGCCCTTTTCACAGACATTTTGAAAGAGCGATCACCCTTTGATAGATCTTCATAGATCTCAAAGATGTTGAGAAGCGTTTTATATAAAATGGCACTCGTTGCTTTACATTCATTCACAATGCTTGACCCTCCTCTGTCCAGGACTGGGTAACACAGGTTAGGCATGAGCCACATGGTCACATTATAGCTTCAGGTACTCCCCCCCCCCCCCCCCTTCTTTCTCTTACCTTCTAGAAGTCCTGCATGAAAATTTGGAAAAGCTCTCCTTCACCACTGGCTCATACAATTTTAACACCACTCTGAGGGAGCATGATGGAGAGAGAGTACAGTGAGCAGCAACTATCCATATTCATACCTAATTGAAAATGGGGGGTGCACAGAGTGAGCTGTTATGGGAGGGAAGGAGGATGGGAGAGGAGAGTAGTACAGGTTGGCTCATTTCTAACTCTGTTTACAATCCAGGCTGGCTTATGCGCGCTAAAGTAAGTGCTTCTTTAGCATTCTCCTCACCTGCTAACTCTCCAATGTTACTTGATCATTTATCTGTAGTGCAATTACATGTTTAATTCGCAATTACATGTTTAACTGTCATTTCTCCAGCCTTGTTAAGAGGTCACAGCACTGTAATACAGACTGGTGAAACTGCTTGGGTGTTAGTTTTGGGACACGTGAAGGTTTTGTTATAATTTATGTTCACCTCCCCAAAAAAGCTACACCTTGTCTACAGCTCATTGTTTGGAAGTGTATGTTTTTACTTTGAATGACTGTAGAGCGGCAGTAAGTAAAGGAGGTGGAGCGAATGTCCAGGCTTTTATTACACAGGAAAATGGGAGTGTTATAATGTTTCTTACTATTTTATGTCTTACTTATGAGTCTTCTCTTACTAATGTATTTGTCGTCTCCACTCTCTGCTTGAGTACAGTAGGCCTTTTGTCTGTTTAGAGAGAACTATTTTCCCCTCAGCGCCTTCCTCCTTTAAGCTATTCACTCTGGTTTGTATTTGTATGACACATTATTACTCCACTTGCCTGCGCTAGCTGGCAGAGGGAAGTTGCACTCTAGCACTGCGATGGCAGGAACACTCACTGGGGCTAGCGGGACAGTGATGGTAACATGCCGACAAGCATGTACAATGTGACACCAAGGCATGTGTAAACCATGCTAAAGAAAAAGGAGAACTAAAAGTCCAGAAACTCTGATATGATACAGTACAGCATCTTCAGTAGAAAATAAAAAAACAGAGGCAAATGGCATTTACTCTGTGAGAGACGAGGGTGATAGCAAACCGGTTCTACTGCAGTGAGCAAGAATCTGACTGATCACTGTTCCCTGCCTGGGAGAGGTGTACCATGGGAGTTCCTGAATCTCTCGCTCTCTTTCTCTCTCTCTGTTGAGTTGCAGGGACGACAGGATGAGAGGAACCCCTAATCAACCATGTCAGCGGAGGGCCTCCTCGCTTCAATTACACATTTATACGCATTCATCTTTAAACAGCGCTACGGAACATACTCTATGAAAGGATAATAGGAGGAAAGAAAATCTATGCAGCCAAGAGGTTCTACTATTTCCTAGTCTTCACATTCCCTTCTTCATAGCCCTGGGCACGCTTTGTGCTCAGGAATCATTCATACGCACCCCCCCCCCCCCCCAAAACAAATCAACAGTGCAGGTAATTACTTTTCTACATTAAAGTGGTCTTGAACTAGTCAAGGGTGGTGATAAGAAACCCAATATGTATAATAGCAAAGAACATTGATCCAAACTAAAAGAGTACAATGAAAGGTCCCTCCATTGGGATCCCAAACAGCGAGTGATTCACCACTATCAAAAAGTTGTACCAACACAAATTGTACAAAACTAGTCCTTATACCCATGTTCATTCAAGCTATTGTGTATGTACTGTAGTTACCATAAGCTAACCCTCCCCTGCTGTCCCCAATTATGACCCATGACCTTCACCCATGTGACCATTCCCAAAGTCCTATGGATTTGTAAGCTAATCAGTAGTGTTCCTTCAAACCAATCCAATGGGGATGAAAAGTATTCTTAATTATGACTTAATCAGCAGAACAGCCATCAAGCAGATAAATTGTCATGCGCGTCGTGCTAAAAATATCCAGTATCCTTTGTCCTCCAGCTCTCGGTATAGACAGCACTTGTGTGATGAAGCTGTATCTGCCAGAAAGCCAGTGGATCCCCCTTTTTTTGTTCTGCTGGCAGATTTGCGGTATTGACGCCCAAGAAGGACTTAAACAGCATTGGTGCTTTGTGTACATATCTAGATATGTAAATAGGTTCTATACAATAAAACTGTTCCCCAAAAATAAATTGATGAAAAGAATCCAAGACATTTAAAAAATGTCTACATTGTGCATATTCTTTAAGAGTTTTCCCCCTCTCTCTAGATAGTTTTTGTCATATCTTACACTGCCTCTACTTGTAGAGTAACACATGCCTAAATTGGTTAAGCGGCATCTCATCTTGGCTCCAGAAAGAGTAATCTACAGTTTGATGCCTCAGGAAAACAATATGTTTTCTTTCATTTACAAAGCGGCCCTGCTACTCCTCTGAGGCTCCACTGAGGTTTCTCTCTTTTCCATGATAACAGGATCAAGCAATCGTATATAAAATTCCGAAGGCGATATCTATAGCTGGAAAAGTTGACCTTGTTTTGTTGCAATACCAGAAATAAAAATGATCCTTCTCTTTATTCATTTTTTCATTTGAAATATTTTTGTACTTTTAATCATATCTTCTTTTATATAAAATGACATTTTTCTCCAGTCCCAGCAACATTCCTATATTCCTTTCATATATTCACAGGAGTAGAAGTTATTCCACATCCGTTTGATTCAGGCTGGGTGTGAGCTCTGGCGTGTGCTGTGTGTGTCAGCGTCCGTCCGTCCGGCTATACCCTGGTGGTGGAGTGTGAGTGTGGGTGAGGCAGGGTGTTGTTCTGTCCACTACTGGGGAAGGTGTTGAAGTTGTGCAAGGACTGGCGGCCCTGCATGGTGTTGGGGATCATGGTGATTGTGTTTGGGGTCATGAGGGGGATGTCGTCAGGAGAGCGTCGCATGGCTAGCGTGTAGTCTGGCGGGCAGGCAGTTCTCAGAACCACCTTGTGTGGGTGCATGGCGTCACACTCGTGGTCCAGATCCGTGTGCTTCATCTGCAGGGACATGATCTCCTCCTCCTGCGTGTGCGCCAGGTCGTTGGTCGTGTTGCGCTGGGGGCTGCAGCGCCGGTGAACGTCGTGCCGCCGCTTGTCCTTCTTGTAGTAGAGCGCCGCAAAGGCCAGGATGTTGAGGAAGAGCAGCGAGGCGCCCACGGCAATGGTGACGCTCAGCTCTGTGGAGTAGTCCCTCTGGTCCACCAGAAAGGGCTGGTTCTGACTGTCCTGGGTCTCGGTGGGGAAGGGAGTGGGGTTAGGCCTCTTGGTGTTGACAGGGATCTTCTTTGGTGTCCTCGGGGTGACCTCTGGTGGGGGGACCTTGGTGGTGGTGGAGATGATCTGGGTGACCTCGTTCAGGCTGTGGAGGTGGGGCACCAGCTCCAGCCACAGGTTAACCTTGTTGGCTCGGTAGTGCTCCTTGACTCGGGGCTTCAGGCCGATGTGGAGGTACAGCTGGTCCTTCTGGTTGTAGCGCGTCCATGCCACCTCTTCGAAGCGGTTAGGCTTGGTGTGGATGAACTTGGTATCCTGGGGGACTGGCTGGTTTGGGTCACTGCAAGAGAAAGGGGGAACTTAGTATGAGTAAAGCATCACTACACAGCATGAGGAATGGAGGCTACTTCCAGCAGAACGAGCACCATTGCCTGGGAATGGCATATAGAGCCATCATAAACTGGCAATGCAATGTGGAAGCATAAATTCCATATGTGCCCTGTGTTAAATGTTAATTTACTGTTATATACAGTACTGGACAAAGTTTGGACACACCTACTCATTCAAGTGTTTTTCTTTATTTTTACTATTTTCTACATTGTAGAATTATAATGAAGACATCACTATGAAATAACACATATGGAATCATGTAGTAACCAAAAAAGTGTTAAACAAATCAAAATATATTTCATATTTGAGATTCTTAAAAGTAGCCACCCTTTGCCTTGATGACAGCTTTGCCCACTCTTGGCATTCTCTCAACCAGCTTCACCTGGAATGCTTTTCCAACCGTTTTGAATGAGGGCCCACATATGCTGAGCATGTCACACCCTGATCTGTTTCACCTGTCTTTGTGCTTGTCTCCACCCCCTCCAGGTGTAGCCCACCTTCTTCATTATCCCCAGTGTATTTTACCTCCGTTTGTCTGTTGCCAGTTCGTCTTGTCAAGCTTACCAGCATGTTTTTCCGTGCTCCTGTTTTCCTAATTCTCCTGGTTCTGACCCGTTCTGCCTGCCCTGACACCCAGCCCTGACCACTCAGCCTGCCTTGACCTTGAGCCTGCCTGCCTGCCACCACTGTACCTTTCGGACTCTGACCCGGTTTATGAACTTCTGCCTGTCCCCGACCTGCCCATTGCCTGCCCCTTGTATTAAAAAAAATATCAGAGACTCGAACCATCTGCCTATCCTGTCTGCATCTCGCCCTGTGTCGTTATAGTACAAACTGATCCAGCAGACTCGGACCGGCTCCACAACGCTGTCTCCTTGCAGGGAGCCACCATTGAAAAACATGAGGCCTTACTTCAGAGCCTTATGGAAAGTCTCCTTGCGCTGTCGGGATGCCATGACCAGGGTTTCAAAACGTTACTAGAGCAATTCTGTGGACTATCTATCAGGCAGCATGCCACAACGGAGACCTCCCGGACGTGCAGTAATTCCCCTGCCAGTGATGATTTTGTACAGCCTACCCCGGCTTCCCGGGAACCGCTTACCATCTATGTTGGGGACCCTGGAACTTCCCGGGCATTTCTTTCCTGGTGCTCCCTTATCTTTGTGCTGCAGCCCTCACCGTTTGAGAATAGTGGATCTTATAACGCTCATGTCTGGTAGGGTGCTCTCCTGGGCTACAGCGGTTTTGGAGCAACAGTCCGCCATTTGCCTTCGTTTGGAAGATTTCATGGAGGAGGTGAAGAAGGTATTCGATTCTCCGGGAGAGAGGCGGCCCGAAAGCTACTTTGATTACATCAAGAACCCTGTAGTGTGGCAGACTACGCAGTAGACTTCCGCATGTAGGCCGCCGAGAGTGCCTGAAACCCGGAGTCTCTGTTCGATACCTTTCTTCATGGACTATCCGAGGAGATCAAAGATGAGCTCGCTGCTCGGAAGTTACCCCTGGACCTTGACTCCATCATAGCCTTAACCATAAGGTTTGATGGACGTCTACGGGAGCGCAGGAGGGAGAGGTCTGTTTTCGGCCCCACTTGTTCGTCCGCAGCTGCCGGCTCGCCCCCGAAGAACCCGGAAGTCCCTGATGCCTGTCTGCCTGAGAGGATCCGAAGTCACCCGAGTCCCCTTGGGAATTATCGGGAACAAGCGAATGGTTTTCTACAGTGCGTACGCAACAGGGCAGAGCAAGATTGTCGCCTCAGAAACAACTAGAGAGGCTTAACTCCAACAGTTTCCTGTATTGTGGTGCTACAGGGCATTACAAATATACCTATCCAGTAAAAGACCAGACTCGTCAGCTAGGTAAGAGTACCATGGTGAGCTATACTAGGAGTTTTCTAACTCACATTACTCACTCGTATTCTCTTCCATGTTATCCTGCGGTGGGGTGACCGGTCTAAATCTCTCCGGGTGCTCATTGACTCTGGAGCTGATGAGAGTTTTATGGATGTTACTCTGGTATCGGAGCTGGGTGTTCCCATGAATGCCAGAGCACTGGACGGACGCAACATAGGCAGTGTCACTCATTGTGTCGGGCAATCCCAATGATCAGCTTCTTCTCATTGAATCTCCCAATGTTCCTGTTGTTTAAGGATTTTCACGGCTCCAGAGGTTCATCCAAGATGGCATAGCAGTTCAGACGTCTTTTGTCCTCGTCTTGTCGTGTATATATAGATTTTTTTAAATTCACATACCTTTTTATATATTTTTTTTTAAATTTTCCATAAACTCATCTTCAAAACACTCTCCTGCAACCCGCCTCACCAATTTATATTCATAAAAAAGTATTATTTACCTCAAATCTGTAATCCTCCAAGAAACTAGCCAGAAACTATCCAGAAGCTAATCCAGAAGCTAATCAGAAGCTAATCAGAAGCTAATCAGAAGCATTCATACCCGGATCTCACAGCTAGCTAGCTGCTATCCGTGTGACTATTGGCTTTCGTCGATTCCGGAGCAAACATCAATTATTCCGGAGCTAGCCAGCTGAAGAATTCCATCAATCACTCCTGGGCTACAATCACCTATCCGGACCCATTTTACTGCCTACGCGGAGCCCCACCGGGCCTTCACAACTGGACTGCCGACGTTATCTACCCAAAGGAGTTATCCGGCTGGCTCCTCCGTCGCGACGTTACCTGAACGCCCATCTGCGGCCCGCTAACCGTTAGCTGTCTTATCGGCTGCTATCTGAATAGACAATCGGACAATTTATTTATTTATTTTTATTTGTATTTATTTTTTCTTCTTGGGCCTCTATAACTATATCTATTGTTTTTTTGTTGTTGTGTGATTTGGATTAATCCCCTCTACCACACGGAACCCCACTAATCTACTGACGGAACTCAAGAGGTGGCTAATAACAGACCTCTATCCTATGCTAGCTTGCTACCGATGGCCTGGCTAGCTGTCTAAATCGCTGTGACCCCCAAACAACCTCTCTACTCACTGGACCCTTTTGATCACTCGACTAAGCATGCCTCTCCTTAATGTCAATATGCCTTGTCCATTGCTGTTCTGGTTAGTGTTTATTGGCTTATTTCACTGTAGAGCCTCTAGTCCTGCTCACTATACCTTATCCAACCTATTAGTTCCACCACCCACCCACACATGCAATGACATCTCCTGGTTTCAATTATGTTTCTAGAGACAATATCTCTCTCTTCATCACTCAATACCTAGGTTTACCTCCACTGTATTCACATCCTACCATACCTTTGTCTGTACATTATACCTTGATGCTATTTTATCGCCCCCAGAAACCTCCTTTTACTCTCTGTTCCAGATGTTCTAGACAACCAATTCTTATTGCTTTTAGCCGTACCCTTATTTTACTCCTCCTCTGTTCCTCTGGCGATGTAGAGGTGAATCCAGGCCCTGCAGGGCCTAGCTCCACTCCTATTCCCCAGGCGCTCTCTTTTGACGACTTCTGTAACCGTAATAGCCTTGGTTTCATGCATGTTAACATTACAAGCCTCCTCCCTAAGTTTGTTCTATTCACTGCTTTTGCACACTCTGCCAACCCGGATGTTCTAGCTGTGTCTGAATCCTGGCTTAGGAAGACCACTAAAAATTCTGACATTTTAATTCCAAACTACAACATTTTCAGACAAGATAGAACTGCCAAAGGGGGCGGTGTTGCAATCTACTGCAAAGATAGCCTGCAGAGTTCTGTCCTACTATCCAGGTCTGTACCCAAACAATTTGAACTTCTACTTTTAAAAATCCACCTCTCTAAAAACAAGTCTCTCACCGTTGCCGCCTGCTACAGACCACCCTCTGCCCCCAGCTGTGCTCTGGACACCATATGTGAACTGATTGCCCCCCATCTATCTTCAGAACTCGTGCTGCTAGGCGACCTAAACTGGAACATGCTTAACACCCCAGCCATCCTACAATCTAAACTTGATGCCCTCAATCTCACACAAATTATCAATGAACCTACCAGGTACCTCCCCAAAGCCTTAAACACGGGCACCCTCATAGATATCATCCTAACCAACTTGCCCTCTAAATACACCTCTGCTGTCTTCAACCAAGATCTCAGCGATCACTGCCTCATTGCCTGCATCCGTAATGGGTCAGCGGTCAAACGACCTCCACTCATCACTGTCAAACGCTCCCTGAAACACTTCAGCGAGCAGGCCTTTCTAATCGACCTGGCCGGGGTATCCTGGAAGGATATTGATCTCATCCCATCAGTAGAGGATGCCTGGATATTTTTTTTAAATGCTTTCCTAACCATCTTAAATAAACACGCCCCATTCAAGAAATTTAGAACCAGGAACAGATATAGCCCTTGGTTCTCCCCAGACCTGACTGCCCTTAACCAACACAAAAACATCCTATGGCGTTCTGCATTAGCATCGAACAGCCCCCGTGATATGCAGCTGTTCAGGGAAGCTAGAAACCATTATACACAGGCAGTTAGAAAAGCTAAGGCTAGCTTTTTCAAGCAGAAATTTGCTTCCTGCAACACTAACTCAAAAAAGTTCTGGGACACTGTAATGTCCATGAAGAATAAGAACACCTCCTCCCAGCTGCCCACTGCACTGAAGATAGGAAACACTGTCACCACTGATAAATCCACCATAATTGAGAATTTCAATAAGCATTTTTATACGGCTGGCCATGCTTTCCACCTGGCTACTCCTACCCCGGTCAAAAGCACTGCACCCCCCACAGCAACTCGCCCAAGCCTTCCCCATTTCTCCTTCTCCCAAATCCGTTCAGCTGATGTTCTGAAAGAGCTGCAAAATCTGGACCCCTACAAATCAGCCGGGCTAGACAATCTGGACCCTTTCTTTCTAAAATTATCTGCCGAAATTGTTGCCACCCCTATTACTAGCCTGTTCAACCTCTCTTTTGTGTCATCTGAGATTCCCAAAGATTGGAAAGCAGCTGCGGTCATCCCCCTCTTCAAAGGGGGGGACACTCTTGACCCAAACTGCTACAGACCTACAGTGCCTTGCGAAAGTATTCGCCCCCCTTGAACTTTGCGACCTTTTGCCACATTTCAGGCTTCAAACATAAAGATATAAAATTGTATTTCTTTGTGAAGAATCAACAACAAGTGGGACACAATCATGAAGTGGAACGACATTTATTGGATATTGCAAACTTTTTTAACAAATCAAAAACTGAAAAATTGGGCGTGCAAAATTATTCAGCCCCTTTACTTTCAGTGCAGCAAACTCTCTCCAGAAGTTCAGTGAGGATCTCTGAATGATCCAATGTTGACCTAAATGACTAATGATGATAAATACAATCCACCTGTGTGTAGTCAAGTCTCCGTATAAATGCACCTGCACTGTGATAGTCTCAGAGGTCCGTTAAAAGCGCAGAGAGCATCATGAAGAACAAGGAACACACCAGGCAGGACCGAGATATTGTTGTGAAGAAGTTTAAAGCCGGATTTGGATACAAAAAGATTTCCCAAGCTTTAAACATCCCAAGGAGCACTGTGCAAGCGATAATATTGAAATGGAAGGAGTATCAGACCACTGCAAATCTACCAAGACCTGGCCGTCCCTCTAAACTTTCAGCTCATACAAGGAGAAGACTGATCAGAGATGCAGCCAAGAGGCCCATGATCACTCTGGATGAACTGCAGAGATCTACAGCCGAGGTGGGAGACTCTGTCCATAGGACAACAATCAGTCGTATATTGCACAAATCTGGCCTTTATGGAAGAGTGGCAAGAAGAAAGCCATTTCTTAAAGATGTCCATAAAAAGTGTTGTTTAAAGTTTGCCACAAGCCACCTGGGAGACACACCAAACATGTGGAAGAAGGTGCTCTGGTCAGATGAAACCAAAATTGAACTTTTTGGCAACAATGCAAAACGTTATGTTTGGCGTAAAAGCAACACAGCTGAACACACCATCCCCACTGTCAAACATGGTGGTGGCAGCATCATGGTTTGGGCCTGCTTTTCTTCAGCAGGGACAGGGAAGATGGTTAAAATTGATGGGAAGATGGATGGAGCCAAATACAGGACCATTCTGGAAGAAAACCTGATGGAGTCTGCAAAAGACCTGAGACTGGGACGGAGATTTGTCTTCCAACAAGACAATGATCCAAAACATAAAGCAAAATCTACAATGGAATGGTTAAAAAATAAACATATCCAGGTGTTAGAATGGCCAAGTCAAAGTCCAGACTTGAATCCAATCGAGAATCTGTGGAAAGAACTGAAAACTGCTGTTCACAAATGCTCTCCATCCAACCTCACTGAGCTCGAGCTGTTTTGCAAGGAGGAATGGGAAAACATGTCAGTCTCTCGATGTGCAAAACTGATAGAGACATACCCCAAGCGACTTACAGCTGTAATCGCAGCAAAAGGTGGCGCTACAAAGTATTAACTTAAGGGGGCTGAATAATTTTGCATGCCCAATTTTTCAGTTTTTGATTTGTTAAAAAAGTTTGAAATATCCAATAAATGTCGTTCCACTTCATGATTGTGTCCCACTTGTTGTTGATTCTTCACAAAAAAATACAGTTTTATATCTTTATGTTTGAAGCCTGAAATGTGGCAAAAGGTCGCAAAGTTCAAGGGGGCCGAATACTTTTCAAGGCACTGTATATCTATCCTACCATGCCTTTCTAAGGTCTTCGAAAGCCAAGTCAACAAACAGATTACCGACCATTTCGAATCTCACCATACCTTCTCTGCTATGCAATCTGGTTTCAGAGCTGGTCATGGGTGCACCTCAGCCACGCTCAAGGTCCTAAATGATATCTTAACCGCCATCGATAAGAAACATTACTGTACAGCCGTATTCATTGATCTGGCCAAGTCTTTCGACTCTGTCAATCACCACATCCTCATCGGCAGACTCGACAGCCTTGGTTTCTCAAATGATTGCCTCGCCTGGTTCACCAACTACTTCTCTGATAGAGTTCAGTGTGTCAAATCGGAGGGTCTGCTGTCCGGACCTCTGGCAGTCTCTATGGGGGTGCCACAGGGTTCAATTCTTGGACCAACTCTCTTCTCTGTATACATCAATGAGGTCGCTCTTGCTGCTGGTGAGTCTCTGATCCACCTCTACGCAGACGACACCATTCTGTATACTTCTGGCCCTTCTTTGGTCACTGTGTTACCAACCCTCCAGGCAAGCTTCAATGCCATACAACTCTCCTTCCGTGGGCTCCAATTGCTCTTAAATACAAGTAAAACTAAATGCATGCTCTTCAACCGATCGCTTCCTGCACCTGCCCGACTGTCCAACATCACTACTCTGGACGGCTCTGACTTAGAATACGTGGACAACTACAAATACTTAGGTGTCTGGTTAGACTGTAAACTCTCCTTCCAGACCCATATCAAACATTTCCAATCCAAAGTTAAATCTAGAATTGGCTTCCTATTTCGCAACAAAGCATCCTTCACTCATGCTGCCCACTGGCCCACTGGTTCTATCCTGGGTTGGAGCCCATTCTGCACTCACTTCACCCAAGATGCCGTTTACATGGTCTCCAGCTGTTGACAGGGCGTTTTTGGACCTCAAGCCTCATTTTACTACAGCCCCCCATATTCATCCATCCGGATCCATCCCGTCAGTTTGTGGTTGAGGTCGACGCTTCTGACGTTGGAGTGGGGGCCGTCCTGTCCCAGCGTTATGCCCAGGACCAAAAGCTACATCCCTGTGCTTTCCTGTCCCATCGTCTCAACCCTGCTGAGAGAAACTATGAAGTAGGAAATTGGGAACTTCTGGCAGTCAAGATGGCTTTGGAGGAGTGGAGGCAATGGCTGGAAGGGGCGGAACATCCATTTTTGGTGTGGACCGATCATAAGAATCTAGAATATATCCGCACCGCCAAGCGCCTTAATTCTAGGCAGGTCTGTTGGGCCATGTTATTCACCAGGTTCAACTTCACCATTTCCTAAAGGCCAGGGTCCAAGAATGTGAAGCCGGACGCTCTCTCTCAACTGTATCGCTCCGCTGCCACACCGCTTGACTCTGAAACCATCCTCCCTACCTCATATCTGGCAGCTACAGTTGTCTGTGGAATCGAGAGCCTGTGTAGCAAGGCACCCCTGGGAGGGGCCCGGCTAACTGAATATTTGTCCCTGATTCGGCCCGAGCTCATGTTCTGGAATGGGCTTATTCCTCAAAGCTCACCTGCCATCCCAGCTCCCGTCGAACCCTGGCCTTCCTCCGATAACGCTTCTGATGGCCCACTATTGTTCCTGACGTCTCAGCCTTCGTTGCCGCATGCACGATATGTGCTCAGAACGGCAAGCTCTGCGGCAAGCTCAAGACCTGGAGACTGCGCTTAGGTGCCTCATCTCAACCAACACCTGGAGTCAGCAACTTGTGTGGCTGGAGTAAGCCCGGAACACTCTTCCTTGCACAGCCACTGGGTTTTCGACCTTTGAATGCTCCATGGGATATCAGTCTCCGCTCTTCCCAGAGCAAAAAGAAGAGGTCAACATACCCCATACCCCAAATGTTCGTCTGCCGCTGTCGGCGTACCTGGATGAGAGCTCAGTATGCTCTTCTCAAGGCCACCTCCAGGTATCGTCGACAAGCGGACTGCCACTAGACTCTGGCTCTCCGCTATCGTCTCGAGCAGAAGGTATGGCTGTCTACGTGGGACCTGCCCCTCTGGGTGGAGTCCAGTAAACTTTCCCCTTGCTTTATTGGTCCTTTAACCATCTCCTTAGTTCCACTGCTGTTAGTCTTCTGTTGCCCCGTATACATCCCACTTTTCACGTGTCGAGGATTAAGCCCTTGTGTCACTGTCCTTTGTCTCCTGTTTCCAGGCCCACCCCTCCTCAGTCTCATCGAGGGCCTTCCGGCATACACAGTGAGACGCCTCCTGAAGGTTCGACCTTGGGGAAGGGGTCCCAGTACCTGGTTGACTGGGAGGGTTATGGCCCAGAAGAGAGGTGCTGGGTCCCCGCTAAGGACATCCTGATCCCGGCCGACAATGCCAACTTTCACCGCCAGCACTCCGGTCAACCAGGTAGGAGCCCCCAAGGGGGGGGGGGGGGGGGGGTACTGTCACACCCTGATCTGTTTCACCTGTCTTTAAGCTTGTCTCCACCCCCCTCCAGGTGTTGCCCATCTTTCTCATTATCCCCAGTGTATTTTTACCTGTATTCTCTGTATGTCTGTTGCCACTTCGTCTTGTCAAGCTTACCAGCGTGTTTATCCGTGCTCCTGTTTTCCTAGTCTCTGTTTATCTAGGGCTTCCTGCCCTGACACTGAACCCACTTTCCTGACCATTGAGCCTGCCCCCACTGTACTTTTCGGACGCTGACCTGGTTTATGAACTTCTGCCTGTCCCCGATCTGCTCAATGCCTGCCCCTTGTATTTCAATAAATATCAGTGACTCAAACCATCTGCCTCCTGTGTCTGCATCTGGGTCTCACCCTGTGTCATTATAGAGCGCTTGTTGGCTGCTTTCCTTCACTCTGTGGTCCAACTCATCCCAAACCATCTCAATTGGGGTGAGGTCAGGTGATTGTGGAGGCCAGGTCGCCTGATGCAGCAATCCATCACTCTCCTTCTTGGTCAAATAGCCATTACACAGCCTGGAGGTGTGTTCGGTCATTGTTTTGTTGAAAAACAAATGATAGTCCTACTAAGAGCAAACCAGATGTGATAGCGTATCGCTGCATAATGCTGTGGTAGTATTGCTGATTAAGTGTGCATTGAATTGTAAATAAATTGTGTCACCAGCAAAACACCCCCACACCATCAGATCTCCTCCTCCATGCTTCACAGTGGGAACCACACGTGGAGATCATCCATTCACCTACTCTGCATCTCACAAAGACACGGCGGTTGGAACCAAAATCAGACCAAAGGACACATTTCCACCGGTCTATTCACGCAGTCTCCTCTGAACAGTTGATGTTGAGATGTGTCTGTTACGTGGACTCTGTGAAGCATTTATTTGGGCTGCAATTTCCGAGGCTGTTAACTCTAATGAACTTATCTGCTGCAGCAGAGGTAACTCTGGGTCTTCCTCTCCTGTGGCGGTTCTTATGAGAACCAGTTTCATCATAGTGCTTCATGGTTCATGGCACTTGAAGAAACTTTTAAAGTTCTTGAAATGTTTCGCATTGACTTACCTTCATGATTGACTCAAATTCATGAAGGAAAGAAATTCTAAAAATTAACTTTTAACAAAGCACACATGCTAATTGAAATGCATTCCAGGTGACTACCTCATGAAGCTGGTTGAGAGAATGCCAAGAGTGTGCAAAGTTGTCATCAAGTCAAAGGGTGGCTACTTTGAGAATCTCAAATATAAAATATGTTTAGATTTGTTTAACACGTTTTTGGTTGCTACATGATTCCATATGTGTTATTTCATAGTCTTGATGTCTTCACTATTACTCTACAATGTAGAAAAGAGTAAAAATAAATAAAAACCCTTGAATGAGTAGGTGTGTCCAAACTTTTGACTGGTACTGTATGTACAGTGCCTTGCGAAAGTATTCGGCCCCCTTGAACTTTGCGACCTTTTGCCACATTTCAGGCTTCAAACATAAAGATATAAAAATGTATTTTTTTGTGAAGAATCAACAACAAGTGGGACACAATCATGAAGTGGAACGACATTTATTGGATATTTCAAACTTTTTTAACAAATCAAAAACAGAAAAATTGGGCGTGCAAAATTATTCAGCCCCCTTAAGTTAATACTTTGTAGCGCCACCTTTTTCTGTGATTACAGCTGCAAGTCGCTTGGGGTATGTCTCTATCAGTTTTGCACATCGAGAGACTGACATGTTTTCCCATTCCTCCTTGCAAAACAGCTCGAGCTCAGTGAGGTTGGATGGAGAGCATTTGTGAACAGCAGTTTTCAGTTCTTTCCACAGATTCTCGATTGGATTCAAGTCTGGACTTTGACTTGGTCATTCTAACACCTGGATATGTTTATTATTGAACCATTCCATTGTAGATTTTGCTTTATGTTTTGGATCATTGTCTTGTTGGAAGACAAATCTCCGTCCCAGTCTCAGGTCTTTTGCAGACTCCATCAGGTTTTCTTCCAGAATGGTCCTGTATTTGGCTCCATCCATCTTCCCATCAATGTTAACCATCTTCCCTGTCCCTGCTGAAGAAAAGCAGGCCCAAACCATGATGCTGCCACCACCATGTTTGACAGTGGGGATGGTGTGTTCAGCTGTGTTGCTTTTACGCCAAACATAACGTTTTGCATTGTTGCCAAAAAGTTCAATTTTGGTTTCATCTGACCAGAGCACCTTCTTCCACATGTTTGGTGTGTCTCCCAGGTGGCTTGTGGCAAACTTTAAACAACACTTTTTATGGATATCTTTAAGAAATGGCTTTCTTCTTGCCACTCTTCCATAAAGGCCAGATTTGTGCAATATACGACTGATTGTTGTCCTATGGACAGAGTCTCCCACCTCAGCTGTAGATCTCTGCAGTTCATCCAGAGTGATCATGGGCCTCTTGGCTGCATCTCTGATCAGTCTTCTCCTTGTATGAGCTGAAAGTTTAGAGGGACGGCCAGGTCTTGGTAGATTTGCAGTGGTCTGATACTCCTTCCATTTCAATATTATCGCTTGCACAGTGCTCCTTGGGATGTTTAAAGCTTGGGAAATCTTTTTGTATCCAAATCCGGCTTTAAACTTCTTCACAACAGTATCTCGGACCTGCCTGGTGTGTTCCTTGTTCTTCATGATGCTCTCTGCGCTTTTAACGGACCTCTGAGACTATGACAGTGCAGGTGCATTTATACGGAGACTTGATTACACACAGGTGGATTGTATTTATCATCATTAGTCATTTAGGTCAACATTGGATCATTCAGAGATCCTCACTGAACTTCTGGAGAGAGTTTGCTGCACTGAAAGTAAAGGGGCTGAATAATTTTGCACGCCCAATTTTTCAGTTTTTGATTTGTTAAAAAAGTTCGTTCCACTTCATGATTGTGTCCCACTTGTTGTTTATTCTTCACAAAAAAAATACAGTTTTATATCTTTGTTTGAAGCCTGAAATGTGGCAAAAGGTCGCAAAGTTCAAGGGGGCCGAATACTTTCGCAAGGCACTATAGATCAATACTATCCCGATGGCCCCTTTGGGCTCTTTGACTGCAGAGGGAAAAAGCCATTGTCCCCCATTATGTTCCAAAAAACAATTATTTCCATGACTACAGTACATACTTAAAGAAAATGCAAAATAGGATTCAAATGTTTTCCTTTCGAGAATTGCACTCTCATGGAAACTGTCATTGTCATTAATTAACAGCATGTTAAAGAATATTGGATGAGACAATGACATTGATATCCTGTCCAAGCTTTAAAAACATAAAAAAGAACACAACCAAAATGGTACTAAATTCATGAACTATAGAAATGTGTAAGTATGACACGCATGCACACACATACACAACATTTTAAAATAGATCTCACTATCGCACGTACCCAGTTTTGGCAAAATTAGTCCAGTAGGTCATCACCACAGCACTGAGCATGATGTCGTTCTTTGAGAAGTTACAGGGGAACAGCTCTGTGGGGCCAATCATGGGCAGGCCAAACACATAGGGGATCTCGTCGCCGTGGGAAGCGTCTGCCCAGGGGGGCACCTGGTCTGTTTGGCAGTGGTGGTAGAAGGCATAGAAGTACGTTGGCGACCCAAAGCTGGAGTGGAGGTCTGCTGTGGCCACAGCCGGAGCCACCCATTGGTGATCCGTGAACAGGGCTAGTAGGGTCTTCCTTCTGGTCTCTGGGTTATGTCTATCAGCCCAGTCCGTGTACATGAATTTTATGGTCTCCCGCAGAATGTCCTTTCCCTCCGGGTAACCGTACAGGTCGTCCACGAAGCTGGACACGGCGTAGTCAAAATCATTGGCCTGGACGCCGTTCTCGTTGTCTACGATAAGCTCCACAAACTTCAGGCCCTCGCCCTGGTTGACCCCCAGCATGATGTCATAGTTGAGGAACTCGCCCTGCTCCATGAGGATCTGAGGGTCGTCTGGGATGACGTCACCGTCAATAACAGGCCCGAAGGCGATGTGGTACCGTGCAGGCTGGATATCCTGATCCACCAGCTCCTTGTAGTGCTTCTTTTGTAGACACTCCACCAGGTCCACCGTGTCTTTCAGGTTGCAGCCCACTTTCTTGGCCAACATGCGAGCATACTTAGCAGGCTGGAAGCTGACGGCCCAGCTGGACAACGCAGTTCCACTCTGTGCTATAGCTCTCTGAAAAAGTCCTGTAGAGAGACAAGATGGAAGCCCACCAGAGTGAGAAAACGCCTCATAGAATCACAATGCATTACACACATGACATGCATCTACCACTGAAACTATGTCATGACTTAACACATCTAAACGTAGTGTGATGTGTATTCACACTTACATCAAAATGTGCCCTTGAACAGTATATAATTTTCATAATTTCACTGATAAACAGCCTAATTTTACTATAACAATTGAATACCTTTTTATATTGATTACTTTGATGAAATTAATGCAGCTATTACATTTGCTGGCAATAGAGAACTCTCCTCAAAACCTTAAACATGTAAAAGTCAATTTGTCTGGATTAGTTTATTGTGCCATTCCTGGGAGAGCAGAGGGAAACATTTATCCATTGCCTTGACAGACATCTTCATCGTTAGCAGTGATTAGGGCTTTACAAACAGACAGACTTGCTATTTCAGAGTTTGTTTGCCAAGGTTTGAAGACAAACATGTTACGCCATTTTACACAGGAATTATCAGGATATTACATTCTCATACTATACTGTATACTAGTGCTTTTATAATGAACTATCCATGTACCTTATCATAAAACATTTTCTGTATCCTTTTCTCACACAGGGTGCACAGTGCTCATTAAAACTTTCTGTCATAATATATGATGTGATCAAACACACGTGACACACACCACACAAGCCAGGTACTGTAGGAAGACACCATGTAGAGTGGGATGATAAGGAATGAGATGGAGAAAGAGCGAGGTAAAAAGAGGTAACTAGTCTGTGTTACCATGACAGCCCATGGGCTCAGTTTTGACTTCATGCTTTTTATAAATGTTGATGATTTGCTAAGTTTTTTATAAACAAGAAATCACATGTATTTTCATGTAAACATGTATTTTTATCAATCTAATAAGTTAACGAAAACTTGGTTTAACCATCACTTTTTCAAACATGTTGATATGAAATCTTTCGATCTAAGCCACAAATGTACATTCAGAAGAAGACAGAAATTAAGATGCAATGTGATTCCTTAAGGTGATGAGCTTGTAACACTGTAGCTCCCATCAGCTACAGTGTATGTGGATTCCGTGGTTGCCATGGCACCTTAAGGTCGCCTAGGCAGAAAGCTCCTGTACATTTTGTAAATATTTGTATAATTAATACATTTGTGGCATTTTTCCCTGCAAACTTTTTTTAAAATTGATGAACAATTAATATAGCTAAATAATATCATCAGAATCGACCACCGAGTTTCTCAACTGAAGCTGGCATGTAATTTCTTTGTTTGGCTAGCTAGCTAATATAATCTGGCTAGCTGGCATTTGTTTTGATTCGAATGCCAGCCATCAAACACTTTGAAAAGAAGGTTGATGACATCCGCTCCTCATTCACTCAGCCTATTGAGTACACTTGTCCCACTCACACAGAACAACCCTATGCCTTGACCTCTTCTCCAGATGAAATCATGCGACTAGTGAGGTCCGGCCGCCAGACAATCTGCCCACTCAACCCCCATCTCCTTCTCCAGACCTTCTCCCATTCCTCACTTCCCTTATCAACTCATCCCTGACCACTTGCTGCGTCCCCTCTGACTTCAAAATAGCCTGAGTCGCTCCCCTCCTCAAGAAACCAACTATTGACACGTCAAAAACTATATACCAGTATACCTTCTTTCTTTTCTTTCCAAAACACTTGAGGGTGCTGTCTCTGACCAACTCTCTTGCTATCTCTCTCAGAACTATCTTCTTGACCCTAACCACCTTCAAGATGGGTCACTCAACCGAGACTGTTCTTCTCTGTGTCACGGAGGCTCTCTGCACTGCCAAAACGGACTCTCTCTCCTCTGTTCTCATCCTCCTAGATCTATATGCTGCCTTTGACACTGTGAACCATCAGATCCTCCTCTCCATCCTCTCAAGGCTGGGCATCTCAGGCTCTACCAGGTGACATGGAGAGGATCTGTGTCTGCACCACATACTCTCGCTATTGGTGTCTCCCAGAGCTCGTTTCTAGGCACACTCGGCTCCATCATATAAATCCTCTCATGGTCTCTCCTATCATTGCTGTGAGGATGACACAACTACTTTTCTCCTTCTCCCCTTCTGACACCCAGGTGGTGACACGTATACCTGGCAGATATCTCAGCTTGGATGTCGGCCCACCACCTCAAGTTCAACAAGACTCTTCCTTCTGGGGAAGGCCTGCCCGCTCCAAGACCTCTCCATTACAGTTGACAACTCCACGGTCTCCCCCTCCCAGAGTGCAAATAACCTTGGCGTGACCCTGGACTGTTAACACCCTGTCGTTCTCTGCAAACATCAAAGCAGTGACTCGCTCCTGCAGGTTCAAGCTCTACAACATCAATAGAGGCGCAGGTCCTAATCCAGACACTTGTCATCTCCCATCTGGACTACTGCAACTCACTGTTGGCTGGGCTCCCCGCTTGTGTCATCAAACCCCTGCAACTTATCCAGAACGATGCAGCCTGGTGTTCAACCTTCCCAAGTTCTCCCATGTCACCATGCTCCTCCGCACACTCCACTAGCTTACAGTTGAAGCTCTTATCCACTACAAGACCATGGTACTTGCATATGGAGCAGGTGCACCTCCCTACCTTCAGGCTTTGCTCAAACCCTACACCCCAACCCGAGTTCTACATTCTGCCACCTCTGGTCTCTTGGCCGTTCCACCCCTACGAGAGGGCAGCTCCCACTCAGCCCAGTCCAAGCTGTCCTCTGTCCTGGCACCCAAATGGTGGAACCAGCGTCTCCCTGAAGCTAGGGCAGCAGAGTCCCTGCCCATCTTCCTAAAACATCTGAAACACTACCTCTTCAAAGAGTATCTTAATCCCACAACCCAACAAACCCCACACTTGACTCTCCCCGCCACTTGACATCCCCCTCTTACTAGCTGACTTTGATTATAGCGACCTTATTGAGGAAAAAATGTACTTACTATGACTGTGATATGTGGTTGTCCCACCTAGCTATCTTAAGATGAGTGCACTAACTGTAAGTTGCTCTGGATAAGAGTGTCTGCTAAATAACTCAAATGTAAATGTAAAATGTCTGTCAGGAGGTTGAGGATGAAGAGAAGCCCGAAAGCAAGACGGCAGAGGTATGCAGTGATGAGGATCCTAAGGAGTACTAAGTTACAAGGCTACTCTTTAATTATCATTGAAATGTGGTGTGCTTTCTGGCACCACGTGACTTAGCTTCACCCAAGTGGGTGCTTCATTTTGGTAGTAGTGAAGCCTAGCTACACCTGCTACAGAGTCCATGAACTGGAGAAGCCACACTGACAGCAAGGACGGCGATACACCTTGATGACACCGTGCTGCCTGCCCCCGAACTTGCTGCAGAGATCATCTTTGCTTGCTCTCCCCCTTTGACCACCTCCCTCCGATGACCACTCAAGCCATGAACTTTCCTAACCTCTCATGACCTTCCATCAATTTTGTTGTGGTTGTGGTTTTCTAAATTGCTTGTATTTTTTTGTGTTGCTTTAAAGCACTTTGAGATCATTTATGTAATGAATAGCTCTATAAATTCTTATAATAATTATTATTATGTGTATCTCAATATACACTTTGGCAATTGTTACAAATTTGTAGGAGCAGAGCCCTCAGAGACCCTGTGGTGATGGCTCAGAGGAATACATAGGAAAGGATTATATATCACTGTGCTGTCAAATCTTGTTCGATGTAAAAGTGTTGTCATTCACCTGCATTGGCAGCAGTGACTAGGATTTGTCGTACTGCGTCTGAATGGTGTTTCATACTGTGGTATGAATATTAATACTTTGTGGAATTAATCTCTGAAGACAATAAGAGTAGAGGAAGCAATGCACTGACATGGTAACATTTACTGGGGCTCGCTTGGGAAGGTGGATTAGGAGATGAGAGAGTGATACAATCAAAATAAAATGGGGCTGTGTCTGGTATTCTGGTATGGAATACCATCAGATTCTACAGTATACATGGTCACTGCTTTAGTCAACTTTAACCTTCTCCCTGGGTTAGTAAACATTCAAGAGTTTTACACAATAAAAGGTCCAGTGGCTGGTCAAATCACATAATCAACAGCACCCTTATACAGCCATTCCAGAACAAAATACCCACATCAACTCAAATGACACAGTAATGAAGGTGGCATGCGACACCAAAAATGTTCAAAAGTTGCAACCTCTGCATTATACCTTTGGTTGAATTGCTCCAACGGTTACCTTCAGAATAATGGGACAGGGTCAGGAGGTTAACACAGGAGGCGCCAGCCCCTGATCCAAAAACAGTTATTCGTAAAGGGTCACCACCAAAGAAAGCAATATTCTCGCTAGTCCAGCGCAGAGCTTGGATCAGATCAAGGAGTCCGTAGTTTCCCTTGGAAGCTTGGTCCCCAGTGCTTAAGAAACCTGGAAGACAGAGAGAACAAAACAGAGAACAGATCAACAAACTGGGCTGTCTTGGAGGTATGAACACAGAGCTACCAAATATTTTTACAACTAAACAAGATAGACCACAGCCTGTCATTTCCAATGGGAGCAAATTAATCATAGTGGGTAGAACAAGCAAGGAGGTGGGCAGAGCAAAGTATGAGCTAGCGAGAGCCTATTGGGGTGCATTACCATTTATTTGCATATTTCTATTAGGGAACGCCTACTCTGTGAAGTGTGTGTTTGCAATAACTACATTTTCCCTTGCACTCCTTCTAAACAATGCAGTTTTTTTTTACTTTGGCAAATAGGAAAGTCTACAAAACTTTGCCCACTCTATTCATAACAGATTCTAGTTTTGGAAACAGAAAACTGTATTGAGATCAAATGTTTAATCGATGAGAAAATTTTCAGAATATTTGCCAAATCCATCTCGCTCCATCTTCTCCCACTGCCGGCCACTGGGCTTCCTCTCACCACCATATGTGACCCGTTTCAGGAATCTAGGCATATGTCGCACATCACTACTTCACAAGAGAGACATTCTATTTTTAGCTAATTCAGGTGGTGGGTCACACATATTTGGTGAGTGGAAACACCAACCGGATGCTTTACATTTACACATCCGGTGTATCATTGTTCTATCTGTTGTGCTATGGTTCATTCCTATGCAAACACTGATTATATCTTTGCATATTTTACATAAGTTTATAATGTAGTCAAAACTTAGGATGAAACTCAATTTAAAGTTAATGAGAGAGAGAACTAAATTGTATATGTATTTTTAAGGTATTTCATAGTGTTTGAAGATTGAACATCTTATTGAGTCTACCTGGAAATGATTCACAACACTCATTACGCACAGCACAGTTTTACATGTAAAACCAACAAGCTTGTGAATTTAATACTTTTGGCAATAAAACAGGAGTTATTACTCCAAAGAGTTGACTTAGTGGACGCTTCACTAAGTATAATTTTGGAAATCCAATTTTGAGGTAGACAGATTTAATCCATACTAGAGGTCGACTGATTATGATTTTCCCACACCAATACCGATTATTGGAGGACCAAAAAAATCTGATACCAATTAATCGGCCGATTTTTATATATATATATATTTGTAATAATGACAATTACAACAATACTGAGTGAACAATGAACACTTTGATTTTAACTTAATATATATACATAAATAAATAATAAAACATGTTCAATTTGGTTTAAATAATGCAAAAACACAGTGTTGGAGAAGAAAGTAAAAGTGCAATATGTGCCATGTAAAAAAAGCTAACGTTTAAGTTCCTTGCTCAGAACATGACAACATATGAAAGCTGGTGGTTCCTTTTAACATGAGTCTTCAATATTCCCACTTAAGAAGTTTTAGGTTGTAGTTATTGTAGGACTATTTCTCTCTATACCATGTGTATTTCATAGACCTTTGACTATTGGATGTTCTTATAGGCACTATAGTATTGCCATCCTAATCTCGGGAGTTGATAGGCTTGAAGTCATAAACAGCGCTGTGCTTCAAGCATTGCGAAGAGCTGCTGGAAAGTGCTGTTTGAATGAATTCTTACGAGCCTGCTGCTGCCACCACCGCTCAGTCAGACTGCTCTATCAAATATCAAATCATAGACTTAATTATAATATAACAAACACACAGAACTACGAGCCTTGGGTCATTCATTTGGTGAAATCCGGAAACTATCATTTCGAAAACAAAATGTTTATTCTTTCAGGGAAATACGGAACCGTTCTGTATTTTATGGAACGGGTGGCAACCCTAAGTCTAAATATTGCTCTTACATTGCACAACCTTCAATGTTATGTCATAATTATGTATAATTCTGGCAAATAAATTTGGTCTTTGTTAGGAAGAAATGGTCTTCACACAGTTCGCAACGAGCCAGGCTATCCAAACTGCTGCATATACCCTGACTCTGCTTACACTGAAAGCAAGAGAAGTGACAGTTTCAGGCACTGCATTGATTATATGCAACGCAGGACATGCTAGTTAAACTAGTAATATCATCAACCATGTGTAGTTAACTAGTGATTATGTTAAGATTTATTGTTTTTTATAAGATAAGTTTAATGCTAGCTAGCAACTTTCCATGGCTCCTTGCTGCCTGCACTCACGTAACAGGTGGTCAGCCTGCCATATAATTGGCCATAATCAGTGTTCAAAAATGCAGATTACCGATGGTTATGAAAACTTGAAATCGGCCCTAATTAATCGGCCATTCCGATTATTCGGTCGACCTCTAATCCGTACCACATGAAAAATACACAATGGATAAAATAATTCAATGTAGTCTCAGCTGCAGGGCTGCAAACTGAAAATCTTTAAGGATGTAATTGGGAGTCT
The DNA here is from genome assembly GCF_057628025.1 of Oncorhynchus mykiss. NCBI lineage: Eukaryota > Metazoa > Chordata > Actinopteri > Salmoniformes > Salmonidae > Oncorhynchus > Oncorhynchus mykiss. Next base: position 71,867,711 of record NC_143026.1, on the reverse strand, counting down.
TACCATGTCATATAGGCCTAGAGCATTAAGTATCAACGTATGTTACCATAGAAACACATTGAAGTTGTAGAAAATCATCAAAGCATTCTAAAAATATTGCGATTTATATTTCTGAAGACATCGCTAATTAGTTACTTAATGTATCATATATGATGCTCTAGCTTACTAAAGAATTCAGAGAATGACTTGCTGTCACATCAAGATCCCACACTATTTTCCCGACACTGTTATAGTAAAGACGTTATGTATGCTATATGAATGCAAGATTTGGTTCTGGGTGCCAAGATTAGTATCAAAAGAAACACAGAAGCCAATGCCAGTTAGTAACTTCGAGATACGTATGGTGTATGGCTTCAACAAGTCCTCTGAGTGTTGTGATGGCAGCAAGGCCCGGATCAATTATAGGGAGAATCATATTTTATCTGCTTCTCATTCTGGGCCTATCCCACATGGTTCTGTCCAATTAGGGAGTTGTAACACTGAAGATCAATGTGTACCCATATATAAAAGATGACATCTGTGAAATATATCTGATTAAGTCCATGCATCCCAAAAGAGCAACAGTGAAGCCATTTAATGGCAGTCCCTATTCCCTTGCTCTCTGTTTTCCATGCTAAAAGGTCCATTACCTGGGAAATCACCCTGGGAGTGCTTTCCCCTCTAACCCTGAGACATATTTCCTTTTATGGCTCATTTTCAATTCACAACTTTCTCATCGAGGTTTATCTTGCTTACCATCGCCTATAGAGCTATGCAGAGTCGATATAGGTTGTTATGAGAAAATTACCAAATAGACCAATTCAACAGACACACAAAGTATCAAAATGCGATCTCTGGCTCAGAACCTTTCGCTCCTGCAAAATGCACATCTGAAGCATTGAGACCTGCAGTCAGGCAGACTTCTTAATTAACTTTTTTCAATCCTTTCAAAGCCTAATCTCCTGGAAGCAACAACAATCTACAAGAGCATGTTTCATTTATTCAATTTAGCTGGGCTGGGATGGGGGGTGAATCAAAAAGGCTTGGCTTGAAAATGAATAGCAATCAAACGGTGGGTCTGACCACTGCTGGGGCCTACCGGTGAATCAGACTAAACAGATCTGTGTCTACATACACCTACATGCTCAGTGTCAACAGGGAACATAACACACTCAATGAAAAAGAGCAAGGCCCCCATTTAAGTGAACAGTACAGAGTTGTGAATGAAGCTGACTGACACCAGCTCACTCCAGGCATATGGTGTACATAGTCTAAGATCAAGGAGCAAGCTGTGTCTAGAGATACTTACTGGGGTAGAAACATACAGCGACAGCACAGCTAAAGCAGATCACTGCTTAAATAAGATAGTGGACTAAAGCAGCAATATCATATCTTCTCCTTGGTGAAATCACAAAGAAGTACGTGCCATGGAACATTTTGCAAGGTGAGGTGAACACAAGTAATCTTGAAGCAATGGTACAGTGAAGGCTTGAGGAGTGATACAGATGGATTTGTGTCTATGTTGCTCTTTGGTCTAACATTGGCTGGAAGACCTAAAGCGGACTTTGGGAATTGTGCTTTGTGAATGAATAAGCTAAGGTAAGCAGATCAGAGAGAGGGAGTCTCAATGCAATGCTCCATGTTTGTAACTCTGGGGAGGAAATTGCTCTACAATTTGCGTAATGTTGAATGGTGTTTGTCATTTAAAGTACAAAATATTTTTACAAACATGGGAGTATAGGATTCAGTGCCATGCCATCCCTCTTTGTTCGCTATATGGTGTATTTTACTTTACTAGATGGGATGTGTCACAATGTGTCTGGGGCCAGCTTAAGTCTTATTATCACAACCCAACCAAGAGAAAAGGCAGATGGAAAAATGGTTTACTTGAAATGCCGCTTTCTGCACAGATACATTTTTCACAGTTATGCTCTATAGCTTCTAATCCTCTCCCCTGTTTTATGAATGCCAAATAAGAGAAAATAAATAATTCCATTGGTGTCACACAAAAGACCACTTAACATGTATTACATTCACAACCAATGGCAGAGAGTACCAAAAACTACTGGGAAAGAGCCATAACCAGAAGCAAAGTAATGTGAAAAGAAAATAACAGTTCACGGGTCCATTTCTTGGTAAGGAGTGTTTGCCTTCCCTCTAATTGCCATACCTAGAGTTTGTGTAAAATACTAGAGGCTTTTATTATGGAACCTACAGGATTATGACAAAGCCATGTCAGGCCAAACAAACATTCTGATTGAGGAAAGAGACCTCTACCCATCTAAGGACACATTGCACACCTCAATAAAAGATTGGCAGAAAGGCGTATACTTTAATCATTGCAAAAAAGCAAAGATGTTGAATTGATCTACATTTCAGATGGATAGTCTCAGGGAAAGAAAAGGCATAGATGAGGGCGAGAGAAAAATATCAAAATAGGATCCCTGTTTGAGACATTATTTCCCAGTCCTTTCAAGGTGAGGAGACAGAGTGTGGCAACAAATCTTCGCATGTGCTTGGAATGATATATTCTGATGTTTGGCACTCTTGGCATTACAAAAAGAAACATTGCCCAAATGTGTTGGTGCTGTATTTTCTCATTCAACCTCTTTTTCACACAATGCCTGGAAAAAAATCATCCCCTCGGAAACATTTGCCACAGAATATTTACAGTGCTAGAGCAGCAACACATTCATATCTGCACTCTCCATACGCTAGTACTGGCATGGAGGCAAAGAAGGAGCACACTGATAAAACACAATGCATTCTTTACTTTAAAGCTGAACACAGGGGTTAATTGGAATTCAGTAGGTGGTGGAATTCTTCACCAAATTATTTCCTTTTCCATTATGATGGTTTTTCATTACCAGTTATCTATTCACTTCCCTAATCTTGAAGGAGATTCTCTACTTTTGAAGACAGATGAGATTATAGTGCCTCATGTGGTTGAACTACGCTGCAATATCCCCAGTATCTATACAAAGGATAGGTACCCCCTCCTCTGTACCCCCTTCTCTCCCTCAGCCCTTTCCAGCTCCCCAGGTACCTGGCCAGTGTGACTGCTGGCTATTACACAGAGGTTAACAACAGCAAGCATTCTCATTATCTTGCTGAGATGTGACTTGACAGTCCTATTTATGACTTAGATTCCTTGAAATGAATGAATGTAAGACCAAAACTGCTGCCCCAGGCGAAATACACAGACACCATAATTCCAATCTCCTCAATGCGCATTAAAAAGAGAGAAAACAACAACAGAATTCCAACACTGCAATTTCCCTCAAAATACTTTCACACAATTGTTTTATCTTCTTATTTTTCCTTTTTTTTCTCGCTGAATGCTCGTTGGGAAGATAGTGGGGCTAGTGTTTAACTCAATGGATTTTTTAAAAATAACATAAAGGGTTTGATTTTCACAGGCATAATGGATTCAGTCCGTGGATATAGTATATTAGCATATGAAAAAAAGCCATTCCAAATGCAGTCCAAACACAGGCAACAGTAGAGTTACCTTTCTAGGGTAAATGAGAGCAATGAAAGTTAAATGTACATTTCAATAATGGGGACGATAACATAGCACCTACTGTACAGTCAAGATGCTGCATTATTCTGCATACATTAGCCATGTCAGATTTTTATCATACTAACATCCCTGTCATATCCCATTTCAGTAGACATTGTGCGTGAAATTAACTTGGGCGAAACCTACGGTTTGCTAATGTGAATGAACACACCACAGAACTCCATGCTGAGGCTTTGCTGTATATCGCTCCAAAAGCTTCATATTTCAATAAATGTACAGTATCTGGAAATAAACAGCTAGACAGGTTCAGATGTTTGAAGAAAATGTATTCCACGTAGTATCCGAGTTCTATTCTCTCAGCGAGGTATACATGCATTCATATTCAGTATATGTGTGTAAGGTTGCGGTTGGTGGAGTTTGGGTTTGGGTGGATCAGCAATACTCTAATTATATTCAGTCCCAGTTGAGGTACACAGGGGAGAGGGGAGACTAATGAAAGCTAATGTAAACACTTGCACTGCGCTTATTCCACTTGGCTAACTTTGTTTAATGGATACACAGGATCCACCGGAACGGAAAACAGAAAACAGAGGCGCTTGGGTAATCCTGCATAGACTTTAGTTGTACAGAATCAATGTGCTCTTCTGCCTTAGACAAGGATCAACTGAGGGACTAATGGACTAATGCAACAATGGATCAATATTTCACTCTATCAGTCTAGTTTTTCACAACAAACAGAATCAATGGGTAGGTATTTCATACAGTATATTCTGGGCTTTGTGAAAATGTTTACAGAAAGCCCAGTTACTGTAATACACTGCAGCAGGCTATGATGTACCTCTACGCAGCGCAAGATACAATATATATACAAAAGTATGTGGACACCCCTTCAAATGAGCAACATCAGCACAAGAACTGTTCGTCGGGAGCTTCATGAAATGGGTTTCCATGGCCGAACAACCGCACGCACACAAGAATAAGATCACCATGCACAATGCCAAGTGTCGGCTGGAGGGGTGTAAAGCTCACCGCCATTGGACTCTGCAGCAGTGGAAACGTGTTCTCTGGAGTGATGAATCATGCATCACCATCTGGCAATCCAACGGACGAATCTGGGATTGGCACATGCCAGGAGAACGCTACCTGCCCCAATGCATAGTGGCAACTGTAAATTTTGATGGAGGAATAATGGTCTGTGGCTGTTTTTCATGGTTCGGGTTAGGCCCCTTAGTTCCAATGAAGGAAAATCTTAATGCTACAGCATACAATGATATTCTAGACAATTCTGTGCTCCCAACTTTGTGTCAACAGTTTGGGGAAGGCCCTTTTCAGTTTCAGCATGACAATACCCCCTTGCAAAAAGTGATGTCCATACAGAAATTGTTTGTCGAGATCGGTGTGGAAGAACTTGACTGGCCTGCACATAGCCCTGACCTTAACCCCATCAAACACCTTTGGGATGAATTGGAACGCCGACTACGAGCCAGGCCTAGTCGCCCAACATCAGTGCCCGACCTCACTAATGCTGTTGTGGCTAAATGGAAGCAAGTCCCTGCAACAATGTTCCAACATCTAGTGGAAAGCCTTTCCAGAAGAGTGGAGGCTGTTATAGTAGAAAAGGAGGGAGCAACTCCATATTAATGCCCAGGATTTTGGAATGACATGTTCGACGTGCAGGTGTCCACATACACTATTTTACCAAAAGTATCTTTCAATTACTGTACATAGTTGATGGTAAATGCTGTATGTTTCTCCTGCGAGAGAGGACATTTTTCAATTGGCAATATTAAATCTGACATCCATTTACAATGTACCTTCAGCTAAAGGATAGAAAACACCCATGCTGTATTAACATGGCAATTTCTCTCTCCCGTGTTAGTCTCTAGCGCAAGTTAAATTACTCTGTCAGCATCACATGAAATAATGTACGAATGTCTTGGTATGCATAAACACGTGTTAATTTGTGTTCAGCCCTCTCCAATCCTTAAACAAATCCCTCACCAAGGCCATCGACTCAGTCTTGTTACTGAGTGTTTCGAGCTGCTGAACTGAATCCATGGGATGGTAAGTAGTGCAGTGTGTTAGCCAGCTAGGGCCCAGTCATTCTGGGCTGAATACAGCACAGCGGCGTTGATGAGAGATGTAATGACAGCTTTGCTTTTGAACAGTGTGTGATTAAGCTGTTTCACAGGCCACGGAGGCATTGTTTATTTTGCCTATAATTAGTAGGTCTAGACTTGGCTAGAGAGTGGAAATAAAATATGCCCCATTTTATAGGGCATTAAAGGGAAGTTTTCATATGTTTTAAAGCTGTTCCAATTTCTGGTGTATTGTTATAGCTCCTGCTGCAGTTATTATAGGAGAAGTGATGTCATCAGGGAGAGAAAATGTGTTTGTTATGCAACTCATTGTGACTTGTGACTCAGCTAAATCCCAAGCTTACCGATGAATAGACATTGCCGGGAGGTCTCGCTTTGTACTCAGTTTTAGTATACCATTTGTGACTTGTTTCAGGAACCTAGGCATATGTCGCGCGTCAATATTTTACAGGAGAGGCATTTGACCATTCATTTTTTTTTAATGAAAATGCGTTTTTTGGCAGAAATGCCTTCTGGGACATGTGAACTTTCATGTGCTTTAATAACAAACTTGTATGTAATCTGTAAATACTAATAAAATTGTTAAATTACGAGGCTAGTTGGTTTAGCCACGGAAAAAGTAAGGCACCTTCCCGCTAGCCATGATTGGCTAAGACAATAGATGGGCTGGACATGCTGAGAGATGAGTTCGGATTGGTCTGCCATGTAGCACACTTCTATCTATAACATGATGCGCTGCTCACAAGGCTATTTTGAAATACATCACGAAGAACTGTTGCTTAGGTGTTGCTAATGTGCTCCACTTTCTGGAGGACAGAGTTCTGAAATCAATGGAATTTCTGGTGGAAGTAGAGTATGATAGCTAAAGAGATGGAGAATATTCTGGCATTTGATTTCAAATGATGCGAAAAGAAAACACACAGAATAAGGCTGTTGTATAAAACACCTGTCTCCGGATTACATCTTTAAACTAAGGGCAACCGTGGCATCCATGATAGAGAGGGAGAAGCGTTCATCAACGTATATGGGTAAGAGTGTCTAGCTAGTTACATTTTCAGATATTATACGTTTTTAATTTTGTCAGAAAGTAATTTTCATTGCAAGTTAAAGTGTACTTTTAGCTAGCTAGCTAATGTTAGCTGGCTAGCTAGCTTGCTAGCTAACATTAAGTGTATGATATGTGTAGTAATATTATTCGTATCTCAGAGCCATTTGCAATGCTAATTATAGCCTAATGTTAGCTAGCTAGCTAGCTAGCATTGAACCTAGATAGTTGGTTAGCTTTAGCTACCAACAGATTCATGCAGGGTAGTAATGTTATGAGTTGGGATAATGTCTAATTGTTTATCTAGCTAGCTAGCTACAGACTCCACTATGCAAGTAACCATTTCACTGTACCATTTACACCTTCTGTATCTTGTACATGTGGCAAATACAGTTTGAGTGTGCGTTTACCAGAGTAGGTAATGTGAAGAACAATATGACCTGCACCAAATTCAAATTAGGATATAAAGTAACGTTAGGTCAACAAGAGAGTGTCCAAGTTCTACAATTCTCAGGTAGAATGCCCTGCTTTTATTTTGTCACACTCACAACCGTAAACTATTCACTTATAAAGAAGTATCTTGTTGTTAGTTTATTTTCTTGTAATAACGAATACATATTAGCTCAATTTAAGACGTTTCAAGCTATATGATATGGTCATTATTTGAACTGGCTAGCTAGCTAACATTAAGTGTGGCAGGTGTGACACATCAAGAAGCTGGTTAAATAGCATGATCATTACACAAGTATACCTTGTGCTGGGGACAATAAAAAGCAACTCTAAAATGTGCAGTTTTGTCACACAACACAACACCAAGTTTAAGGGAGTGTGCAATTGACATGCTGACTAAAGGAATGTCCACCAAAGTGGTTGCCAGAGAATTGAATGTTAATTTCTATACCATAAGCTGCCTCCAACATGGCAGTGGGGTTATGGTATGGGCAGGCATAAGCTATGGACAACGAACACAATTGCATTTTATCAATGGCTATTTGAATGCACAGAGATAACGTGACAAGATCCTGAGGCCCATTGTCATGTCATTCATGTTGCAAGAATCTGTACACAATTCCTGGAAGCTGAAAATGTCCCAGTTCTCCCATGGCCTGCATACTCACCAGACATGTCACCCATTGAGCATGTTTGGGATGCTCTGGATCGACATGTATAACAGCATGTTCCAGTTCCCATCAATATCCAGCAACTTCGCACAGCCATTGAAGAGGAGTGGGACAACATTCACAGGCCACAATCAACAGACTGATCAACTCTATGTGAAGTAGATGTCACGCTGCATGAGGCAAATGATAGTCACACACCACACACTTCTGATCCACGCCCCTACCTCTTTTTAAGGTATCTGTATCTGCAGATTGTGGTTTAATTAATTTATTTCAACTGGTTGATTTTCATTATACAGTATGAACTATATCTCAGTAAAACCTATGAAATTGTTGCATGTTGCATTTATATTTTTGTTCAATGTAGATTACATTTCTATGGGAAATAAAGACCTCCATGAGCAATGAGAAAAAGCTGGATGTGAAACCGTCCCCAAACAAGGACAAAACGTCCATTCTATAGTATTGTCAAAGTGACAGTTCCTGAAAATGCCATTCATTTAAAGCCCAAATACAAACCTGATACATACAGTATGAGGGTCTGCAGATTCCTCTGCCATCAGAATGGGGGGATGCATATTTGTAGATGCATATTTGTGGAAGTACTAGTGCACAGAGTGGGTAGAACATACATGCATCCCTGAGACTGGATCCCTGCTCTCTTTGAAATGTGCGTCTCAGCAGAGCCACAGATTGAGCCTGATCTGAATTGTTAACCAGCTCCCTTTCTTAGGAGAACAACAACATTTGCATACAGATAACAGGTCTCCACTGACTAACACACAGAGGCGAAAGAGGAAGGAGGGAGGAAGGGAAGGAGGGAGGGAGAGATGGAGAGTGGGAGGGGAAAGAGAGTGAGAGAGAGAGAGAAAGGAGAGAGAAAAGAGAGTGGGAGGTGGTTGGAAGGAAGGCGAGAGAGAGAGTATGAGGGGAGAATACAAAACTCTGCATAATAAGTGAAGTTTTCATTAGCATAAGGAAGCCAGCCATATACATTTTTCTGGGTCCACAAGTTCACACTGAAACTTCTTCTAAGGTCTCTGTAAAATGTAAGTAGACTAGTGGTGGTTAAGATGGTGGTCGACAAGTGGAAAGAGAACAGAAGGGATGCTGACCTGGAAACAGATCTTAAGTCAACAGAGGACAGGCTGATATTAGAGACGTCACATGGGTAATGATCCCAGGGCTGTCTGGGCATCACAGACATCACAGTGTATGTCCCAGAGGAGAGCACAGAGTCACTCCAGAACCCTGGGACTGCATGGGAGGAACCTGCAAGCTGCAGGCAAGGTCTTCCTAATGAGCCAAGGCAGAGAAATGATGTTGTGGAGCCCGCTCCCTCCAGTCATAACAGCACAGCTGACAATGTCACCAGAACTCTACAGCAACAATGAGAGGCCTCGGAATCAGACTATAGTGAGGTTGGACTATTAAGGAATTTATTGCAGAGATTTGTTTGAAAGGTTATTTTGGATTTACATTAAATTATTTATTCCGTTATATACAGACTTTCACTTGGAAGTAAAATCTGGGATCATTAATGCCATATGTATATTTGTGTGGTCTCATGCACTGTTGATTTACATGGTCACTTGAGGTATTACCAATGCCCTTTACTGACATGAGTTTATCATATTGGAATACCAGATGATATCATGTAGACCATGGATGCCATATCCTGACAAGTGGCCAAATAGCAGGGAGGAGAGATGTGTCTCTGCCAAATAAGGAATTATCTCCATAACAGTGTAGGAATGATTAGGGGAAAAGCAACAAGAATGGATTGTTTGAAGAATACAAATAGTACAAATGTCTTTTTTGGAATAATACAAAGATATTTGTTTTGTATTTACAAAGCTCACATATTTATCTAAAAATAAATGTAATGAAAGGGAACATCTGCTGCGTCAGCCATATAAACTATACACAACATATCTTCCATAGAGGGATGGTAGTGAATTTCTACAAAACAAAATTCACATGACAACAGACTTCTCATTTGTGCCTTCTGCACATCCCTGAGAGACATCTGAAACGATCCTAATAGGCTATAGCCTAGTGCGCCATTTCCCCAAGACCAGAGATGACTAACAATGGAGGATGTATCCAACTTGGTACGAATGAGACCATCTCTGCAGCTAGCCACCCCCACATTAGAGGGAAATTGCCAAAACAGAACCCATTTCCATCAGTCTGTCATCACAGAGAGCCTACCCACTGGGCAAATGTCTAGTTTTGATTTACATTTGGTCTAATTGTCAACTTACGTGAACTCAATGTGAAATCAACAAAAAAGATCACTATGTCATTAGATTTAGGTTAAAAGTTGGGTTAAAAAAACAAAACAAATACCCTACATTAAATACTTTTTTGCAAATCCAATTAGTTTTCCACGTTGTTTCAATGTCATCACATAGCATCTTTTGATCTAAATGATTTGGAAAAAACATTGACTCAACCAGCTTTTGCCCAGTGGGTACGACAAGAGGGACTTTGCTGTCTGCAGTAAGACTACTACGCTATCCCCTCACAGCATACAGTCGAAACTACCACTGCAGGGCTCAGACCACATGCAAGGGCAACTTTCATAAAAAGTTATTCTTGTCTGTTTGGTGGAAAAGTTATCGGACCAAGCAGAGAGCGAGGGGAGGGCTCTTGTACTTTTCTTTCTTAGCTAAAGTGGCTGCTAAACCTCAAATAAAAGTCAAGAACTGTAACATCAGCAATCTTATTCAGACACCCCAAATACAGTTTAATGTATTCTGAAGAAGTCAGAGGTCTAGTCACTGCTCAACACTTTTGGTGTGACAGTATATCATGTATGTGTTTCATAGCTTCTTTTTCTTGATCAATGCTATTAGCTGTGGAAAACAGATCGTTTTCTGTAAGTTATGTCTGTCCGTCTGAGTTGCCAGAAGTCTGTTGTGGAGAAAATGAGAGAAGGACAAATGAGATGTCAGAGAGAGGGCCAGGGAGGGAAGGGAGGTGAGCGTACAGTACTGAGTGTAGTCTCAAGGTCTGGAGGAGCGTGTTTGACAGCTGTGACGTCTGGGGCCTACACCTGATATGGCACCCATCTGCAGTCTGTACTGTACCAAGCCACTGAAGCGCCACCAAATACCATGTGGTGAATTCCGTGAACCCACCTCCTCTCTCCCCTCACCCTTAGCGGAGTTGCAAACAACCGGATGCATCCGGTTTTCAGAGAGACAGCTAATTCAACCTAGCTTCCTTTTCTGCTGAAAACCAGATCTCCCCTTGGGCGTTTTATTTTACGCCTGATACGTTAGGTTAACCTCCCCTTAACCACCACCGCCCCCAGTCTCACCCCACCGTCACTCTTGCTCTCTCCAAGATGAAATGTCACTGCTTCACACTACCTTTTTTCTCCCATACAAACACACAGAGAGACATATTCATCATTCTATTCCCCCACCAAGTCAGGAAACTAATAATGCTATTCATTATTCAACACTCTCACTAAGCCACTGGCTCCTGCCGCCTCACCGGCTCCTGCTGCCTAACTGGCTCCTGCTGCCTCACTGGCTCCTGCTGCCTCACTGGCTCCTGCTGCCTCACTGGCTCCTACTGCCTCACTGGCTCCTGCTATCTTACTGAGTCCTGCTGCCTGCCTTACCCAGGGTGCACTGCTGTTTCCATGCAAACATAGAGAAGCACTATGTTTGCATGTGATCTGTGCTCAAGTGTAATGGAGCCCTAGAAAAACAAAACTCAAATTAACACAAATGTTACAAGATAGCTATTTCTAGCTCTGTCTGGTATGCTTGATCACACATTCATCACATCCCTCAGAATGGAAAACTTGCTCATATTAAGCAACAAAATGTGTTAATTAAGCATGCTCCACCCGGCTTCTGTTTTAAGTTTGTATCAATCATTCATTTTGTGTGGTGCTCGTGAAACATAGTTCAATTCATCTGAGTAGATGCTGTTTGACTGTATTAGCAGAGAGCAGCTGCGATGGATCCTCATAGCCAGTGATCCACCAACAATGGGGCCCAACTCAAAGAAGACGGGGTTTACCACAAAGACGAGGGGCCCACCTCAAAGACGAGGGGCCCACCTCAAAGACGAGGGGCCCACCTCAAAGAGCTCACTGTAGAATTCCTAAATATTGCAGCCTATAAACTGAGAGTGAGCCTCTCTTTGGGGACTGGCTGTCAAACCTGTCTTGGTATGTGAGATCCACAAACAGCTTGCACTGCAGCAGCACGTGGTGAATGAAGTCTCACAAACCCACAAATAACAGCAGGTCTCTGTTTTAGAATTTCTCTTCAAGTATTCACAAACAGCACAGCACTGTCGGGAAAAAAAAAACTAATTTCAGTAAAACACATCCTTATCCCTTGTCAAGGGAAGACAGGTATGGTAAAATAAAATACAAGATGGTAAACAGGTTTCAGTAGGAAATTATTGCTGAGAGGAGTCAAATACCTATAGCTGTCATTACACATTTTCACAGAGACCTTTCTTTTTTTTCCATTTCCCAAACGCTGTGCCTGGCTGTTTGTGTGGAGCAGCTGCACAGAGTCATAATGTCACACTCCCTGCTGTGTGCTTGCTTAGAGCCCTGGGTGGAGAAACTGGAGCTTGTTTATAGCTCCCCCCTATTCTGCTCTACATTTATCTATTGTTGTCAATGCTGCAGACGTTAGTCAGAAGATTTCTCAGACAAAATGCCTCAACAATAGCCTTCATGCCAAAGGATTCTGCTACGTGTATGATCTAGGTGAGCCCATGGGGTGGCAGAATAGCATTATGAAGAATGCCTTTCAATTGATCTCTTCAACAGGAACAAGTAGGATATCAATAACCATCAGGGCTGAGCTGCTAGACAGACCAATGGGTCTATGTAAATCCTGCTCCAAAGGACTGACTTTAAACGGTTTAACCTTCACCAGGTCTGAATCAATTACACTGAATAGAGACATAACAATACCACAATAGCAGATGCCCCATAAAGTTTCCCCCCGTATCCAATGGTGGTGTAAGTAAAACCCTGTCGACAAAGACGACATGGAATGGGCAGAGTTGGGCAGGCCTGTGCCAGCTGATATTACCAGGGAGGGCCGTAAAGGGGCCATTAGCCTGACTGTTAGATCCAGCTCATATCTTTCATTGAGCGTGACAGGATCTTTGTTGGGATGAGAATGCTGACAGCCAGACAGCCACCCGACTCAACTGCTGTGTGTGTGGCTGCAGGGCTGACTAGAGTTTTGACTTTTTTTATCATAAAGCCCTGTGTTTGTATCTTTGTGTCCACACACCCCTAGATTAACTTTCACATCCTCCATGAGTCAAGCTGCAATGAAAGATGTGCTGCTGATTTAATTGTCCTCCAAAATGTCTTGGTGAATTTAGATGAACTGTTTAACAAGCCATAATGAGGGTATGTGTATGACTGGAAGGAATAATGACTCCCTCCAGTGTTTGGTTCTTATGGAAGTAGTGCCATTACAGTCTAATGTCCACACATAGTGAGTCAACACCTGGCGCTGTAGCCAAACATCCCTAACAAGTTCCTGGAAACGATGCAACACGCCACATGGCAGATTTACAGCCGTTAGCTGCACTGTGATGTATAAGGCACAGACCAGGCCATATTTCTCACAGTTACAAAGAACTGCGATTAACCAAGTATCTCCCCCAGCACCCAGTCCATTCCCATCCCAAGGTGGGAGGAATATTGCGACACTTCCTGGGCAAGTCTGAGAGGGTGCTTGTTACGAATCCCTTTGGCCCGGCAGTCTAGGGGGGATGGTATCGAGACCTGTAACATAACTCATGCAAATTATAACAGTGAAAAAGTAACAGTGAGAACAAAAACCACAGACAACTAATTTATCGTCAAACTCTCATGGTTTGTTTCTAAACACACGGTAAAGGGGTGGGGCGCGGGGGGGCAGGAAAAGGGGCTGAGCTGAACCCAAGGAAAGAAACAAATATCCCAAAACACCCCTAAGCTAGACTAGCCTACTTCAATACAGCTAACTAACTCTCCAAAAATACAGCGGGTGGTCCGCCCAGTTCTATCTAGGGTATTTAGACAAAGTATTCCTACGGGTAATGTATGCCCATGGGCAACTTGCCTTGGTACCCCCTTTTCGCACCATCAAACAAAAGGGAAAGGGAAAGGGGATGTGATTGGGTAATGGAAACAGGAGGTGTGTCTTCTGATTGATGACTGCATGGTGACTGATTGGGGAATGATGATTGCCACCTGTGAGGAGGGGAGAAGGAGAGAAAAGAAATACACACAGTGCTGATGGATAATGTTGTCTCAGAAGAACAACCCTGGGGTCCAGTGCTAGGTCTGCAGGGTGGCAGGACATGGCCCACACAGGGTAGAAAACACACTTGGCACATCCCATTCCTGGGTTCAATCTTCTGAACCCTTTTGTAATTAGCACTGTGATTTTAAGAGACAGCAAAAGCCAGGACTTCATAGTTTTAACTCACTTCCCCGTTTAAACCCACTAGGATCACATCTCTGCATGTATGGAAAATGTAATCGGAGTAAAAGTACACATCCGCACCATAATGGGTGAAGAGGCTTTCGGAGAGCTTACATTTGTATTCATATGAAAAAAGACTGAGAATGGCCAGCTCCCTATTCCCCTCCACAACAAGGTGATTTGCCATTATTACGAGAGTGAGAAACATCAAGAGAAAGTCCTAATTGCATTATCTGTTGGATCGTTAACAGAAAATTGTATTTTCCCTATTTAGGACCTTTGAATGGAGGGAAGTGTACACCTGTATAATAACCTGAAGAATGAATATGTTAACACCAAGGGGTTTTCCACTAATCTGCTCCAGTAATATAATTCCTGGCTGCGTCCTGTACTTGGAGGAGCTGAAACAATTTAATTGATGGTAGAAAACAAATGGATGGGTAGAAAGGGAAAAAGACAAATGTAAAGTAATGACTTATGCAAGGTCTGGTTAATGACAACATCTGTAGAGGTAGGGCTTTGCTTCTTCTGTCTCTAGCGGTGCAATAAAACGACTTCAAACAAGCTGTTGTGTGTTGGAACCGTCACAGAAAACTAAGCACGTCATATTCTCCAAAATAAGGATCATACAGCACAATATGAGTCTACTTTCCTGCTGCCTGATTGTACTTCCTGTTGTTACTTCATCTCACTAGGTCATGAAATAGATTTATATGGCTCTGCTCTAATACACTATGCACCATGCCTAATTGGGCAGCTATAAATAATGAAATCCACTCTGTTAGGAGCAACTATTACTTGTTTTACTGTTGGTATGGTTACCAGTCAGACCATGCTAGTGTTCAATGCCTCTGGAAATCATGCACCTCTCTCTCTGCATGCCACCTGAAAACACTGAGACCCCACACAGATGAAAGGCTTCATTTCACATTTGACAAAAGCTTCTCACCATTAATAGCATTTAGAATGCAACAAAAAGAGTGGCGCTCGTTCTGAGAATTCAGACATCTGAAATAGCTAAATGGAAATAAATAAATCTTATTTAAAACAGGCTGGTGGTCAGTAGATAGCTGATTCAGGAAAGTTGAATCATTCACAGACCATGAATGTCTCCTGTTATTTTACAGACTGTACACACACACACACACACACACACACACACACACACACACACACACACACACACACACCAAAGTGAAAACACACAGTCCAATAATGTGATCTGAAATTCAGTGACACAAAAACAATTGTGTTGATGGCTCTAATCTCCTTTTTGAGGTTAGGCATTAAGAAGGAAAGGGAGAAAAAGAGACATAATAATATTTGACAGATTTCAGCTTTGGAGGCACTGATTTGTTATAGTAAAATATACAAAAATAGCATAGCCTACCCTCCGAGGGCATGCTTAAATGTGAACAGTGCTTTTTAAACAGTTCTTAATAGGGACAAAGACTTGTTTGACATCCGAGCTTTGGCAAACGGCCCCCTTCCCCCCAAACAACCTTGCAGACATTTCTATTACAGAACAAATTCGCCATCTTCGGACTCCGATGAAATCTCAATTCCTTTCAGACATAAAAATACAGATTTAACATAAGATGTGCGGTTGAAAAGGACTCAGTTTGAGTTTGAGCAGATCTGTATTGTGTCAGAAGCCCAGTGCCATGCAGGTAATCGTGACTTCTCCCTCCCCGGAGATGCCTTCTCTCTTGCATCCCGTAATGCAATTAAATCTCCCCAAAGTGGCTTCACACTGTCTGTTCGTGATGAGGCTGACATGCTAGACATCTAATCACAGCCCAGACATCTGGAGAGGACAGACATGCCCAGTGCACCTAGAAGATGACAGCTCTCTGACAGACATCTCCAGTTATGCCACACACACACACACACACACACACACACACACACACACACACACACACACACACACACACACACACACACACACACACACACACACACACACATATGGACAGGTTACAAAAACATTCTAAGATACAAACACAGACAAACACACACAAAAGCTTAGTTAAATAGAGACATACAGACACTCAAGCAGAAAGAAACACAAATACACAATGCCCAACTCTTGATAGCGCCCATGGTCGAGTGTTGACATTTTAAAAACCCCTCCCTCCTCCTCCGCCCATTTCAGTGGAAAATGTGAATAGACCTTCCCTGACAGCTTAATGTCATTGTTGAAATTTGCTCAAATTTACCACTCCACCATAACATGCAGCTTTCCAGTTCTTGTCCCTCACTTTTTGTCCCTGTTTGCGCTACTCTTGTCCTAGTCACAAAAACTGTCGTCGTAGTATACACAAACGTCTGTAAAAATGTCCCTTCTCTGACAGGGGCATCATAAGACGTTGTCCAACACAATCTGCTAGCAACACTACCCCAGAATGAAACACTGGCTTTAAACCCTCCCAGGACAAGCCACATAGAGGATACAGACAGCAACAACACAGACTCACCATGCAGCAGCACCGCTGAAATAACCATGGACCTGCTCTATATGACAGCAAAGCCTTTCCATCACATTCAGTATGTAGACACTGACCCTCACAGCGACCCTCCTACTTGTGAAATACGGTCCTATAGCTGGTCTATAGCAGGGATCATCAACTAGATTCAGCCGCAGGGTAATTTTTTCAGAATGGATGGTCAGGGGGCCGGAACATAATTACAAATAATTAGTAGACTGCAAACTGAAAGATAAACAGAAAAGGTAAGATGACAACATCAGTACAGTATGCTTAAATCCCACAATCACAGCAATTGATGAAAACAATATTCAACCATTCAAAAGGTAAACATAAATTGTGTGGGTATTGAGTGACATTTCAGTATGTTCAATACTGTCGGACTGTAAAGTAAATTAGCATGGTAGCCCTTTACACTCATACAAGATGACATGGCATTACACCCTGGGTTGTCCTGAACAGAATGAGTCTGTTTGATTGTGAAGAAAATGTGCTGCGGACAACGAAACTGAATGTACTCATGACTTGGTCTATCCATATAGGCCAATTCCTATGAGTGTAAAGGGTTAACAGGCCATCACTTAGTTCAATCATCACTGTTGTTAATAAAAAACACACAGGGTTTGCAAGCTAATACATTTTGTCTATAAGTTGACAAATAATTGTTGAAATGAGCTCAAATCAACACCATGCTGTGTAAGGGAGATGCTACAATTATGTCTCATTGACTAACTGTAATATTTGAGTTGGGGTTCTTCAGATAGAAGAACAGTGATTATGTCTTTGGAGAAGGGGAAATGTTTATCTACGTTGGAATGGGGTTTCACAACTTGAGTTCTGTTGGCTTTGATAAAAGGTTCTCAACGGCACAAATCTGAATCTGATATGAATCAATAATTACTCCCAATTGAGCCGAGCAAAAACCAACAGAGTGGGAAACTAATACCCATCCAACCTACAACCTAGCCAGGTCCCAATGCATTCAAGACTATCATAACTCACTGAACTCCCCTCATCCTCATCTTTTTTCTCTGTACAAAACACAGTAGATGAGAAAAAGTGTAATATATATCCATCATTTAGCATGAAATTACCATATGTTAGGAGGGTTGTTCATTTGGGCTCTGTGTGCAGCAATTTGAATCAAATAGGTGCCATTAATACAGGTAACGAGTGGAGGACAGAGGAGCCTCTTAAAGAAGAAGTTACAGGTCTGTGAGAGCCAGAAATCTTGCTTGTTTGTAGGTGACCAAATACTTATTTTCCACCATAATTTGCAAATACATTCATTAAAAATCCTACAATGTGATTTTCTGGAATTTTTTTCTCATTTTGTCTGTCATAGTTGAAGTGTACCTATGATGAAAATTACAGGCCTCTCTCGTCTTTTTAAGTAGTAGAACTTGCACAATTGGTGGCTGACTAAATACTTTTTTTGCCACACTGTATATGCTGATAATTCTATGGTATCATAAAGTGCCTTCAGAAAGTATTCACACCCCTTGACTTTTTCCAAGTTTTTTTGAATGTTTACAAATTAATAAAAAATTAAAAGCTGAGATGTCTTGAGTTAATAAGTATTCATTCCCTTTGTTATGGCAAGCCTGAATAAGTTCAGGACTACACATTTACTTAAGAAGTCACATAATAAGTTACATGGACTCACTCTGCGTGCAATAATAGTGTTTACGATTATTTTAAATGACTACCTCATCTCTGTACCCCAAACATACAATTATTTGTAAGGTCTAGTCGAGCAGTAAATTTCAAACACAGATTCAACAACAAAGATCAGTGACAGTTTCCAATGCCTCGCAAAGAAGGACACCTATTGGTAGACGGATAAAAAAGTAAAAAGTAGACATTTAATATCCCTGTGAGCATGGTGAAGTTATTAATTACACTTTAGATGGTGTATGAATGATGGTGTATGAATCCATCCAGTCACTACAAAGATACAGGCGTACTTCCTAACTCAGTTGCTGGAAAGGAAGGAAACTGCTCAGGGAACTCACCAAGAGGGCAATGTTGACTTTAAAACAGTTAAAGAGTTTAATGGCTATGATAGGAGAAAACTGAGGATGGATCAACAATATTGTAGTTACTCCACAATACTAACCTAATTGACAGAGTGAAAAGAAGGAACTTTGTACATAATACAAAATATTCCAAAACATGCATCTTGTTTGCAACAAGGCACCAAAGTAATAGACAAAATTGTGACAAAGCAATTAACTTTTTCTCCTGAATACAAAGTGTTATTTGGGGGCAAATCCAATACAACCCATTACTGAGTACCACTCTCCATATGAAAAGCATAGTGGTGGCTGTATCATCTTATCGGTATGCTTGTAATCGTTAAGGACTGGGGATTTTTTCAGGATAAAAAATAAATGGAATGGAGCTAATCACAAGCAAAATCCTGGAGGAAAACCTTGTTCAGTCTGCTTTCCAACAACACTGGGAGATGAATTCACCTTTCAGCAGAACAATAACCTAAAACACAAGGCCAAATCAACACAGGAGTTTCTTACCAAGAAGTAAATGTTCCTGAGTGGCCGGGTTACAGTTTTGACTCTAAAATGTTATGGGAAGACCTGAAAACAATTGTCTAGAAATGATCAACAACCAATTTGACAGAGCTTGAAGAATTCTGGAAAAATTATAGGCAAATGTTGCGCAATCGAAGTGTGGAAAGCTCTTAGAGACTTACCCAGAAAGTACTATCTGCCAAAGGTGCTTCTACAAAGTATTGACTCAGTGGTGTGAATACTTATGTTACTTAGATAGTTCTGTAATTTCTAAAAACATGTTTTCACTTTGTCATTATGGGGTATTGTGTAGATAGATGAGAAAAATAATCCATTTAACCCATTTTGACTTCAGGCTGTAACAACTAAATGTGGAGTAAGTCAAGGAGTATGAATACTTTCGGAAGGCATTGTAAATACAACTGTAGCCTCTGAAAAAGAGTGGACCAGCAGTGACATGACTGGACAGAGGACCAGGGACCAAAGGGTAGCATGTGTCTGATTAGGGATGACACCTGTGTGAAAGGTTCTTTTTTTCTATGAGAAGCCCCATGGTGAAGACAAACAGTGGTGAGCAGTGAGGAGCAAGAGTTTATTCTGGGGCAAGTTACATACGTCGTAACCACATCCTTTACTCTGCCCCCTGGCCAGAGGCTTAGCCCCGCTGTAGCCCTCCTGCGGCCCTGTGCCCAAGTAAATAAAACCAGGAGATCAAAACAGCCCTTTGCAAAGTGATTTCCACAGAAAACCTGCTGAGACCAACATGAGTGTGAATCAACAGAATCAAAGAGCGTCCGGCAGCTGAACACACTGGAAGTGTTAATAAAACATTACCACGGCCCAGCAGCATATCTGAACATTATCGCTAGGCATGACGTGATCCTCACTTCTGCAGAACACTCAGAGGAGCGAGCACCATTCCTATGGGAATCAATCACCAGCCCACACTCCCTCAAACAGGAACAAATTCCAAATGGTGATGAAGTGATCCTTTCATGTTTTATTAAAACCCCAGCACTGTTTTCTAATTTCGGGTATACTTATGGTCAATTGGGCTCCAAAATAACCCATCATAGGCTCTTGCGGTGAAAAATATACTCCAACAGGGAAATTGTGACTATAAATTTGACTAGACTGATATAGATTACTAATTTCTTCCCCCAACCTAAATGATGGTGTGGTTTCAGAGAGAAAAGGCTTGGAACTGTAGAATACTGTATGTGGAATGACCGATCCACATGTACACACCACTTTGACCCAAGCGTATGAAAAGATACTGTGCCACTGATTCATTATAAATTGTCTTGGCAGAGAACAGAAACAAATGAATAGATCATCGTTGGCTGTGTTTTGTGCGTTCTCAGGGCTTCCTCTACAGAAAGGTTAATTGGGTAGGGTACAGTCAGCTCTAAGTCAGACAGGACGGGTGATTTCTAACGGCTGTGACATTCCTGCCTGTTCTTCATGAGCCGTATGTGTGTGTGTGCCTAAGATGTCAACGCAGTGAGGGGGAGACAGAGGCAGAAGGAGAGAGATGGGAGAAAATAGAGTGAGGAATGGGGATACCTAGTCAGTTGTCCAACTGAATGTATTCAACTGAAATGTGTCTTTCGCATTTAACCCAACCCCTCTGAATCAGAGAGGTGTGGGGGGCTGCCTTATTCGACATCCACGTCTTCGGCGGCCGGGGAACAGTGGGTTAACTGCCTTGCTCAGGGGCAGAACGACAGATTTTTACCTTGTCAGCTCGGGGATTCAATCAAGCAACCTTCCGGTTACTGGTCCAACGCGTTAACCACTAGGCTACCTGCCGCCCCTCATCCCTCATCCAGAATGGAATGGATGAGGATGAGACAGGGAGGCAGAAAGAGAAGGAGCAAAGCACAATTTCCTAAGGAGAGATGTGAGATGAGTTGGAGGGAGGGTGGAAAGTTTCCATGGTCCAGAGAGGTGAGGGACAAAAAATGCTTTCTGGGTCAGTCCCGAGTCCAGTCTGGGGTTGGGAATACCATACATGCAGGACCCAGTCCATCACACTGCAAGCTAGCCTGTCCTGTAATTTTCTCAATTAAATTCTTCATGTGATGTGGAATGAAAATGACAGAAACTGGAAGGGATAGGGTTGACAACCTGGAAACAATACAATTGGATGACATTGTGACAATGTTACGGAATGTCTTGTGAAGTAACAGTTGACTTCATGTATTCCATGCTTCAATAACACTACTGTAATATATGGGAGGGAATTTCTGGCTATTCTTTAGAGCCACTACTCTGCACAAGTGACCATCTGTCTGCCCATGCTGTGTGTGTGTGTGTGTGTGTGTGTGTAGTCTGTGTGCGCATACCCTATGCCCTCGTGTGAGTGTTTAACCATGAATTGCTTAGGCTTTTAACTTTCCAAAGAAAGAGCTGTCTAACAAGCTGTCCTGTTTGACATTAAACAAATTGTCAGGAAACACACAACCTCCCCCTGTTAAAGCCCAGCGCATATCCACACCTCCCAAATAATACCACCCCCTTATTTTGAGAAGGTCAAGTGCACCCTCCACAGTCACACACGTATGGAGGGGAAGTCATAAATTACAGCCAGAGAGAGGGCTCAACAATCAGCCAATTAACTCAGCCTCCAGAAAGGCCAATGCAATTTCATCTCCACAGTGCAGCACTGGCAGAGGCCGCAGATTCATTACTGCAGCGCCTGCCCGCCTTCCCATCCTGCCTCTGGTCCACACACACACACACACACACACACACACACACACACACACACACACACACACACACACACACACACACACACACACACACACACACACACACACACACACACACACACACACACGTGTTCATTTTGGCACTTTTTTATTTATTATAGTCTTATTAATTTTGACTAAAATATTATTAAATCTTAGTCACATGTTTGTCACTTGAATAATTATTTAGTTTTTTTCTGGGTCCCATTATAATATCGTCAATTGCCACTGAGAAATAGTTGTTTTTGTTGACAAAATTAATACTGACACACACAAACACAGCTCAGACCATTCATATTTCTCACTTTGTCTTTGCGCTCTCCCTTTCTATCAATCCCCATTTAATACCTCTCTTCTCCTCTCATCACAGTATGGACAGAAAGAAGAGAAGGCAAAGACAGGTGCTAAATTAAATGCAGAAGAAGAGAAATGGAAGACTAAATACACGTTCCACAGAGCCTCTCTTCCACTCTCTCCTCATAATTGCCATTTCTTTTTTACATGTACCATCAACGCATTAAGAATGGCAAGAGCAGAAGTTCCATTCTGAGATAATTATCACAATTGTAGCCTAACTGGGCCCTATTTGTCGAGAACCTTTTCATTATTTTCCAATAGGCATTATACAATAACGCATGTACTATTTTCAGTGTTTACAATGGGTGGGTCTAATCCTGAATGCTGATCGGTTAAAACCGCATTCCAACCGATGTCTATTCCACAAGTTACCACCGGCTAAATCTACGATGTTAAAATGCCTATTTACTCTGTTCCATCTGACTGCGCAATCCACTGTCTCATCCGCCCAGCCAAGCAATTTATAAACTTGATCACCACTATAAAAATCATCTAGACATTATCTCACATTTCTTTTAGACTAACATTTCGTTTTCAACAGAGGAGATTTGTATAAACCTTGCTGTCTGTCACTCCGACATTTGCAACAAGTTTCAATATTCAAATTCGATCTCCAGCTGTCCCATAATAATGAACATGTCAGGGGTTGGGACGAGACAGACAAGTAGGCAGAGTTTCTCAGCCAGTCGAAATCATGCATCAGCTGGCATAATTTTTATGGATATAAACAAAGAAACAAAGTGCAGCTAGTTTGCAGTCTTTCCAGCTTCAGTTTGCAGTGATTATGTTAGCTGTGTTGTTGGCTAGTTTCGAGTGAACACATTTTTTATGCCAGACAAAATAGAGCCTTATTAGCTCATTGTTATGGATGTATCCAAGTAGAAAACAGTTCAAACAAATGCAAATGCAGCTACTTTTCTGTTGTTCTGGCTGCACTTTTTGACGTGACTAAGTTAGCTGTTGTTGGCTAGCTAGCAAGCAAGGGATAATAACTTTTCCAGACAGTATGGCAATGGAACATTTAGATCGAACGACTTGGTCGAGCCCATAGATACAGAACAAAAAGACTGAATGACTCTAGCAACCAAACTAACAGAAACGATTGACAGAACGATTGACCAGCCGGCTTGGCTATTAACCCTAGACTTGTGGAAGCTTGATAAAGTATGAATAAATACCAATATTTCCTCAAAACACTGGCTTCTCTGGCATTATCACTTAAATAGGATGGTAGGACTTCTTTCTCACTTCCCAGGTCAGCAATCCCACATTCACCCCATACAAATAATAAGGCAAAGGATGATGATCACTTTTGATTCAGATTAATGGAAGAGATTACAAGAAAGACAACAGTGTAGTAGACTGACATGCCAGGATATTGGGAAAATCTTTGGACTGCTTGATTACGGGGATTACTTTCAATAAGCAACGTGTCTGTTCTAGAAGCACAAGCATTTCGCTACACCACATTTCGCTACACTCGCAATAACATCTGCTAACCATGTGTATGTGACCAATACAACTTGATTTGATTGATTTGTTCTCATGCACAGTTTGACAATCTGCAAATGAGCCTGCAGCATGAGACTTCAGGGGGAAACAAAGATAGCGTTGATAAAGACCTGTAAACAAATAACTATTTACACAGTATATACTACAGTATAACCATTCATTTGTTTATAAGACAACAGAATAAACACTGATAAACCCATCCAAACCTGCAGAGCAGCACTCATGGTCATGGCATGATTAAGGGCCAAACAAACAGGCGTTTGCACCACACGAGACATAACAGGATTACAATGTCAGACCAAACAGGATTACAGACAGGAATTTGCCCTCACATTGTTCATGCTTTTTTAAAAGACCGAATTAGACAGTGATAAATATTTTCACACAGTTTGCCAAGAAAGAGAAAAAGAGAAACTACAACTCTCTCACTTCAACAGAGTGCCTAGTTGTTCTAAAACTGTCCCTCAGTGTTGAGGAAAAAACTTTTGTGCTCAACGAATCAGTCATGGTGGGTGGGTATTCCATGTGGTATTCCATGTGGTGAAATCATTCCATTGACTGATGTCACTATGGATGATGTCACTATGGATGAGGCATGGGGGGGGAGAATTTGTATTAGCATTACTTTAAATGACAGGTACAGTGCCTTGCAAAAGTATTCATCCTCTTGGCGTTTGTCCTATTTTATTGCATTACAACCTGTAATGTAAATAGATTTTTATTTGGATTTCATGTAATGGACATAGACAAAATAGTCCAAATTGGTGAAGTGAATTGAAAAAAAAAAAAACATTCTAAAAAATAAAAATTGGTGCGAGTATATGTATTCACCCTCTTTGCTAAGAAGCCCCTAATTAAGATCTGGTGCAACCAATTACCTAAGAAGTCACATAATTAGTTAGAGTGCACACAGGTGGACTTTATTTAAGTGTCACGTGATCTCAGTATATATACACCTCTTCTGAAAGACCCCAGAGTCTGCAACACCTCCAAGCAAGGGGCACCTCCAAGCAAGCGGCACCATGAAGACCAAGGAGCTCTCCAAACAGGTCAGGGACAATTTTGTGGAGAAGTACAGATCAGGGTTGGGTTATAGAAAAATATCAGAAACTTTTAACATACCACGGAGCACCATTACATTTTTTATTTAAAAAAAATGGAAATAATATGGCACCAGAACAAACCTGACAAGAAAGGGCCGCCCACCAAAACTCACGGACCAGGCAAGGAGGGCATTAATCAGAGAGGCAACAAAGAGACCAAAGCTGGAGCTGTAAAGCTCCACAGCGGAGATTGGAGTATCTGTCCATAGGACCACTTTAAGCCGTACACTCCACAGAGCTGGGCTTTATGGAAGAGTGGCCAGAGAAAAGCCATTGCTTAAAGAAAAAAATAAGCAAACACGTTTGATGTTCACCAAAAGGCACGTGGGAGACTCCCCACACATATGGAAGAAGGCACTCTGGTCAAATGAGACTAAAATTTAGATTGTTGGCCATCAAGGAAAATGCTATGTCTGGCACAAACCCAACACCTCTCATCAACCCGAGAACAACATCCCCACGGTGAAGCATGGTAGTGGCAGCATCATGCTGTGGGGATGTTTTTCATCATCAGGGACTGGGACACTGGTCAGAATTGAAGGAATGATGGATGGCGCTAAATACAGGGATAATTCTTGAGGGAAACCTGTTTCAGTCTTCCAGAGATTTGAGACTGGGACGGAGTTTCACCTTCCAGCAGGACAATGACCCAAAGCATACTGCTAAAACAACACTCGAGTGGTTAAAGGGGAAACATTTCAATGTCTTGGATTGGCCTAGTCAAAGCCCAGACCTCAATCCAATTGAGAATCTGTGGTATGACTTAAAGATTGCTGTACACCAGCGGAACCCATCCAACTTGAAGGAGCTGGAGCAGTTTTGCCTTGAAGAATGGGCTAGATGTGCCAAGCTTATAAAGACATATCCCAAGAGACTTACAGCTGTAATTGCTGCAAAAGGTGGCTCTACAAAGTATTGACTTTTTTTTGGGGGGGGGGGGTGAATAGTTATGCAAGCTTAAGTTTTCTGTTATTTTGACTTATTTCTTGGTGGTTTCACAAAAATGTTTTGCATCTTCAAAGTAGTAGGCATGTTGTGTAAATGAAATGATACAAACCACCCAAAAATCTATTTTAATTCCAGGTTATAAGACAACAAAATAGGAAAAATGCCAAGGGGTTAAAACTTTCAGAAGCCACTGTATGTACAATCCTGTTACTCTGGTTGTGTAAATTTCTGTTTTCACCTAACTCTGTACCTAATCCACTACGGCTGTGCACATCTCGTGTTCTTACCCCCACCGTCTGTACTCTGAAACTTGCATGTTCTGAACGAGGTATCTATGTTCTGAACGAAGTCTCTCCTTATCCTCTATTCTAAGAACACACCGTTCTTAGTACTCAGGATAGGATAACACAGAGGTTGCTTCGACACATTGAGACAGTTGTGGTGGATTAAGGAAATGTAACAAGGTTGGGCTGTATAAGACAAGCCCCAACTCAGAATCGCGGAGCTCTCACTCTATTCACTTGTGTGTGTGGTGTGACCTGCTCCCTTATTAATACGTTTTGAATAAAGAAATAACTTGAATGCTGACTACCATTGTCTCTACTCATTTATTAGAATTTCCATGACAGACCTGTTGGCCCTGTTTGCCTTCCCAGTGTATAATTAAGTAATAAGGCCAGGGGGTGGGGGGGTTGATATATGGCCAATATACCACGGCCATGGGCTGTTCTTAAGCGCAGCACAACGCGG
Source organism: Oncorhynchus mykiss (assembly GCF_057628025.1). Classification (NCBI taxonomy): domain Eukaryota; kingdom Metazoa; phylum Chordata; class Actinopteri; order Salmoniformes; family Salmonidae; genus Oncorhynchus; species Oncorhynchus mykiss. Next base: position 71,841,022 of record NC_143026.1, on the reverse strand, counting down.
AGTGCCTGGATACAGCCGTGGTATATTGACCATATACCACAAACCCCTGAGGTGACTTATTGCTATTATAAACTGGTTACCAATGTAATCAGAGCAGTAAATATAAATGTTTAGTCATAACTGTGGTATACAATCTGATATACCACGGCTGTCAGCCAATCACCATTCAGGGCTCAAACCACCCAGTTTATAATGTAGCATTTAGTGTTCTCTGTGTATTTCAATACAATTAATGTGACTGTGAATAACTAACACACAGGTGATCACGTATCCTTCTATCCCAAGACACTTCAAGGAAGGCTGCATGGCTCAGAAAGACATGTCAACACAATGGAACTGTCACGCCCTGGCCATAGAGAGGCTTTTATTCTCTAATTTGTTTAGGCCAGGATGTGACTAGGGTGGGCATTCTATGTTATTTTTTCTATGTTTTTGTATGTCGTTGGTTTTGGCTGGGTATGGTTCTCAATCAGGGACAGCTGTCTGTCGTTGTCTCTGATTGAGAACCATACTTAGGTAGTTCTTGCCCACATGGGTTTTGTGGGTAGTTGTTTTCTGTTTTGTGTATGGCACCTTGCAGAACTGTTCGTTTGTTGTTTTTGTTCAAGTGTTCGTATTTATTAAACGTATTATGAATACTTACCACTCTGCACCTTGGTCCTCTTCTCCTTTTCCCGACGACATTCGTAACAGGAACACAAAAAAACAGTAGGTTTGGAAGATTTTTATCAAACCCTTGAGCTCGAGGTTAACCTTGCATAAAGCACAGAAATACTGCATTACAATCCACAAAAGGAGGTATTGGAAAAAACTAACACAGCTACCTTCTCACAGAGAACTAGAAACATGCTATACAATCTATGGAATGCACTTCCAAGGCGTCCCAGTCCCAGAGCAACATATCTTTCTTGGTTTACAAAAACAGGTCAGATTCAATAGCTGAAATGCTTTTTGTTGTGTCAAGTATTCCTTATGAAAGAGAAAGATATTACTAATCAACTCTATAAAGTGTTTTGCCAACCAATGCCAGTCCCTCTCTCTCATCTCCATGTACACTACAGTACATCCATAAGGCTGGATAGTTAATTGCGCCAAATCTCAGCATGCACCCCTGGTGGAGCAGCCCAGCGTTCTGTGTGTTTGGGCCTTATTTACTCTTCAGCACTGCTCGCATCTCACCATCAATAATTCTGTAAGAAGCCTATGGCCTCTCTCCAGTTTTATTTCCTTTTAATCTCTGGTTGGTTTCTCTGTACCAGCCTCATGTTATTTAATTACCTGTAGAACTTTTCTTTAAAAGGTCCATTGCAGTCATTTTTATCTCAATATCAAATCATTTCTGGATAAGAATTAAGTACCTTACTGAGATTTTTTTTCTATTAAAATTGTCAAGAATAATCAAAAATAGCTTCTTAGCAAAGGGCAGTTTCTCAAGCAAGAATTTTGCTAGATCTGATTGGGAATGGTCTGAGTGGGGAAGGGAAAACTGAAAACTAGGTGTTATTGGTTATTACCGCATGGTGATGTCACCATGGAAGGACAAAACTCCATCCCACCTGTCATATCCTGACCATAGAGAGCCATTATTTTCTATGGTAGAGTAGGTCAGGGCGTGACTGGGGGTTTAGTCTAGGTTATTATTTCTATGTGGGGTTCTAGTTTTGTTTTTCTATGTTGGTGATTCCCAATGAGAGGCAGCTGGTAATCGTTGTCTCTAATTGGGAATCATATTTAAGTAGCATTTTTTCCACCTCTGTGTTTTGTGGGATATTGTTTATGTGTAGTTGCATGTTAGCCATCCATTGTTGTCACGTTTCGTTTAGTCTTTATTGTTTGTTGTGGGGTTCACTTATTTCTAATAAAAGATGTGGAACCCAGATCACGCTGCACATTGGTCCAAGTATTATTCCAGCGAACGTGACAGAATATCCCACCACAACAGGACCAAGCAGCGTGCCCAGGAGGAGAGGGTAACATGGACTTGGGAGGAGATTCTGGATGGGAAGGGATCCTGGACTTGGGAGGAAATCCTGGCAGGACAGGATCGCCTTCCTTGGCGGGAGACACAAGGAGATAAGGGAGGACAGCGACGACGAAGGGTTTTGCGGCCACAGAGAAAGCCCAAAAGACAGCCCAAAATATTTGGGGAGGAGGCACATGGGGTGGTCAGCGGAACCGGGGAGTGAGCCAGAGCCTGTGTGGGAGTTGATAGAAGAAGGTAATGAGAGATACCGGAGAGAGGTTGTGGAAAGGAGTATGCTGCAGTGCAAGCGTGTTGAAATGCACCCTTCTCAGCCCGGGACACCATCTGTGACAGCTCTACGCACCAAGTCTCCAGTACGCCTTCACAACCCAGTACGTCCTGTGCCAACTCCTCGTACTCACCGTGCAAAGTGTGTTAACTTCATAAGGGATAGGGGGCAGCATTTTCACTTTTGGATAAATAGCATGCCCAATTTCAACTTCCTGCTACTCATGCCAAGAATATAAGATATGCATATTATTAGTAGATTTGGATAGAAAACACTCTGAAGTTTCTAAAACTGTTTGAATCATGTCTGTGTGTATAACAGAACTTATGTAGCAGGCAAAACCCCGAGGATTAACCTTCAGATTTTTTGTCTGTTCAGTGATTTCTCATTGGGAAATTATATTTCTTAGGAACTTGTTTTCAGTTCCTACCGCTTCCACTGGATGTCACCAGTCTTTGGAATTGAGGTTATTCCTTTGTGCAATGAAGAAATACGGCCATCTAGGAACTGCGTAACACTGTTGAGAGTTGCGCAAGACTTGAAAAGTAGCTTGGTTTGTTGTCTTCATGTATTGAACACAGATAAACCCGTCTTCAATTTGATCGATTATTAACGTTTAAAAATACCTAAAGTTGTATTACAAAAGTAGTTTGAAATGTTTTGGCAAAGTTTACAGGCAACCTTTGAAATATTTTGTAGTGACTTTTCTAGATCAAAAGCGCCAAATAAATTTACATTTTGGATATATATGGACGGAATTAATCGAACAAAAGGACCAATTGTGATGTTTATGGGACATATTAGAGTGCCAACAAAAGAAGCTTGTCAAAGGCAAGGCATGTTTTACATTTTATTTCTGCGTTTGAAATATGGTGTTGAAATATGCTATCCTCTTTGTTTACTATTGTGCTATCATCAGATAATAGCTTCTTATGCTTTCGCCGAAAAGCCTTTTTAAAATCTGAAATGTTGCGTCCTGTGCCTGCTCCCCACACTCGCCCTGAGGTGTGTGTCACCAGTCCGGTGCCACCTGTGCCGGCCCGACGCATCAGTCCTCCAGTGTGTCTCCCCAGTCCAGAGCTTCCGGTGACGGTCCCCAGTCCAGAGCTTCCGGCGACGGTCCCCAGTCCAGAGCTTCCGGCGACGGTCCCCAGCCCAGAGCTTCCGGCGATGTTTCACAGTCCAGAGCTTCCTGAGGCGGTCCACGTCCGGAATCTCCTGTGACGGTCCATTGTCCAGAACCTCCTGCTACGGTCCACGGTCAAGAACCTCCAGCTCCAGGGCAGGAGCCTTCCTCTGCGCCGATGTCCAGTCCAAACATGGCGTCCAGTCCAGCTCCATGGCAGGAGCCCTCCTCTGCACGGATGTCCAAGCCAGGGGCGTTGTCCAGTCCAGCTCCATGGTAGGAGCCCTCCTCTGCCCGGATGTCCAAGCCAGGGGCGTTGTCCAGCTCCATGGCAGGAGCCCTCCTCTGCACGGATGTCCAAGCCAGGGGTGTTGTCCAGTCCAGCTCCATGGCAGGAGCCCTCCTCTGCAGAGCCTTCCTCTGCGCTGATGTCCATTCCAGACACGGCGTCCAGTCCCGCTCCATGGCAGGAGTCTTCCTCTGTACCGATGTCCAGGCCCGGGCCGGTGTCCAGTCCCGCTCCATGGCATCTAGGTCCAGTCCAGGCACAGTGTTCAGCCTGGGTCCATGGCTGGATCCGCAGGATGAGCGGGTTCTTCAGCCCACACCAGAGCCACCACCAAAGATGGTGGATCCGCGAGCTGAGCGGGTTCTTCGTCCCGCACCAGAGCCGCCACCGACACTAGACACCCCCCCTAACCCTCCCTTTTGGTTTCAGGTTTTGCGTCCGGAGTCCGCACCTTTGGGGGGGGGGGTACTGTCACATCCTGACCATAGAGAGCTCTTATTTTCTATGGTGGAGTAGGTCAGGGCGTGACTGGGGGGTTAATCTAGGTTATTATTTCTATGTGGGGTTCTAGTTTTGTTTTTCTATGTTGGTGATTTTGTATGATTCCTAATTAGAGGCTGCTGGTAATCGTTGTCTCTAATTGGGGATCATATTTAAGTAGCATTTTTTCCACCTGTGTTTTGTGGGATATTGTTTATGTGTAGTTGCATGTTAGCACTCCATTGTCGTCACGTTTCGTTTAGTCTTTGTTTAAAAGATGTGGAACCCAGATCATGCTGCACATTGGTCCGAGTATGCTTCCAACTATCGTGACACCACCACAACAGGCTGAAATTTTAGGGTTGTCTTTTCAAACAGCTTTTACACTAAAATGGCATTAACATAATATTCACAATTTCACAGTATTATTTCAACTTTATAGTGCGGAAATATAAAACACAGGAAAATCATGTTTTACTGCACTGGGCCTTTAAAGGGGGCATGTTATTTTTTTGTATCATGAATCAAACATTGCAGCGTTTCTCATAAAGCTGAAAATGAACAACAGTTCTCATTAGCCACAGTTGTTGGAGGAGAGGGTGTTTTCCTTAGTTCAACACAATCTGTCACCACACACATTCTCAATATTGTTTTTATTAACTTTTCTGCTCTTTTGCACACCAGTATTTCTACTTGCACATCATCATCTGCACATCTATCACTCCAGTGATAATTTGCTAAATTGTAATTACTTCGCTACTATGGCCTACTTATTGCCTTACCTCCTCATGCCATTTGCACACACTGTATATATACTTTCTTTTTTCTATTGTGTTATTGACTGTACGCTTGTTAATTCCATGTGTAACTCTGTGCTGTTGTTTGTGTCGCACTGCTTTGCTTTATCTTGGCCAGGTCGCAGTTGTAAATGAGAGCTTGTTCTCAACTAGCCTATTTGGCTAAATAAAGGTGAAATAAATACAAAAAATAAGTCCAACAACTCTCTCTCTCTCTCTCTCCCCAACATGACCTCACTCTTCATGGTTGGATGATCATTATAATGTACTGCATGATCTACTACAGAAATCACAGTCATGGAATCACTGTTTGTTTTCTGGATGTTTTTCAAACAATGAATATCACTCCATAAAAGACTCTTGACAGATGATTCAAGCCTGCTACAGTAGCTGTAAACCCCACATGAACCTGCTCTCCCTGCTCCTCATACTGAGCTTGAAGTAAGACAAGATGGAGTGTTGCATCTTCCTGGTTTGTGAGGTGTACTTTAAGACATTAAGCACACTGCTCATGTAGATGTGGAGAGGGTCGTCTGCGTGTCCAATTAGGTGTGTTGTGATAGCGGGCCAGCTCTTTAAGCCCACTGAGCGATGTCTCATGCTGGGAAAGGTAGCTTCAGGGAACGACAATGTGAAGTGAGAGGATAGGGTGCTTAAAAGCAGTTGTAAGAGAGAGAAATTCACTGTTAACAGAGTAGCCAGCATTCGGCTGGAAGCAGCAAACTACAGGTTTCTCCATTAAAGCAGCATTTTCTCAAAGCCCGAAGGTGAAACAGAAGTGTGTAATAGAGGGGTGGTAAACAGTGTATTGAGATTTGGTCGCATTATACAATACATTACTCAGATTTCCCTTCAGAGTCCAAGCAACTTGAAACGTGCAGTATCTGTTCTGCTGGCAGACAAATTAACAGAAGCTTCCCTGTGGGGTCTTCTAGCTTGATGCATTGCATAATTCTTAATTTCATGTGCATTCCCCGACTTCTATAAACTTTACACACACATACACACACACGTTTAGAATGCATGATTACATAATGAACCAAAGCTGCAGTGGATGAAAATGGGAGCTGTGTGGTTTTAAACAGTGTGGAGCTTAAGTTATGTGGACATTTTCTTTAGTTAGGAAGAAAACTTTCAAAGTGCTCTCAAGTAACTTTTCTTCAAAGAAATTCCTGATAGTGTTTGAGTTTGCAGCAATGAAAGAGTTGTAGGCTGAATGGCTATGGTTACCATATTCCTGATGGAGACATGAAGACAGAGAATCCGTAATGCTGTATGAAATTTGTCAGACAGTTAAGGGAAAAAAAGGTAATACATACGAAATAACTGAAGTGATTTGCATCCATATGTAATTGGGTATCAATTAGTATTTCTTTGCCAGTAGGCCTATTGAGAATAGCTGTGTGCCGTTGGAGTTTCTAACTTCAAAACATTATATGAGTCTGCTGATGTCTCTAAGCTAACAGAGTGCATAGCAGACTGAAAACTGACATGACAATGAGGGCAATTAATGGGTCAAATAATGACATTAGCACCTGTGAGAGTGTTCCAGAAATACTCTTTAAAAAAAAAGGGCAAGGACATGTTCTCATGCCAGAGAAAGCCTGAGGTAGCTTTTAATATTTCAACACAAACCTAGCAGAGCTGGCCAGACAGGTGAAAAGCACAGGTGTTGGCAGCACAGCAATCTGAGTTTGACTGGAGCACGGCCAGATATATCCATGGAAAGTGTATTGGCACATAGTGTAGCAGTAAAAGACAAGCAAAAAAATCCTCCCAGGCCTGGTATATGCTCATTTAATAATGATGCTCAATGGAAAACGTGGGTAATATAAGCTTTTACTGTGGCTATTAATCATGCATAAGAGTAGCAGCAGCCACACCACTGCTGCCTGAACCAGAGACGCATGCATTCCCCGTATCAGAAATGTCACCACATGCAGCTTTTGGTATTTTGGGGAAATGAAGCACTCTCAGGGGAGGAAATGCATTCATATTGTAAATATCAACCTTTCTTTAGATGTGTAGGAGCCGCTGAGCCCTGTCACCAAATATAGGAGTCCAATAACACCATGGAAATTATATATTTTTTCTCGCTCTCTCTTCGAGTGGCTTGTACACTGCCTTGCCCTACGTTAAGACTCATCAAGATGCCTGACTTGAGAGAGCAAGATAAAATTTCAAAAGAAAGGCCTATACTGTACTGGAAGGCTACAGGGATTACTCAAGTCACAGAAGAGTAGGAGTTTATCTTGCTTTAAAAAGTCCTGCAGTACAGTGCATTCGGAAAGTATTCAGTCTTTTTCCACAATTTTATACATTACAGGCTTATTCTAAAATGTATGAAAAAATGTTTTTCAAATCAAGACAATACACGATAATGACAATGCAAAAACTGTTTTTTTTTTTTTTTTTGCACATTTATAATAAATAAAAATCCTTGTATCACATTTACGTACACTACCGTTCAAAAGTTTGGGGTCACTTAGAAATCTCCTTGTTTTTGAAAGAAAAGCATGTTTTATGTCCATTTTGAGCTTGTAATCGAACCCACAAATGCTGATGCTCCAGATACTCAACTAGTCTAAAAAAGGATACTTTAATCAGGACAACAGCTTTCAGCTGTGCTAACATAATTGCAAAAGGGTTTTCTAATGATCAATTAGCCTTTCAAAATGATAAACTTGGATTAGCTAACACAACATGCCATTGGAACACAGGAGTGATGGTTGCTGATAAAGAGCCTCTATACGCCTATGTAGGTATTCCATTAAAAATCAGCCGTTTCCAGCTACAATAGTCATTTACAACATTAACAATGTCTACACTGTATTTCTGATCAATATGATGTTATTATAATTGACAACAAATGTGCTTTTCCTTCAGAAACAAGGACATTTCTAAATAACCCCAAACTTTTGAATGGTAGTGTAAGCATTCAGACCATTTACTCAGTACTTTGTTGAAGCACCTTTGGCTGCAATTACATCCTAGAGTCTTCTTGGGTATGACGCTACAAGCTTGGCACACCTATATTTGGGGAGTTTCTCCCATTCTTCTCTGCAGATGCTCTCAAGCTCCGTCAGGTTGGATGGGGACCATCGCTGCAGAGATGATCTATCAGGTTCAAATCCGGCCTCTGGCTGGGACACTCAAGGACATTCAGAGACTTGTCCTGAAGGCACTCCCGTATTGTCTTGGCTGTGTGCTTAGGGTCATTGTCCTGATGGAAGGTGAACCTTTGCCCCAGTCAGAGGTCCTTAGCGCTCTGGAGAAGGTTTTCATCAAAGACCTCTCTGTACTTAGCTCCATTCATCTTTCCCTCGATCCTGACTAGTCTCCCAGTCCCTGCCACTGAAAGACATCCCCACAGAATGATGCTGCCACCAACATGCTTCACCGTATGTATGGTGCTAGGTTTCCTCCAGACGTGATGCTCGGTATTCAGGCCAAGAGTTTAATCTTGGTTTCATCAGACCAGAGAATCTTGTTTCTCATGGTCTGAGAGTCTTCAAGGTACTTTTTTGGCAAACTCCAAGCGGGCTGTAATGTGCCTTTTACTGAGGAGTGGCTTCCGTCTGGCCACTCTACTGTAAAGGCCTAATTGGTGGAGTGCTGCAGAGATGGTTGTCCTTCTGGAAGATTGTCCTTCTGGAAGGTTCTCCAATCTTCACAGAGGAACTCTGGAGTTCTGTCAAAGTGACCATTGGGTTCATGGTCACCTCCCTGACCAAGGCCCTTCTCCCCCGATTGCTCAGTTTGGCCAGGGGGCCAGCTCTAGGAGGAGTCTTGGTGGTTCCAAACTTCTTCCAATTAAGATTCAATGCTGCATGTTTTGGTACCCTTCCCCAGATCTGTGCCTAGACACAATCGTGTCTCGGAGCTCTACAGACAATTTGTTCGACCTCATGTCTTGGTTTTTGCTCTGGCATGCACTGTCAACTGAGGGACTTTATATATACAGGTGTGTGCCTTTCCAAATCATGTCCAATCAATTGAATTTAGCACAAGTTGTAAAAACATCTCAAGGATGATCAATGGAAACAGGATGCACTTGAGCTCAATTTCGAGTTTCAGCTGTCAGACAATTTCAAGTCTCATAGTCTGAATACTTATGTAAATAAGGTATTTGTTTTTTCCCTTTCCATTATGGGGTATTGTGTATAGATTGATGAAAATGTGTATTTAATCTATTTTAGAATAAGTCTAACGGAACTGAATACTTTCAGAATGCACTGTATATCTTAATGTTTCTTACACCAAACAGTGAAGTGGTTCATTATGAACAGTAATGACTTATCTAAATCAATCTCTAAACATAAAACCCCACTGTTCTTGCATGTCTCACACCCAATACACAATGAAGAGTGGAATATAGTAATCAGAACAAAGTATAATTTACGTCATTGTGGAGGTTTGATCAGACATTTCACCATGCTATGCACATTTTCTAACAGTGATTCAAAGTGACTCCAGGCCAGGTTATGTAACACTATTGTGAGTCCTCTGGTTGTTGGTTGCACACGCACCCATCCCACACGGCATTAATGGTCCCTTCCTTTCCCTAACAGGCTCCTGCTCTGTGGCTCCATGAAGAGCACCATGTGAAGCCATTTCCAGGTCAATACTTCCCTTCCCTGGAACAAACTCCCATACCCCAACAAGCTTCTGTCTATACACTGTATTTCCCCCTGCTTTGTTTGTGAAATCAGCACAGAGTCACAAGAATTATGGGATCACTTTGCCCAGGGGACGGTTCATGCCAATACACCAAAGCCATTGTGACATTGCACGCTGCAGCCACAGCAACGCAAGCAGTTCCCGTGATGTGGTGGGAGGCAATAGGTGGCTCTTGCTAATGTCCTCTGCCTCACCAATGAGACCTCATTTCATCCCCACACGTGGCATGATTGTACAAGTGGCTGAATTGATGAGGGTATGTCAGCCAGTGAGGAGGATTTTTCTCCCCCTTTTTATTTCTGTTTTTGCCTCACTAGTTTATCAGTGTTCAGAAGCGGTCCTCTTGGGAGGTCTGGGAGCTGCTCGATGAGACACAGACAGTCACAAAAGCACCAGCTCCTGTCTTGTCACTCCTAACCTTATCTGAACGCAACTCCCTCCCTCTATCCCTGTCATGAGAAAACTGACAGAACTAAAGTCTGACAGACGCCTGACAGAAAAGTGAGAAAAGTGGAGGAGCTTAAGTGACTTCATGCTCCCACACATATGGCTTCACAATGCCTCACAAGCCAGGCACACCAGCCAAGAAGGCAGGCAGGCCGTCGTCTCAGACAATATGTTTATTCTCAATATGGAGGCTGTATTTGACTTGACAAACTCCCCCTCCCTGGATACCCTTCAAGAGGAGTGGAGCGACGTCTTCATAGTCATGGAAGGGGACTGGGGGCAGTGAACCTCCAGCTAGTAGCAGACGGCCGTGCCAAGACCCTGCCAGGGTTGCGGGCCTGCCATGGAATAGTTTTTTATTCATCTGAGGAGAAAGAGGGACAGATTGATAAAGAGGTTTAATTGTCTGTCAGCATGCCTTATGGTGTGGAGGCTTCGTCCACTGCTGGTCCTCTCTGGCTTTGTCATTACCATTTCAATCCTGCGGGCCTCGCTGGCCTGGTTCTGGCGTCGCAGCACAGCAGCCGCTTCATTAGTAGTTAGCGGGGCTGGCTGACAGAGTGGAAGGCTGAGGCCTGGGATGGGGAAGCAGTGATGCGCTAGGCTTCCTCTTCCCTTCTCCTCTCCACTGCTTCTCCTACCCTGTCGACTCTAATAGACTATTGATTTTACATCCACCAACGGATAAGACTCCACTTTTACCGTTCACTCATGATATTAGCTGTCCATTAACTCCGGCTCCAAGGCCTAACAGCTTGTCAGCATATTGCCCCCCTCATCCCCCGTTCCCTATCCCTCCATACCCCTTGTTCAATGTTCCAATCAACTGACTACTGTAGGTCTCAAGACCCCCGAAAGCATTAGGTACCCACCGCACCCTCAAAGCCTTCATCAGATAACTTTGAACATAAGACAGAACTGGATATGGTCAGTGGCAATGATTCACTCACACACAATTAACGGCATTACTTTTTTTAAAGGGGTAAAACTGAAGAGAGGAAATTAGCCTGCTAGAGGCAAGGAGGAGTATTAAGAAAAAAGGCTCTCAAAATGGCAATCCCTCTCAGCAGTTAAGAGTGCATTACATTGTATTTAGAAGATCAAAATCTGTCAACTAATTGTGCCTTCTTCCTCTGTTCCCATTGGCAATGACTCAGATAGCAATAGAGAGTGACAATAATCCTTGCTGGTTCATAGAACTGCAGTTCAAGCCTCTACCATTTAATTGCAGATTCTGAGAATTGAACTGTCTTCCTGCATATTCCGTTTGTAATAATATTATAATATTAATATTATCACAAACGGAATATACAGAGACAAAGTAAGATGGTAACGTGCCAAACTTAGTTCACATCATTCTAGCATTGCAAACTCTGTCATAGTTCTTGAATATGTGTACTATTGCTTGAATATCCAGTGCTCTCCACAAGTCCTGCTTTTCTGTTGTTGTGTGTGTCTGTATGTGTGTGTGTGTGTGTGTGTGTGTGTGGACTATCCCATATTCTTATTTGTTCTCATTGTTATGGTTGGAAATGTTCAACCGAGGTCTATTTTGCTTGTGAGGCATTGATATTTCCACAATCATATGTAAATATATAAATATATATATATTTTTACCCATTTGTCTCCCAATTATGATCTTGTCTCATCGCTGCAACTCCCCAACGGGCTCAGGAGAGGCAAAAGGTCGAGTCATGCGTTCTCCGAAACATGACCTGCTAAACCGCACTCCTTAATACCCGCCTGCTTAACCCGGAAGCCAGCTGCACCAATGTGTCAGAGGAAACACTCATCGACTGACGACTGAGGTGCCTGGCCCGCCACAAGGAGTCACTAGAGCACGATGAGCCAAGTAAAGCCCCCCCGGCAGTGCCTTAGACAACTGCGCTACTCGGGAGGCCGGCAATCATCTGTTTTAAAAGAATAACCATAACAGACTCTTCTAAAACTCAAATAGGCTACCTCTAGGCTGTCTGTCAATGCTAAAGGGCCAGAGCAGGGTTAAATCTTCAGTACTGTACCAACCCCGCTCTGCATCACATGCTTCTCCCTGGGCCTGCAGGCTGCTGTGTCTCTGTCTCATCCCCAGCACGCCACCCGTGTGTCTCACATGCCTCTGGGCTGGTCAGCATGTCTCTGTGTGTCAGGGCACACAAAAACACAGAAACCCGCAGCAGCCATCGCCACTGCTGCTGTCGTGTCGCTGTCTATGATTAAATTATATGACATGCTATTTTATCAAATCGATTACCTAACGTTTAATTGATTAAATGTTTAATGAATTAAACCATGCAACAATTAAACCATTAATAACCTGGGGCACCACGGAAGCATTCATTTATACAGAGTGGTTATCTCCCGAATCCAACCTCTTGAAACTAGGGGGCACTATTTTCATTTTTGGAAAAATAATGTTCCCAAAGTAAACGGGCTATTTCTCAGGACCAGATGCTAGAATATGCATATAATTGGCAGCTTAGTCTAGAAAACACTCTAAAGTTTCCAAAACTGTAAAAATATTGTCTTTGAGTATAACAGAACTGATATTGCAGGCGAAAGCCTGAGAAAAATCCAATCAGGAAGTGACTCTTATTTTGAAACCCCTGTGTTCCTATGCATCCCTATTGCCCATTGAAAGGGATATCAACCAGATTCCTTTTTCTATGGCTTCCCTAATGTGTCTACAGCCACTAGACATAGTTTCAGGCTTTTATTTTGAAAAATGAGCGTGAACGACAACATTGCGTCAGTTGTCAGGTGGTGGCTCTCAGAGTGATTTGTGCGTAATAGACAAAGGCGGCCATTGTTCCTCTCGCTCCTACTGAAAAGCCAATTGTCCCGGTTGATATATTATCGAATAGATATTTGAAAAACACCTTGAGGATTGATTATAAAAAACGTTTGCCATGTTTCTGTCGATATTATGGATGTAATCTGGAGATTTTTTCTACGTTGTCGTGACCGCAATTTCCCGTGGATTTCTCAACAAAACGTGGACAAGAAACGGAGGTATTTCGGCTATAAAAATAATCTTTATGGAACAAAAGGAACATTTGCTGTCTAACTGGGAGTCTCGTGAGTGAAAACATCCGAAGCTCATCAAAGGTAAACGATTTAATTTGATTGCTTTTCTGATTTTCGTGACCAAGCATCCTGCTGCTAAATGGACATAATGCTATGCTAGGCTATCGATAAACTTAGACAAACGCTTGTCTTGCTTTGGCTGTAAAGCATAATTTCTGAGATGACAGGGTGATCTGAGATGAAAGGGTGATTAACAAAAGGCTAAGCTGTGTTTCACTATATTTCACTTGTGATTTCATGAATATGAATATTTTCTAGTAATATTTTTTGACCGTTGTGCTATGCTAATTAGTGTAGTTGATGACAATTCTCCCGGATCCGGGATGGGTAGTTCTAAAGATCTGAAGATCTTTTATATCAATAGCAGTAAATTATTAATCGTCACCTCGATCGGTCTCATTCTGATTGTTGTAAGTACTTGGTTATCTGCACAAACCCTCGCTAATAAGTTGAATCAGCAATACACAAATTAGCTTAATAATTGATTTACTAAATCACACAGAATTACATATACAGTACACACACATATATATAGAAAAAAAATATATATAGAAAAAAAATATATGTATATGTATATGTATGTATTTGTATGTACAGTAGTACTGTATGTACAGTTGAAGTCGGAAGATTACATACACTTATGTTGGAGTCATTAAAACTCGTTTTACAACCACTCCACAAATTTCTTGTTAACAAACTATAGTTTTGGCAAGTCAGTTAGGACATCTACCTTGTGTGTGTAGACCTCCACAAGTCTGGTTCATCCTTGGGAGCAATTTCCAAATGCCTGAAGGTACCACACGTTCATCTGCACAAACAATAGTGTGCAAGTATAAACACCATGGGACCACACAGCCGTCATGACGATCAGGAAGGAGACGCGTTCTGTCTCCTAGAGATGAACATACTTTGGTGCGAAAATTGCAAATCAATCCTAGAACAACAGCAAAGGACCTTGGGAAGATGCTGGAGGAAACAGGTACAAAATGATCTATATCCACAGTAAAACGAGTCCTATATCAACATAACCTGAAAGGCCACTCAGCAAGGAAGAAGCCACTGGTGGCAGCATCATGTTGTGGGGGTGCTTTGCTGCAGGAGTGACTAGTGCACTTCACAAAATAGATGGCATCATGAGGGAGGAAAATTAAGTGGATATATTGAAGCAACATCTCAAGACATCAGTCAGGAAGTTAAAGCTTGGTCGCAAATGGGTCTTCCAAATGGACAATGACCCCAAGCATACTTCCAAAGTTGTGGCAAAATGGCTTAAGGACAACAAAGTCAAGGTATTGGAGTGGCTATCACAAAGCCCTGACCTCAATCCCATAGAAAATTTGTGGGCAGAACTGAAAAAGTGTGTGCGAGCAAGGAGGCCTACGAACCTGACTCAGTTACACCAGCTCTGTCAGGAGGAATGGGACAAAATTCACCCTACTTACTCTGGGAAGCTTGTGGAAGGCTACCTGAAATGTTTGACACAAATTTAACAATTTAAAGGCAATGCTACCAAATAACAATTGAGTGTAAACTTCTGACCCACTGGGAATGTGATGAAAGAAATAAAAGCTGAAATAAATCATTATCTCTACTATTATTCTGACATTTCACATTCTTAAAATCAAGTGGTGATCCTAACTGACCTAAAACAGGATTTTTTTACTAGGATTAAATGTCATGAATTGTGAAAAACTGAAATGAAATGCATTTGGCTGAGGTGTATGTAAACTTCCGACTTCAACTGTATATACACAGGATAGATCATACATTGATTACTAATCATGTCATGAAAAGCCCATAGTGGGCTAACCCGATAGGACGGCTGGTTACACAAAGGTTGGGTTTGAATGAAAGAGCGGGAAGACTAAGGGACAAAGGGATTGGGTCTCTATTGGACCTTGAGATGCTATGCTACCATGAATATAAGAATCTTGTGCATTCCAACAACAGCCCATTCGGGAAAAGGAAAATGCAATATATATATTTACTCTGAGCTGCGCTTCGATAGATGGGTTAAAGATGGAAGACTGGTTTACCCAGTAGAGATCGCCATTGTCCTTTGAAGAATCTTTCTGGTCGTAGTGTTGAAGAGTGGATATGTTAAAGTTCCCTGTTGTTCTTTGGAGATCTGTCCTTTCCTAGGTCACCTACGTTTACAGCTGCAGCTAATAACTCGACTTTTAGGATGTATCACTTCTTCTTTAGTGAATAATCGTTCAAAATTCATACCAAGTTGCCATAATCAGCTCGTACTGTATTCTGGTTGGTCTAGTCGAAATTCACAATTCAAATTGATCGTCACCTCCATGTTGAAATTAGCCATTTTAAAGGTACACCAGTGCTCACGTCATCAAGGACTGAGGTTGACTTCCGTCAACGGGCTTTTGTACTGGGGGAAAGAAGGGCGTGTTTCATAGTTCTCAACCAATGTCTGTTCACTTGGGCGTGGCCAAGGGTAGCGAGCAGCACTATGCAGGGAGCTAAGTGTCTGGCTGAGACTAGGAAGTGTCTGTGCGCTTTACTGATTACACAGCCATAATTCCACCAGGGCTCTAGTCACTAGCCCCTGCATCCCTCATAGCCCTCTATGATCACTTATTAGTACTGGGATTCACAGAGCTGTTCCTCTTTCTTCTACTGTTAGAGCACTGTAGATAATCAATTTTGAGAAATGATATATGGTAGACAGAACATAGGTTACAGATGACTGTATTTCCCAGTGCAGAGAGGGAAGAAGAGAAGAGCTGCTGAAGCTATAAGCACCAGCTGGAGGGATTTTCTACCTGACGCCACCTTGCTAACACGAAGGAGCTGTCATGGCAGTGCCACGCCTCAAATGTGTTGTTGATTACACCTCAGAACAACACTCTCCACTCCCAGCCTGTTCATCTGACCTCCAGAATGGAGTCTGGAGGAAGTGGGTCAAATAGGTGCTTTTAGCTGGAGCGAATTAGAATTCAGCCACTTCAGTCAGACTTTTGGGAAAGGCTCCTATCTGACTTGCATCTGACAGTTAATCATGCAGATGTTGGATAGGCGGCTCTGGAAATGTACTTGTGGTCAGGAGGCTCTCTGTGTAAATACTCAAGCAATGACCACTCAGTGTTCGTTATACCTGGCTGAGCTTCACCTATTTCATCCATACATTCTCAAACTGGGTGTTAGTAATGATGTTCTTTGACAATACTAAAATGAAGCAGTGTTTAATTGTATGCATGGGATATTTCGACTTGATATGAACTTAAGTCTGAACTGATTTGCCTTCAGATAAGCTACTGCACCACCACACTACCAATGAAACTCAACAATGCCAGGAGCTACTGCAAATCCCTTGTTTATCTGAGAGAGAAATTGATATCTCTTGCTTTTCAAAGAGGTATCTCAGTCAGACCTGCAGATGCGTACAAGGCTGAGGACGGTTATCAATCTCTCTCATGCCTTTCAGGGCCCAGACGTATCCTGACCACAGCTGTCACATAGAATGACCCTCCTCCAACAGCACTTTTTGACACAGCTTAACCTTATCCAATGGCATAACAGCGACACATAGAATCCCAGTGTTTGTGGCAGGCAGCAAGAAAAACGAATGTCAACAGCCCCATACACCTGTGTAAAATGAGCAGCCAAGTAAAAAGTAGAGTAAAACAGAGCAGGACTCCTACAAGGAGAATATGTTTTGTTTAATCATCTATTCATAACACAAAAATTGCTTTCCAAAATACATTTAATTTGGATAGTTTGGGATGAACAAACAAAATAATAACTTGGGGCTATTGTTCTCTGCATTGTGGCACATGCACAACAAGTGATATCCTAAAGCGGGCCACCTGCACAGAAAGGAACATACAGCACACCAACATGCTATGCTAGACACACACAGCAGACTTCTGTCTTTCTGAAGTTATTACAGCCCTACAGGACTGAAAGGTTAGTTAGGCAAGATATTAGCTAGAAGATCATTTAACCTCAAAATGTTATCCATAATTAGTCAATCGATTTAAGACCATAATATTATAATAGCTGTAATGTGAGGTTAACTAATTCAAAGATCCCACTGATATTTTCATAGCCGTCAATGTTATTTTGCATACATGTCTGAGTAAATTTACCATTTCGGCATAGATTCAGAACTCACTAGCTCTGTTACGAACGATAACAACTGTGATCCTTAATTCAGCTAAACAGTTCAGAGACTACCATGCAGGTACAAACTGCAATATTAAGAGCGGTTCAATGTTAATTTTAAATATTTATTTATCAATTGATTCTTCGAGAACATAATTTATAGATGTCTCGTAAGATTAGTACCACTATACCCCATCATAACCACTAATATATGGTTGCTTTTATTCATATGCTCAGCATATGTAGGAACTCCTTCAAGACATTTGGAAAAGCATTCCAGGTGAAGCTGGTTGAAAGAATGGCAAGAGTGTGCAAAGCTGTCATCAAGGCAAAGCGTGGCTATTTGAAGAATCTCTTGAAGAATATAATTTGATTTGTTTATCACTTTTGTGGTTTCATTGTTTTGATGTCGTCATTACTATTACACAATGTAGAAAATAGTAAAATTAAATAAAACCCTTGAATGAGTAGGTGTTCTAAAGATTTTGACCGGTAAAGTTTATTTATATATATACAGTGGGGCAAAAAAGTATTTAGTCAGCCACCAATTGTGCAAGTTCTCCCAATTGAAAAGATGAGAGAGTAATTTTCATCATAGGTACACTTCAACTATGACAGACAAAATGAGAAAAAAAATCCAGAAAATCACATTGTAGGATTTTTTATGAATGTATTTGCAAATTATGGTGGAAAATAAGTAGTTGGTCACCTACAAAAAAACAAGATTTCTGGCTCTCACAGACCTGTACCTTCTTCTTTAAGAGGCTCCTCTGTCCTCCACTCGTTACCTGTATTAATGGCACCTGTTTGAACTTGTTATCAGTATAAAAGACACCTGTCCACAACCTCAAACAGTCACACTCCAAACTCCACTATGGCCAAGACCAAAGAGCTGTCAAAGGACACCAGAAACAAAATTGTAGACCTGCACCAGGCTGGGAAGACTGAATCTGCAATAGGTAAGCAGCTTGGTTTGAAAAAATCAACTGTGGGAGCAATTATTAGGAAATGGAAGACATACAAGACCATTGATAATCTCCCTCGATCTGGGGCTCCATGCAAGATCTCACCCTGTGGGGTCAAAATGATCATAAGAACGGTGAGCAAAAATCCCAGAACCACACGGGGGGACCCAGTGAATGACCTGCAGAGAGCTGGGACCAAAGTAACAACGCCTACCATCAGTAACACACTACGCCGCCAGGGACTCCCTGCTTAAGCCACTACATGTCCAGGCCCGTCTGAAGTTTGCTAGAGAGCATTTGGATGATCCAGAAGAAGATTGGGAGAATGTCATATGGTCAGATGAAACCAAAATATAACTTTTTGGTAAAAACTCAACTCGTCGTGTTTGGAGGACAAAGAATGCTGAGTTGCATCCAAAGAACACCATACCCACTGTGAAGCATGAGGGTGGAAACATCATGCGTTGGGGCTGTTTTTCTGCAAAGGGACCAGGACGACTGATCCGTGTAAAGGAAAGAATGAATGGGGCCATGTATCATGAGATTTTGAGTGAAAACCTCCTTCCATCAGCAAGGGCATTGAAGATGAAACGTGGCTGGGTCTTTCAGCATGACAATCATCCCAAACACACACGCCCGGGCAACGAAGGAGGCTTCGTAAGAATCATTACAAGGTCCTGGAGTGGCCTAGCCAGTCTCCAGATCTCAACCCCATAGAAAATCTTTGGAGGGATTTGAAAGTCCGTGTTGCCCAGCAACAGCCCCAAAACATCACTGCTCTAGAGGAGATCTGCATGGAGGAATGGGCCAAAATACCAGCAACAGTATGTGAAAACCTTGTGAAGACTTACAGAAAAGGTTTGACCTCTGTCATTGCCAACAAAGGGTATATAACAAAGTATTGAGATAAACTTTTGTTATTGACCAAATACTTATTTTCCACCATAATTTGCAAATAAATTCATGAAAAATCCTACAATGTGATTTTCTGGATTTTTTTTCTCATTTTGTCTGGCATAGTTGAAGTGTACCCATGATGAAAATTACAGTCCTCTCTCATCTTTTTAAGTGGGAGAACTTGCAAAATTGGTGGCTGACTAAATACTTTTTTGCCCCACTGTAGGTAGGGGTAAAAGTGACTAGACAATCAGGATAGATAATAAACTTACAGAAAACGTTTGACCTCTGTCATTGCCAACAAAGGGTATATAACAAAGTATTGAGATAAACTTTTGTTATTGACCAAATACTTATTTTCCACCATAATTTGCAAATAAATTAATTAAAAGTCCTACAATGTGATTTTCCAGATTCTTTTTCTCATTTTGTCTGTCTTAGTTGAAGTTTACCTATGATGACAATTACAGGCCTCTCTCATGGCTGACTAAATACTTTTTTGCCCCACTGTATACATATATACATATACATTACACACACACACACACACATACATATATATATATACATAAATATATACATATACATATACATATATATATATATATATATATATATATATATATACATACATATATATACACATATACACATTCTCTCTATTATTATACTGATATTTCACATTCTTAAAATAAAGTGGTGATCCTAACTGACCTAAGACAGGGAATTTTTACTATGATTTAAATGTCAGCAATTTGGAAAACCTGAGTTTAAATGTATTTGGATAACGTGTATGTAAACTTCCGACTTCAACTGTACATACATTACCAGTCAAAAGTTCTACACATCATCTCATTCCAGTGTTTTTCTTTATTTTTATTTTAGACTGTAGAAAAGACTTGCTTTAATGTAGAAAATAGTAAAAATAAAGAAAAACCCTTGAATGAGTGGCTGTTCTAAAACTTTTCACCGGTTGTGTGTGCATACACTACCGTTCAAAAGTTTGGGGTCACTTAATAATGTCCTTGTTTGAAAGAAAATCTAATTTTTTTGTCCATTAAAATAACATCAAATTGATCAGAAATAAAGTGTAGAAATGGTTAATGTTGTAAATTACTATTGTAGCTGGAAACAGCTGATTTATAATGGAATATCTACATAGGCGTACAGAGGCCCATTATCAGTAACCATCACTCCTGCGTTCCAATGGCATGTTGTATTAGCTAATCCAATCAGCGCTTGTGGGTTCGATTACAGGCTCAAAATGTCCAGAAACAAAGCACTTTCTTCCGAAACTCGTTAGTCTATTCTTGTTCTGAGAAATGAAGGCTATTCCATGCGAATAATTGCCAAGAAACTGAAGATCTTATACAACGCTGTGTACTACTCCCTTCACAGAACAGCGCAAACGGGCCCTAATCAGAATAGAAAGAGGAGTGGGAGGCCCCGGTGCACAACTGAGCCAGAGGATGTCAACAGTGAAGAGGAAATTCCGGCATGATGGACTTCCTGGCATCGAAAAAGCTACATCTCAGACTAGCCAAAATAAGAAAAGATTAAGATGGGCAAGAGAACACAGATACAGGACAGAGGAACTCTGCCCAGAAGGCCAGCATCCTGGAGTTGCCTCTTCACTGTTGACGTTGAGATTGGTGTTTGATGGGTAATATTTAATGAAGCTGCCAATTGAGGACTTGAGGCATCTGTTTTTCAAATCAAAATATATTTTAGATTCTTCAAAGTAGCCACCCTATTCCTTGATCACAGCTTTGCACACTCTTGGCATTCTCTCAACTAGCTTCACCTGGAATGCTTTTCCAACTGTCTTGAAGGGGTTCCCACATATGCTGAGCACTTGTTGGATGCTTTTCCTTCACTCTGCGGTCCAACTCATCCCAAAACATCTCAATTGGGTGGAGGTCGGTTGATTGTGGAGGCCAGGTCATCTGTTACAGCACTCCATAACTCTCCTTCTTGGTCAAATAGCCCTGACACAGCCTGGAGGTGTGTTTTGGGTCATTGCCCTGTTGAAAAACAAATGATTGTCCCACTAAGAGCAAACCAGATGGAATGGCGTATCGCTGAAGAATGCTGTGGTAGCCATGCTGGTTAAGTGTGCCGTGAATTCTATTCTATATAATTCACAGACGGTGTCACCAGCAAAGCAGCACCAAGCCATCACACCTCCTCCTCCATGCTTCACGGTGGGAACCACACATGCGGAGATCATCCGTTCAAAATGTGTCTGTTACTTGAACAATTTAGGCTGCAATCTGAGGTGCAGTTAACTCTAATGAATTTATCCTCTGCAGCAGAGGTAACTCTGGGTCTTCCATTCCTCTGGCGGTCCTCATGAGAGCCAGTTTCATCATAGCGCTTGTTGGTTTTTGTGACTGCACTTGAAAAAACGTTGAAAGTTCTTCACATTTTCCGGATTGACTGACCTTCACGTCTTAATTCTTAGGGATGAAATCCCATTAACGGGATCGATTTGACAACATCCGGTGAAATGACAGAGTACCAAATTCAAATTAAATGATTTGAAATATTTAACAAATAGGGTTATCTTCTGTATAACACCCCTACCTTGTCACAACTCAACTGATTGGCTCAACCAATTAACTATGAACTTCTATAGGCACGCCTGTTAATTGAAATGCATTCAAAGTGACTACCTTATGAAGCTGGTTGAGAGAATTGCAAGAGTTTGCAAATCTGTCATCAAGGCAAAGGGGGGATACTTTGAATAGTGTTGATGTCTTCACTATTAAAATTAAAATGAAGAAAAACCCTGGAATTAGTAGGTGTCTCCAAACTTTTGACTGGTACTGTATATATAAATATACATACATACATATACATACATATATATAAATATACATTTATTTTTAAGATGTATTTTCATGTATTATTTTCCACTAACCCTACTGCCTCTCCCTTAACTGTAGTAAACTAAAGAACAACAACACTTAGGCTTCTACTTCCAGCTTATACATACTATATACATTTCACAGACACAATCTATTTAATAAAACTTATATTTAGTTTGTTTTTACCCCTGTCCTGCTTCTACCCTCAACCTCTCTCATCTATTTCTAATGTCCATCCAATTTTCTTTAACCATTTGTTGGTCTTTAATGCAGGGCCAACAGACAAGCTCCTTTACATTTTCCCCCTTCCACTTGCCTCTTCCATTTTTGCGGTAACGCTGCAATTAGTTGGTTGTCATTTTTGGTAGAGCAGACATCTTCATATATATTTTTGTTAGTTGCATGTGTGATATAACTCCACCAGTCCTATTTATGATATAATTTACAATGATGATACCTTTTTTCTTTTAAATGTATGTTATCGAAAAAATTATGTTTGTTTTTTTAATCAATTCGTATATTTGAGTTTAACCACAATATCTGTTGTATTATTTGGTGGATTTAACTGAAATTGCAAAAAACTTTAGATGGCTTGTTTTAAAAATAGCAATATTTTGGAGATTATTTCATTTTGAGAAGTTGTAATCTGAATAAATGGGGGAAAAGGCCATTCTTGAACATGGGGTGAGCCATTCTTACTAATTTGCTAGAGAAAAAGTTTGGATTTAAGTATAACTTTTGCATGACTGACACCTTTAGTGAGAAGTATTTCATATTTAATAATTTATTCCCTCCGAATTCATATTCATTATATAAATAGGCCCTTTTTATTTTCTCTAGCTTGCCATTCCAAATACAATTTAGTATTTTTTGCTCATACAATTAAAAAAAATGTTCGCTAGGTGTAGGCAAGACCGTAAGCGAATAGGTAAACTGGGATATGACTAAAGAGTTAATCAGGGAGATTTTTCCACAAATAGACAGGTATTTTAATTTCCATGATAGCAAGATCTCATCTTTGCTCCATTTCTACTAAAATGTATTGAGTAAGATACTTTCTTTATTTCGGGATATGTATACCGAGTATGTCCACATCACCGTCAGATCATTTTACTGGTAAACTACACAGTAATGTAAAAGTTGTATTATTTTGTGATTGAATACGTATTGTAAATAAGAATTTGTTATTAACTGACTTGCCTACTTAAACAAAGGTTGAATGTTTAACATAAATGATGGACTTTATGAAACTTTATGGAACAAATCAGTCATTTATTGTCGAACTGGGAATCCTGGGAGTGCCTTCTGATGAAGATCATCAAAGGTAAGTGAATATTTATGGTGTTATTTCTAACTTCTGTTGGTTCCAAAATTGTGGATATTTCTCTGGCTGGATTGGGCTCTGAGGGCCGTTCTCAGATTATGCTTTTTCCGTGAAGTTGTTTTGAAATCTAACACAGCGGTTGCATTAAGGAGAAGTCTATCTTTAATTCTGTGTATAACAGTTGTATCTTTTATCAATGTTTATTATGAGTATTTCTGCAAAATCACCGGATGTTTTGGAATCAAAACATTACTGCACATAACACGCCAATGTAACTGAGATTTTTGGATATAAATATGCACATTATTGAACAAAACACACATGTATTGTGTAACATGATGTCCTATGAGTGTCATCTGATGAAGATCAAAGGTTAGTGATTCATTTTATCTCTATTTGTGCTTTTTGTGACTCCTCTCTTTGGCTGGAAAAATGGCTGTGTGTTTTTTGAGTTGGCTATGACCTAACATAATCATATGTTGTGCTTTTGCTGTAAAGCATTTTTGAAATCGGACATGATGGGTAGATTAACAAGATTTTCACATTTCCCCAGAGAGCTCTTCTTTGTTTAGGCCCCAACACCATCTTAAGCCTTAGCCCCACCCCTAAATGCACACGAGTCAGCATGGTATTGTCCTCCATGAAGTAGTCTCTACTTAAACCCAGCTAAATTTTGGGAAGCAATGATTTTGAGAGCTATAGCAACACTTTTGCAGTTGGTCATAGCTATATTTTTCAAAAAATCTGCAGTAGCAAAGATGATCTTTATACTAATCAGGGAAGAACCCATTCTGTTATTGACAGAAGCCTGTGACATAACAAACATCCGGACTCGTCTCTCGGCATGTCCATCCACGCCATTATCTTAGTCTATCATGACTAGCCAGGAAGGATCCTGTCTTTCCGTATAGCTCAGTGCTTTCTCCTTGACTCAACAAGGCTGATAAGTTTTACCATACACATTTGATTTTTTACAGCGCTACTGTGAAGTAGGAACCAGCGTCAAATGCCTCAAATCCTGTAACCGGTCACTTGTGTTTAAAACTATACACAAAACATTGAGGACACCTTCCTAATATTGAGATGCACACCCATTGCGTATCTCACAGCACCCCCATATGCCATGTCTTGAAATATGCAGATAGACGGATTAAAAGTAAAGATACATTATAAAACTCTGACAGACAGCTTTCTAACTCTGCCCATAACTTTTGGACATTACAGTACTCTCAGAAGGTATGAATTATTGAGTTATTGTTAGTTTTATACTTAAGACATGACTGATTCTTCCGGAGGACCTGAGCCCTAGGACCATGCCTCAGGACTACCTGGCCTGATGGCTTCTTGCTGTCGCCAGTCCACCTGGTCATGCTACTGCTCCAGTTTCAACTGTTCTGCCTGCGGCTAAGGAACCCTAACCTGTTCAATGGACTTGCTACCTTGTCCCGGACCTGCTGTTTTGGACTCTCTCTACCACACCTGCTGTCTCTAACTCTGATTGGTCGGCTATGAAAAGCCAACTGACATTTACTCCTGAGGTGCTGACCTGTTGCACCCTCTACAACGA
The DNA here is from genome assembly GCF_057628025.1 of Oncorhynchus mykiss. Classification (NCBI taxonomy): domain Eukaryota; kingdom Metazoa; phylum Chordata; class Actinopteri; order Salmoniformes; family Salmonidae; genus Oncorhynchus; species Oncorhynchus mykiss. Next base: position 71,816,119 of record NC_143026.1, on the reverse strand, counting down.
CTGTGATTATTATCTGACCCTACTGGTCATCTATGAACATTTGAACATCTTGGCCATGTTCTGTTATGATCTCCCCCGGCATAGCCAGAAGAGGACTGGCCAACACCTCAGAGCCTGGTTCCTCTCTAGGTTTCTTCCTAGGTTCTGGCCTTTCTATGGAGTTTTTCCTAGCCACCGTGCTTCTACATCTGCAATGTTTGGGGTTTTAGGCTGGGTTTCTGTACAGCACTTTGCGACATTGGCTGATGTTAAAAGGGCTTTATAAATACATTGGATTGATTGTGCTGTAGAATTAGTGAATTTTGTCTAGTGTAATAAATTCTATGCATTAATTTATACTGGATTAAGCATAATTTTCTGTTAATCGTAATTTTGTTCATTACGTTCCAACACTCCATCTTGTGCCAACATCAGTTATTTTTAAGTCTTGGTTCCAATAGTTTACATTTTTTCTAAGATATTGTCAGTTGGATGCACCACAAACCTAAATGAGCCACAGATAAATGGAGAGAGTTTACAGCCAATCCATAAACACAGTGTAGCAACTTGCCTAGCGGTTAAAGCATTGGGCCAATAACAAAAAGGTCACTTGTTTGAATACCCAAGCCGACAAGGTGAAAAATCTATGTGCCCTTGAGCGCTGAACTACTGTGGTTGACCCTGTAAAACAACACATTCCACTGCACCTATCCGGTGTATGTAACAATACAAATATTATTTAACACCTGCAAAGTACGTCATCAGCTGGCCGCATTGTTGGGACAAGAACAGAGGCAATTGCATTATACAGCTCTTTGTTTTTCACGTCACAAGAAGCAGCAGTAGGAGGAGGAGGAAAGTAACATATGTTCTCAGTGGAGTCCAGTACTGGCTGGCTGTGAATCATCATGATACAGTAGAAGCCTCGTTCTCTCTGCAGCCTGGCTCTGCTCCTCTCCCTGTGACTGCTGGCCATTACAGACCATGTTGTCACTTCTTTATTAGGACCTTGAAAGGAGTGGAGGAGTCAGGAGATAGGGCATTGCACAGGAGGCTTAGTCCCACGCCAAGCCTAATTAGCTCCAACTTCAGAGGACCAGCGTGGGAGGAAGGGACAGCCGGAGAGGGTGCATGCCGTTGCCCGGCCCCCCTTCCAAAATAAAACTGATGAAAGGGAAAGACCCGCGAGACGGGAAACGCAAAACAAAACCCCAATCTGTCCAGAGCGTACCTGCACAGAGGAGAGGGGGCATGAAGGGGGGTTGTATGGAGAGAGGCAGCCGGGCCGGGAATGGGCCAGCCAGGCAGACTCACACACAGACACATGCCAAGGCTATTACACTCCTCCACACACAGCCTGGGAAAGCAGAAGGTGACTGGAAGGTTGTTGGAATTAGCCAACTAAAAAGAACAGGGAGGACAAACCGTAATTGGCAGACCAACTACCTTCCCTTGCCTGAAAATGTAATCAAAACTAACAAAGATGTTTTCCGGTTCCAGTGGCATGCATTGAAACGTGTGGCCTTTCCGTAGCTTTCTTTTGCAAATTACTATGAATTAACAGACTTATTTCCTAAAACGTAGCAATACTAAACATCATTTTAAGGCATGGGACATTCATTGTGTGACAAGAAATAACAGGTCAAAATAGCAGGTCTATTACACTCGAGCAGCTAGAATTTGCCCATCCACAATTCAACTGTGGGAACATGGCAGCTATGAACACCAGACAGCAGAAAGAGCTGGACGCTACTATACGAGAGATTGTTCGTGATGAGATTACCTCTGCCTTCAATTTACAATTAAAACTGGTAAATTAATAACTTGCATTGCTCACTGTTAAAGTGGATACATATTCAACCAAAGTGGAAATTCTGCAGAAGACAGCCAAGTGCTGGAGGTACAACTCCATGACCTGGAAACAGCACAAGCTAAGTTGGAAGGGATAATCAAACTCTTAAAAGAGAAAACGGAATCACTCAAAAATCATTCCTGTGAATTCAAAGTGAGGGGTCACAGGACTTGAAACTGGTGTGGAAGTGGGCAACTCAACTTTTTTCATGAGCAATCTTTTCTATGAACTGTTCAGAGAGGAGAAGCTGGGTCCCATGCCACTGATTAACATTGATGACCTCACGGGTCCTCTCCGGAATGGGTCTCACTGTATGACTGTACGAATACACATCTTTCAAGTCAAACGGCAAATTATTCGCCTTACAGCGGAATCCGGGGGTCTGACATACGCAGGTGAGGAGATCAGCATAAACCCAGACCTGATTTCAGAACTGCTAAAACAGAGTGAGATCCCAGCTACACAAACTAAACCTGAGATGTGGCTTCATCCACCCGGCAAAACTCCTCTTGACCTTCCAGAACACAACACACACGTTTTCCACATCCAAGGATTATTCAAAAACGAACACACAACGGGATAAGCCGACAGATGGAACCCCATAAATGGCTCATTATTCAGGCAGGGAAGGTGGGGAACGATTTTTAGAGGATCTTCTGGGTGGGGAGCGACCAATGGGTGGGGTTTCCCTGTGGGTCCTGCTTTTTATTTTACATCCATGGGCCTATCAACCCTAAAGATAACAATTACATTTTAGAAAAACAATGGCAACACTAGCTATTCTCTTGTGGAATTTGAAAGGCCTTAATAATCCTATCAAGCATTCCAGCTGTCTTGATATTCTATAAAGAAACCATTTTGATTTACAGTAGCAATGCTTCAAGAAACACACTTATTCCAAAAGGACGCAAACAGAATAGATAACTGCTTTTTCATTAGCCCCAAACAAAACTAAGGGTGTATTCATAATGATACATATGTGCTCAATGTCACCTTGGTAAGGGCAAAGACCAAGAAGGGAGAATCACTTTCCTTAAATGTATCCATAATGGAAAGAAATGGTCTATATTAAATGAGAAGTTTACCCAACATCCAGAAACTCCCAAGTGATTCCATTCATTGAAAATCGTTCAGTTGAGTTTTCCCCTCTCCCCCTCTCTCTTCCTGAGACTGCAAAAACAGGTAATGTGAGTCATGACGTTGCTGGATGCAGGCCTCGCTCTGCTCCGTTGTCAGTGACTGCATGACTCACAAATCCGTGAACTGTGGACACTATTATCCTCAAAGTGGGCAAAGAAGGTGATTAGTTTGTCTGGAAGCAATACGTTGGTCTGTGACGTGGCTGGTTTTCTTTTTATAGTCCGTAATTGCCTGTAGACCCTGCCACATACGTCTTGTGTCTGAGCCGTTAAATTGTGACTCCACTTTGTCCCTATGCCGACATTTCGCTTGTTTGATTTCCTTGCGGAGGGAATAACTAAACTGTTTATATTTGGCCACTGTTTATGCTGCGGGGCGGCCCGCTGTTAAATGCAGTGGTTCACGCTTTCAGCTTTGCACAAATGCCGCCATCCATCCATGGTTTTTGGTTAGGGTAGCTTTTAATAGTAACAGTGGGTACAACATCTCCAATGCACTCATCGTGACAGCGTATAGACATTATTCTCTGAGGCTGCCCAGAACATTTCCCAGTCCGAGTGATCTAAACAATCTTGGTCAGACCAGCGTTCGTCCTAGTCACGGGTACATCCTGTTTGAGTTTCTGCCTATAGGACGGTAGGAGCAAGATGGAGTCGTGGTCGGATTTGCCGAAAGGAGGGCGAGGGAGGGCCTTGTATGTATCACGGAAGTTAGAATAGCAGTGGTCCAGTGTATTGCCCACGCGAGTGCTGCAATTAAATCTAATTTTATTAGTCACATGCGCCGAATACAACAGGTGGAGACCATACAGTGAAATGCTTACTTACAAGCTGAGACTTGGCGCTCCGGTACCGCTTGCCATGCGGTAGCAGAGAGAACAGTCTATGACACGGGTGGTGCAGCTGTAGAACCTTGGTGCAGCTGTAGAACCTTTTGAGGATCTGAGGACCCATGACAAATCTTTTCAGTCTTCTGAGAGGGAGTACATTTTGTCGTGCCGTTTTCAAGACTGTCTTGGTGTGCATTGACCATGTTAATTTGTTGGTGATGTGGACACCAAGGAACTTGAAACTCTCAACCTGCTCTACTGCAGCCCCGTCGATGAGAATTGGGTCGTGCTCGGTCCTCTTTTTCCTGTAGTCCACAATCATCTCCTTTGTATTGATCACATTGAGGGAGAGGTTGTTGTCCTGGCAGCTCACGGCCAGGTCTCTGACCTCCTCCCTTTAAGCTGTCTCGTCATTGTCGGTGATCAGGCCTACCACTGTTGTGTCATCGGTGCCTGGCCGTGCAGTCATGAGTGAACAGGGAGTACAGGAAGGGACTGAGCACGCACCCCTGAGGGGCCCCATGTGTTGAGGATCAGCTTGGCGGATGTGTTGTTTCCTACCCTTACCACCTGGGGGCGGCCCGTCAGGAAGTCCAGGATCCAGTTGCAGGGGGAGGTGTTTAGTCCAAGGGTCCTTTGCTTAGTGATGAGCTTTGAAGGCACTATGGTGTTGAACACTGAACTGTAGTCAATGAATAGCATTATCACATAGGTGTTCCTTTGTTCAGGTGGGAATGGGCAGTGTGGAGTGCAATAGAGATTGTTGTTTCAGTGTTATTTACCTCGAAGCGAGCATAGAAGTAGTTTTTGCTCGTCTGGAAGATTTGTGTCACTGGGCAGCTTTCGTGTGTGCTTCCCTTCCGACGAGCATCAGAGCCGGTGTAGTTCGATTCGATCTTAGTCCTGTATTGACGCATTGGCTTTTTGATGGTTCGTCGGAGGGCATAACGGGATTTCATATAAGCTTCCCGGTTAGAGTCCCGCTCCTTGAAAGCGCCAGCTCTAGCCTTTAGCTCAGTGCAGATGTTGCCTGTAATCCATGGCTTCTGGTTGGGGTATGTACAAAGGTCACTGTGGAGACAATGTCATCAATGCACTTATTGATGAAGCCAATGACTGATGTGGTGTCCTTAGTGCCATCGGAGGAATCCCGGAACATATTCCAGTCTGTGCTAGCAAAACAGTCCTGTAGCTTTGCATCTGCTTCATTTTATATTGATATAGTCACTGGTGCTTCCTGCTTTATTTTTTGCTTGTGTCGTGTCTCTGACTGATTACATTTTATGACAGGCTATTTATCAAATCGATTACCTAACGTTTGATTGATTACGTGATTGAATTAAACCTTGCAACAATAAACTTGTTAATGGCCTGGGGCACCACGGAAGAGTGTTTATAGAGCTGCTGTCTTCAGAATAAACTCTTAAAGATCTGAAGATATTTTATGTCAATAGCAGTCAATTAATTATCGTCACCTTATTCAGTCTCATCTGGACGTCATAAAATTATTTGATCTTCACGAACTCTGGCTAACAAGTTGAATCAGTAATACAAAAATTGGCTTAATTATTTATTTACTAAATAATCACACATAATTACATATACACAGGGTGGATCATGTCATTAAAGAAAAAGTCCCTTGCGGACGAAACCGATATGACGGCTGGTTACACAAAGAAAGGGGGTTGGGTTTGAACTGAAAGAGCCGGAAGACTGAAGGCCAAAGGCAATTGGGTCTCTATCGGACCTTGAGAAGCTATGCTACCATAAATACAGAAATGTATGCATTCCAATAACAGCACATTTGGGAAAGGGAAAATGCAATCTATATATTTACACTGAGCTGCGCTTCGATAGATGGGTCGAAGATGGAAGACTGGGTTGCTCAGCAGAGATCGCCCTTGTCCTTCGAAGAATATTTCTGGTCGTAGTGCAGATATGTTGTACCCTGTCATTCTTATTAGGAGATTGTCTGTCCTTTCCTAGGCCACGTACATTTACAGCTGCAGCTGATAACTCGTCTTCTAGGATGTATCACTTCTTCTTTAGTGAATAAGAGTTCAACGTTCATAACATTTTGCCAGAATCAGCCAGCACTGAGTTCTGGCTGGTCTAGTAGAAATTCATCCTTCCAGCATGGTGATCATCACCTCCATGTTGAAATTAACGTATGGATACCAGCCCTCACGTCGTCGGGAACTGAGGTTGACTTCCGTCAACGGGATTTTGTATTGGGGGAGAGAAAGGTGTGTTTCATAGTTCTCAACCAATGTCTGTCCAATTGGGCCTGGTCACTGAGTGAGCATAGTTTACAATTTTCTCATTTAGAATCTAAAATTACATTTAGTCTTTTCACAAATAGTTTCATATTTAAACACTTAAATTGTACAACAATTCCATGTGAATCTGATAACTAGAATGTGTGGACTTTCCAAGATACAATTTATGTAATCTTATAATCTGATATAATGTCCCAGACACCAACTGATCTAACATCATATTCTTTAAGTACCAATGTACCAATTCTTTAAGTACCAACACTTTCAACTGGTTGGATTACAGAAATATTGTACCTTTCCCCAACCTTTTGATGTTACCATACTCTATGTAAAAGAAGGGCTTTACTACAAGTGTCCATTCTGTAGGGTGGAAAGAAAAGGGGGAAAGGTATTTATGGGGGTCATGAACCTCATACAACAGGGCAACGTCATGACAGTCTCACCTTGTTGGGTTCAATCTTGCGATTAACCTGCAAATTGCAAACCAACATAAAAATGACTGTGGGTTGTCCTGGTTGTGGACCATCGTTGTGGTCCCCCTCTGGTGGTTGACCTGGGTAAGGTTTATGCGAATGAAGCAGGCAGCTCGAAGGCTGGGCAGCAGCTGTCCAGTTGGTGACCACTGTTGCGGTCCCCCTTCTGATGGTCTACCTTGGTAGGTTTTCTGGAAGCTGCCAAGCATCACAGGAATTGCCAGGGGATGTCTGGTTTGGGGATCTCCGTTCCGGACCTGTCGTCTGGTCATCTAGACTGGAAGATCTGGGCAGTAACTTAGGCAGATGTTAACCACGCACACACACTCAAGAAATATATAATTACATTTCCTCCCAAATGAGCGGCGTTGCTGCACTAACTGATGGTTGTATGGGGAAGTTGTTTATGGCTCTATCACTTCCTAAACACAATTAATAAAAGCATAAACAAAAGACAAATACAAAATCTAGTCATCACACGTTAATCATCTAATTGGACTGTATTCTATATACGTCCAAGGTCTTGGCAACATGACTATCATAACGTTGTTTCTAATGTCATGTCTAGGGCATTCCTAATTTGCGGGGTATTGCTTAGCGCTATCCTAAGTTGATAACTACATAATAAGTCTACAGCTGTAAGGCACTAGTTTTGGGCAGTCTACAGAGATGAACTATGGACTTCTGGGGATAAACTGGTGAGTATGGTAGCTGTAGGGTCAAAGGCCTCAGGGTAAATTTTAAATTTTTCCCAGGGTGGCGTTTTGCTAGGACCCTTAAGTGATCCTGGCATAAATCCTAATTGAATGTTCCGTTGTACATATGCGTTTATGCTTATACAAGGGTGCATGTCAAGGGAAGAAAACCAAGTATCCTGGTAGACTACAACTTGTTCAGAATGAGTCTGATGTAATCAGGTAATTTTCAGGTCAATGCCTGGCGGTCAGTCAGAATTGGTGTCGAGGGAGTCTGTAGTGGTTTTATTACACTATTGTGTAATCTTCCACTATTGTGGTGGCGATAGGTATGAAGAAGTCTATTTCATAGCTGTGTTATCCATGGAGGAGCTAACCTCACGATAGAAGTAGTCTAAACACTGAACCAATCGTACACAGTGTGATCATGGTTCATGACTTCTAATAGCTTTCTTCCTGAATTGAGGGTTCTATTTATTAGTGGTAAGTGTGTTGACCATAACAAGAGTGTTCTGGAGATTCCCTTACACGTTTTGCAATCTGAGTGATAACTAACTCCTCTGTCGCTATTAACAATAGCAATTTGACTTGAGGTCTCTAATCCTCTTACTGATTGTTGCTGGACTGACTGTGGTATTGTTACTGGTACTCAAGGGGATCAGTTGTCCTACCGATTTATTCTGAAATGTTATTCCACAGGAACACATGATTAGAGCATTTTACTATTTTAGCCATTTGTTCTGGAGGCAGAAGTCCACTGAACTTCTTCTACGACCAGTGTGTTACACCTCAGTATTATGTTAGATGTGCTCTAAGATTATCCCCGTCTAGGGGCCTGTCTGCTAATCACTTTTCTCATATTGCAGTTTACAACTAGATTTTTTGTCGTCGTCCCCAACTAGATTTTTTTGTGAATGGGCAACTTCAAGGAGGGAAGTTGCCCATTCAGAGAGACTGCTGGCTCGAAATCATGAAAAGAATGGACCATTAGGTTTTCTGATGGAATGTGTTGAGATATCGTAATATCTCCTTGGATCGGATTCCGCACCAAGAGGTTTCGAAACGTCTTTTTCTCAAGGGGTGCTTTCGACAGATACCCCTCGCGAATGACTGCGTTGCTGCTAGCGTTAGGGGAAGACCGTGTGGTCTGTGGAGAAGGCACTGGCCTGTGACCATACATGGTCGGTTTTCCAATCCATCAGTGGGAGTAACCGATCCATCAAGTCCACTTCAAGTAGCAGGGGTTCAGATTTGAAGCTGGTAACATACACAGGGTGAACGAGCGATACGTCCTGGAAGTGTAGTTTCAGCATGACTCTCAATGTGAGAGGCAAGGTAGTTTGAGTGAAACCTCGAAGTGTAGTGTCGCATCGTTCCACTTTTAACCAACATTTAGTTGGCTTCAAACCCTTTTGAGAACGTTGAACAATGTTTGAGAGATGAGCGATATTGTCGCGCCCAAATCAATTAGTGCATGACAGGTTAAGCAGTCCTCCAGGACCGTTTCCAGGTATGTATGATTAGAGTCGCGTTTAGTGGACATATTCCCCACAAAGTGGAGTGGTCGTTCACAACGACGTGATGTGCCATTGCTGTTCAAGGTGAAAGCAGATCGACTTTTCAGATTGTGAATGGGCTTGGCTTTAACAAAGCTTTCTAGCTTTTTCTTCGCAACCTTTGTATCAGAATCTATAGACAAAGCCTGTGGAATTGTTTCTTGATCAAGCGGGCCCTAGATAGGGTCTCGAGTGGGAGCGGGAGAAATTTGAATTTTAACATCCTTGCTAAGGGTGTTAATTCCTGCAGACCTGGTGTCCGGTAATTCCCCGTCTAGTCCTTGTGACTTATCTTTTACCCTTTTCTCAAGTTTTTCTCACTTTAGTTCTTCACGTAGTGGAACTTCTAGAGAACATTGGTCTACGTTTTGATCGTCCTTTAACACTTTGTTACCCTTGTGCTTTGACACAAGGGCAGGAACGTAGCGAACAGGTCGATTGTAGCGGTAGTCATTTCGATGGCGACATACTTTACAGTTATTTCGACCGCGGAGGTTATTGGACTAGTGGTTTTGTGGTGGAAACTGTTGTTGTGAGTCATCTCTCAACACTCCAATACTTGATAATGCACCCTCTAACTGGAGTGAGTGCTCCTGGTCAAACTTCAAAACCGAGTGGTCAGGGCTCTTAACGTTGTGATCTTTTGATGCTTCAAAAGCTGTGCTTGCAAGCTCTCTGAGTTGTAAGATAGGCAAGCCAACATGGGTTATAGGTCCCAAGTAGGTAATGAAGGTGGGATACATGTTCGACAGAAACATTTGTTTGAATGGTAACAGCTCTTCCCTTCCTGTTTCAGTGAGTAGGCCAAAGTAAGCTGAACGAAGCCTGTGATAATAAGCTTGTGGGTGTTCATTCCGAACTTGTTTGACAGTGTTAGCCAGTGTTAGCGAGTCGCAGAACCACTGAATTCTAATTTCAAAGCTGTTAAAAGTTTACTGTAGTCATTAAGCACGTGTCGCTGTTGTAGACGAATGAACCTCGTCACGTGTCTATTTGGCGTAGTGTTCGGGTAGCCATCCAATGCCTCCTCTATGTCAGCTAGGAACACCTCAGTATCGCTTGGCTGACCTGGAACGAGGTCAAAGGGGGGGAAATTCTTGACAAGTTTGTGAAGGTGTTCCGCGCCAAGAGGGCGGAGAGGGTTGGCTTATCCTGTGGGGAAATTGGGGCAGAAAGGCCAAGAGGAGAAGCCAAGCTTTGGCTTTGTTGGCAAAGGTGCCATATTACTCAGTGCCAAATGGCCAAGAGGAGAAGACTGAGGGACACATGAGGGAGGCAAAGTCTCAAACCTTCTATTGTCTTCACTCCTTTGACTATCGGACTCTGGCTGCTTGGTTAGGCAGTCACGTAATATCGCGTGACGTCCTGGAATTCCACCAGATTGTACCTAAGGGTTGCATTCCGCTACATTGCAGAGTCCACTTGAGCGCTTAGAGTACCAATTTTGGACACATGAGTGTCACACTTGCTCCTTTCGGTCTCAAACATATCTGTCATTGTTTACATAAAGAGGTCTTGAGTACGGAGTGGGAGATTCAGTGATGAGATTTCCTCCGCTTGCTTAGAAATCAATATTTCCATCTTCACACCTGAGTTCTCTCATCATTCATTTGGTCAGCGACTTCAATGAGTCCTGCTGACATGTCATCCAACTTTGTCATTGTGTTCATTAACTGTCTGGTCTGTAGCATGTTGAGTAGAACATTGTTACTTTGAGTAACCTTCAACAAAACTGCATTCATGTTATCAAGTTTTGAGCTCCTGTTTGTAGGTAAATCTGACGAGTTATCTAGTTTGACGTGGAGATCACTGTATTTAGTTTTGGCTAAATCGAGTTGTTCCTGTAGAAGACGTATTTGTTCCTGTAGAAGATGATTTTGTTGAAGAGTTTGTGTTCGTTCACCATCATAAGTTTTTACAATTACATTCAATTGTTCAGTTTTCAAACACAGTTCCATCGCTAGCAGAATGTTTCCCTTTTCTGCATTTGTCATTAGTGTCCCGGTTCTCTCCACCTCACCTGTCCCTTTATCTCTACCGTTACCTGCACGTGCTTCAGCTGTGCACCGCGGTATGGCAAGACACCAGGGCTAGACTGGAGAGAACCTCTACAAGGCATGCGCCCGATGGGTGATTTTGGAGAGCATTGTTTGCAATTTCAGCTGTTTTTCCACCAATGGCATAATTATGGTTGATATCGCTGCTGAGGTCAGAGATCAATCCATTTATGAGTGGAGGCTAATTAGCGAGTGGGGACTACCCCCTCTGATAGCTTGCACATTATTAGAACATTTGAAAGGAAACATTTTTTATCCTATTTTTCCAAAGATTGGTTTTGGAATACATTGGAAGCTGCAAAGACGATTTTAATCTATTTATAGACGTTAATGAACCATCAGCACTGTAATGTAGGAGTTGGATGTGAATGAATTTGCAAAAGCAAATTGAATTGATTACAGAGGATGGATCAGGATATCTGGGAATTACATTTTAATTAACCTGAGAAGTTGGTTCATCTAGGTTACTATTGGAAAGTTTAAAATGTCTCATTTAATTGGAAGAACCTGAAAAGGCATGTTCGACAATTTCAATTATTAAATTGAATGAGATGATGATATCGTCTGGATTGTCATAAGTGCAAAAAGTAGTTCAAATGTTAGGGTACATTGACCACCAGGTTCACATATCCCTAAGGCCAAAGCCACATGGGATTCCCGCTGGAGGCGGGACATCCTTCTGTACTGGGGTTACTGAAAGTGCTTTGCAAAAGCAAATTTTACTGATTGATCAATTTTAATGATAAATCAAACCTGTATAGGCTATTTGGGAATTAAACTTTAATTAACCTGAGAGCATTTCCGCATCTAGGTTATTGTGGAAAAGTTGAATTGTCTCATTGTAGAAAACCAATCAAATTGGATATTATTTATAAGATCCACCTGAAAAGGTAAGTCTGGCAATTTTACTTATTAGTTAAATTGAATGAGACATTAATATCCAATCAATTGAGAATGTCTGGATATCATAAGTAACCACTTGTTAAACGTCATCCACATTTGAGTGTCACCTAAATAATATATTTTTTTAAATGTACTGGCTATTCTTCACCACCAGAGGTCACTGATGGCACACGCTGAATTCAAACAGAAGTATACAGGGCAGGACTTTATCGTGCAAGCCGGAGGAAATTCAGTGTGACACACGAAAACAAAATGGCTGCTGTTTCTTTTTAAGCTGTAGCATCTGGTGCTAAACTAATCCTATTTGTACAGAAATCTTGCTTCCAAGCACAAAATAGGGTCCCCTTCAGCATGGCAGCAATTTCACACAATGTTTTGCCGGAATGAGCGGTAAAAAAAGATATACACCATTCATCTACTCACATGGAAACATGAGAGATAGCGATAATTATCACTAGTCAAGCTAATATTTACTCAAATTCCAGCCGGCTGGCCCTGTGTCATTGCTCGAGAAATTAATAATGACCGAGCCTACCGCTTCTGAAATCCAGGAGGCAGAAATAGCACAACGTTTGGCCAAATGCTCTATTTCTCAAATTTGTATAAGTAGCAGGATCGTGTCCTAGCACTTAGAAATCTACTCACTTATTTTTCAACTCATAAGACACTCTGACGTCATCAGATACGCGACACCAGGACCAGTTCCAAATGGCAACCACACACACACACCACCAATACCTCTTGTCTACAACTCCCCTGGGTGTATTATGTAATCTGCTTTTCAATTTATATAGGCTGAATCCAAATGAAAGCGTCATTCTATTTTAGATCCCTCGCACAGGGCATCATTAATGTCGTGTCTCTGACTGATAACATTTTATGACAGGCTATTTTATCAAATCGATTACCTAACATTTGTTTAATTGATTACGTGATTGAATTAAACCTAGCAACAATTAACTTGTTAATAACCTGGGGCACCACGGAAGAGTGTTTATAGAGCTGCTGTCTTCCGAATAAACTCATAAAGATCTGAAGATCTTTTATATCAATAGCAGTCAATTATTAATCGTCACCTTATTCAGTCTTCAGTAGTGAAGAGGTGACTCCGGGATGCTGGTCTTCAAGGTAGAGTTGCAAAGAAAAGCCATATCTCAGACTGGCTAATAAGAATAAAAGATTAAGATGGGCAAAAGAACACAGACACTGGACAGAGGAACTCTGCCTAGATTGCCAGCATCCCAGAGTCACCTCTTCACTATTGACGTTGAGACTGGTGTTTTGCGGTTACTATTTAATGAAGCTGTCAGTTGAGGACTTTGAGGCATCTGTTTCTCAAACTATACACTCTAATGTAATTGTCCGCTTGCTCAGTTGTGCACCGGGGCCTCCCACTCCTCTCTCTATTCTGATTAGAACCAGTTTGCGCTGTTCTGTGAAGGGAGTAGTACACAGCGTTGTACGAGATCTTCCGTTTCTTGGCAATTCCTCGCATGGAATAGCCTTCATTTCTCAGAACAAGAATAGACTAACGAGTTTCAGAAGAAAGTTATTTGTTTCTGGCCATTTTGAGCCTGTAATCGAACCCACAAATGCTGATGCTACAGATACTCAACTAGTCTAAAGAAGGCCAGTTTATTGCTTCTTTAATCAAAACAACAGTTTACAGCTGTGCTAACATAATTGAAAAACTGTTTTCTCATGATCAATTAGTCTTTTAAAATGATAAACTTGGATTAGCTAACACAGCGTGATATTGGAACACAGGAGTGACGGTTGCTGATAATGGGCCTCTGTACGCCTATGTAGATATTCAATTAAAAATCTGACGTTTCTTGCTACAATAGTAATTTACAACATTAACAATGTCTACACTGTATTTCTGATCAATTTGATGTTATTTTAATGGACAAAAAATGTGCTTCTCCTTCAAAAACAAGGACATTTCTAACTGACAAAAAAAGTATTTAGTCAACCACCAATTGTGCAAGTTCTCCCACTTAAAAATATGAGAGAGGCCTGTAATTTTCATCATAGGTACACTTCAACTATGACAGACAAAATGAGAGAGAAAAAAAAATCCAGAAAATCACGTTGTAGGATTTTTTATGAATTTATTTGCAAATTATGGTGGAAAATAAATATTTGGTCACCTACAATCAAGCAAGATTTCTGGCTCTCACAGATCTGTAACTTCTTCTTTAAGAGGCTCCTCTGTCCTCCACTCATTACCTGTATTAATGGCACCTGTTTGAACTTGTTATCAGTATAAAAGACACCTGTCCACAACCTCAAACAGTCACACTCCAAACTCCACTATGGCCAAGACCAAAGAGCTGTCAAAGGACACCAGAAACAAAATTGTAGACCTGCACCAGGCTGGGAAGACTGAATCTGCAATAGGTAAGCAGCTTGGTTTGAAGAAATCAACTGTGGGAGCAATTATTAGGAAATGGAAGACATACAAGACCACTGATAATCTCCCTCAGGTCAAAATGATCACAAGATCGGTGAGCAAAAATCCCAGAACCACAAGGGGGGACCTAGTGAATGACCTGCAGAGAGCTGGGACCAAAGAAACAAAGCCTACCATCAGTAACACTCTACGCCGCCAGGGACTCAAATCCTGCAATGCCAGACGTGTCCCCCTGCTTAAGCCAGTACATGTCCAGGCCCGTTTGAAGTTTGCTAGAGAGCTGGATGATCCCGAAGAAGATTGGGAGAATGTCATATGGTCAGATGAAACCAAAATATAACTTTTTGGTAAAAACTCAACTCGTCGTGTTTGGATGACAAAGAATGCTGAGTTGCATCCAAAGAACACCATACCTACTGTGAAGCATGGGGGTGGAAACATCATGCGTTGGGGCTGTTTTTCTGCAAAGGGACCAGGACGACTGATCCGTGTAAAGGAAAGAATGAATGGGGCCATGTATCGTGAGATTTTGAGTGAAAACCTCCTATCAGCAGGGGCATTGAAGATGAAACGTGGCTGGGTCTTTCAGCATGACAATGATCCCAAACACACTGCCCGGGCAACAAAGGAGTGGCTTCGTAAGAAGCATTTCAAGATCCTGGAGTGGCCTAGCCAGTCTCCAGATCTCAACCCCATAGAAAATCTTTGGACGGAGTTGAAAGTCCGTGTTGCCCAGCAACAGCCCCAAAACATCACTGCTCTAGAGGAGATCTGCATGGAGGAATGGGCCAAAATACCAGCAACAGTGTGTGAAAACCTTGTGAAGACTTACAGAAAAGGTTTGACCTCTGTCATTGCCAACAAAGGGTATATAACAAAGTATTGAGATAAACTTTTGTTATTGACCAAATACTTATTTTCCACCATAATTTGCAAATAAATTCATGAAAAATCCTACAAATGTAATTTTCTGGATTTTTTTCTTCTCATTTTGCCTGTCTATGTGTACCTATGATGAAAATTACAGGCCTCTCTCATCTTTTTAA
This sequence comes from Oncorhynchus mykiss, assembly GCF_057628025.1. Classification (NCBI taxonomy): domain Eukaryota; kingdom Metazoa; phylum Chordata; class Actinopteri; order Salmoniformes; family Salmonidae; genus Oncorhynchus; species Oncorhynchus mykiss. Next base: position 71,800,894 of record NC_143026.1, on the reverse strand, counting down.
GTGGGAGAACTTGCACAATTGGTGGCTGACTAAATACTTTTTTGCCCCACTGTATATGTACACATTCTTATTCCATCCCTTTACTTAGATTGGTGTATATAAGGTAGTTGTTGTGGAACTGTTAGATTACTTGTTAGATATTGCTGCACTGTCGGAACTAGAAGCTCAAGCATTTCACTACACTCGCAATAACATCTGCTAACCATGTGTATGTGACCAATAAAATTGGATTTGAAGTTCGCTGTGTTCTTATTGTGTTATTACCATTGCACCATATAATGTAGACATGATGGCCTAGGTGCTCTACAGGTTAGCATATGTGCCCTATGTATTTTTGACAAGGGGGGTTGAGGAGAAAATAGACATTGTGTGACCTTACATGGCACAATAGAATATCCCAAAAACATTGTGATAAATAAACATAGGCTATATAGTGGTTTGAGCTTATGTGAATACATAAACCCACTAACGGTCCCACTCATAGAGGTTAATGATAAGAGATTTGCTACTTACTCGTTAGATAACTGTCCATTTGGCCCACCTGGAACAGGGTTGTATCTCCAATTCCTTTTTTGGAAAACGGAAAATGTTTCCAGGACACGAGAGATTTTGTGGGCAGCAAAATCCATGTGGTCGCAAAAGCAAACTAACTACTCCTCATCATCAATAGGTTCCTCCATGTCTGTAAGTCACATAATCAAATTCTATGCAGCACAAACATTCCTCATTTGTCGGCATTGGAACGCAATTGCCACAACTGAACCACTAGTCTGTGTTGATCCTGGGGATGGGTCGGAGCCCCGGTCCAGCTGCTGCTGCGGCCTTTGTTTCTAAAACGGTGGCTACCATCTGAAGTAGAATTTGCTTAAATTCTTCATCAGAATAGGCTGTTCTGGCTTAAATAAACAAGGTTTGAAAACATTGATGCCCCTCCATGAGGGTACTCTTCCTCCTCACTCGCAACTCTTTCGTCAGACTTCTTCTTATTTCTTTTTTTGTAAGACAATTAATACGACTGTGCTGTCTTTAGGGTGCAATAATATGCAGAAATCCTTCTACCATTTCGAGGTTGCTAAAATTCTAATAGTTCTCCTAATTTCAGTTTATGTGAGAAAACAAGCAAGCGTAGAGAATCATTGTACCATCTAAACCACTGTAAAATATATTTTCAATAACCAAAAAATATTGTATTTTCGGCTGCTTGAAGCTGGTGTACAAAACCAAAAGTTAAAGATGCAAAAACAAAACTTAAGAATGGGAAGCATAGAAATAATTCACATAGAACAGATCTACCGCTTCTTACACTTGCTTCAATGATAATGACGGATCTATAACTCACAGTTCTATGTGAATTTGGTCGGATCAACCAAAAACGTACATATTGCAGCTTCAGTATACTCACTACTTCTACCTCCCCAAAACATGTAATCTGTAGCATGAAGCTCCATATAAGTGCATATTGTGAAATTTCATACGTAGCAGAGTTTCCCCTATGACGGCGCTCATGTGCAGATGTTACCCATCTCCGCTGCTGTGGCAGTCGGCTACATAAAATAATCATAGAAAATAATCGAAAATCATTTAGGTACACATTTTCTGACTCAAAACCAATAGTTCTTTTGACAAAAATAGCTCATTCGTCCGTACGCTTTCAAATAAAAAATGAACATTTTACCAGATTTGTCAATCATGCATTCACTGGCAACAGAGAGGCCTGCAGCCAGCAACTTTTGCAGCTGTCTCAGTTCTGCACTCCAGAAAGGGAGAGGGCAAACTCCACTGAACTAGTTTCAATGTATGGAATCACTTGGGAGTTTCTGGAATTTATGCACCAAATTCATATGATCCTACTTTTTTGATGTTCTGAACGCCATATTGTTACAATTAACTGAATTCCAACTGGTTATTGGGACAGACAGGAATGCCATTCTGGACATGCGGGACAAATCTAATAAGACAAACTACAATCCACAGGCTACCATGATGCCTGGCAAGCTCATAACCCTAAAGCAGAAGAGTACACTTTATTCAAACAGGCACAAAACATTCTCCTGAATTCGATTTCATACTATTATCTACTCCTCTATTTTCTTTAATCAAGAAAATAGACATTTGACATATGGGCCTACAGTATCGGATCGTCATGCTTATTAATACCAGATACAAATGAGCCTCTGAAAAATACTACTTTCTGTGAACAATTTGAAACTGAATTGAATGAATTCATAATTATTAACAAAAATTCAGTCGATGATCCTAAAATATTATGGGACGTCAAAGATTTTAATAAAAACAACACTACTGCATTTGCATCTGGGTTGAATAAATCCCAATTGGAAAATTTGTTAAGGACATTAGTGACTACTCTCTTCAACGTCAAGACAAAACTAAATCTATTGATAAAACAGAGAGCAGAATTTGCCATTGCTTCCATGGTAATCATGCCCAGTCGTCTACTAGCTAACAAGCTTTGCAGTAATGATCAATTAGTGAATATTGCTCTCACTATCACTCTTTATCTTTGATAAACACATATTCAACTATTTTCTAAAATTGTCATTCCGTCTCAAAATTTAACCAAATTGATACATCTGGACCAAAGCGTGTTTGTTAAAAGACGATTATCCTCAGATTACCTGCGTCAATTACATATCTCACATGCTTCATCAGAAACCAAAGCTTATTGTGCAGTTCTCGCTCTCGACACATAAAAAGCTTTTGATAGACTACAGTGCTAATACAGTATCTTTTTTGATTAAATAGTTAAGCCAACGTTCTTAAGCCGGGTCTGATACCACTGTTTACTGAATCAAATTCCCCAGGAATCTATGCGGTTGAAACCAATGAAGAAGCCAATCCTCCACTGATAAAACATTGCAGAGTGACCCATATTATCGTCCCTACCCCTAACAATGGTCTCTGGAGAAACTGGAAAGTAAAGCGTGGAATATATAACGTTACCACAGTCCGTTTAGGTCTCATCACATAATGTAGGGCCATGGGTTTCCCATCTTAGCACGTAATGTGTTCCTCCTTTTCATCTCTTTTCCTGATGATAAATCCACCCTTTGAACCCTGTGACACACACACACAGACACACATGGTTGCATGCACACACACATGATAATACAAAGTGAATGGATGAGGAGACTTATTCTAGCTGAATGTTTCTGCAATCACTGTCCCTATTTTTGCCCTGATTTTGTGAGGCCAGGCATTGTGGGTGGCCAAGTAACATAACCAGGAGCCTCCGTATTTTCCACCGCTCTTCTCCCATGATTTTTCATAGTGAAAAAAATGCAATTTATGGCAGGAATCAGAAAGTTTGCAGCTCAGCACTCTGGCTGGAGAGATGGGGTTATCACCTCTATCTAGACGCTAGTGGGGGATGCAATAAAATCATACCACAGCCACAGGGCCCAGGCAATGAGATTTGCAGGACAGTTGTAAATGTTCAATAGCTTTTTTCCTGATGCAAGGGCACAGACATTTAACGGCACTTGCCTCCAGCTCTGAAAGGAAGTATTATAGTAGGTGTTTTGGAATGCTGCTTTTCACACAAAATCAGTCACACAGCACTGATACAAACAAAAAACACATTGCAAGCTATTATTTACAGCACTAATGTTAACATTGAATTCATTAGGCCAATTGTATAATCGCTTTTTCAGCTGTAAATAAACGTGGTTCAGACAGACACACTGTTGTAATACTACAGTGCATTTATCAGAATATCTGCATAAATTTAATGTAAAAGGCTTCATTCTCCCAGCATACAGAGCAGAGCCGAGCAGAGCTCACACCCAGACACAGTGAGTGTAACACATAGAGCCAGTGCCAAACATGGCCATTAAGTAAATTTAGCCCATCGGCGTGTCCAACTGATTCAGAAGCACAGCAGATTAGCCCAGGGATTCTCAGCTGGCTGAAACAGGGCTCAGGCTGGAATAGTCACAAACAGCAACACATTACCAAAGAGAACAGATTGGGATTTACAGTACATTTTACAGTTGTGGTGGGTCAGAGTCAAAGACTGGATCTTGATAATATTGACCTGATATGTTGTGGGTCTAGGTGCACCAGTGGTGTCATACTCGTGACTGGTCCACGTATTGAGAGTCTAGGTCTTGTCTCGGTGTCAGATACATTTGTACTCTGTCTTGACTAGGTCTCAGACAGTGAGGACTTGTAATTTCTTCCTGAGATCAGCGGAGTTAAAAACTCATAATTATCTGCTCCCATTCAGTCAGCGCATAAAACCACTTCCCCAGGCCAAGTACAGTGCATTTGGAAAGTATTCATATCATTCCACATTTTGTTAAATGACAGCCATCCTAAAATTGATTAAATGTTTTCCCCTAATCAATCTACACACAATACCCCACAATAGCCCACAATGGCTAAGTATTTATTTATTTATTTTGGGGGGCAAATTTATAAAAAATAGAAAACAGAAATTCGTTACTTACATATGTATTCAGACTCGTTGCTATGAGACTCGAAATTGAACTCCGGTGCATCCCATTTCCATTTATTATCCTTGAGATGATTGGAGTCCACCTGTGGTAAATTCAATTGATTGGACATGGTTTTGAAAGGCACACACCTGTCTATATAAGGTCCCACAGTTGACAGTGCATGTCAGAGCAAAAACCAAGCCATGAGTTTGAAGGAATTGTCCGTACAGCTCTGAGAAGGAACTGTGTCGAGGCACAGATCTGGGGAAGGGTACCAAAATATTTCTGCAGCATTGAAGGTCCCCACCCGGCCAAACTGAGCAATCGGGGGAGAAGGGCCTTGGTCAGGGAAGTGACCAAGAACCCAATGGTCACTGACAGAGCTCCAGAGTTCTTCTGTGGAGATAGGAGAACCTTCCAGAAGGACACCGTCTCTGTAACACTCTACCAATCAGGCCTTTATGGTAGAGTGGCCAGGTGGAAGCCACTCCTCAGTAAAAGGCACAGCTTGGAGTTTGCCAAAAGGCACCTAAATGACTCTCAGACAATGAGAAACAAGATTCTCTGGTCTGATGAAACCAATCGTCACATCTGGAGGAAAAGTGGCACCATCTCTACGGTGGCAGCATCATGCTGTGAGGATGTTTTTCAGAGGAAGGGACTGGGAGTCAGGATTGAGGGAAAGACGAACAGAGCAAAGTACAGAGAGATGAAAACCTGTTCCAGAGCGCTCTAGACATCAGACTGGGGCGAGGGTTCACCTTCCAACAGGACAACGACCCTAAGCACACAGCCAAGACAATTCAGGAGTGGCTTCGGGACAAGTCTCTGAATGCCCTTGAGTGGCCCAGCCAGAGGCCGGACTTGAACCCGATCGAACATCTCTGAAGAGACCTGAAAATAGCTGTGCAGCGACGCTCCCCATCCAACCTGACAGAGCTTGGGAGGATCTGCAGAGAAGAATGGGAGAAACTCCCAAAATACAGGTGTGCCAAGCTTGTAACGTCATACCCAAGAAGACTCGAGGCTGTAATAACTGCCAAAGGTGTTCCAAAGGGCTGAGTAAAGGGTCTGAATAATTATGTAAATGTGATATTTCAGTTTTCTATTTTATTTTTATAAATGATCAAACATTTCTAAAAGACAGTTTTTGCTTTGTCATTATGTAGTGTGTGTAGATTGAGGGGGAAAACAATTTAATACACTTTAGAATAAGGCTGTAACGTAACAAAATGTGGAAAAAGTATTTTGGAATGCGCTGTATGTACACTCCTTTCTTGAAACATTAATACAGTATCTTAACATCCTTTATATCTATTATAGACATGTTAGTGCACTGGTGAACCTATAGCCCTTCAGTGTGTGACAGACTCTTGAAAGGAAAACAACCATAATACCAGCAAACTAATGTAGGAGAGTGCACTTCATGTAAAACACAAAGGGTCAGTGTTGTAGTGGAGTCTATACACAGGTATAAATCGGCATGGCCGATTAATTAGGGCCGATTTCAAATTCATATAACAATCGGTAATCTGCATTTTTGGATGCCGATTATGGCCGATTACATTGCAATCCACGAGGAGACTGCGTGGCAGGCTTGACCACCTGTTAAGTGAGTGTAGCAAGGAGCCAAGGCAAGTTGCTAGCTAGCATTAAACTTATCTTATAAAAAACAATCAATCTTAACATAATCACTAGTTGATCAACCACTACACATGGTTGATGATATTACTAGTTTAACTAGCTTGTCCTGCGTTGCATATAATCAATGTGGTGCCTGTTAATTTATCATCGAATCACAGCCTACTTTGCCAAACGGGTGATGATTTAACAAAAGCGCCTTTGTGAAAAAAGCACAATCGTAGAACCAATGTACCTAACCATAAACATCAATTCCTTTCTTAAAATCAATACACAAGTATAGATTTTTTTAACCCTGCATATCTAGTTAATATAAATTAATGTTAGCAGGCAATATTAACTAGGGAAACTGTGTCACTTCTCTTGCGTTCAGTGTAAGCAGAGTCGGGGTGTATGCAGCAGTTTGGGTCGCCTGGCTTGTTGCGAACTGTGTGAAGACCATTTCTTCACACAGACCTAAGGTTCATATTTCCGTGTGTTTATTATATTATAATTAAGTCTGTGATTTGATATTTGATAGAGCAGTCTGAGAGTGGTGGTAGGCAGCAGCAGGCTTGTAAGCATCCAATCAAGCAGCACTTTCCTGTGAAGCACAGCGCTGTGTATGACTTCAAGCCTATCAACTCCCGAGATTAGGCTGGCAATACTATAGTGACTATAAGAACATCCAATAGTCAAAGGTATATGAAATACAAATGGTATAGAAAGAAAAATTCCTATAAATTCCTATAATAATTACAAACTAAAACTTCTTAAGTGGGAATATTGAAGACTAAAAGGAACCACCAGCTTTCATATGTTCTCATGTTCTGAGCAAGGAACTTAAACGTTAGCTTTTTTACATGGTACATATTGCACTTTTACTTTCTTGTCCAACACTGTGTTTTGGCATTTTTTTAAACCAAATTGAACATGTTTCTGAGACTACATTTTTGAGACTAAATTCATTTTATTTATGTATTATATAAAGTTAAAATAAAAGTGTTCATTCAGTATTGTTGCAATTGTCATTATTACACGTGTATACAGTGGGAAGTTTACATTCACCTTAGCCAAATACATTTAATTTAGTTTTTCACAATTCGTGACATTTAATCCTTGTAAAAAGTCCTTGTTTTAGGTGGGTTAGGATCACCACATTATTTTAACAATGTGAAATGTCAGAATAATAGTTGAGAGAATGATTTATTTCAGCTTTTATTTCAACTACACTGCACAACTACACGCGGTTTGGGAGCTTTTTGGCAAAATGTTTGTACACCCACTTCTCCAAGCACCACTGCATAGGGCAGATGGAAAGACAGCAGTCGCACACAGATTGTTAAAGGATAAGCAGTCCATTCACAGTAGGTCCCAATCATAACACAACCATTAAGCATTTCCCAATCTAAATATACAACTATTACTTCCCATTGCAAAAAAACATTTCACGTTGAGCACACAAAGTAACCGGTGACCTAAAGTTTTAGCGCTTTAACTACTTTGCAGATATGAAACAAACAGACAATAATAATATCAGTCAAAAATATAAAACTTCCAGTTTATGCTACAAACCCAACTTTATAAGAGGTTATAAAATTAGGTTATATTTAGCTCAACATTCCATGACGTACACTAAGGCATTGTTGGCAGAATATATGGATGCAGTTCAATGCATGATTAATATAATTCAACAAAACATTTCTTGGTAGTCCAAAAAATATTGCTATCAGGTTGTAAATCACAGCTGGCTTGGTACTAATTGGTTATCCAATTAGCATATCTCTTGCGTTCTCAAATTCACTCTGGCTGTCTACTCCTATTTCAGAGAGCTCTCGTTTGAGTGTGCCAGAGCCCAGAACAACCACTAAATATAACTGGTTTCTGATTGGCTGCAGCTCACCGGTCCTGGACAAGACAGATGTTTTATTCCATTTTATTTACTGCAGTGTATATTAATTGTCCAAACGCACGGCTGCTTTCCTACTCTATATTGCTATACAATATTCATAAATGCCTTAGTATACGTAATTCCCAAACATTCTAAGAATTTATGAAAAGTAGTCGCTTGTCAGAAAATGTTTTTAAAAAGTGGTCATATTCTTCCTGGGGGTGTATATGAGCAGATTTTAATAAGATTACATGTTGCTAAAATGCTGTCAGTTCCACTTTAAATGCAACAATATTTCACACACATAAGTTATTTCAAAGAGATGGCTAACAACAGCAAGTGTGCTGCAATAAAGAAAAACACAGTTCCACTCACCAGATGATGATCATTTGAAACTTAACTTCTTGTTGGAAATAATTATTGAAAAGGGAGAAGCTAACAAATTAGCAACAACATCCTCTTTGATAACACCTGCTGCAGCATCTGCAAACAAGCCGACAACAAAAGACAGCTAGCTAGACTGTGGGAAAACTACTGATCACTGTTGCGTAGTGACCTGTTGGCCTTCAAGAAGGCAACATTTTCCATATGTTTTTGTAAAATAAACCCAAAATAAACCCCAAAAATGTGATTGGTTGATTCCACTGTCACTCAAAATGTCACACTAATACAGTTGAATGACAGATCTCTTTAGCTAGCTGACTTAGCTAGCTAGATTTATCTCCCCAGAGACCAGTAAAGAAAAGTCCTGATTGTATATTTTTTTTATTTTCAGTGTTAACCATTTCCTTTCCAACAAAAACTGAAGATATTAAATCAGAACATCATTAAAAATAATAATACAATTATCATTATTATTGTAATCGTTATTTTATAAATCCTTAGCCCTTCTCTTAACGTGTAGAATGCCCAATGTTCCACACTGTGTTTGAGTTTGTAATAATTTGTAGAGTGGCTCTATTTTTCCTCAGCATACATTTTGTTCACTATTTTCAATGTCTTAAGAATCCATATGTTGTTCTGAAATATGAACACAGAAATATGGGGGAACTCTTATTTATGGTGGTGATTTGACAAAATGACAATCATGGTCTTGAATTGAACTCACATTCTTCTTGTCTCGGTCTTGACTTGGTCTCTGACGCCTTGCCCCCTCCCGGTCTTGGTCTTGACTCGGTCTCAACCCCCCCTCCAGTCCTGGTCTCGAACACAACAATGATGTGCATAGTATATGCATTGCTAAGTTGAGACACACTACCATGGAAGCTGGCACCACTGATACATAAACCATCACATCTGGCCCTTTCAACAACCCCCCTCCACGTCACCTCTTCCAACACAGAACCAAGGCTAGCAGCATGGACCCTTACTGTGAGCTCTGGAGGGAAATCATTTTTGAAAGACTAAAATAGGTATGACAAAATGGCACTATCCAATTGACTGTACTGTTGCATATATCTGTTGAAACTCGGAGAAAGTGAGAATGAAAAGAAACAAATGAATTCTATATTAAGAAAACGATTTACACAACACTCAGAGAATAAAGAACCTTGATTGTGGTCACTGTCTCACAAAGGCTGTTTGAAAAACTAGCTTACTTTCCAGATAGTAATTTCCTTAGGCTTATATGTTCCAGACTTGTGTAACGAATTGGCAGCGCTGTCTTTTTTAATATACAACTCTGAAGGTCACTGATTATAACTGAATGTAAATACAGTATGTAAATACTCACAACCAACTACCAATGGTATGTTGTTGTGCCTGTGTACCCCCACTTATCCACCTAATTGATGTGATCTCCCATGTCAGTGCATGACACCCTTTCTCACTCACTCTGATGGACACTGAGCGTATTAAACATTACAGACACCTACTTAATATTGAATTGCACACCCTTTTACCCTCAGAACAGCCTCAATTAGTCTGTGTATGGACTACAAGTTGTCAAAAGCCTTCCACAGGGATGCTTCCCACAATTGTGTAAAGTTGGGTGTATGTTCTTTGGGTGGTGGACCATTCTTGATACACACAGGAAACTGTTGCGCATTAAAAACTCAGCAGAGTTGAGGTTCTTGAGACACTCAAACCGGTGCAACTGGCACCTACTGCCATACACCGTTCAAAGGCACTTAAATATTTTGTCTTGTCCATTCACCCTCTGAATGGCACACATACACAATCCATGTCTCAATTGTCTCAAGGTTTAAAAATCCTTCTTTAACCTGTCTCCTCCCTTTTATCTACACCGATTGAAGTGAATTTAACAGGTGCCATTACTGTGATATGCTGGAGAGGTAAAAGTGCTCAAAGATCAGAATCTAAATAAACAGCCCAGCATAAGGTATTGATCTATCTATCAGTGACAGAACCGTACTAGGTCCTGTGCATCATTCCTTGTAAGGAGCAGACTTTATCTCAATAAAAGGGCTGCTGTGCTGGTTCTTTTGAAAGAGGATGAATATGGAAATCCATTTGGGAAATACGTTATTTTGTATCAGGTTTCCAGGATGACATAAATGGTATCCCCTATCTCAGCGTAATGAATCAGGGATGAAGAACGTAGCACTGCATCTTAGAAATGGCAATGCATAAATAATGCAGGGGATCGTCCCTTTTTCGTGCTACTTTGGATTGCATAATACACTTGGCACAAAATGGATGGTGTTGTATCATAACAAGGTCATAAAAAGCTTTCAGACAAATGGCATTCTGTCCTTTATAATAAATGATGTGATCCCAGAAAGAATGCAGAGTGTGGCAACATAAATAGTGTAATGTATGGGGCCTGGATGCACTGTGGCCTCTCCATTGCAATCCCATCCTACATTGAATAATAACAATAATACATTGTCCCCAGTCCTAAATTAACAGAAATGATTTCGCAATGATACCTTTTTTATTTCTACATCTGCCCATGACACACGCCCCTATGAGAGGGAGTGCTACGCTGAGCCCAAAGTGATGATTTCCCTTTGATTAATGGATTTCTCGCTCTCTTTCATACAGGCAGGGGAGCTAGTGGACTACAGAGTAAAGCAGGGGGACCCATTTCCCTCTCTCTTCATCTCTCCCTATAGCCTTCTCTCTCCCTCAGTCTATCTATTCTTTCCCAATCTCTGCCTCTCTTTTTGTCCATCTCTCATATCCCCTCCCTTTCTTCTCCTTGTATCCATCTCTCTTTCCCGCTATCTGCTCTGACACCTTTAGCCTTAGGGACAGACAGACAAACAGCTAGCCAGACAGCTGCCTATGAAGTCTGTTCACTGTGGGGTGCACTGCAAATATCGGCCTCTCTTTCCCCACTTTTCCGTTTCATCCTCTCTTTCTTCCTCTAGTTTATTCTCTCTCTCTATCTCTATTGCAGCAGCGAACACTGCAAATACATTTGTGTGTCTTTAGCAGCCAGACCCATTATAGAATATAGAGAAAAAAAGGAGAGTATGTGAGGGAAAAACAAATTATATGTGATTATAAACTTCTGAGGGCTGCAATCCCGTTAACGGGATTGATATGACAACAGCCAGTGAAAGTGCAGAGGGCCAAATTCAAACAACATAACTCTCATAATGAAGATTCCTCAAACATACATGTATCTTATACCATTTTAAAGGTCATCTTGTTGTTAATCCCACCAAAGTGTCCGATTTCAAATAGGCTTTACAGCGAAAGCAGCACAAACAATTATATTAGGTCAGAGCCAAGCCACAGAAAAACACAGCCATTTTTCCAGCCAAAGAGGAGTCACAAAAAGCACAAATAGAGATAAATGAATCACTAACCTTTGATGATCTTCATCAGATGACACTCATTGGACTTCGTGTTACACAATATATGTATGTTTTGTTCGATAAAGTGCATATTTATATCACAAAAATTCACTGTATACATTGGCGCGTTATGTTCACTAGTTCCAAAAACATCCGGTGACATTGCAGAGAGCCACATAATTTTACAAAAATACTCATTATAAATGTCGATGAAATTACAATTGTTAGACATGGAAATATAGATACACTTCTCCTTATTGCAACCACTGTGTCAGATTTCAAAAAAGCTTAAGGAAAAAGCAAACCATGCAATAATCTGAGAACGGCACTCAGAAAACAAATAGAGATATCCGCCATGTTGGAGTCAAAAGAAATCAGAAATAACATTATAAATATTCACTTACCTTTGATGATGTTCATCAGAATGCACTCCCAGGAATCCCAGTTCCATATTAAATGTTTGATTTGTTTGATAATGTCCATCAATTATGTCCAAAGAGCTACTTTTGTTAGCACGTTTGGTAAACAAATCCAAAGTAATGAAGAGCGTTCCCTAGTTGCAGACAAAATGTCAAAAAGTTACATTACTGTCCATAGAAACATGTCAAAACTTCAATAATATTCCAACCGGAGAATTCCTTTGTCTTCAGAAAAGCAAAGGAACGCAGCTACCTCTCATGTGAAATGCGAGTGACCAGCGCGTGACTGCTGGCAGACCTCTGACTCATTCGGTCCCACATCACAGTAGAATCCTCAAACAAGTTTCTAAAGACGGTTAACATCTAGTGGAAGCCTTAGGAAGTGCAACATAACCAATATCCCACTGTGTATTCAATAGGGGCAAGGTTGATAATCGACCAACCTCAGATTTCCCACTTCTTGTTTGGATTTCTTCTCAGGTTTTTGCCTGCCATACGAGTTCTGTTATACTCACAGACATCATTTAAACAGTTTTTGAAACTTCAGAGTGTTTTCTATCCAATACCAATAATAATATGCATATATTAGCAACTGGGACTGAGGAGCAGGCAGTTTACTCTGGGCACCCCTGGGCACCTTTTCATCCATGCTACTCAATACTGCCCCTGCAGCCATAAGAAGTTTTAAGGTGTTCAAGAATTTATTTTGCCGGTCCTTTTCTAATAATATACCCAGGTTTAGGAGATAAAAACACTAGTCACAGTGAGGTAGTGTAATGTTTACCTCACCTCTACAGTACTTACAATACTCAAGCTGATGATGTCCAACTAACTGGGGCTGGGGAGCACAGAGGGCAGAGAGACTTGACCAGCAGGGTGGATAGAAAGCAATAAATCTCCTTCCTTTAATCCCTACAGTGCAGCATTTACACAACCACAACCTTAAACAGAATTGCTTGGCCTTCACAAAATAAACTCCCACAGGAGAGTTCTCTATATCGGTCTCATACTGTAAACCACATGGCCTTTCACTAAACTGTAGGCGATGGATGCTGTTGATCTGAGAGAGCATGTGACACGATGTTGTTGCAAACAAATGTTGCAGTGTATTGCATATTATAAACCAGGTAGTTTGACTCCAGGATTCTGATTGGCTGAAAGCAATGGTATATCAGAACATATACCACTAGTAGGACAAAACATTATTATTATTTTTTAAAGGGGTGGATCAGCTTTAATATTGCGGAAATATTGTTGCTTCCATCAATGTAACTGTCTGCATCATCCCAACCGTAAATACTGTTGATGTCAGAAGTTTACATATACCTTAGCCAAATACATTTAAACTCAGTTTTTCACAATTCCTGACAAAACACCCCCACAACATGATGCTGCCACCCCCGTGCTTCACGGTTGGGATGGTGTTCTTCAGCTTGCAAGCCTCCCCCTTTTTCCTCCAAACATAACGGTGGTCATTATTGCCAAACAGTTCTATTTTTGTTTCATCAGACCAGAGGACATTTCTCCAAAAAGTACGATCTTTGTCACCATGTGCTGTTGCAAACTGTAGTCTGGGTTTTTTATGGCGGTTTTGGAGCAGTGGCTTCTTTCTTGCTGAGCAGCCTTTCAGGTTATGTCCATATAGGACTCGTTTAATTGTGGATATAGATACTTTTGTACCTGTTTCCTCCAGCATCTTCACAAGGTCCTTTGTTTTTGTTCTGGGATTGATTTGCACTTTTCGCGCCAAAGTACGTTCATTTATTTTATTTCACCTTTATTTAACCAGGTAGGCAAGTTGAGAACAAGTTCTCATTTACAATTGCGACCTGGCCAAGATAAAGCAAAGCAGTTCGACACATACAACGAGTTACACATGGAGTAAAACAAGCATACAGTCAATAATACAGTATAAACAAGTCTATATACGATGTGAGCAAATGAAGTGAGATAAGGGAGGTAAAGGCAAAAAAAGGCCATGGTGGCAAAATAAATACAATATAGCAAGTAAAACACTGGAATGGTAGATTTGCAGTGGAAGAATGTGCAAAGTAGAAATAAAAATAATGGGGTGCAAAGGAGCAAAATAAATAAATAAATAAAATAAATACAGTAGGGAAAGAGGTAGTTGTTTGGGCTAAATTATAGGCGGACTATGTACAGGTGCAGTAATCTGTGCGCAGCTCTGACAGTTGGTGCTTAAAGCTAGTGAGGGAGATAAGTGTTTCCAATTTCAGAGATTTTTGTAGTTCGTTCCAGTCATTGGCAGCAGAGAACTGGAAGGAGAGGCGGCCAAAGAAATAATTGGTTTTGGGGGTGACTAGAGAGATATTCCTGCTGGAGCGTGTGCTACAGGTGGGAGATGCTATGGTGACCAGCGAGCTGAGATAAGGGGGGACTTTACCTAGGGTCTTGTAGATGACATGGAGCCAGTGGGTTTGGCGACGAATATGCAGCGAGGGCCAGCCGACTACAGCATACAGGTCGCAGTGGTGGGTGGTATAAGGCGCTTTGGTAACAAAATGGATTGCACTGTGATAGAGTGCATCCAATTTGCTGAGTAGGGTATTGGAGGCTATTTTGTAGATGACATCGCTGAAGTCGAGGATCGGTAGGATAGTCAGTTTTACTAGGGTATGTTTGGCGGCATGAGTGAAGGAGGCTTTATTGTGAAATAGAAAGCCGATTCTAGATTTGATTTTGGATTGGAGATGTTTGATATGCATCTGGAAGGAGAGTTGTCTAGCCAGACACCTAGGTATTTGTAGTTGTCCATTTATTCTAGGTCAGAACCGTCCGTGATGCTAGTCGGGCTGGCAGGTGCAGGCAGTGAACGGTTGAAAAGCATGCATTTGGTTTTGCTACCATTTAAGAGCAGTTGGAGGCCACGGAAGGAGTGTTGTACGGCATTGAAGCTCGTTTTGGAGGTTAGTTAACACAGTGTCCAAAGAAGGGCCAGATGTCAACAGAATGGTGTCGTCTGCGTAGAGGTGGATCAGGAAATCACCCGCAGCAAGAGCGACATCGTTGATAAATACAGAGAAAAGATTCAGCCCGAGAATCGAACCCTGTGGTACCCCCATAGAGACTGCCAGAGGTCCAGACAACAGGCCCTCCAATTTTACACACTGAGCTCTGTCTGCGAAGTAGTTGGTGAACCAGGCAAGGCAGTCATTTGTTCCAATAAGAACGTGGTGATTGACAGAGTCGAAAGCCTAGGCCAGGTTGATGAAGACGGGTGCACAGTACTGTCTTTTATCGATGGCGGTTATGATATCGTTTAGTACCTTGAGCGTGGCTGAGGTGCACCCGTGACCAGCTATGATGGCTGCGTGGAACCATGGTGTTTATACTTGCGTACTATTTTTTGTACAGATGAACGTGGTACCTTCAGGTGTTTGGAAATTGCTCCCAAGGATGAACCAGACGTGTGGAGATCTACAATTTTTTTTCTGAGGTCTCGACTGATTTCTTTTGATTTTCCAGATGATGTCAAGCAAAGAGGCACTGGGTTCGAAGGTAGGCCTTGAAATACATCCACAGGTACACCTCCAATTGACTCAAATGATGTCAATTAGCCTATCAGAATCTTCTAAAGCCATGACATAATTTTCTGGAATTTGACAAGCTGTTTAAAGGCACAGTCAACTTGGTGTGTGTAAACTTCTGACCCACTGGTATTACAGTGAACTATAAGGGAAATAATCTGTGTGTAAACAATTGTTGGAAAATTGCTTGTGTCATGCACAAAGTAGAACTTCTAACCGTCTTTCCAAAACCATAGTTTGTTAACAAGAAATGTGTGGAGTGGTTGAAAAACAAGTTTTAATGACTCCAACCTAAGTGTATGTAAACTTCCGACTTCAGCTGTATATACATTTTACAGACCCCATATGTTTCACATTGGTTATCTTGTTGTTATTAGTCCCACCCTTCAGCTCCATTCAACTCCTCCCATCTATCTCTCAACACCATCCATTTTGGATTTCTATTTGCCATATATGTTTCAACTGTGCTGTGATACTTCACAAAAGTACTGAACCATTCTATTCTCATAGCTTCTACAGATTGTACATTTAAAAAAAAATGTTTTGCTAAAATAATTATTATATTATTGATTCATTGACTACAAAAACAAAAACAGCCACATCACGGATACTGACGTCATGCTTCCAGACAAACTAAACACCTTTGAGGATAATAAAGTGCCACCGTCGCGGCTCGCTAACAAAGACTGCACCCCTCCCCCTCTCCTTCTCATGGCTGACTTGAGTAAAACATTTAAACAGGTTAACCCTCGCAAGGTTGCTGGCCCAGACGGCATCCCAAGTCTTGTCCTTAGGGCATGCGCAGAGCAGCTGGCTGGTGTGTTTACGGACATATTTAATCGCTCTCAATCTCAGTCTGTTGTCCCCATATTCTTCAAGATGGCTACCATTGTTCCTGTACCCAAGAAGGCAAAGATAACTGAACTAAATGACTACCGCCCCATAGAACTCACTTCTGTCATCATGAAGTGCCTTGAGAGGTAAGTATCATATCACCGCCACCTTACTGGCCACACTAGACCCACTTCAGTTTGCATACCACCCCAACAGGTCCACAGATGACTCAGTCGCCATCACACTGCACACTGCCCTATCCCATCTGGACAAAAATAATACCTATGTAAGAATGCTGTTCATTGACTACAACTCAGTATTCAACACCATAGTACCCTCCAAGCTCATCATCAAGCCGGAGGCCCTGGATCTCAACCCCTCCCTGTGCAACTGGGTCCTGGACTTTCTGACGGGACACCCCCAGGTGCAGAAGATAGGAAACAACATCTCCACTTCGATGACCCTCAATACTGGGGCCCCACAAAGGTGCGTGCTCAGCCCTCTCCTGTACTCCCTGTCCACCCAAGACTGTGTGGCCATGCACGCTCCTAACTCAATCCTCAAGTTTGCAGATGACACAACAGTAGTGGGCTTGATCACCAACAATGACGAGACAGCCTATAGGGAGGAGGTGAGGGCACTCGTGTGGTGTCAGGAAACAACCTCGCACTCAACGTCAAAAAAACAAAGGAGATGATCATGGACTTCAGGAAACAGCAGAGGGACCACCCCAATCCACATTGAAGGGACAGCAGTGGAGAAGGTGGAAAGTTTAAAGTTCCTGGGCGTACACGTCACAATCAAAATTAAATGGTCCACCCACACAGACAGTGTGGTGAAGAAGCCGCAACAGCACCTCTTCAACCTCAGGAGGCTGAAGAAATGTGGCTTGTCACCCAAAACCCTGACAAACTTTTACAGATGCACAATCGAGAGCATCCTGTCGGGCATCTCACAGCCCGGTACAGCAACTGCTCGCCCTCAACCGCATGGATTACAGGCAACATCCGCACTAAGCCATGGATTACAGGCAACATCTGCACTGAACTAAACTGTAGAGCTGCCACGTTCAAGAAGTGGCAGCTCGTCAATACATGACTATATTGAATAGCCGATGCTCGTCGGATGTGGAAGGGTTTGCAAACTATTACAGACTACAAAGGGAAGCACAGTTGCGAGCTGCCTAGTGACACAAGCCTACCAGACAAGCTAAATTACTTCTATGCTCGCTTCGAGGCAAGCAACACTGAGAGCATCAGCTGTTCTGGATGACTGTGTGATCACGTTCTCTGTAGCCAATGTGAGTAAGATCTTTAAACAGTTCAACATTCACAAGGCCGCAGGGCCAGACGGAATACCAAGACGTGTGCCCCGAGCATACACTGACCAACTGGCAAGTGTCTTCACTGACATTTTCAACCTGTCCCTGACCGAGTCTGTAATTCCAAAATGTTTCAAGCAGACTACCATAGTCCCTGTGCCCAAGAACACTACTGCCTAAATGACTACAGACCCGTAGAACTCACGTCTGTAGTCATGAAGTGCTTTGAAAGGCTGGTCACGGATCACAACACCATTATCCCAGATATCCTAGACCCACTCCAATTTGCATACCGCCCCAACAGATCCACAGATGTTGCAATCTCTATTGCACTCCACACTGCCCTTTCCCACCTGGACAAAAGTAACACCTACGTGAGATTGCTATTCATTGACTACAGTGCAGCGTTCAACACCATAGTGCCCTCAAAGCTCATCACTAAGCTAAGGACCCTGGGACTAAACACCTCCCTCTGCAACTGGATCCTGGACTTCCTGATGGGCCGCCCCCAGGTGGTAAGGGTAGGTAACAACACATCTGCCATGCTGATCCTCAACACGTCGGCCCCTCAGGGGTGCGTGCTCAGTCCCCTCCAGTCTTAACGTCAACGGTAAAGAGGCAACTCTGGGATGCTGGCCTTCCAGGTAAGGTAGAGTTGCAAAAAAAAAGCCATATCTCAGACTGGCCAATAAAATCGAAAATATTAAGTTGGGCAAAAGAACACACGACAGAGGATCTCTGCCTAAAAGGCCAGTATCCCGGAGACGCCTCTTCACTGTTGACGTTGAGACTGGTGTTTTGCAGGTACTATTTAATGAAGCTGCCAGTTGAGGACTTGTGAGGCGTCTGTGAAGGGAGTAGTACACAGGTTTGTATGAGATCTTCATGTTTCTTGACAATTTCTCGCATGGAATAGTCTTCATTTCGCAGAACAAGAATACACTGACGAGTTTCAGAAAAAGTGATTTGTTTCTGGGCATTTTGAGCCGGTAATCAAACCCACAAATGCTGATGATCCAGATATTTAACTATTCTAAAGAAGGCCAGTTTTATTTATTTTAATGGACCAAAAATTAGATTTTCTTTCAAAAACAAGGACATTTCTCAGTGGTACGCCCTCTACCCCCAAACAATTCGAGCCTCTACTTTTAAAAATACACCTTTCCAGAAACAAGTCTCTCACCGTTGCCGCTTGCTCTGTCCCCAGCTGTGCCATGGACACCATATGTGAATTGATTGCCCCCCCCCATCTATCTTCAGAGTTCGTGCTGCTAGGTGACCTAAACTGGGACATGCTTAAAACCTTTCTGGCGCAGGCGTTCCGCTAGCGACCCACCTCGACAACATCCGGTGAAATTGCAGAGCGCGAAATTCAAATTACAGAAATAGTAATATTTAACATTAATGAAAATGCAAGTGTCATACATCAGAAAAAAGGGTAACTTCTTGTTAATCCAGCCGCTGTGTCAGATTTTAAAAAGGCTTTACAGTGAAAGCACACCATGCAATTATTTGAGGACAGCGCCCCGCACACAAAAGCATTAAAAACATTTTTCAACCAGGCAGGTGCGCCACGAAAATCAGAAGTAGCGATAAAATAAATGCCTTACCTTTGAAGATCTTCTTCTGTTGGCACTCCAAAAGGTCCCAACTACATCACAAGTGGTCCTTTTGTTCGATAAAGTCGTTCTTTATATCCCCAAAAACTCAGTTTAGCTGGCGCGCTTCATTCAATAATCCACCGGTTTCCCTCCTTCAAAATGCATACAAAATTAAGCCCAAAGGTTAACAATAAACTTCTCCAAACAAGTCAAACAACGTTTATAATCAAACCTCAGGTACCCTAACACGTAAATAACCTATACAATTTAAGACAGAGAATCGTTATTGTCTTTACCGGAGATAAACAACAAAGAAGCGCTCTCATTCACGCGCATGAAAACACTACAGTCAAAATGGGAGCCACCTAGGAACTGCAATCTGGGAGGTTTTCCCTTCATATTTAACATGACAGCCATTGGAAACAGTGGTGGGCTGAAAACATATTTTTATCAAGATGGTTTGTCTTCGGGTTTTCGCCTGCCATATCAGTTCTGTTATTCTCACAGACATTATTTTAACAGTTTTAGAAACTGACCTAAAATAAAGGCTTTCTATGGTCAGGATGTGACAGTACCCCCCCCCCCCCAAAGGTGTGGACTCCGGCCGCAAAACCTGAAACCAAAAGGGAGGGTTAGGGGGATGTCTAGTGTCAGTGGCGGCTCTGGTGCGGGACGAAGAACCCTCTCATCCCGCGGATCCGCCAGCATCGGAGGCGGCTCACGTGCGGGATGAAGAACCATCTCATCCCGCGGATACCTCCTGTTCAATGGCGGGGATCGTCGCCGGGGGCCTCCGGACCGTGGATTGTCGCCGGAGGAACTGGACCGTGGATCGTCACCGGGGACTCCAGACCTTGGATCGTCGCCGGAGGTACCGGACTGTGGATTGTCGCTGGAGGCACCGGACCGTGGATCGTCGCCGGGGGAACCAGACCGCGGTTCGTCGCCAGAGGCACCGGACCTTAGATCGTCTCCGGGGGCTCCAGACTGGGAACCCTCGCAGGAGGCGACATTCTGCTCTGGACCGCAGAATGTCGCTGGAAGCTCCGGACCGCCGACCGTCGCTGGAGGCTCCGGACCGCAGACCGTCGCTGGAGGCTCCGGACCGCAGACGGTCTCAGGAGGTTCCGGACCATGGACCGTCTCTGGAGGTTGCGGACCGTGGACCATCTCAGGAGGTTGCGGACTGTGGACCTTTTCAGGAGGTTCCGGACTGTGGACCGTCGTAGGAGATTCCGGACTGTGGACCGTCTCAGGAGGTTCCGGACTGTGGACCGTCTCAGGAGGTGCCGGACTGTGGACCGTCGTAGGAGGTTACGGACTGTGGACCGTTGTTGGAGGTTCCAGACTGTGGAACCGTCGCCGGAAGCTCTGGACTGGGATCCGTCCCCAGAAGCTCTGGACTGGGGACCGTCGCCGGAAGCTCTGGACTGGGGACTGTCGAGGCGCACTGGAGGCCTGATGCGTGGGACCGGTACAGGTAGCACCAGGCTGGTGACACGCACCTCAGGGCGAGTGCGGGGAGTAGGCACAGGACGTACTGGAGCTAGCACAGGACTCATTGGACTGTGAAGGTGCACTGGGGACACTATGTGTAGAACCGGCGCAGGATGTACTGGACCCTGGAGGCGCACTGGAGACCAGGAGCGCTGAGCCGGCACAACCCGTCCTGGACAGATACCCACTTTAGCACGACAAGTGCGAGGAGCTGACACAGGACGTACTGGGCTGTGAAGGCTCACTGGAGACCTGGTAGTATAGCCGGCATCAATTTTACCGGAACTTTGACACACTTCTCAGGACAAGTGCGAGGAACTGGCACAGGTGGCATCGGATAGCTAACACGCTCCTCAGGGCGAATGCCATGCATACTATGCCAAACCAACAGCTCTCTCTCTTCACTCTCCTCCAATTTGTCCAACAACTCCTCGAAGGTCTGTAACTCTCCCCTCCGTTCACTCTCCTCCAATTTGTCCAATAACTCCGACAGTCTCTGACTCACCCCTCAACTTCGCCGACCACTTCATGTGCCTCCCCCCCAAAAAAATGTTGGGCTGTCTTTTGGGCTTGCGTCGTGGCCGCAAACCCTGGCGTCATCACTGTTGTTCCCTCGCTGCATCCGCCTGCTTCCATGGCAGGCTTCTATCTCCTGCCATAATTTATTTCCACGTCCAGGATGTCCTTCACTCCTGGCTTTCCTCCTGGGCACGCTGCTTGGTCTGTTGTTGGTGGGATCTTCTGTCACGTTCGTCATAATGATCGGACCAAGGCGCAGTGTGTATAGAGTTCCAGCAAACGAGACGTAACGACTGGAGTGCTCACAGGTACTACACAACAACAAGATCCCACAAACAACAAGTGGAAAAAGGCTGCCTAAGTATGATCCCCAATCAGAGACAACGATAGACAGCTGCCTCTGATTGGGAACCATACCCAGCCAACAAAGAAATAGAAAACATAGAATACACATAGAAATAATAAACTAGAACACCGCGGTCTGGTTCCCCCGGCGACGATCCACGGTCCGGTGCCCCAGTCACGTCCTGACCTACTCCACCATAGAAAATAAAGGCTTTCTATGGTCAGGACGTGACAGGTAACCAGTTTACAATAGCAGTAAGGCACCTCTGGCTTTGGTTGTATGTGGCCAATATACCACTGCTAAGGGTTGTATCCATTAGGGTTGACCCCATTTAGTCGACTGGTCGATTGTTTGGTAGACCGAGATTTCTTTAGTCAAGCAGTAGCAAAACATGTATTTTTTCAAATGTATGGTGTAGAAGAGGTGCCTGTCCGAGTAGATTGATCCATTGTGGAGGTCATGGGGATGGCACAGTCTCAGACATGTGCTACAGAAATTGTATATGGATATTTATTGTAATAACAATGGTGCAACATAAATACAATTATATTATTTTATAACAAATGCGCTTTCTACTGTGTTGGATAGTGGTCGCGGTCTGTGTTTCAAAAACATATCAGTGCGCTGTTGAATTGGCGCCTTTTTCTAGACCATGTTGCTATGTGCCTGATAGGAAAGTTAACCAGCATATTGATGGTGAGAACAATCTGGTACAGGCAGCAGCAGAGTTAGCAGACAAGAAAACAGCCCTTGCCTTAATTGTCTAAGAAAAGTGAGGAGAGCGGAAACCACAACTTAATTAGGTCTAAAATCAATAGCCTAACTGTTAAATGTGCCTGGCTTTATAAATCATCCATATATATCTATAGCCTTTGCTGCAATAAAGGCTTTACAAAAACCACAAAAAACGTCTCTTGTACGCTTATAATTTATTTTGTGTTGTTTACATTTTCCCAAATTATCAGAAAAAATATATTGTAATCTAACAGCACCTGTTTAGCACACATAATATGCACGCAGGGTTTGCTCCATTCCTTATTTTTCTTGATCTCCAATATTTTCCACAACAAGTCAAATTTATTCCACACATCTAACTTCCCCTTAACCTCCTGCGTAAACAGTAAACATTCCCCCATTTCAAGTTTGTCACGTCCTCTGCATACTGTACATTTTGCTGTCACATGTGTTATGGTGTTCAGAGTTTGTTATAACCAATTTATTGATGTGATTATGATATGCTACAGTATAGGTAAGGCCCTATTGGTCATGTGGATCCGATGCATACATGTGTCACGTAAAGAGAGCAAGGGTTGAGGGAATAAGGAATGATTTTCCTAAACAAATTAGGGGTTTTGGTAACATAACTTTTCAATCAGAAATGGCTGTAATTCATTTTCAGAATTCAGCAACACTGACAGTGCAATACACATTGTTAATGTTCTGTGGTGGTCGCTACAGCAGGGAGGAGAGAGAGACAACACTATACACATTGTTAATGTTATGTGGTGGTCGCTATAGCAGGGAGGAGAGAGAGACAACGGGTGCTAGTTACACAGTCACTCATTGTCTTTTTTTTCTTACACAGCACAGCAAGTCTGAGCTGGGCCCGGCACAATCAAATCAATTGCGGTCAGACTCCCTCTAGTCATTTGTGTGTCTTAATTATTTCATCAAACAGTTCGCTTAAAGTATCAGACAAGCTCAGCGCATATAGATGATTTGATTAAAACACATAGGATGTATCTATATTTGGAAAAATAGACATTTTAACATTTTGACCAATCGATTGGTCGAAAGAACAGAAGGCTCTTGGTCAACCAATACTTTTTTTAGTCAGGGACAGCCGTAGTGTGCAGGCACTCCGCGTTGCGATGTGCTAAGGAACAGCCCTTAGCCATGGTACAGTATATTGGCCATATACCAAACACCCCAGGCCTTATTGCTTAAATACACTAAGACAGGATCATTACACAAATGATTACGCAGGTCTATTGATCATTAAAACCATTTTCTACTACTTAATGTGTGACTGTATAAGTTCCATATCAAGCCAAGATTGATTTGGTATCTATTGTTATGTTTCGCAGCTCTGCATGGTCAGTATAGTACAATAGTGGTGATGATGTACGCATCCCACACTGGTATTAACTACATTTGGGATAATGTATTTAAGCCTTAATGATTAATGTATTTTAAGCCTGTATGATTTACAAAACATATTGAGGTGACACAAAGGACTTGCTGAATGTCATGACATAACATCTTTACATATAAGAATTAGTCAAAAGTGGACAGAATGTACCTGTGAAGGGTGCGTGCTGGTGGCAGGGAAGTCAGGCGCAGGAGAACGAATTTGGTATAAACGGAGTCGTTTATTAATAAATGCACCACAAAACTCCGAAATACAAAACATACAAAATAATAAAAGTGGGTATAAAACCTGTCGCACACCAGAACATAACTTGCACATAACATACAATCAAACAATCACTGACAAGGACATGAGGGGAATCAGAGGGTTAAATACACAACATGTAATTGATGGGGCCAGGTGTGACCAATTGATAGAACCAGGTGTGAAGGAAGACAAGACAAAACCAATGGAAAATTAAAAATGGATCAGCGATGGCTAGAAAGTCGGTGACGTCGACCGCCGAACACTGCCCGAACAAGGAGAGGGACCGACTTCGGCAGAAGTCGTGACAGTACCGTATGACTTAAGTCTAAAAACATAATCCTGATGGAATGAGTCACCATTTAATAGGATATTGTTTTCTATTACTCTAATGAAGAAAAAGTATGCTTAAAACTACAGAATGCTGCCGATGCGCCACTTATATGAGATGTATAGAGACAGAGGTTTAATTATCATCAGACAATTTATTCCAGAGAATTTGTCAACACATAAGAGTGTAAACCCCTCAGTGTGATTTGTTTCTAGTAGGAAAGTACTTGCTTAGCTCCCACTCCATTGTCTCTCTCAGCCACCAGCCTTAGACGGATTATAGGAAAGGCCGGGTCTCAGCCAATTAAACAAAGGGGAGTGGGACTGAAGGGTGAAACATATCACAGAATGGATCCGGTACATGCAAAAAATGCACAAACCATTTCCAAACCATCAATCAATCAAATGTATTTATAAAGCCCTTCTTACATCAGCTGATATCTCAAAGTGCTGTACAGAAACCCAGCCTAAAACCCCAAACAGCAAGCAATGCAGGTGTAGAAGCATGGTGGCTAGGAAAAACTCCCTAGAAAGGCCAGAACCTAGGAAGAAACCTAGAGGAACCAGGCTATGAGGGGTGGCGAGTCCTCTTCTGGCTATGCCAGATTATAACAGAACATTGGCCAAGATGTTCAAACGTTCATAGATGACCAGCAGGGTCAAATAATAATAATCACAGAGAGCAACTCAGAGCACTACACAGAACACAGCTCTGGGCCTAGCCCCCGAGGCCTTGCCTCTACCACACAGAGCCCAGTAGATCACCAGCACAGGCCACCATACCTGAATAATCTATTACGAACACAGCTGCAGTTCAGGCAAGCTCTTGTTAATAAGATTCAGAGCAAGACGCTGCAGGAAACCTATTGTTTTTCAAGCTTTTTCAGTCCAGCTTTCAGTTTTTCATGTTTTATGGGCCAACCTTTCAAACATCAAGCTAACTTTTCCACTTGACAGTAGGGCAAGAGGCCACATACCAAGCACACAGCAATTAAAACTATCATGAGTGAGACCACTGGCTAAAATTCCTAAAATCAAAAGCAAAAGTCCGCCTTTCACTACATGTCAAGATTCCAGATGATGTATGCGGGTGAAATCACGGCCAACATGTTCATTATTCTAGTGTGGTTGATAGAAATCCCAGCTCTCTAGCCACATCTCTAATGGATATCTCAACCTCCATGGCAGGCTCAGACCTTCCTCCCAACCTCCATGGCCCAAAGCTCTCTGCTTGACCTTTCCCTAAGAATGCCCGGCACAACTTCATTACACCCACTTAATGATGCACCACGCACCGCAGGAGAGAAGAAATAGATACATAAAGAGGAGCAAGGTCGTGACAGAGCCACCAACCTCAAAACATCACTGGCATAAACACACAGTAGTACCGCCTCATACAGCTTGACCACAGATGGCTAGTCTGCCACCAAGAATCGGACAAAACCTTAGCGGGGATATATAGCGGTGTGAAAGAGACAAACTCCCATTTTTTCAAGCCAGATTTGTATTCTCCTGAGCATGCAGGCTAAGTGTTTCCCCACTGAGAAATGGCTGTATGTACATGCTGACATGCCGTCCAGAAAGCAAGGTCAAAGGGGCAGGGGCTGGAGTTGGGCTGATAAATCTGTTAGCGTGGACACAGACCACTTTGCATTCAACATGGTGCCATTCAATTATACCTCCGTACCGTACTAAGTCTTTGAAGAGCAAAAGGCCCTTTGGTGGGGAGGCTGATCTAAAAAACAATACAAAATACACAGAGGGAATGGCTTCTAAAGGAAAGCATTCTCTGTCTCATTATTCTGCTCATAAGAATCGATGTCTCCACTCATTTATGGACTGAATGTCTTTAACAATAAACAGACTGTAGCCTGTCTGGAAAGTGTATTACCGCTTTAACCCTGGTCCCCACTTGAAGGTTAGCGAGAGTGTCCAAAGACTAGAAAGGCAATCTTTAGAGTGTGAAATTCCTTAGTGTGGATTGAATTTAGTTTCAATTAGAGTTTCTTATCTTCGATGGGGAGTGGACAATTATCACTGTCATGTAACAGATCACTCTTACACTCTACATGAAAGCACAATGTCATAACAGAAGAGGCAGAAGAGGAGAATTGTTTTATTTAAAAAATACATATATTCTAATGGCTCAATAGTAATATGATAGCCTTCTGGGGCTGCTGTGGCTATCAATAGTACCACTCCTCTGCCCATTATTAGCAGTTAGCATACTCTTGTAATATTGATAATCAATAATCAATTGTTTCTAACAGAATCACAGCTGCCGTCATTGTGGTGCTTTAGTCTCTGGAGAGTTTGAGAATGGAACCTCAGAGTAACTATCAACAGTGAAAATGAAATCAAATGGCAACAAGGGAGCCATCCATCAGAACCAACCGCATTATTTCATCACGTTGTCAGCGAGACATATAAAAAAAATTCCCAAAGACTCTGCCACCCAGTCAACACACATCACTAGTGTTTGATGGTATGTTGGCTAGCAGGAAGGTTGCTGACTATTTCCATGGCTAAACCATCTAGAATCGTAATTAAACTATTTGTATTTACAGTTAGCATACAAGTTTGTTATTAAGGCACATGAAAGTTCACATGTTCCAGGTGGCATTTCTGCCAAAAAATGCATTTTGATCAACAACAACAAAAAGGTTTACATTCAAATGGCTCTCCTTTGAAGTAGTGATGTGCGACATACGCCTAGTTTCCTGAAACGAGTCACAATTGAGTTCATGAACTTTATATTCCATTAGATTGTATTTGATGGAGCATTTCATATGTCTGGCCAGAACCCCCTTCAGCTCCCAGAGACCTGGAGAGGAGAGTGTTATGGACACCATGGTCTGTGTGTGTCATGGATGCGTAGTCAGTAATACAGGAGGAAGTAACACACTGATGGTTGTAATTACCATAGAAGAAGGAAACAGGGCTTCCCTACAATGTCCTTCATTGGCCACGTCATCATGATATGAGGAAAAATGGCAGGGAAAAAAATATTGCTGTTTTGTAAAAGACAGATAGACATTATTGCTCTCCCAAGGGGGCTCACAATTTCCAGATAAATTGAGTACCCTATTAAAATTAGTTGGATAAATTGACTACCATTACAAGCACAAAGGTCACCTGAAATGATTCAAATACCTTGAATTATTATGAAGACATTTTCCACCAGGAAAAAAACGGCTGATACAAAGACTTAACATGGTCTGACAACGTGACGAGGCATCAATTACACTGGCCTTTGACAGTGACACATTCAGCTCCCCCAAAAACGGTTGAACAGAATATTACAGGCATATTTCATCTGCATGCGTGGTAGTATAGTGTGAATTAACAAACGATAGTGAAAACACGTCAGTCAACCCACACACATTTAGGCTTTACATTTACATTGCATAATGGGCCTACATTGAGTGTTTTAAAAAAAAGTGTACTGGAGAAAATAATGTAGCTCTTCATATACATATTTTCACATGTAATGTTATTTGTCACACAACATAGGGTATTTGTGAGTGTCCTAGCCGCCTCCTCCATCTCTCAATACAGAACAGAACAGAACATGTGTCCAACTGTTTGTGTTGATGTAAGAGAGGGCTCTCTGGTAAAAGTGTTAATTACACTTGTGTTTCAGAAGTTGAGAGAATGACTTGAGTTTCTGTTCCAGAGAAAAATCACATTAATCAACTAATTAATTATCTTAATTAAAGCCCCTCACATGTCAGGCCTGGATGATTACATAATTATTTTAAATAATTGGAGAGTTATTTAATGGCACCTTGAGAGAAGACAGAGGTGAGCTACACTGATTCACAGACACTATGATTGCTCATCTGGTGCATGACTTTATTCATGCTTTATCCCGTCTGCTCTGGGATTTGCTTTGTACCACACTAGAGAGAGAGAGAGAGAGGTGCATTAGGCTTTACAGATGTGTTCATATTTTCTCTTAGACTTGTCAGATTTGGGAATGTAATTGTAATGGGTTGAAAAACTAAGTCACTATAAACAGACAACCCTTCATTTTTTTCAACAAAAGTTTTTGTTTTATCAATCTAACTCTTATTTTCTAAACTCTTTATCAGTAGTAAGTCCGTCAGTCCAATAGATGGCGATGTTGCACTGTGGTAGTGGGGGAAAGAAGAAGTTCTGGCCAAGTGCGAGCACTATTCTTCAAAATAAAGCGCCAGAACTGTTAAGATGATCCGTTTCTCTTTATCACTAAAGGCCACCCTCAGAATCAGTCTGAGACCGGTAGAATTTGGGGGCTCGTGCGGGATCGCAACACTATAGGGCTGGTTGCTGATCCTACAACACCGAGATACTGACGGCAGAGCTGCAGAGAAGGCTGCGATAGTCATCCAGAGAGCTGAGGCTACAGGGAGAACTTCGAGAGTCATCAAAGAGCAGAGTGAGACATCAGGTATCCAGTGAAGATGGTGACGCATCGCAAAATCATCTGGGACATCTAGAAACAGCAAACATCACGGAACGGAAGCCAGTTGCACTAGACAGCGAGAGTGAGAAAGACATTCTAGAGTCACCTGAGTCCAATGAACCAGAACCCTTTGACTACATCATTGACCGCGTCAAGTGTGAGAAGCTGCTGAAGCTGGAGGAAAAGGGCTTGTCCTGCCTGCCTGACCTGCATGATCAACTTGATAAACTGTTATCAACCAAATATAATGACACTACACCAACCGAAGAAAATGACAACACACCAAATAAACACAATGACACTACACCAACCAAGACCAACGACAACACACCAACCGAACAACAACACAACACCAACCAAAGGCACTGTAAGCAATGGTACAAAGCCTGCAGCATCCCTTGTTACAGAACAGGTATCTGGGTTGGTGAGGGTTACTGATGTAGTCACAAAGCCGCCCGTAGAGAGTTTAGGATACATGGTGGTCAAATCTCTTATTCCTTGTCTGATTTTACTTACAGCAGTATATGTAAACAAATGGATGAAGGTCTCAGAGAGAAATATGCTGAGTCGGAGGTAGTCAGAAATGTTCTCAAAGTAATCAAACCAGGTACTTTCAGGGACAAACCTCTCAGGGATAGGCGTCCCGCTAGCGAGACAACCTCCGGTGAAGCTGGAGGGAGCGCAATTCAAATAAATAATCATAAAAATGATGTATATTAAACGTTTAGGTGCATACAAGTGTCTTATAACGGTTGAAAGCTTAAATTCTTGTTACTCTAACTGCACTGTCCGATTTACAGTAGCTATTACAGCGAAAGCATGCCATGCGATTGTTTGAGGACGGCGCCCCACATCCAAATATTTTTCCACCGGCACAGGTTTCATAAATTCACAAATAGCGATTAAATATTCACTTACTTTTTGAAAACCTTCCTCGGATTTGTCACCCAAAGGGTCCCAGCAATAACATGTAGTGTTGTTTTGTTAGATAAAATCCTTCTTTATATCCCAAAAAGTCAGTTTAGTTGGCGCCATCGATTTGAGTAATCCACTCGTTCAAGCAGAGAAAATAATCCAAAAATCTACACCTAAACTTTGTTTCAACAAGTCAAAACACGTTTCTTTTTACTCCTCAGATACCCTAAAAGGGTGTGCTTCTACACACACATTAAGTCTCAGTGAATAATTTACAAAAATCAGAGATGACATCAAGAAACACATCTCTGGTCATAGTGTGACTGACAACTTCATCCTCGAGCAGAGAACAAAATCAGCCAGTGAGGAAGCAGATGGACAGAAACGTCTAGGTTGCAGTGCTAGACACAGACCAGTAAATGTCAGCTCAACACAGAAACGTCTAGGTTGCAGTGCTAGACACAGACCAGTAAATGTCAGCTCAACACAGAAACGTCTAGGTTGCAGTGCTAGACACAGACCAGTAAATGTCAGCTCAACACAGAAACGTCTAGGTTGCAGTGCTAGACACAGACCAGTAAATGTCAGCTCAACACAGAAACTTCTAGGTTGCAGTTCTAGACACAGACCAGCAAATGTCAGCTCAACACAGAAACAAGGGGAAAGTGAACAATGTGACCAGTCTCCCCCACCCAGGTTGACGGTGAAGTGAAGGCCAACCTCACAGCCATCCAGGAGCTGATTGACACTGTGACCAGTCTCCCCCACCCAGGTTGACGGTGAAGTGAAGGCCAACCTCACAGCCATCCAGGAGCTGATTGACACTGTGACCAGTGTCCCCCACCCAGGTTGACGGTGAAGTGAAGGCCAACCTCACAGCCATCCAGGAGCTGATTGACACTGTGACCAGTCTCCCCCCCCCAGGTTGACGGTGAAGTGAAGGCCAACCTCACAGCCATCCAGGAGCTGATTGACACTGTGACCAGTCTCCCCCACCCAGGTTGACGGTGAAGTGAAGGCCAACCTCACAGCCATCCAGGAGCTGATTGACACTGTTTTGGCATGTGCTCAAAACCTGGAGAAAATGATGAAACCTACTGCAGGTGAGACCCAGGGATACACGTATCCCACACTCTGCAGAGGTCAGACGAGAGGTGATGCCAATGGACACACCCATCCCCCATCCTCTAGAGCACAGTCGAGAGGTGAGGCAGAAGGATATGCCCCCTCCCCACCATCCAAAGCACAGACGACAGAGAGAATCAACACCCAGGTTAAATATTGAGACTGTGCCCTGCAAGGGATCGATAGCTGCCCTCTTCCACTATGGTCAAGAAGGACATAGAGCCATCGGCTAACTGAAGAGATAGACGCCAGGAAACGGGTCCAGGTCGCTGACGAGGGACAGACAATGACTGCTGCAAACAAAACGTCTCCACTCCATGTCAACTGTGTGAAGACAGAGAAACCAGCCACACCACACACAGCAACACCACAACACACTCAGTCTAAAACACCCAATGTGAAACACGTCGCACAGCTCATTGAGAATATGTGTATGGTCTCATGTCCAGTCAATGGTGTCAAAGCATAGATGTTGTTAGACACGGGGGCATGGGTTAGCATTGTAGGGAGGGCCTGGGTATAGATCGCTTTGCCAAGTGTTAAGATGCAGCCAGCTCCATGTGACTGCAGCCGATAGCAATGCTGCCCCCTTTAATGCATGGCAGAAGTGTTCCTGGGGCTTTTGAGTACTCAACACAGGAAAATGGCCATACATGTGACTATGCTAGTCAGTTAGAGCTGTGTAGACTGTCCACTAATAGGCTTTAATGTCATAGAGGAACTGATCAGAGAAACAGCGAATAACATCTTAGTGCTCTGCTAAGTGAGGGGATGAATGTTAGAGGATTAGCTGTTGAAACCATGGTCTCTGCCTGAATGACACATAAATAAATGTCACCGACATGTGAAAGTGGGAAAGAAAGGACTCACCATTCA
Organism: Oncorhynchus mykiss; assembly: GCF_057628025.1. Classification (NCBI taxonomy): domain Eukaryota; kingdom Metazoa; phylum Chordata; class Actinopteri; order Salmoniformes; family Salmonidae; genus Oncorhynchus; species Oncorhynchus mykiss. The sequence goes on along the minus strand of NC_143026.1, from coordinate 71,768,986 downwards.
TACAGGTCAGATAGCAGAGGTGAAATGCAGAATCAGAGCCTGGCCAGAGAGAGTAACAATGATGTTAGAGCCAGCCATGGAGAGCCACTGCCCAGACGGGTTTAAGCTGTTTCCATGCCTCGTGGATGTGCCCTGTGGCACCTCTAAAGTGGTAAAGATTTCAATCCAAAACTCCATACAACATGGCATTTACCTCTCTCAGAGAACAGTGCTGGGCTTGGTAGAGAAGATAGCTCACATCAGACCTGTAGACACTCCACCTGACAGTCAGAAGAAGCCTGTGAGTCATTTCAGTGATGCTTACCTCTGCACAACTCAGCTCCATTCTGAACAACATGAACAGAGAAAAGAGTCACAAACCAGCTGGGTCCAGAAACAAATGTCTCCCCTTGTTTGTTGACTTAGAACATCAACAGGAAGAGTAGCATTGAAATACATCCACAGGTACACCTCCAATTGACTCAAATGATAGGCTAATTTACATCATTTGAGTCAATTGGAGGTGTACCTGTGGATGTATTTCAAGGCCTCTTTGCTTGACATCATGGGAAAATCAAAAGAACTCAGCCAAGACTTCAGAAAACAAAATGTAGACCTCTACAAGTCTGGTACATCCTTGGGAGCAATTTCCAAACGCCTGAAGGTACCACGTTCATCTGTACAAACTATAGTATGCAAATATGAATGTACTTTGGTGCGAAAAGTGTAAATCAATTCCAGAACAACAGCAAGGGACCTTGTGAAGATGCTGGAGGAAACCGGTACAAAAGTATCTATATCCACAGTAAAACAAGTCCTATATCGACATAACCTGAAAGGCCGCTCAGCAAGGAAGAAGCCACTGCTCCAAAACCGCCATAAAAAAAGCCAGACTACGGTTTGCAACTGTACATGGGGACAAAGATCGTACTCTTTAGAGAAATGTCCTCTGGTCTGTTGAAATAAAAATAGAACTGTTTGACCATAATGACCATTGTTATGTTTGGAGGGAAAAGGGGGAGGCTTGCAAGCCGAAGAACACCATTCCAACCGTGAAGCACGGAGGTGGCAGCATCATGTTCTGGGGGTGCTTAGATGCAGGAGGGACTGGTGCACTTCACAAGATATATGGCATCATGAGGGAGGAAAATTATGTGGATATATTGAAGGAACATCTCAAGACATCAGTCAGCATGTTAAAGCTTGGATCTTCCAAATGGACAATGACCCCAAGCATACTTCCAAAGTTGTGGCAAAATGGCTTAAGGACAACAAAGTCAAGGTATTGGAGTGGCCATCACAAAACCCTGACCTCAATCCCATAGAAAATTTGTGGGCAGAACTGAAAAAGCGTGTGCGAGCAAGGCCTACGAACCTGACTCAGTTACACCAGCTCTGTCAGGAGGAATGGGACAAAATTCACCCACCTTATTGTGGGAAGCTTGTGGAAGTCTACCCGAAACGTTTGACCCAAGTTAAACAATTTAAAGGCGGTGCTACCAAATATTAATTGAGGGTATGTAAACTTCTGACACACTGGAAATGTGATGAAAAAAAATAACAACTGAAATAAATCTCTCTACTATTATTCTGACATTTCACATTCTTAAAATAAAGTGGTGATCCTAACTGACCTAAGACAGGGAATTTTTACTAGGATTAAATGTCAGGAATTGTGAAAAACTGAGTTTAAATGTATTTGGCTAAGGTGTATGTAAACTTCAGACTTCAACTGTACCTGTGGAAGGCCTCTGGAAATGTTCACCTATGAAAGGCTGGGCTAACTGTCATTCCAGTCATGGAGAGCGGGAGCAAATGTAGTCACATTCAGTCCTTACATGACGCCTGGAAACATGATGCCCTATCCAGTGTTCCAATGAGGTTACTGTTGGACATACTAGACGTTGACGAGACAATGACATGATTACAGACAGACAAACTAATAGATGTCAGGAGTCATCAAAAGAGGAGGGGAGAGTATAATTAGTTGGACACCCCTTTATTTTAAACCAATATTTATTTGTTTTAGCAATCTTCAGATTCAATCTGAGACCGGTGACAAACACAAACAGTGCACATTCCATTCTCTGAACAAGTTCCATTTTCTGGAATCACTATTAATCCTTCTAGAGTTCAGTTATCCTCTCAGTATGGGCTTTTAAGACACATTTCATACACACAACCATTTGGTACCTGGCTGTCTGTAATTCCAGATTATTATAGGATGAGTTGTACAGTGCTTATTCTGTCTTGGGAATGATTAACTGCTTACAATGTTAATGAAATTAGCCAGACAAGGCAAGTCGTTTAATTCTCTTTGGGCCTATTAAACTCTCTGACGATTCTCAATTCACTACATTTCTTTCAATGGACTTTTCTGGTTAATAGAATTTTCAACAAATCCTGCAACTAAAATGAACAGAGTTGAAAAGAAGGAAACGCTCATGTTGGCCATGGCTATTATGAATAATGTGTACAGCACGTCTTTTGTTTTTCATTTGAAGTGTGGCCCATTGTGATCGCAAGCCCGGTGAAATATTGTTACAGCAGTGAGATAGCCGAGTGTTATTGTGATTAGGGTGAGAGCCATTGTACCAGAACACATTCACAGACATTTAAAAGTAGCTCAAGCATTAAAATTAGCATTTGTGTGGGCGCGTACTGTTCTGGCTGCTAATGCAAAATAATAATTCCCCGGGTCTGGACTTTTTCAGACCCAGATACTGTAATAGGTTTCTTTATAAAAATATCATTTCTGGTACATTTCTAGTACAAATTGTATGTCTATGTTTGAATAAATTAGCACAAATTGCTTCTGTGATGAATTGCTCAAGGAGTGTGAAGATAGGAAGACGGAGGATGCTATAATAAACATGCCTCATCTTGAATAATTGAAAAATAATGTAAAGAAAATGGACATGGTGGTTTTGAAAAACAAATGCTCAAGCATATTAAATTGCAGTTAATAATCTCACAACTCAGAGAAAATGTTGGTCAAAATTTGTCATATCCAATTATGATCTTGTCTCATTGCTGCAACTCCCCAACAGGCTCGGGAGAGGCGAAGGTCGACTCATGCATCCCCCGAAACACCTGCCCGCTTAACCCGAAAGCAGACCGCACCAATGAGTAGTGGGAAACTGTTCAACCGAAGACCGAAGTCAGCATGCAGGTGTAACAGTATAACTTTAGACCGTCCCCTCGCCCATACCCGGGCGCGAACCAGGGACCCTCTGCACACATCAACAACAGTCACCCACGAAGCATCGTTACCCATCGCTCCACAAAAGCCGCGGCCCTTGCAGAGCAAGGGGAACTACTACTTCAAGGTCTCAGAGCAAGTGACGTCACCGATTGAAACGCTATTTAGCACGCACCACCGCTAACTAAGCTAGCCGTTTCACATCCGTTACACAGGCGCCTGGCAAGCCACAAGGAGTCGCTAGAGCGTGATGAGCCAAGTAAAGCCCCCCCTCCGGCCAAACCTTCCTCTAACCCGGACGACGCTGGGCTAATTGTGCGCTGCTCTATGGGATTCCCAGTCACGGCCAGCTGTGACACAGCCTGGGATAAAACCCGGGTCTGTAGTGACGTCTCAAGCACTGTGATGCAGTGCCTTAAACTGCTGCGCCACTCGGGAGGCCTGGTCGAAACTTTTGACTGACAAATGATCTGTACCCACTTCTAGGTCCGACTATAACAAATGGAAATAGTTACAAAAGCTACATAAGCAAAATAAAGCGGCCAAAGAATTTCAATTTGATATAAAAGTCCACTAAGAAAAGAATCCAATTGGATGAAATGAAATGAGATCCACACCATCAAATTTTATTCTGAGACCTCCGTCATTGTTCAAAGATATGTTCATTCTACACAGTAGACAGAATGGGCTAAAGAATCCAGCACAGCAGAAATAATGTGGGAGGCAAAATTCTTATCAGTCAATTCGAAATAATTTCTCGCAGAGTATCTGTAATTACCAGCGGCTTTGCTTTCCCTGGGCCTCACACAGTGTGGGTCACAACTTATAACACACAGATAGGTTAGCATGGATACCATCATCAGCTAATAATGTGGCTTCAAGGTAAACGAGTGGCATTAGAGTTTGAAAGAGAAAAGAGAGAGTAGGAATACTTGGGCTATTTCAATCAAAGGGACTGCCCAACAATCAGATATCTCATTAAAAATAAAACCTACTGTAGCATATTTCCTTCCTTCTATTGATGTCCTAGGGAAATGCAAAGACATTCAAAATAAATGTAAGGTATGGAGATGTCAGGGAGGATGTCATCTATTCTAGTGCTTTCTTTACCACTCAGAAAGCATTCACACCCCTTGACTTTTCCACATTCTGTTGTGTTACAGCCTGAATTTCAAATGGATTAAATTTCGATTTTTGTCACTGGCCTACACACAATACCCCATAATGTCAAAGTGGAATGATGTTCTTTCCCAAATTTTTCCAAATGAATTACAGATGAAAAGGTGAAAAGTATTCAACCCCTTTGTAATGGCAAGCCTAAATCAGTTCAGGAGTAACAAATGTGCTTAAAAAGTCACATAGTAAGTTGCATAGACTCGTGTGCAATAATAGTGTTTAACACATCTGTAAGGTCCCTCAGATGAGCGGTGAATTTAAACACAGATTCAGTCAAAAAGACCAGGGAGGTTTACCAATGCCTTGCAAAGAAGGGCACCTGTTGGTAGAGGGGTAAACATGAAAAAGCAGACATTGAATATCCCTTTGACCATGGTGAAGTTATTATTTACACTTTAGATGGTGTATCAATACACCCAGCCACTACAAAGATACAGGCGTCCTTCCTAATTCAGTTGCCAGAGATGAAGGAAACCGCTCAGGGATTTCACCATGATGCCAATGGTGACTTTAAAACAGTTACAAAGCTTAATGTCTGTGATAGGAGAAAACTGAGGATGGATCAACAACATCGTAGTTACTCCAAAATACTGACCTTGATGACAGACTGAAAAGAAGGACACCTGTACAGAAAACAAAAATTCCAAAACATGCATCCTGTTTGCAACAAGACACTAAAGGAAAACTCCAAAAAATGTGGCAAAGCAATTCACTTTTTGTCCTGAATACAAAGTGTTGTGTTGTGTTGGATTTGCCCCAAACATATTACTGAGTACCACTCTCCATATTTTCAAGCGTGGTGGTGGCAGCATCAAAGTATGGGTATGCTTGTAATCGTTAAGGCAAATTCCTAGAGAAAACCTGGTTCAGCTGGCTTTCCTCCAAACACTGGGAGATTAATTCAACTTTCAGAAGGAAAATAACCTAAAACACAACACCAAATCTACACTGGAGTTGCTTACCAAGAAGACAGTGAATGTTCCTGAGTGATCAAGCTACAGTTTTGACTTAAATTTACTTGAAAATCTATGGCAAAAATGGTTGCCTGGCACTGGTCTACAGTATTTAATCATTTTTGAATTTAGACTGTAACTATAGTAAGTCAAGGGGTATGAATACATTCTGACGGCACTGTACAAATAACACATCCAAGTGTTCACAAGCTCATCCATTCCTTCTAAAACAGCCAGAGATTTCCATTAAGTCGATGCTTCAACCAGATGGTAAGCAAAAAAAATGTGCTCCTACAGATCGAGCTCTAACATGTCACTCCACTCATCAAAACATTGCAGTGGAAATACAAGCTTATAGTAGGATGGCTCACTTGAGCTGTGCCCAACCATCAACCCACTCATTTATCAACATAATATTGCTATCTCATCACCGACTCTCCCACACATTCCAGCATCCTCAGAGAGGCTCTATTTTTCTCAGATAATGGTCCAACAAGCAACATGGCCAGTATATTAATATGTAGTTGGAAAAGCAGGAGCTACCACTGGCCAGCCACCCTCCCTCCCACCCTCTCACAACTCCTGCTGCTTCCCTGACTCTCCACGCAGGACCATTCATTAACTTGACACATGTAGAGAGCGATTAGGATCACATTTGAACGTAGCTGAGGCAAATTTAACATGTCTGACTCTGAGGAGTTTCAATTGGGCCTGTGAGAGATCACAAGGGAATAGAACATATCCATCAGATGATGTGAATGACCAGATATGTGTGTATCTACAGAGTGTCATGTCCTGCTTTTTCAGAGAGTAGGTCATCAGTCACATGGTGTTCATGTCAGGATGGCAATGAGCATTCTTCAAAGCACACCTAGAAAGATCTGGGTATGGTCGGGGAGTAATCACTTATATTTTAAAGATCTGGGTATGGTCGGGGAGTAATCACTTATATTTTAAAGATCTGGGTATGGTCGGGGAGTAATCACGTATATTTTAAAGATCTGGGTATGGTCGGGGAGTAATCACTTATATTTTAAAGATCTGGGTATGGTCGGGGAGTAATCACTTATATTTTAAAGATCTGGGTATGGTCGGGGAGTAATCACTTATATTTTAAAGATCTGGGTATGGTCGGGGAGTAATCACGTATATTTTAAAGATCTGGGTATGGTCGGGGAGTAATCACTTATATTTTAAAGATCTGGGTATGGTCGGGGAGTAATCACTTATATTTTAAAGACCTGGTTATGTTCCGGGAGAAATCACTTATATTTTAAAAGATCTGGCAGCACAATAACCACATCATATTCATGATTCTTTCCTGTAGGTGCATAGACCTTCTGTGGAGCGAGTGAGAGAGAAAAACAGTGTAAATTTGTAACCTTAGAAACTGTTCCCTTGGAAACAAGAGGGGAAAGTGGAACTGCAAGTTGTGTAAGGAGAGAATAGATGAGGAGCACAGGATAACGAAGTTACATTTTAATTCACTGTCATCAAAGTTATGTAGAATTGTAGCAGACAAATAGGCAAAATAATTACTGGAACCAAGACAAATGGTGTACCAATGCCATAAACATGCAAGCATTGTCTCATCAGATTTGAAAGTACAAAATGGTCTACAGCAGGGACAAGCAAACACACCCAATGCCAATGTTCATGTGTATTTCTCTAGACATCAGATATAACAGGCTAATACCTTGAGAAGTTGAGAAGTTGATTAATATATGTAGCCAGTGCTGTGTCATGTTGATGAACATCTTCTCCTAACAGAGCTATTTTGAATGTGGCACGTGTAAACAATGCAGTGCCACCATACACCCCCTGGCACCCATCCATCCAGAGCTCGGTTCGTGAGAAAGAGACAGAGACACATTTAATCACCTCTTCGGGTTCATTACACACTTGGGCCAGCACCAGTTCATGTACAGTTCCTTAGATGAATGAGTGTGTGTGTGTGTGTTTAGCTTGAAATGTTTTCCATGTTTACCCATCCCTACTCTCTGCAAAGAAGAGCTGACATCAGAAGGAAGAAAATATAATTTTTGGCACCAATTTTAATTGGCTTTATTGCCGCAATAAATGAATGCAAGATGCAAATGTGCATGAATAAGTTACTAGATAAACCCATTTCACAGTACAACAGCTGGGAGTTGTTTCTCTCATTTCCATTTGAAATCGAAATGACATGAATGCACATATTTGCGCTCTAGCGCCATCTTAGAGAAGGATTAATCAAATAACCAGATATGTAATAACTGCCTATCCCCTTCACACAAAACATAAATATCATGTCGATGGAGGATTGCCTCAGAGGCTACGGATGCCAATATTGGATTTACAGACTAGGCCTTTAAGGACAACAAAATCAGATCATCAAGAGATAGTCTTCTAAAACCCTGGGACATACTGAAGTCATAACACAAACAGTCCAACAATAATCAAGCATACAGAATGCTGGATGGGTGACTGTGTTTTGTGGTCTCCGTCAATTGCTTAGTGTGTAATCCTTCTTGTGTTGTCAGCCTGCTGGTTGGCCTAATCAAGCAGCCATTTTTCTTGTAGGTCTCCTGTCAGAGCTTTTCTGTATTGAGAGTGACACAGGCAGCCGGTGACTGCACTCCAGCACCACACACCGCCATGCACTCCCTGTCTCTTTGACAGTAACACAGTCCTGATACATCTCTTAAGAGACCCCAGAAACTCTGCTCTCTCCCTCCCTCTCTTGCTCCATCCTTTTCTCTCTCCACCTCCCTCAATGCACAAGCAAGGCTGTCACTCATCTTTCTCCATCTCTCTTAAGCCCCCTCTTTCTTGTTTTCTCTAGCTCTATCCCTTTTTCTCGGTCTTTCTCTCCATTGCACTCTCTCCACAGCTGTCTGGGGGGACCATCCTGCCTATCTGTGTTGTTGTTTCAGAAAAGCACTCATTCTCCTCCTGCTCTATTGTGGCAAAGGCAAACAGTGTGGAGTGGGTTGTGTGGTGGGCCTGGCTTTAATTTTACAGCTCATTTAAATAGACAAGCTGCATAAAATATAGAGTCACATTCCATGGATCCATTATCGTAAACCTCAACGCCTTCCTTCCCACACACAAAGAGCACAAACAGACTTACACTGACAAGCATGTAGCAATGTCAAACACAAATAACACACTAAACCTGATTTCTGCCGCTTTCTGTGCGCTGGTAATTGCCTTAATTTATTCTCAATTGGATGCCTCCCTTGAAGACAGTGTAAATGTGTTCCTCCACCCCTCATTTCATTCAAGGTGGCCTTCCGCTACACCTCTGCTAATGGCTAAGTCAACTGCCGTCTGTACCCTTCACCCCTCTCCCTTGCGCTCCCTCTCTCTCTCAGATGAGCCTGTCACTCAACCAGGTCCCTGAACGCCCTCCATCTATCTATCTATCTATCCATCCACCCAACCCAACCCACCACCACCGCCTCTTCCAGCTTCCACCTCCGCTTCCATCCACACAAAGACACACCAAGTATAATGAGTGAACATGTTTTCATGTGACTCATTTGATTTGGAGACAGGCTGAGGTGAAAACAATACTCAAGAGGAGGAGGGTGGAAGAGATTGATTTTTCGCTGACATTTTTCTCTGAACTTGTCATCCAGACAAAAAAAAATAGCACAGCTAATATACCACCATACTTGTTAGTTTCTTAGCAACTGCTTCCACCTTGGGCCCACAACTATAAAGACTATAATCTAACCTCCAACTCTTTGCTAAAACCACTAGGGAGTGGGGTAATTTGAACCACACTTGTTTCTAGGAAACCATACACCAAATTATTAATTTGAACAACTATTTACGAAAAGGTCATCATTTCATGGAGTCTGTGAAGGAAGAAACCACATACCAAAAGTGGTAAGAATTTTCTCCAAGTCAAATTCATTTCTTGTGTTAGAAGTTTCAGGATGCTTGCATCTAAACCAAATTAGATCATTTAAAGATTGTTCTAAACCAGTTGGAGTCTCTATAAGTTTCAACATGAGGTCCTAAACCTAGCATGAAAGTGCATCCTTGTAGGTGTGTGGGCTAATATAGTCAAAATGTTTGCCTTGGGGTAAGTTGCGCCAATGGCAAGTTTAAGTGTTTTCTTCCCAGGCATTATCGGGCATTATCGGTGGGATATGAGGCCTGGCCCATGTTACAAGTTTTTTTTAAGTAAAAAGTGCTTGTTAGGTGTTAAACCTGTGTTAAAAGATGCTTAAAATTATTAAAAACAATAAAGTGATTGTGATTGTATTGAATTGTGTTTGGGAAATAAAGATACATGTTTTTAAAAGCTAGTGCGGCTTAACTTACCCTGTCTCGCCGCTCAACTTTCCTCATACGTTTTGCCAAGAGAAAATAATGTTAACATGAATTCTGATTATTGTCCAGGGATACACAACATCCTGAAATATATGTTGATATCTTTGTTAGAAAGAATACTATACAGTACACTCTCCCCTATAATATATATTGAATTACATTTGATATCACATATTAATAAAAAGCCACACACTTCTGTTATAACATATACATTTCCTAAGGGCTTTAATATTGTGTTTTAACCTCAGAGAAGCTTAGGTATGCAAATAACTTTTAATGTATGATTTGGAAGCTACAGTCCTAAGACTAAATCAATATGTTGGCATTATAATACTTTGGATGTATGTCCATTTGTGTAACGTGGGTTTTATTTCATTGATTAATTAGAAATATTTCAAACTTCATCTTTCATGAGTAGTTTAATGGATGAGCATCAGGTCTAGACAGTCCCATTTTGAAAGAGAGCAGTTGAAGTAATGCTACAGTAGCTATCAGAGCCACAGACACTTGACTCATATTAGCATCTTTCCTTGAGGCTGGGAAATAGAAAATGAAGGACCCCCGATTTTCTCGCCTGTGTAAATTTTGTTTGGCAAACTTCCTTCAACTCCAGGAGAGGCAGCCCACTAGCACACATTGGTTGAATCAATGTTGCTTCCACGTCATTTCAATGAAATTACATTGAACCAACGTAGAATAGACGTTGAATTGGATGTCTGTGCCCAGTGGGAGACATATTACTTACAATTGTCAAACAATTATCTACGTATTTTTATTTAATTTAAAAATGTATATTTTTACCGCTTTTTCGTGGTATCCAAATTGGTAGTTACAGTCATGTCTCATCGCTGCAACTCCCGTATGGACTCGGGAGAGGCTAAGGTCAAGAGCCATGTGTCCTCCGAAACACAACCCAACGAAGCCGTACTGCTTCTTGACACAATGCCCGCTTAACCCGGAAGCCAGCCGCACCAATGTGTCGGAGGAAACACCATACACCTGGTGACCGCGTCAGCGTGCAATGCGCCCGGTCTGCCACAGGAGTCGCTAGTGTGCGATGGGACAAGGACATCCCTGCATGCCAAACCCTCCCCTAACCCGGACGACGCTGGGCCAATTGTGCGCCGCCCCATGGGTCTGCCGGTCGCAGCCGGCTGCGACAGAGCCTGGACTCGAACCCAGAATCTCTAGAGGCACAGCTACCACTGCTATGCCTTAGATCACTGCACCACTCGGGAGGCCCATTTACCTATTTTTATGTCATATGGAAACATCATCCAGACTGGACATGCTATGCCAGTACTGATATGATTCTGATAATGTGATTGACACAAGGTCATGGATCAATATGCAATATGCAATATGGATCAATATGGATGCGATATGGATGCAATATGGAACAAGGCAATATTACTATGGATTGAGTTACCATAAACATTAGTGGTCAGAGCTGGGTAATTTGTCTTGTAGGTATGGTAGATGAGAATTTCCACAACGTAACTCCAGGACCTCATTGCCTCATTCTTATTCCTCTGTTAACTGTCTGCAGCTGTGAGGGAAGCGTTCACTGTGTAAACCATTACACCCGACAAGCACAAACAGTACCAGTCAAAAGTTTACACACCCTCTCATTCAAGGGTTTTCCCTTATTTTTACTATTTTCTACATTGTGGAATAATAATGAAGACATCAAAACTATGAAATAACACATATGGAATCATGTAGTAACCAGAAAAGTTTTATACAAATTAAAAAATATTTTATATTTCAGATTCTTGAAAGTAGCCACCCTTTGCCTTGATGACAGCTTTGCACACTCTTGGCATTCTCTCAACCAGCTTCATGAGGAATGCTTTTCCAACTGTCTTGAAGGAGTTCCCACATATGCTGAGCACTTGTTGGCTGCTTTTCCTTCACTCTGCAGTCCAACTCATCCCAAACCACCTCAATTGTGTTGAGGTCGGGTGATTGTGGTGGCCAGGTCATCTGATGCAGCACTCAATCACTCTCTTTCTTGGTCAAATAGCCCTTACATAGCCTGGAGGTGTGCTTTGGGTACTTGTCCTGTTAAAAAACAAATGTTCGTCTCACTAAACTCAAACGAAGCTGGATGGCGTATCGCTGAAGAATGCTGTGGTAGCCTTGCTGGTTAAGTGTGCCTTGAATTATAAATACATCACTGACAGAGTCACCAGCAAAGCACCCCCACACCATCACACCTCCTCCTCCATGATTCACGATGGGAACCACACATGCAGAGATCATCCGTTCTCACAAAGACACCAAAAATCTCACATTTGGACTCATCAGACCAAAGGACAGATTTACACTGGTCTAATGTCCATTGCTCGTGTTTCTTGGCCCAAGCAAGTCTCTTTTTCTTATTGGTGTTCTTTAGTAGTTGTTTCTTTGCAGCAATTCAACCACGCAGAGTCCTCTGAACAGTTGATGTTGAGATGTCTGTTACTTGAACTCTGTGAAGCATTTATTTGGGCTGCAATCTGAGGTGCAGTTAACTCTAATGAACTTATTCTCTGCAGCAGAGGTAACTCTGGGTCTTCCATTTCTGTGGCGGTCCTCATGAGAGCCAGTTTCATCATAGCGCTTGATGGTTTTTGCGACTGCACTTGAAGAAACTTTAAAAGTTCTTGAAATGTTCCGGATTGACTGACTTTCGTGTCTTTAAGTAATGATGGACTGTCGTTTGTCTTCGCTTATTTGAGATGTTCTTGCCATAATATGAACTTGGCTTTTTACCAAATAGGGCCATCTTCTGTATACCACCCCTACCTTGTCCCAACACAACTGATTGGCTCAAATGCATTAAGAAGGAAAGAAATTCCACAAATTAACTTTTAATGAGGCACACCTGTTAATTAATTGAAATGCATTCCAGGTGACTACCTCATGAAGCTGATTGAGAGAATGCCAAGAGTGTGCAAAGCTGTCATCAAGGCAAAGGGTGGCTACTTTGAAGAATCTAAAATATATTTTGATTTGTTTTACACTTTTTTGGTTACTACATGATTCCATGTGTTATTTCATAGTTTTAATGTCGTCACTATTATTCTACAATGTAGAAAATAGTAAAAATAAATTAAAACCTTGGAATGAGTAGGTGTGTCCAAACTTTTGACTGGTATTGTACCTCTGTTCACATATTTTATCAAATTAAAATTAGTTTGGCCTCATTGCTTCCAACGAATTGTGTTATATCATGAGGGATTTTATTAGCCTGCTGAAACTTCAGATAATTAAGGCTACATGCCAAGCATCTGGAAAAGAAGGGGACATTAAAACACAACTTGAAACACTAAGAATTCTAATGGCAAAACTTCCCATCATCTGAATCTCTGCACCGTGGGTTTGCATCAACTACAAGAAAATGAAATGTTGCAGGGTTATGTAAGAGTCAGAATGAACATTTTTTTATTTTCAGAGGTTAAAAGACAAGTCTTGATGGAGGAGATGATATGATGCATATAGATGCCTTCCTCTTCACTCATTAATTAAGCATTCATTTAATCTAAAAAATTAGCCGTAGGAATTAAAGCTCACAACACTACTTTATTTCCAATAATTTTCTTGTTTGGAATGAGATGTAAGTATGTATACTTGTCACTGGCTGTTTTAGTCCTAATCTGACAGCCAAAATGTCTTACTGGACTAAGCCTTTAGCCGTGATTAGCATGCAAAGACACTGAGGTAGTACAGAGGAGATAATACTTTATTTTCACATTGGGTTTACCTCTTCCTTAGATCCTACCAGGCCAATCATGTCACTCTGTATGAGACCAAACACATGGCAGTCTTCACTTGATCTTTCCACAGCCAATCTGATGGAAAAGAACAACCAACCAAGTTTCCTTGTCTCTAACTGTGAAGTCGCCATAAACAGAAAACTGAGTAGTGATGTGGATTTATCATTTGTTGGCAGGCCTTTTAGATCAAAGTTGGCACCTTACAGTTCTTACCTCAGTGGATTCTCTTCCACCTCAATGTTTCCAATAAAATAGTTGAGTTGAACTGGGCCTAGTCACGACACCACTGGCTAAAGATAGCATAGCAGTATTACGGGGAAGAACCTACATATATTTCAGAGGTCTATTGTATGATCAGAGAGATTCAAGGCCTGGAATAAGAGCAGAGCATAAATTAGGGATGATTTCCCCTCTTCTCAATTCCTCCCCTCCAGATACAGCAGCACACAGTGCCATCATGAAGGGCAACTGTGAATAATACATTCAATTCATTGCAATAACTTCACCACTCTCTCCCTCCCCCTTTCTGACTCCCTCCCCCTCTCTACTTCTCATTTTCCTCAATCTTTCCTTACTGAAGTGCAAAAACACACCATATGGTCCTAAAACAAGGTCATTGAAAAGAACGCTCATGATAGTCCAGCGAATAAGAACCAAACATACCTGAGATCGTTCCACTTTATGATACAAGTATCAAACTCGGGAAACTAATACCAGATACCTTAAGGAACATGTTAAAGGTTGGAGGCAGTCTGGGAAGCATGTCAGTCAGCCAGGGTAGACATTTTAATAACATGGCTGCCATACGGATTTTCAGTTAAAAGAAAAATAGGGTAAAATCATAATTCCAAACAATAACAAAATGACTTTGTAAGGTTACCTACTCACTAAATAAACCCCACAGAAAATATAGACAATAAGTCTGATCATAAAATATTCTTAAGACCTTCATGGGGTCATACTGAGGTCATTTTGACCAGAGTCCAGCAGCTATGGAAAAACATTGTGGACTGTGATAGAGCCTCTAAATTTCACACACAGTTGCTGCATGTCTAAAGACGTATTTAAACTTTTATCCTGTAAACTTTTGGTAAAAAAGTGAGAAAATACATGCCACTGTTACTGTTACTGTTTTTTGTAACGTCTTCATTACTAGTTCCAATAGTTTACATGCAATGTGGGTGTTCCTTGAAGTCTACTGATTGCAATGATATATAATATGATATTTTGTTTTGTCAATTTGAAGAAAAATAGCAGGAAACCTGCCCTGTACACGTCACTTTAAGTAAAATCCCATAGGAATGTATTATGTTCAGCCGAGAGACAAGTAACCAATTTTAACAAAATACTTGTATGCTGATATGTATATACTGTATTCTATATCTTAGTCCATTCCTCTCTGACATCGCTTGTCGCTACACCCACAATAACATCTGCAAGGGAACACCCCCCTGAAATGGACAAAAATGAATGGGAAGTCATTGGCACTGGACAAACCATATACACGGTGTCCAATACCACTCAATTCGGCGTCGTTTCGTTCAAAGTTGATATGCCAAATGCCAGGTGTAACACTTTAAAAATCCAACAGGTGGCAAGCGCGCTCCACTGTGGTTTTTCATATTGCAAATGCAACACAAGTCAACATCCAAAAGCAAAATTTTGAAAAAGTGAACAAAAATTCAAAAACCTAGCAACCCTTAAAAAAGTGGACCGTTTTTTGAAATTATTTTGATTTTTTGGTCAACTAACCATGTGTAAGAACTGTAGAATATACTTTTGTCAACTTTTATTATTATGTTGTTTTTTTTTTACTTGTGCATAAGGCATATATTTTGTCCATTTGCAATATGATTTCATAGAAAGTCAAAAGTCGAAAATGTGAACTTTAAAAAAAAAACTTAGCACCCCCTTAACCTGTTGGATCTCTAGGGGCGCTATTTCATTTTTGGATAAAAAAACGTTCCCGTTTTAAGCGCGATATTTTGTCACGAAAAGATGCTCGACTATGCATATTCTTGACAGTTTTTGAAAGAAAACACTCTGAAGTTTCAGAATCTGCAAAGATATTGTCTGTAAGTGCCCCAGAACTCATTCTACAGGTGAAACCAAGATGATGCGTCAACCAGGAAATTAGCAGAATTTCTGAAGCTCTGTTTTCCATTGTCTCCTTATATGGCTGTGAATGCGCAAGGAATGAGCCTACACTTTCTGTCGTTCCCCCAAGGTCTTAGCAGCATTGTGACGTATTTGTAGGCATATCATTGGAAGATTGACCATAAGAGACTACATTTTCCAAGTGTCCGCCTGGTGTCCTGCGTGGAATTCGGTGCGCAATTGCCAGCTGCTTGTACTTTTCCATTTGATATAGGGGAGAAACCATGCGTCCAAGAACGATATATCAATGAAGAGATATGTGAAAAACACCTTGATGATTGATTCTAAACAACGTTTGCCATGTTTTCAGTCGATATTATGGAGTTAATTTGGAAAAAAGTTCGCGTTTTGAGGACTGAATTTTCGGTTTTTTTTGGTAGCCAAATGTGATGTATAAAACGGAGCTATTTCTAATACACAAAGAATCTTTTTGGAAAAACTGAGCATCTGCTATCTAACTGAGAGTATCCTCATTGAAAACATCAGAAGTTCTTCACAGGTAAATGATTTTATTTGAAGGCTTTTATGTTTTTGTTGAAATGTTGCGTGCTGGATGCTAACGCTAATGCTAACGCTAAATGCTACGCTAGCTAGCTACTTTTACACAGATTATTGTTTTCCTATGGTTGAGAAGCATATTTTGAAAATCTGAGATGACAGTGTTGTTTACAAAAGGCTAAGCTTGAGAGATGGCATATTTATTTCATTTCATTTGCGATTTTCATGAATAGTTAAGGTTGCGTTATGGTAATGAGCTTGAGGCTGTAGTCACGATACCGGATCCGGGTTTGGGAGATCAGAGAGGTTAACTTCTAGCGTCGAGCAATCCCGTATCCGGAAGCGTAATCATAGCCTCAAGCTCATTACCATAACGCAACGTTTCCTATTCATGAAAATCGCAAATGAAATAAATATATTGAAACACAAGCTTAGCCTTTTGTTAACAACACTGTCATCTCAGATTTTCAAAATATGCTTTAACTTCTTCGATATAGGGGGCTCTTTTAATTTTTGGATAAAAAAACTTTCCCGTTTTAAACAAGATATTTTGTCACGAAAAGATGCTCGACTATGCATATAATTGACAGCTTTGGAAAGAAAACACTCTGACGTTTTCAAAACTGCAAAGATATTATCTGTGAGTGCCACAGAACTGATGCTACAGGCGAAACCAAGATGACATTTCAAACAGGAAATGCCCCAGATTTTGAATGCGCTGTGTTTCAATGTCTCCTTATATGACTGTGAATGCGCAAGGAATAAGCCTACACTTTCTGTCGTTTCCCCAAGGTGTCTGCAGCATTGTGACGTATTTTTAGGCATATCATTGGAAGATTGACCATAAGAGACTACATTTACCAGGTGCTCGCTTGGTGTCCTCCGTTGCAATTATTGCGTAATCTCCAGCTGCGTGCATTTTTCCATTTGCTTCAGAGGAGAAACTCAAATGCCACGAATGACTTATCATCGAATATGTGAAAAACACCTTGAGGATTGATTCTAAACAACGTTTGCCATGTTTCTGTCAATATTATGGAGTTAATTTGGAAAAAAGTTTGGCGTTGTAATGATTGAATTTGAGGGTTTTTCTTAGCCAAACGTGATGAACAAAACGGAGCGATTTCTCCTACACAAATAATCTTTTTGGAAAAACTGAACATTTGCTATCTAACTGAGAGTCTCCTCATTGAAAACATCCGAAGTTCTTCAAAGGTAAATTATTTTATTTGAATGCTTTTCTTGTTTTTGTGAAAATGTTGCCTGCTGAATGCTAGGCTTAATGCTATGCTAGCTATCAATACTCTTACACAATAGCACGTGCATTTGCAATATGTTTCAATGGGCATTTACCATCATGAATTTGTCATGCTCAAAAATCCTGCAGGAATGCAACATTGACTGGCCTGATGAACACAGGGTGGCCAGGCAGTGATAGTTGCTCCTTTCCATCGCTCATTGTGTTGATTTCATCATGTCCATTTGGTGATGTTTTTTTCACTATTGAATCATATTGCAAATGCACGTGCATTTGCAATATGTTTCAATGGGCATGTACCATCACGAATTTGGCATGCTCAAAAATCCTGCAGAAATGCAAAATTGACTGGCCTGATGAACACAGGATGGCTGGGCAGTGATTCTGGTTCCTCTCCATCGCTCGTTAGGGTTGATTTCAGAATGTCACTTTGGTGATGGTACCTCACTGTTTAAACATATTGCAAATGGACAATAGTCACCAGCAAGTCACCGTCCATCAGTCAATTAGATATCATTCTGACACCAAACTGATACAAACTGACACCAAACCCACTTTTTCCAACTCATTTAGTAGCCAACTATCACATACTTCAGAGCTGGCCTAAAATTCACAACGCCTTCTGTTCAAACCATAATAAAAACGTAAAACACGTAGTTACGATCTAGCTGCGGGTCCAGTTCTGATGTTATCTGTAGGCCTAGCTGAGGCGACCCCGAATCCCAAGTTTCGGCTCGATAGGTCATTTGGTGCCCGAGCAAGACCCTAGTTGGTGCTGAAAATCCACTTTATTCCATGCCTTGCTACGGGGTCCTTGAATGAGCTATCGGACAGAAACGTTGGGGTCCGTCTATATGGGCCGAGGCGGTCGCAATGCACCTAGTCTTGCGACTCTGGGACATTTCTAAATGTCGTCATTTTCGTGATGCAAAAATTAATTGAAGTTATTGCAAATGTACGGTTAACTAATGCAGGCACTGTATGTCTCTACGCACCCCAATGTGTCCCTCCTTCCAGGCTGTGTGTGTGTGTGAGATTTAGTTTTTCTTTGAAATTTTATGGGAGAAATTACTTATTTACAGTTCATGGGGGTTGCCTAATCACACATATGAAGTTTTGGAAAGATCTGACTTTTTTAACCCTTCGAAACAGCCCCTGTGACACCAATTATGGCACTTCCGGTTGGCACAGGAAGCTATAAGTAAACACATATCCTCATTGGGGTATGCTTTTACAGAATCGTGAGTTTTAAGTCTTTATGTTAAGAACTGACTGATTTACACAGGGTTGAATGCACTATTTCTATCAAACTGCAAGTAGGGTATGGATATGCACTTTTAGGGTGATTTTAACCACTTCCGGTTGGTCCAGGATGCTTAAAATCAACACACATAGACCTCATAGTAAGTAGCCTGATGGATTGTCATCGAAGACAGGTTCATACGGCATTCATAACCCACATAGGCTTCAGGTTGAATTTAGGGGTGCAGGCAATGTATTCCTATGGGGAGAGAAGTCATTGTAATCTGTGAGAACAAAAACCCCTGATTTACTGTTAAGGGTTAATGCCACACGGTCAAGGTTAGGCTTGCACAGATCGGGAGGACCTCAGGAACGTACCTGAGGTCGAATTGTGCTTCGCTTCTCACCCTAACGGTTCTCTCACTGTTACCCAAAAGCAAATCACATTGAGGGCCAGGCTTCATTTTGGGCCTTCTTTTTTTCAAGGTCGCTGCACTCAGAGCGAGCTACGGTCAAGCAGGGCGTCTCGTTGAACTCGGCACAGTCTGGAGACTATGGTGATGCCATTTTTAGTGGTGATTTCAGAATGTCATTTTGGTGATGGTCCCTCTCCGGGAAAGATCTGACTTTTTTAACCATTCGAAACAGCCCCTGTGACACCAATTATGGCACTTCCGTTTGGCACAGGAAGCTATAAGTAAACACATATCCTCATTGAGGTATGCTTTTACAGAATCCTGAGTTTGAAGTGTTCACGTTAAGAACTGACCAATTTACACAGGGTTGAATGCACTATTTATCACAAACTGCTGGTTGGGTATGGAAAAAAAACGTTTAGGGTGATTTTAACCACTTCCGGTTGCTTCAGGAAGCTTAAAATCGACACAGGTAGACCTCATAGTGTCCTGATGGACTGTCATCGAAGACAGGTTCATAAGGAATTCATAACCCACATAGGCTTCAGGTTGACTTTGGAGGTTGGCATGTATTCCTATGGGGAGAGATGAGAACATTCAGGACAATCATCCTTAAATTTCATGACAAATTATGCTGTGTTTTTAGTATTACACTAACGTTATAGTATGCCATTTTATTCCGGCGGTTATGCAGAATACTAACTAATTAAGTGATCTTTCTCCAGCAGCACTACACCTCTGATTATAATCAGTTTTCCAAAATGACCACCAACCAGCTTCATAGGGCCATTTTGGGCCGGATTCACATTGCCAAATTCCCATAAATAATTGGTACATACAGTGCCTTGCGAAAGTATTCGGCCCCCTTGAACTTTGCGACCTTTTGCCACATTTCAGGCTTCAAACATAAAGATATAAAACTGTATTTTTTTGTGAAGAATCAACAACAAGTGGGACACAATCATGAAGTGGAACGACATTTATTGGATATTTCAAACTTTTTTAACAAATCAAAAACTGAAAAGTTGGGCGAGCAAAATTATTCAGCCCCCTTAAGTTAATACTTTGTAGCGCCACCTTTTGCTGCGATTACAGCTGTAAGTCGCTTGGGGTATGTCTCTATCAGTTTTGCACATCGAGAGACTGACATTTTTTCCCATTCCTCCTTGCAAAACAGCTCAAGCTCAGTGAGGTTGGATGGAGAGCATTTGTGAACAGCAGTTTTCAGTTCTTTCCACAGATTCTCGATTGGATTCAGGTCTGGACTTTGACTTGGCCATTCTAACACCTGGATATGTTTATTTTTGAACCATTCCATTGTAGATTTTGCTTTATGTTTTGGATCATTGTCTTGTTGGAAGACAAATCTCCATCCCAGTCTCAGGTCTTTTGCAGACTCCATCAGGTTTTCTTCCAGAATGGTCCTGTATTTGGCTCCATCCATCTTCCCATCAATTTTAACCATCTTCCCTGTCCCCGATGAAGTAAAGCAGGCCCAAACCATGATGCTGCCACCACCATGTTTGACAGTGGGGATGGTGTGTTCAATGTGATGAGCTGTGTTGCTTTTACGCCAAACATAACGTTTCGCATTGTTGCCAAAAAGTTCAATTTTGGTTTCATCTGACCAGAGCACCTTCTTCCACATGTTTGGTGTGTCTCCCATGTGGCTTGTGGCAAACTTTAAACAACACTTTTTATGGATATCTTTAAGAAATGGCTTTCTTCTTGCCACTCTTCCATAAAGGCCAGATTTGTGCAATATACGACTGATTGTTGTCCTATGGACAGAGTCTCCCACCTCAGCTGTAGATCTCTGCAGTTCATCCAGAGTGATCATGGGCCTCTTGGCTGCATCTCTGATCAGTCTTCTCCTTGTATGAGCTGAAAGTTTAGAGGGATGGCCAGGTCTTGGTAGATTTGCAGTGGTCTGATAGTCCTTCCATTTCAACATTATCGCTTGCACAGTGCTCTTTGGGATGTTTAAAGCTTGGGAAATCTTTTTGTATCCAAATCCGGCTTTAAACTTCTTCACAACAGTATCTCGGACCTGCCTGGTGTGTTCCTTGTTCTTCATGATGCTCTCTGCGCTTTTGACGGACCTCTGAGACTATCACAGTGCAGGTGCATTTATACGGAGACTTGATTACACACAGGTGGATTGTATTTATCATCATTAGTCATTTAGGTCAACATTGGATCATTCAGAGATCCTCACTGAACTTCTGGAGAGAGTTTGCTGCACTGAAAGTAAAGGGGCTGAATAATTTTGCACGCCCAACTTTTCAGTTTTTGATTTGTTAAAAAAGTTTGAAATATCCAATAAATGTCGTTCCACTTCATGATTGTGTCCCACTTGTTGTTGATTCTTCACAAAAAAATACAGTTTTATATCTTTATGTTTGAAGCCTGAAATGTGGCAAAAGGTCGCAAAGTTCAAGGGGGCCGAATACTTTCGCAAGGCACTGTACATCCCAATGATGGCTTAACATGTTTGAGGGTCTCTGAAGAACAATAACACTTTAAATATTTTGTAGAAAAGTTGTGAAAAGGTGCCAAAAATCTACCAGAATCTTTGATTCCTGAATATACTTTGATCGTAATTTTCAGTAGTTTACATTTAAACACTGAAAACTATGAAATGGGTGTTCCTTAAAGTCTACTAATTGCAATGATATCAAAGTTTATTTGTCACGTGAGTCGAATACAACAGGTACAACCTTACAGTGAAATGCTTACTTAAAAGCCCTAACCAACAGAACAATTTTTGAGTAAAAAATAGGTATTAGGTAAACAATAGATAAGTAAAGAAATACAAAATAAAAATAAAACAGTAAAATGACAGTGAAAATAACAGTAGCGAGGCTATATAAAGATGGTACCGGTACAGAGTCAATGTGCGGGGGCATCGGTTAGTCAGTCTAATTGAGGTAATATGTACATGAAGGTATAGTTAAAGTGACTATGCATAGATGATAAACAGAGAGTAGCAGCAGTGTAAAAGAGGAGTTGGCGGGGGAGGGAGAGGTTGAGGGGGGGAGTGGCAGGACACAATGCAAATAGTCTGGGTAGCCATTTGATGACCTGTTCAGGAGTCTTATGGCTTGGTGGTAAAAGTTGTTGAGAAGCCTTCTGGTCCAATACTTGGCGCTCCGGTACCGCTTGCCATGCCGTAGCAGAGAGAACAGTCTATGACTGGGGTGGCTGTGGTCTTTGACAATTTTTAGGGCCTTTCTTTTGATTATGTTTAGGGATAGGTTGTTATTGTTGTTGGCCAGGCCTCTGACCTCCTCCCTATAGGTCGTCTCATCGTTGTCGGTGATCAGGCCTACCACTGTTGTGTCATCTGCAAACTTAAATGATGGTGTTGGAGTCGTGCCTGGCCGTGCAGTTGTGGGTGAACAGGGAGTACAGGAGGGACTGAGCATGCACCCCTGAGGAGCTCCAGTGTTGAGGATCAGCATGGCAGATGTGTTGCTACCTACCCTCACCATCTGGGGGCGGCCTGTCAGGATGTCCAGGATCCAGTTGCAGGGGAGGTGTTTAGCTCCATGATCCTTAGCTTAGTGATGAGCTTCGAGTGCACAATGGTTTTGAACGCTGAGCTGTTGTCAATGAATGGCATTCTCACAAAGCATGTTGGTATTACAGACTCAGTCAGGGACACGTTGAAAATGTCAGTGAAGACACCTGCCAGTTGGTCAGCACATGCCCGGAGCACACATCCTGGTAATCCTTCTGGACCAGCGGCCTTGTGAATGTTGACCTGTTTAAAGGTCTTACTCACGTTGGCTACGGAGAGCGTGATCATGCATGTCTCAGTGTTACTTGCCTTGAAGTGAGCATAGCTCGTCTGGTAGGCTCTTGTCACTGGGCAGCTCGTGGCTGTGCTCCCCTTTGTAGTCTGTAATAGTTTGCAGGCCCTGCCACATCCGACGAGCATCGGAGCCAGTGTAGTATGATTCAATCTTAGCCCTTTATTGATGCTTGCCTGTTTGATGGTTCGCCTGTGGGCATAGCAGGATTTCTTATAAGCTTCCGGGTTAGAGTCCCGCACCTTGAAAGAGGCAGCTCTAACCTTTAGGTTAGTGCGAATGTTGCCTGTAATCCATGGCTTCTAGTTGGGGTATGTACAGTCATTGTGCGGACGACGTCCTCGATGCACTTATTGATAAAGCCAGTGACTGATGTGGTGTACTCCTCAATGCCATCGGAAGACTCCTGGAACACATTCTAGTCTGTGCTAGCAAAACACTCCTGTAGTTTAGCATTGCTTCAGCTGTCCACTTTTTTATAGATCGAGTCACTGGTGCTTCCTGCTTAAATTTTTGCTTGTAAGCAGGAATCATGAGTCAGATTTGCCAAATGGAGTGCGAGGGAGAGCTTTGTACGTGTCTCTGTGTGTGGAGTAAAGGTGATCTAGAGTTTTTTCCCCCTCTGGTTGCATACTTAACATGCTGATAGAAATGAGGTGAAACTGATTTAAGTTTCCCTGCATTAACATCCCCAGACACTAGGAGCGCCGCCTCTGGGTGAGCGGTTTCATGTTTGCTTATTTCCTTATACAGCTGACTCAGTGCGGTCTTAGTGCCAGTGTCCGTCTGTGGTGGTAGATAAACAGCCATGAAAAAAAATTATGAAAACTCTCTTGGCAAATAGTGTGGTGTACAGCTTATCATGAGATACTCTCCTTCAGGCGAGCAAAATCTAGAGACCTCCTTAGATTTAGTGCATCAGCTGTTGTTTACAAATATGTGTGCTGTTCTGTCTAGCCGGTGCAGCGTGTATCCCACTAGCTGAATGTTTTCCATGTTGTCATTCAGCCACGATTCGGTTAAACATAAGATGTTTCAGTTTTTGATGTCCCGTTGGTAGGATATTCGTGATCATACATCGTCTAATTTATTGTCCAATGATTGTACGTTGGCAAGTAATATTGATGATAAGGGCATATTTCCCTCTTGACGTCGGCGGATCCTTATGAGGCACCCCGCCCTGTGTCTATACCTGCATCTCTTTCTTTTGCCAATGACGGGGATTTCGGCCTTGTTGGGTGTCGGAAGTGCATTCTGTGCGTCTTGCTTGTTGAAGAAAAAATCTTTGTCTAATCCGAGGTGAGTGATCGCTGTTCTGATATCCAGAAGCTATTTTTTGCTCTAAGATACGGTGGCAGAAACATTATGTACAAAATAAGTTACAAATAACGTGAAAAAAACACATAATAGAACAATTGGTTAGTCGCCCGTAAAACAGCTGCCATTTCTTCCGGCGCCATCTTCTGTTATCATATAAAATATGATGTTCTGTATTTTGTTAATTTCAAGAAATGTATAAAGGACACACACATAAGGCATACTCCACACCACCTTAAACATTTTAAGCCATCATTGGACTGCATTATATACGAAGATACTGTATGTCCATGTAAATTCTGTCCAAATAACCAATGTAGCTGGTTGGAGGTCATTTTGGAAAGCTGGTATATTATATTTTAATGGGTTATTAAGTCTGCAATGCCACTATAGCTAGTTATCGTTATGTAGTAGTTTACTCACTGTTTCAAGACTGAAAGGTCTCATCATAATGGGTTACCTGTCTCTCTGCTGGACATAAGGCATTTCTATGGGATTATACCTAAAGTGGCATGTACAGATTTCTTGAAACATTTCTTAAAAATTACACAAAAAAGAATATCATATTAAATACCATTTCATACATTTTAGAGTGTTTACATGTAAACTATTGGAACTAGCCATGAAAACATTTACAAAAAACAGTAAGTTGGCACACGCTTTCACCACTTTCCTACGAACAATTTAAAGGATACATACGTACATTTACATGCCAACTTTGGTCCATTTTACTGTATTTTCCAGACCTCCTCTAACATGTTAAGCCATCACTGGGCTGTATGTACCAATTATTTATGAAGATATGGCCATGTGAATCACTTCCAGTCCCATAAAGCTCGTTGGCATATGTACAAAAGCCCTCAGAGTGGAGCAGCATACTACTGAGATTAACTTGATCAACCAAGTTGATTTCACCTGTTGACTCTCTCTCAATTCCACATCCTTGTCACTAATTATCAGGACTGCCCTGATAGGCTCATTCACACCTTTAGTTTGTATTTAGATCCTGTCAAGCCCTTCCTCAGTCTCTTTCCAGTTGTGTGCATTTAAGTTAAGAGCGCGTTTGTTTCCTATTTTCCATGCATATTTTTGACAAGTCACAACATTAAGATGTCATGTCATTTCCTTATTTAAATTATTTGAGTTATATTGTTTTAATAGATTCATCCTTATCCCATGTACCTGTTATGTTATGCAACCTGCTTATTATGTCTTTACTTTGTTGAAGAACCACACACAAATCCAACTTTACCATGTCCAACCACAAGTCCTCAATAAATATGTGAACTTTGACACCGTCTCTGTTATCTTCTTACTCTCTGACTAGAGCAAAGTACCCTTGGTGACATTTATCCAACCAGTTACCTAGCTTGGGTTTCTTAACCTATTTTTCAGTGGCCATATTGGAAATGACCGACAAGGGGTAATGGACAATCTGCGATGACACTATAGCCATAAATACTTCATCACAAAGTGCCCCCAAAAATGACGTAGCCGCTGGACTATGCTTAAAATGACCTCAATATGAACCTTATTAAGGTCTTAAGAGTACTTTATGGTCAGAATTGTCTATATTCTCTGTGGGATTTTTTTAGTGGGTAGATAACATTACAAACTCTTTTTTTATTGTTTGGAATGATTTTACCCAATTTTCTTCTAACAGGAAATTTGGATGACCTGGTTGACTGGGAGGCTTCCTAGGCTGCCTCCAATCTTTAAAATGTTCCTTAAGGTACCTAGTATTAGTGTACCAAGTTTGATGCTTGTATCATAAACTGGAACAATTATTTCATCTATCTGCTGGACAATATCAGCACATTGGCTAAATTTCACAAATTACACCCCTGCTCCACATCTCGTCTCACATTGGTTTGGTATGTTCTACATTTCATTTAGAATATCTCACTTATAGTGTATAAATCATACATTAAAACCTCATTAGGTGCTGTTGAAACAACTGACACATCTATAGCTCCTAATCGTTAGCATAACCTAGGTTCCTGTTCTGTCTTTCACACTTTGAGACAAGAGATGACCCAGGTGTATGTCTCTCTCTGGGATCACAGCTGGACCCTACTCCCTCTTCTGGCCAAAGAAACTCACTACAAGACCCTAAAACAAAACACACACACACACACACAAAACTACCCAGCTAGTGTTTACTGAGCCAAGGGATGGTTGAGGTTGTGTTTTCTATTAAGTCCAATCAGGCGAAAATGTGCTGAATCGCAGTAAAAAACATTTTATTTTAAGTGTATTCTCTCCTGTGAATTACTGCGACAGCAGCTGACTTGTGGTCGAGTGTTCTTAAGTTGTCTCTATGGTGCCTCGGCAGGAAGGACGTCCATGTACAGTATTATTTTAAGCAGAGTAAAACCTAAACAGACCATCACAATTCCAGGACCGTTCACCATAATGAAGGAGCCAGACCACAGCTTTTTAAATGTTTTGACATTTAAGCCGCGACACACTTCCTTGGCGGGAGGTGAGGATGAACATTGGAGTATAGAAGTGCTGGCTAATTTGCTTTGAAAACAGAGCCCAGTTTGGGGAGGTGCAAGAACCCTTCTAATGGGAGCCCCGCAGATGCCAGCTATTACACTCCAGGACCTCCCGCGAAGCAAACGAGACAGAGGCTCATTCTCCCTCCACAGCTCAGCGGCCCCAGCTGCCACCGCCATAGATGCTCTACTTAAAGTGACACACACACCAAAGCTAATGGGCCCCGCAGGCTTACACATTCATGAAGGGCATTGTTGCACAAACATACTTACATATGCTCTACAGTATAGATTACAACACCATACAGACATAGATACATACTGTACATAAATAATACAGTAAATGGCAACTAGCCTACATAAAGGATACCATAAGCACTACATTGGAAACACATGGTTGATTCACACACTGGGAACTCATGGAGAGTCTGGCTTAAGCCTTTCCCCGTCAGCAGGGCACATGGTACTGGGTGTGTGTGTGTGTGTGTGTGTGTGTGTGTGTGTGTGTGTGTGTGTGTGTGTGTGTGTGTGTGTGTGTGTGTGTGTGTGTGTGTGTGTGTGTGTGTGTGTGTGTGTGTGTGTGTGTGTGTGTGTGTGTGTGTGTGTGTGTGTGTGTGTGTGTGTGTGTGTGATTCCCTCCTGCTTTCTGACTGGCCTGGGACCTCAGCCGGGGAAACTGCTCAGCCAACCTTTCAGGACTCAGTCCCTGGGATCCGGCCCAGAGACACATGCTCATACAAGGTCAACACTCACTGCCTCTGTGCCGCGCGCTCTCACCCTCACCCCGCCCTGACTGGACCTTATGTGTCAGGCTCCCTCTCTGCCTTCCATCATACATTCCAAATGAAGACCATGAGCATGGTTGCTGTTATGTTTGACATTATCAAACAGGATATCATTTAGAATAAATTAGTGGTTCAAGTTGTGGTACAGTAGTAGTGCAGTAGTAGAGGTATTAGTTTTATTAGTGCCAGTGCTAGGAGAGGTAGCTAGTACTTTTGTGTATACATTTTCTGTGCGATTTTGTCTCAGATTTGTGCCACATCTCCAAGGACATAAACCACTTTAGAGGAGGTGGTGAAATATTTTATATCTAAGCTATCACAGAGGGCAGGTGGAACTGATTGAAAAGAAATTATGAAACACCATCTGCAGTGCTTCAGTCACAACATTTCCCAAAAGATTGAATACAGGGTATCAGATCTGGACCAAAATAAATCACTTTCATCTCCCGGCCAGGACTCAAAGATAATTAAATAATGCTTTTAAATTAACCTCGGTTCCCCCCGTTTGAGTCACGATGTTGTGTTGTTGTGGTGGAGGTGGTGGCCAGTAAACTCCAAGTCTGAGCAGGCCTAACCATGTCTCATGATGAGATACCCTGCAGGCTCACACAATTAGGCCCTCACCTCTTTCTGAAGGAGCAGGGATGGTAATTGTTGGAGCCATTTGACAGCCATCCTAATGAGATAATGAGAGACGGCGAGCAAATTAAAGCGCCACCCGTGATAGGAAGGGACAGACAAGGGAATGAACAGAGAGCAAGCTGCTGGGCATGTTTACCTCTGGGCAAGGAAGAGAGAGGCACGGGCTGCAAGACACAGAACATGTGGAGGTAATGTTTAGAGTTAGGTCCAGGATTGTGTTTTCGTGGCCAAGAAGCCCCTTTGTTCCTCTACAGTTCATATCAAGCCTAACGTCAGATTATTCTATTGCATATCACATTGACTCACAGTGTATATTCAAATGTGGACTGATATACTACTGTGCTATGACCACTCACAATGAAAGAGTCATCCCAAATAACATGCTTATGACCCAAATGTGTTCTGGGCCAATGGCTGCCGCCGCCTCATTTCAACTCCACTGACAACATTGAGAGTTTAAGAGATCAGACTTTAGTTGACCAGGTGCTTGGAGCTCTCTTCTCTAAACAATATTTGTTAAGGAAAAGACTGGGCCAGGGGGCAGTCATTTTTGAAACACGGCTACTACAGATGGAGCAGAGATGTTTTTTTCCTCCCATTTCATTTTGCCCTAAAACTCTTAGCGATGTAAAGGGGTGACATGGTGAAATGGTCCCGAAGTGAACTAGAACTCGCTGTACATTCACACTAAAACACAGATGGTGCTCTATGACCAAGGGACAACGACTGCCCTCTCTCATTGAAGCCACCGAAGTTCAAGGCCGACTGCTTTTGCAGAAAACAAAATAGAAATCAAAACTGGATGGTGTTCAGAGATAGATGGGTTGACTGGAGCTGAAGGAAGGGACTAAAAACAAACAAAAAAATCACTATTGTAAAACATAACATGTATATAGTATGAATAAGCTGGTAGTAGAAGCATAAGTGTTGTTGTCCATTAGTTTACTCTAATTAGGGGAGGGATGGTCGGTTTAGGGGAAATAATAAAGAAAATATATATTTAATATATACATATATTTTATGTATTTACAAAAAATATATATATGGGGATTGGAAATTAGCAGACAATATCATTGACGGCAGCCACAATCTATCTGCGATATTAAAGCTAATCTAACACCTAAAAAGAAATATAAAGAAAACAGGATGCTCCATTATAGTGAATGGAAATATTGCAATCTTCATGTAAGTACAACAAACATTTAGAAGAAAATCATGGCACCAATAATACTCAATGTATGTCCTTGAATTGATTTTTTTTTTAAAATCACACACAGAAGAAGTGATACGGATAGGATAATTTAGTTGCTAGTAGATTCCTGCAGTATACCGGTTGGCCTTCAATTTGAGTTACGCATGAAAGGGTGCAGCACTGAGCTAGCCTGCAATGTAACTTCCAGGAGCAGCTCAAACTGTGCATGTTACAATATTTTCTCCATGAGACGCCATCTTAACCGACTTAATTTGTCTTCCATGCACTATTGAGTCTTGAATGGTGTCACGTGACTGATGGTTTTGTCCATTCATATATAAAATTGTCTCTGACCAACAGCTATAGCAAAAGCTGGTCAGGTGTTTCGGTTTTAGTTTGTGTATTATCATTTCACCATTGAAATATTATTTCATTTAAAAGTGCAGTTCACATGTTAATGAATCCAGTTCAAAGTCCCAGACATTTGTATCATGAAGACCTGAAAAGCATGACAGTCAACAGAAACATGCTGCCAATAATAATTATCCTAAGAATGTCCTTTACCCTGCACTAACCAACAAGGGAATTGGACAGAGATTAGACAGAGAATTAAGAAATATGTAAAATATGTAAGAAAAAAATGTCTGTGCACATATTACTCCATTCACCCAGAGATGAGACATACAATTATGACAATGTGAAAAAAGAATGATATATCCCCTTTGCCAGGAGTAGAGGCAATGGCCTTCCTAATACCGAGACAGTCAGTCAGCCATTTTCTCATATCTTTCCCCTGCTCTGCTAACGTCCACTCACACAGCACAGGCCAAAACTACCGCAATCCATATTTGATGGCTCGGCCAGGGCAGCAAATTCCTTGTTTCAAATTTCATCCTCGAGATGGTGTATTACTTTAATCATAAAAATGTATATTCCGATAATTCAAAGAGGTTTCCAAAGCCTGATCCCACTTTTCCCCGGTGAGGAATAATGATGCTATTCGATCCCAGTCTCCCCCCGGAGCCGAGGATTCTGTCAATAACACCAACCGGCCCCCACATTTATGGACACCAGCGAGAACTTAATATCATTAGCATATCTGTAGGGTTGCGGCTGATGCATTGTGTCCAATATTGCTGATTAGAGTCCCTGTCAGTCCAGCTCTGATCAAAGCACTCATAATGATTTATTATAGCCACCATATTCTTCATGGAGATGGATGCAGCACTCCTGGTATTTTAATTCATCCTCATTCTCCTCTGAGGCTGACCCACATATTAATAACCAGCAGTGAGAAACAGAGGAGGGAGGGAAGTGGAAAATAAAGAGAGAGAAGAGATGAAGCATGGTTAAGAAAGATAAATAATATTTTATAACCGCTCCACATCAACTGACAAAGGTGGCGGTGTGCTAAAAATGAAACAATCATTTTTTCCTTATTCCTATTCATGCATATATGTGCATTTTTCATTCCTATTTCGATCTCCCAGGTGCACTTTTTGCCCTCTTTGCTCAGATGATAAAACAAACAGTATATCAGTACTGTTGTGTTTTCAATAAGTGCTTTATTTTCTACCCCGAACAGAGATTGGATCTCATTGTTCATCATCTGGTGTTTTTACTGGTATTACAATCTGCAGTGACAACAGGCAGGTAAACAGTTCAGTGCTCCAATACAATAAAAGAGGTCTCCAGCCTACCACAGTCAAACTTCACTAATGTAAAAATGAATGACAATTTAAAGGGAAGATACATCATGTACTTAAAAAAAATGTAATTAAGCACCAAGGTGTTTTGGGACTAAATTAAAAACATTGGTTGACATCTGAAGTCGCAAGTATCACACATATGTACAGTGCCTTCAGGAAGTATTCACACCCCTTGTCTTATTCTACATTTTGTTGTGTTACAAAGTGGGATTAAAATTGATTTAATTGTCATGTTTTGTTAATGATCTACACAAAATAATATGTAATGTCAAAGTAAGTGAATAAACACTAATATCTTGATTAGATTATTCAACTCCCTGAATCAATACATGTTAGAATCACCTTTGGCAGCGATTACAGCTGTCAGTGTTTCTGGGTAAGTCTTTAATACCTTGCCATACCTGGATTGTGCAACATTTACCCATAATTATTTTCCAAATTCTTCAAGCTCTGTCAAATTGGTTGTTGACCATTGCTAGACAACCATTTTCAGGTCTTGCCATAGATTTTCAAGTAGATTTAAGTTAAAACTGTCCACTCAGGAACATTCATTGTCTTCTTGGTAAGCAACTCCAGTGTAGATTTGGCCTTGTATTTTAGGTTATAGTCCTGCTGAAAGGTCAATTAATCTCCCAATGTCTGGTGGAAAGCAAACAACTAGGTTTTCCCCTAGGATTTTGCCTGTGCTTGAAAAACTCCCCAGTCCTTAACGATTACAAGCATACACTTAACATGATGCAGCCACCACTATGCTTGAAAATATGGATAGTGGTACTCAGTAATGAGTTGTGCCCCAAACATAATACTTTGTATTCACAACAAAAAGTGTCACAATTTGTCACAATTTTTTTGCAGTATTACAATAGCTCCTTTTTACAAACAGGATGCATGTTATGGAATATTTTTAGTCTGTAAAGGCTTCTTTCTTTTCACTCTGTCAGTTAGGTTAGTATTGTGGAGTAACTACAATGTTGTTGATCCATCCTCAGTTTTCTCATATCACAGCCATTAAACTCTGTAACTGTTTTAAAGTCACCATTGCTCTCATGGTGAAATATCTGCGCGGTTTCCTTCCTCTTCGGCAACTGAGTTAGGAAGGACACCTGTATCTTTGTAGTGACTGGGTGTATTGATACACCATCCGCAGTGTAATTAATAACTTTAGCAGACTCAAACGGATATTTAATGTCTGCTTTTTTTATTTTCACCCATCTTCCAATAGGTACCCTTCTTTGTGAGACATGGAAAACCTCCCTGGTCTTTGTGGTTGAACCTGTGTTTGAAATTCACTGCTCGACTGAGGGACCTTACAGATAATTGTATGTGTTAAGAACTAAACTCAGCAAAAAAAGAAATGTCCTCTCACTGTCAACTGCATTATTTTCAGCAAACTTAACATGTGTAAATATTTGTATGAACATAAAAATATTCAACAACTGAGACATAAACTGAACAAGTTCCACAGACATGTGACTAACAGAAATTGAATAATGTGTCCCTGAACAAAGGGGGGGTCAACAAAAAAAGTAACAGTCAGTATCTGGTGTGGCTACCAGCTGCATTAAGTACTGCAGTGCATCTCCTCCTCATGGACTGCACCAGATTTGCCAGTTATTGCTGTGAGATGTTATCCCACACTTTCACCAATGCACCTGCAAGCTCCCAGACATTTCTGGGGGGAATGGCCCTATCCCTCACACTCCGATCCAACAGGTCCCAGACATGCTCAATGGGATTGAGACCCGGGCTCTTCGCTTCATTTTTTATTAATTTGTTAAAAAAATGTAAAACATAATTCCACTTTTACATTACAGGGTATTATTGTGTGTTGGCCAGTGACAAACAAATCTAAATTCAGAATTTTAAATTCAGGCTGTAACACAACACAGTGTGGAAAATGTCAAGGGGTGTGAATAGTTTCTGAAGACACTAACTGTTTTTGATAACCTATTATAAACAGCCCTAAATGATGGTTGGCTGAAGGCTGTGGTATTTCAGACCGTATTCCATAGGTATGACAAAACATTTATTTTTACTGTTCTAATTACATTGGTAACAAGTTTATAATAGCAATAAGGCACCTCGGGGGTTTGTGATATTTGGCCAATATACCACGGCTAAGGGCTGTGTCTCCTTGCACTCCGCGTTACGTCGTGCGTAAGAACAGCCCTTAGTCAAATACCACACCCCCTCGAGCCTTATTGACTAAGTATAAAACATCTTGAATCATGTTGGCCTAATTCTGCATTTCTAACTTAGAACCCCCTTGCTGGCCTGTAACCATGTCATGCAATTGAAATTACCAGTAAAAATTATGTAGGTTATCCAAAACAGACTGGACATTCAGTCATCTCGTAAGACTATGAGATAACTAATAATAGTTGTTGCCAAGTTCACAAACTGTTACTCTTTTACACGCGAATTCCACAAAATGTGAGACACGTGCTTTCATGGACACAGATTAACGAGCTATTTCACAGCTAGTTTCTCAGCCCATTTTAACATTCTGGAGATAAAACAAAATCATCAAAAAGATGATGTCCAATATTCTTTGACAGTAGGGGTTCTCAATTTATGAGTCACTTCTCTGGACCGCCTCCCAGGTTGAGTAATTGATATGCCATTCGAAGAAGGGATCTTAATGTCAGCACCGAGGCAGGGATGAACCTCATTAAGAGATAGGAGGAATTGGCATAGGAGGAAGCGGAATTCTAAGAAAAAACAAAGGACAGTCCTTTATTGTCCCCCCACAGTTCAAAAGATGAAAAGTAGCAATAAAGTCCTATGTCACAAAGATAACGTACAAAACTGTCTCAAAATACCAGCAGCGGTTAATTCAAGA
Organism: Oncorhynchus mykiss; assembly: GCF_057628025.1. Classification (NCBI taxonomy): domain Eukaryota; kingdom Metazoa; phylum Chordata; class Actinopteri; order Salmoniformes; family Salmonidae; genus Oncorhynchus; species Oncorhynchus mykiss. Next base: position 71,735,215 of record NC_143026.1, on the reverse strand, counting down.
TATAGGGAGCTAGTTGGTTGGTTAGCCCTTATGTTTATGTCTATGAAGGGCAGCTGATGTTCTTTATCATTCTGATATGGATACCATCAAATAGTATATTATCATATTGATATGGATGTCATCAAATAGTATATTATCATATTGATATGGATACCATCAAATAGCATATTATCATATTGATATGGATACCATCAAATAGTATATTATCATATTGATATGGATACCATCAAATAGTATATTATCATACTGATATGGATACCATGAAAGCTATCCATTGTTCTGTGAGGGATGCCTACTAAGCTACTCTGTGAGTGAGGATTGTCTAATTGCTTTGTCAGAGTGATACTATCACTGATACGTCCCGTGTAGCTCAGTTTGTAGAGCAAGGCGGCCACGTTTGTGGGTTCGATTTCCACGGGGGACCAGTACGAATAAAAGTACTAAAATGTATGCACTCACTACTGTAAGTCGCTCTGGATAAGAGCGTCTGCTAAATGACTCAAATGTAAATGTAAAATAATAGGGTTAGGGTATTCCTACACCTTGGCTAGGTAGCAGTAACTCTGATCCACTCCAATCAGTTATGGTAGAAGGCTGCAGTTGTAAATGTCATCCCCATCATATCTAAGACCCCAATCCCCACAGCGATTGTCTCTCTGCCTTTAAAAACTGTACTTAATGAATATGAAAATGTCTCTTGCTCATCCATATTGATTGGCTTCTTCTTTAAATCCATCGCGGTCGGAGTCAGATGTGTTTTACCAATTTTGCGTTAGACAACTTATTACCCCAATTAACGTTGCTGTGGCTCACAGCTCACACCTGTTCTGATCAGGGATAACCACTTGGCTAAGTGTGCTGTTATCCCCTGGTCCTAGAGAGACACTGAACCACAACCTCTCAGCATTATTAGCTTTTGAGTGAAAATCTTAATGGGCATATCCAGAGTTAATGTAGGGTTACTCCAAGCCATGTGTTCTACGAAATTGGAGAAGGTGCACGTCAGCCTTCATCTTGTTGTTAATCTATTTGGAGAAACTCTGCATTACCTTAGACCACTGGCATCCTTTAGCTTAAATGAACTGCGGTGTGAAGGGACTGCTGCTGGGATAACTGGCAACAAATTATTGAAACTTCAGCTCATTGTAAGAAACTCCCTTTGTGATTTAATTTCAGCAAAGCCATGGTCCCTCCATCCTCCCCTCCTCCCCCACGCCAGCCCCTTATCTTCAATATGTTTGGGGACAGCTTGTCTGGTAGCATTTAGCATGCTGATTTTGCATGGTGATATCAAGGAAACCTTTTATTGTGACCCACCATCCAGCTTCCTGGACTTCATTTCCATTGAATATGATTAGGGCTTCTGTCACTCAGAGCCACAAAAGATGCCAGTGAGCCAATTTAGCCGTACGGGGCCCGGCTCCTTGTTTCTCTGCAGACAAAAGCATTTGTCTCTTTGATAAGGGCCTCTGTGCTAAACAGGTCTGAAATGAATTCTTAATTTCTTGTCAGTGTGTTTTTTTCTAGGTTTGAGTGAAATGTCACATGGCGTGGTGGAGTACACAGGCACACACCACCACCCTCCACCGCCTAATTGGACAGGGTCCCTGACGAGTTGACCAATAAAACCCGGTTGATTTTCCTTTTGCTGGACTTTTAATGATACGCGGAAGCAACTAGACAAATGTCATCACAAAGGGATTCAGCAGATGAAAATGCCAATTTCAAGACAACGGGTGGTTCTAAACAGCTACAGTAAAAGCTACAGTGTGGTGTCTCCTCTTTGAATTAATTTCCCTGGCCATGACATTGAGGAATCTCATTAATTTATATCATTAAGGATCTCTAAATGTTGACAGAAATAAATAAAAGCACCTAATTAATTAAGTAATGAACTATGTTTCCAAGGTCAACAACACTCCAGTCAGTGTATCCAGGCTTTTGCTAGATTCTGTGTGAGTACTAGAAGACTTGTACTGGTGCCATAGTAGCCAATCTACTTCTCCCCCATCATGGACTACAGGAAGAGTCACTCTCCTCTCCTCTCCCCTGTTGGGTTGGCAGTGCTGAGCAGAGCACGCCTTTCCTGAATGGACATGTAAAACTGATTAATGCTGGGCCAGTGTAAACCCAGATTACAGCTCCAGCTTAGGGTGCCTGTTATACAGCCTAACCCAATTAAAGCATCCTGTTACATCCAGCATCCAGAGAAATTCACATGCCTCTCCTCTCCACCACGGAGTCTAACCGCATCACCATAAACATGAAAAAGGATACTTCAAAGTGGTAATACATTCAAGGATGACAGTTCTTTCCATATGTTATCCCTTGAAATGTATACTCTCTATGCTCAGGATGGGTGTTTGATTTGATATCAAGGGATGGAAAATATTTATAGTGTGATTATCTGACACAAGGATAAGCTGTGCAGTAAAGGAGGATACATCATGGAATAATATACAGTTATGAGTGAGAGAGTATCAATTAAGCATGTACAAGTGTGGCCTCGCAGTGAACCTCAGAATGCATTGTGCTACAGTATATGAGTGTTCTAGTTTCTCAAGTGTCTGACTTTCAGCGGTAATGAAAATGAGTTTAAAATAGCTGCCCTACTTTCCGTTAAATAACTTGAACCTTTTAAATAACTTGGATCTTCAACTGCTATATTTCTGCAAAATGTGCTATATGAATGGATGTCATTGACAATGGTAGGGTAAAGTTAGGCTAAATGTTGTTGGGTAAAGAAAATTGGTGATATGTTGACTTATGACCCCTAAATGACCCTCTCAATCCTCATCCCTATCACCAACGGATGTATTCGGGATATTTGAATTCATCAATGCATCTGGTCCTAGTAATTAGCCCATTTAATAATGTTCTTTGAAAATGAGCAAACAGAGGCAAGTCTAACATCAATCCAACCCAGAATGACAAGTCAAACATAATGACATTGATAATGTAGTGCTTATCACTGCGATCATTAAGCATCAACAATGTTTGAGAGATTTCCTCTTAGAGAGCTTTTTGCTGTCCATATTCTCAAGAGCTCAACAAGTCTCTCTATCCTGCAGGCAAAGCCGATACATAACACCACCACTACTACTCAGAGTCTCATTTAGTCAAACCTAGTATGTAAACACCAAATGAATAATTCTCTTTGAGCCTCCTCCACACCCCATAGGAGTCTCCAAGCTTTTGAAGAAAGAGACAATTTGGACTATTCCATAAACTCCAGTCATGTTTAGCTTCACGTTAAAATGGGTTCTCAACTCATTACCTGGCACCAAGACAGAGATTGAAGTGAAAGTCTGAGTACACACAGGCACTCAGGGGGATGAATATTTGCTCTTAACATGTGCCCCAGGTCAATTTAGACCCAGTGGTACATTACTGTATGTATCTCTGTACTAAACTACCTATTTTATCCTCAAATTAATCCTAAGGTTTGTAGTAGGCCAATTTCGGGCTGCAGTGTAGCTGATTTGGCAATAGCATTAATGATCACGGCCAGAACCCACCAAAAGGAGAACAAACGCTGCTCACAAACACAACCATAATACCGCACAGTGAATGTGCACAGCAGCAGGAAGAGGAAGGCCAAAAGCAGACATTAGACAAATATTAGCCAGCAGTGACACTTCCCCCACCACCACCACAACCACCTCCCGACGCCAATGCCGCATGCAGCGATGAAGCCATTCTGTTATATAAGCCGGGCAAACTCAAAGCAAATGAGCTGAGACAATTGCATAAGGGCTTTCTGCTGTGTACCAGAGATCCTGCAGCAAAAATCTGCTGGAATTCTGGCTGCTGCCCCTGTTTTAAACTAACCCATGGATAGAGAGACAGAGCCCCTAAGCATGTAAGGGGCAATGAGCCAGTTTGTCACAAAGAGAAAGTGTTGCGCAGTGCCCAGTGCTGTGATTTAAATTAATCTGCTGCTGACACACAGACGTGCGCACACACACACACACACACAACATGAGACTCCGTAAACACCACATACTTTTGAAATGTTCAATTAAGGAGACGTGTGGGCATTTTCCAAAGCAATCAAAACAAATCTAAAGACAAAGATATGATCTCTTTTATTGTGACTGGCTCCACCCTCGTGTTTGGGAAAATGTCAGTCTTTCGTCCTCTTTTCCCCTCCTTGCTGGCAGAAACACAGGAGCCCCTCTCTTAAGAAGACAGTCACCCACTGCCTGGGATCACATGATTCCCAAGAACTCCCGTTGCCCTAGCAACGGGACTATGATAAACGAGCCTGTCGGTGCTAAGCATTCTGCTCACACAGTTGTCCTGCATGAAGCTTTTTTTCCCTCTTTTTCTACTTCAATATGTAACTTTTTGGGCGACCTGACCAAATTCACATAGCAATGATGTTATAGATCTGTAATTCCCATTGAAGCAAGTCTAAGAAGCTGTTATATCGGGTAGATATGTTCTATTGAGAATGCGCTACTTGTATCCTTCCCATTTCAATTTAATTTTTGCATCTTTTACTTCTTTCTTTACACCAGCTCAAACAGCTGAAAATACAATATTTTTTAAGGAAAATATATTTCACAGCGGTTTAGATGGTACAATGATTCTCTACCATATACTTGCTTGTTTTGTCACAAACGGAAATCAGGCAAACTATTAGAACTTGCAACCAGCAAATGGCAGAGTGATTTCTGCATAGTGCGTCTTTAATTAATGATTTTCTACTTGTCTGCTGGCATTTGTGGTTATTTCCAACAGGTTTCTAATTAAAGCAACACATTTGCCATTGACCAAAAGAGGAATTAGGTTCCTATTGTTATCACTATTAGTCACACCTGTCATTCGCTAAGAGCGCTCTCTCTCTCTCTCTCTCTCTCTCTCTCTCTCTCTCTCTCTCTCTCTCTCTCTCTCTCTCTCTCTCTCTCTCTCTCTCTCTCTCTCTCTCTCTCTCTCTCTCTCTCTCTCTCTCTCTCTCTCTCTGTCTGTCTGTCTGTCTGTCTGTGTGTGTGTAGCCTTTGACAGAGAACACTGTGAACACAGGGCTAATTCTGGGCTTCCGGTTTGTCCTCTCAGATAACTTCCATTCTCCCATTTTGTCAAATGATCGGTAGAGAAAAAGCTAATATTGGTCCAGGGGTCACGAGCCAGATGGCCAGCTTATAAACAAGTCAGGTCCCTTGGTGGAACTGTGCTGACACAGGTGGATGATGCTTTTTATAAGTCATAACCATCTTATAGCTATATTAAAGACAATATACTGCACACAGCAATATGCAGTGCTGAAGATGGAAAATGGAGAAGCGACAGCTTTAAATGATAAGAATACATGATGTCATGTTATCCTAATATATTGCACCCACACAATATACCATTGTTGGTACAACAATATTCATGTGGTCTGACAATGGCAGACAGGCAAACGATGAGGCAATATTATACTGAACAAAAATATAAACGCAACAATTTCAAAGATTTTAATGAGTTACAGTTCATATAAGGAAATTAGTCAATTGAAATAAATGTATTAGGCCCTAATCTATGGATTTCACGACTGGGAATACAGATATGCATCTGATGGTGACAGAAACCTTTAGAAAAAGGGAGGGGCGTGGATCAGAAAACCAGTCAGTATCTGGTGTGACCACCATTTGCCTCATGCAGCACGACACATCTCCTTTGCATAGAGTTGATCAGGCTGTTGATTGTGGCCTGTGGAATGTTGTCCCACTCATCTTCAATGTCTGTGCGAAGTTGTTGGATATTGGCGGGAACTGGAGCACACTGTCACACATGTCGATCCAGAGCATCCCAAACATGCTCAATGGGTGACATGTCTGGTGAGAATGCAGGCCATGGAAGAACTGGGACATCTTCAGCTTCCAAGAATTATGTACAGATCCTTGCGATGTGGGGCCGTGCATTATCATGCTGAGACATGAGGTGATGGAGGGGGATGAATGGCACAACAATGGGCCTTAGGGTCTTGTCACAGTATCTCTGTGCATCAAATTGCCATCGATAAAACGCAATTGTGTTCGTTGTCCATAGGTTATGCCTGCCAATGCCATAACCCCACCGCCACCATGGGGCACGCTGTTCACAAAGTTGACATCAGCAAACTGCTCGTCCACATGACGCCATTCTCGTGGTCTGCGGTTGTGAGGCCAGTTGGATGTATTGCCAAATTCTCTTAAACAACGTTGTAGGTGGCTTATGGTAGAGAAATTAACATTAAATGATCTGGCAACAGCTCTGGTGGAAATTCCTGCAGTCAGCATTCCAATTGCGCTCTCCCTCAAAACTTGGGACATCTGTGTCATTGTGTTGTGTGACAAAACTGCACATTTTAGAGTGGCCTTTTATTGTCCCCAGCACAAGGTGCACCTGTGTAATGATCATGCTGTTTAAATCAGCTTCTTGATATGCCACACCTTACATGTTGCATATATATTTTTGTTTCGTGTAGATCTTATATCAGGAAAAACTAAAATATTACAAGACAAGCTCGGTAAGTCTTCGGGAGATTTGAATGCTATACCAAATTATGTGTCTCTTCAATTCCCCTATAATGTCATGAGTTTTACCCAAATTCCTCCAATTTCACTGTGTAATGCTAATAACAGAATCAGGCATAATATCTTGCTTGCAGTGTGTGTCCACCACATAAAAGGTAAAACGCTAAAACAAATAATGAATAATGACTAGTTAAAATTAATGCGCAAATATCAGCAGGTCCTTCTGATTAGGGTTCATTATTCCAGGCATGTTCCACCGACAAGGCTATGTCCATTAAATGCCAGCTCAATGCAGTGACTCATTGGAGTACAACAATAGCTCACCAGAGACAAAAAAAAATATGCTGCTGACACTCCAACTAAAAAGTATGCTCTAAAGACCAGTATCCTTGTATCATGTAAATTCACTTTTTTATAGAATTACTCACCTTTTGTCAAGTGTTATGACTGCACCGTTATAATGCTCACAGCACAGTAAGTGCATAACCTCAATTAACATACACAGCGAGTGCCTGGAACCACATGAGCCTCTCCGACTCTCTCTCTCTGTCTCTCTCCAGAGCCTCACCTCCATCCCCTCCTACCACAGCCCAAATCCCAGGCCTAACTGGGATCTATTTAAAAACAAAAGGCAACCCCATAAAGCCTCTCTCCCCAACCTCCCACGTCTCCTATCGATTACTGGGTGTTTATAACCCGAGCGGGGAGAACAAGCGACGGATGGAAAATAAAGAGGGCCTGCTTTTAATAAACAACGTGACGAGGTAAAGTCCTGCCTTATTAATTCCTGGAGCATGGAGTGCAGTGAAGCCGGCGGGGCTCTAAATCCCGCCAGGCCCTGGGCTGCTCAGCCCCTTAAACCCTCCTATCTGTCTTGTGTCTCTCTAGCTGTTAACGCAGGTCCTGACAGCAACAATGCACCACAAGGACCCTCTTTAAACACCTTTAAATGCATTTAGAGGATCTGCTTGGATGGACTGGAGCTGGAAAGGAACCTTCTCCAAGGGAAGTTCAGAGGGGAAGAGAGAGAATGTGCCACTCATTTCAAATGGAAACACAACTCATTGGTGGTTATGGGATCAGGTTTATAATTATGAACGTCTGAATAGGAATTTCAATTCCGACAATGTAATACATTTTGATTTGTTATGTGTTTTAATAGGAGGCAGCAGAGCGGTGTTGGATCAGCACCTAGCGTGTAGAATTGACCTTGAAGGGAAATTAAGCAAATGCTATACGATTATGCTAGGGAATGTTTTTGACCCTGAGCTCTGTCACTCATTCCCATGGCCTTAGGGAGAGCTCAGGTGTGTGTCTGCTCACGGCTACTGATCCATGGAGAAGGGTCACAGGACAAATATGGCTGCTAGGCTAGGTGAAGGACCTGAGCGATTCAAATGCTTTCCTTATCCACCAACCTGTGAATGCACCCACCCACACGGATGCCTGCGCACACACACCCAGTGTCTGAGTGAAAGTCCTTGGCACTGTAAATGACCAGGCCCATTATGTCCCTGTCTGCCCCACCCTCCCTGCTCTTCCCCTTGGCCTAGTTGTAGCCTATACTGGTAACTAATGACACACACAAGGAGGGAGGGAAACTATATTTTTCTTTCTTCTCCCTGTCTTCCTCTCTCATCCTTTCTCTCTCTCTCTCTCTCTCTCTCTCTCTCTCTCTCTCTCTCTCTCTCGCTCTCTCTCTCATGCAACAGTGAAGAGATGAGTCATGAACAACTGCCCCCTGTTCTCCCAGCACTGCTTTGCTAATTCATCCCTAATCCTGGCGACACACATGTCAACACTGCAGATCTTTAGTCTGTGCCCACCAAGGGCCTCGGACGCCACGGCCACAGCAACCACGCTGCGGATGACAGAGGGAATTACACAATGACATTTGTGACATGCCAAGTTCACACAGAGCCACTGTGGCACACTGAGTGAGAAATGGGAGTGGGAGCTAGCTCTCTGTAAAGAGTATCCAATGGTTACTCAACAGCCAGTGCACATACATCTGTAAAGAGCATTGAGGAGCACTGAGACTCCCTGCTGTGACCTCAGGCATTGCAAATTGTACTTTTTTTTGTTGCTAGATAGCTCTCAAGTCAGAATTATGATTCTTCGCAGTTCTCTATTGCTATTGTAGAATTTACAAGAATAATTAGAGCATTTGATTGTATTATAATAGGCCACATGTGTCCTTGTCCTTTGCCCATGCCTCATCCGTAATGCTCAGGGGTGTTGTGTACAATTGTGTAAACTGTAGTATTGTGCTGCAGAGCAGGTTAACGCTGGGTAGTTAACTCATCTGCTGTCTCCATTCATCAACACAATGAGTCAATAACATTAATTGCAGCACGCAACTAGTGCATGATGGGATGGCAAGTGACGGGTCATAAACTGCAAATCTGTTTATTTCTCTCTCTTCCTTCTGCACAACAATAACACAGAGATGCCTGAGGGCACGGATTATCATATTGGTGGGCAGTCGGCCATGTATGTGTAAAACTGTTGAAGCATCTCCGGAACAATCAGCCAAAGTCCCTGAACTCGCCCTCCCTATCGTGTTTCATGGCCGTCGGGCTACATCTGATAACTCATGGTTGGAAAGATTTCCCCCTTTAAAGGGCTGGTCTCCTAAACAAGAACACCATGCAGGCAGGCAGAGCTCTTTCTGCTGGATTCATTTAGCATATTCATTCACAAGGGGTTTTTCAAATGCTGATGAACAAGGAGGGTACAGATGGAGGGGGGGTTGTACTAATGGCCAAACGGACATAACTCTTCCTGGCAACACATGGAGGGTAAATGTTCCTACATGACTAGTAATGCCCTTGTATATTGAAATGATCGACATCCGGTCCCAAAAAACAGTCAGAGGTCTGCAATTCAATTAGTTCACCAAGGGCGACGTTGGAAATGCCTGCTGGAATGCTGGCCATACACAGGGCAAATGTGTTCTTTGTTAGTATTCCAGAATTAATGACGGCGGACGAGCTGTGGGTGTATTAACACAGGGGCCTATCTAATTGTACAATAATGGCAGGGCACACTAATGGCATTAAAAACACATTTGAGAAGAGGAAGGACACCTATTATAGCTGTTCTGTGGCCTTGCAGGGAGCCCGGCCATACCTGTGGGGTTAGGTCTTATTCAGAGCTGCTTTTACCTTCCACACTGCTGGGAGTACAATTCATTCCCAAATGACCATGTCCCAATAAAATAGACTGTGATGCAGTTTGGAGAGGGAGGGTTATTATGAAAGGGGGGGGGGGGGGTCATTCTCTCAGACTGACTAGAATTCAAATGGTGGTTATAGGGTGGTGTCACAGTGAGGGTTGGATTGTCTTTCTCCTTTACAAAGCCTGGAGGCCATGAGGAGTGACTGTGCAGGTGACTATTGAACACCGTGACAATAGCTAAAGGCTTCCTGTCAGAATTGAAAGGTAACATACAAATCACTAGGGGTTGAAGTTGATTGCTTAACCCATTCAGACTGCAAATGCCCCTCCATGAGTCCACCACACAAATGTTCATAGCACACCGCGATGCCAACAATTTCCTCAATGATTCATATTTCAACAGTGTGTTTGAAACAATTTTCCTTTTTGGCTCGTTTCTGAGCCCATTCAGAAAGCAAGAGAAAAAAAAGAGCATCTGTCCACAATGTGTACAACTTGTAACATTATTTACAGTAAGAGCATGAAATACAATTGTGGCTATGAAAAAGAATACCGTGGCATTGAAACTGTGGGTGCATACAAAGAAGGTCAGCGTGGGTTAAAAACAAAAGTGTGACTTAATGAAGATGGATACTGCTGCTTCCCTGTGGCTGAAGGCACTTTCATTAGCAGCTTGGCTTAAACACCCAGCACCTCCCCACAGGGATAGGGCTGAGCCTGGGTAGAAAACTCACACCAACACTCATGTGCTATCTCTGGGTCTATCTGAGATCACCCTGATAATATCCCCTTAAGGCGATTATCAGGGATATGTTTAGAAAGAGCCTGTTTAAGGCATGGCTGGCCCTCGGCCAAATAATCTATAGAATGTGAGGGTACAGTCCATTCGCTACAAGCTTGGCACACCTGTATTTGGAGAGTTTCTCCCAAATACAGGTCTGCCAAGCTTGTAACATCATAACCAAGTAGACTCTAAGCTGTAATCGTTGCCAAAGGTGCTTCAATAGAGTACTGAGTAAAGGGTCTGAATACTTATGTAAATGTCATATTTCAGTTCTTTTTATTTTTATAAATTAGCAAGAATTTCTAAAAAACTGTTTCAGATTTGTCATTATGGGGTATTGTGTGTAGATTGGTGAGGGGAAAAAACGATGTAATACATTTTAGTATAAGGCTATAACGTGACAAAATTTGAAAAAGTCAAGGGGTCTGAATACTTCCCTGGATGCACTGTAAATGTCACGCCCTGACCTTAGAGATCCTTTTCATTCTCTATTTGGTTAGCTCAGGGTGTGACTAGGGTGGGCAATCTATGTTTTCTATTTCTTTGTTGGCCTGGTATAGTTCCAAATCAGAGGCAGCTGTCTTTCGTTGTCTCTGATTGGGGATCATATTTAGGCAGCCTTTTCCCACCTGTTGTTTGTGGGATCTTGTTTTTCTGTAGCTGCCTGTGAGCAGCCCAAAACATCACATTTCTTTTTCTTCTGTATTGTTTTTGGTGAGTTTCATATTTATTAAACATGTGGAACTCTAAGTACGCTGTGCCTTGGTCCATTCATTCAGACGATCGTGACAGTAAATGCAGGTATTCATAAACAAATCAGCAGCCTCAACCATATGGAAGCATTGTGTCAAATTTGAGCTTCTACTCTAAATGTTTATGTTTCACACATTTCTCAGAACAATCCGGTTTACATGGTGTCTTGTGAATTGCATGCAGCTACAGAACAGCAAACGTTGTTTCACTGCAGTACCACCACGTGCATTTCATCGTTCATGTGGGCATAATCAAGAAGCTATCAAGCAGACAGATAGTGACATGACAAAATGTAACCACATTAAACTGCTAGCATGATAATTAAATCAACAGGAACAGCAGCCACCATGGAGGAAAGCAGGATGTGGTATCATGAAAACAACTACAGAAGGCCAATTGATTTCCAGTGCAGCTAAAAACAGCCTTGAAGATCTGTTTAAGATCCGTCATTTGAAATCATGCTGATGTACTGTACATGGGTGCATCATACTGTGTGTGTGCGTGTATGTGTACACACACGTGTCTCACAGAACCCCAAACATACAGTATACTGTGCTAATGAAGACCGTGCTAATGAAAGCTGTATCCTCCTAGTCCAATGAAACAAATTGCTCTCCAGGGACTAAATCAGTCTCTTCCCAGACCCTGAGGTAAATCAATAATTCAAGATGAAATCATTATTACGATAAAGTACATATTATAAAAAGGACATTTTCAGTATAGTCCCCCCCAAAAAACGGACACTTTCAACCCGACAAACGGGCAGCCCATTCCGTCCCACATCTCTGTCCTCAGTCCTCAACTCCATCCTTTTGGTTTTGTCAGCTGACACATGCAGGCGTTGGTTATTAAAGGAGTGTTATCTCCACACTGATAGGGTAATCTAACTACAGTCATAATGCCAAAAGCTTTGTGTTTCAGCAGTTCATTCCAGGTGGATAGAGGGAGCCAGGCCTGAGAGAGCCATCAGCAATGATTTCAGTGAGTGAGGAGCGACGAACCCCAGCCGACTCGAGGGAAATCAAAAGCCCTTCATTATTTTGAGCAGATCAATCTGCAAGTAAATCCAATCCACGTAAACGATGCTGTGTACCACACAAGGGAACTGGGAGTGATGTGGAGGGATTCTCTGTGACAGGTAACATAGGAGATAAAAGAAATGCTCTCATGCAGCCATGTTGCTGTGCATAACCGGCTTTACCACAACATTGGACTGGGAGACAGATTGTGATCACTATATTGAACTTGTTTTACGACGACATAAAATGTGTCCCTTTTTCATCACACTAAGGGTCACATTTACTAAGCTGTTGTACAAGGGCAAATGTTTAGCTGGAGCTAGCCAATTCAATACAACTATGCATGGCTCTGGAATAATAAAATAATAAATGGCTTTTATTCGCTAATTATTATTGATTTGACACCAAGTGTTGTACTAATGTTTCAGCATTACACTGTGCTGATAACAGCCTGCTGAGCTACTTTAGACGTTATTAGGATCAAAGCGTGCCAATATGAATAATTGAAACATGACCAAACATGAATTTGTGTTAGCGCTGTTTAAAATGGAGTGCCATGAGTTGCAATGATTGTCTGCCAATAAATTGCCATGCAGCGTATTACAGTAATAACACCAAATAACAGAGCACACCAATGACAGGAAATAAAGAAAGTGTTGTTCTTTCATGGTCAAGTCTACATCTTTGGACTAAAGGGGCTGAATATGTCTTGCCTAATAAAAACTCAACAACATTGTGGACTACTTCACTTCGGAAAGGAAAGGGCATTGTGCATCATGATGGGTTTCAAACAGTTTTCCAACAAGGCCCATTTCAGACAATACATCTTCTGTAAAGGTCAAATAGAATCAGTTTAATATTCTAAGTGTTATTCTGATGTACGTTGCAAAAATGTCAGTAACTCACAATGAACAAATGCAAATGCACAAACAAATGGAACAATCTCATTATATCAAATGCTTACATGTGATTTTGCACACAATTTGACCATTATCATGTGGAACAAGCCTAAATTCCTACTATTGAGGCTGGACATCATTTCCCAAAACCACTCACTCAGGCTCTTGAGGACTGAGTACTCCAGCAAACAGGATTGGCACACTGAACTAGGGCTTTCAGTTATGCACATCTGTGTTGCCAGCTGCAAATTTCCATTACAATTTGCTCACAGTTTGGACAATCGGAGTGTTGAACTCCCCCCCTCTGTTCTACTATAAAAGATTTGGTTTGGGTGGCAGAAGCACAACGATGGGAGCAAGAGCTTATCTGACCCACACCAACGCTACTATGTTAGATGACAGCATGGAATTTAGGGCAGATCCCTTAAAGGATTCCACATGGCAGCAATCCCCCAGTCAGGATTAACCATCATAACGTGTTGTTAACCCAAAAAAGAAAGTATAAACATTGTGGCTTCTTTTTTATTCAACATGATAACTCGCCTTCAGAACGATAGCCTAATCTGTTTCAGAAAATTATTCTACCGCTTTCACAGAACACAAAAAGGGGATTTGTCACCGAAGCCACAGTCTGATAGTGTCTGGGGGAAGAGAGAGATAGAGGTTTCCGTTCCTCGTCTCGGTTAGTAAGGCTTAGTGAGCACTAGTGCCATCCCCCAGGTGACTCTATCCAGCAGACAACTTAACTGATCCCTTCTTGTTAAGATGGATCCAGGCACAGGGACTATTAGAGCCTATTACCCAGAAAGGTCTCTTCACAGGCTACAGCGGCACAGGGATCTAGCATGACAACCATTTATTTGTCATAGGGAATTGATGTCCACATGTCGGGTGCAGGAGGTTACACTGAGAAGCAGACCCTGAGAAGAGCACACAGGCTCATGCTACAAAGCAGATAAAGGCACAGGAAAGGTCATGTGCTGTGAAAAGCTTGTGTGTCAGAGCCTAAAAAACAGAACAATAAATCTTGCTATAGTAGCTTAATTTACTGTAACATTTTAGAAATAGAGCAAGCTCACTGACTGGAGTGTTCTCATCATGGCAGCAATCCTGTTTCACTGGAAACAAAGGGGACGTAAATGCCTTGTCTTCTACTGTATCATTTAGCACAGAGTCATGTTTTCACACTAAAAGGGGATTTGAGACACTGTCTTGTTTAGTGAACAGCATGAAGAGAGATCTGAGCGCTGGTCTTAAAATGGGGATGGTTTCCCTGAGAGGCGGCTATCTATTTAGCATTTGTCTAAAGTCCTCTCTGTTGCAGTTGAATGAGAATAAGTGGTTGCAAGGCAGGCCAAGAGACATACAGGCGGTGCAAACACACAACTATGCCCATACCCACCCAGAACCTAGACAGACGGCCCAAGCGGTCTGTGGTCAGAGCTCTCTCTCTCTCTCTCTCTCTCTCTCTCTCTCTCTCTCTCTCTCTCTCTCTCTCTCTCTCTCTCTCTCTCTCTCTCTCTCTCCCTCTCCCTCCCTCCCTCCCTCCCTCTCTCTCTCTCTCTCTCTGAATTAGCTCAGATTTAGCTGTTAATACAACTCTGTTTTTGGCATTGGAAATTAGATTTTAGACCTTGACATTTTCAAACAACCTATTAATGCATTGGAGACACCACTATGTCATACAAGTACAGAATGACTCTTCTGGCTGCAGAACAGAGAGGGTGACGTGGTTGAGTGTAAACAAGAGAGGTGACTGTGCACTGGGATGAGAGGGAAGGAGGGATGAGATGATTGGCAGGAATGCACTGCTTGCTTGCTAATACAACGGGTTATTAAAAAAACAATATCCTCGACGGCCCTTAAGGAATGAGTGACCGTTGGGTGGCTGGCTAGCAGAACATTACAAAAAAGCAGCAATCAATCTGATGTGAAAAAATACAACTAGCCCACCAACATACTAGCCTATACTTCCAGGCTTGTGTTTTTATAGATTGTCATAAATATGGTCCTGCCTTGTGAACTTCGATTGACCTCCAGGCGCATTCCAGTCAATATTCCCCCAGTGTGGAATCATTGGAGCTGTTACAACAGGACCAATCTCTGTCCCCTCTGCCTCTCCTTTCTCCTCTCACTTTAATCATTCCACTGGCTTTACTACACAAAGGTGATGGTTTACATCCTGCCTGATGCCTATAGGATGGCAAGGTTTTCCAGCTCCATGGGACTAATGTTTGGAGTTGAGAAGGTGATGGATGCTTTGAGGGGGATCGTAGAGGGTCGGTCAATGGCCAAAACGATCGGAGTCAGAGAAGAGAGGAGTTAAGGAAGAGGTGGCCCTATAGATGGATTGTATTCAGACAGTGGTAGGGAACAAACACAGGAGTCTTAATCAAAGTGAGTGCCCCTGTCATGGACGTGCTCTCCGATGCTCAAGCCCCCTCTGAAGTAGAGTCCAGGGTGATAAATAGCACATCTGACATCACTCTCCAGAGAATGGAGTGATCGTCACTCCAACGCCCACAGAGTCTGTGATACAGCAGAGACAGGTATGTAGGAACCACCACCTCCACTCTAGCCAGATACTAGCCAGGTCTCTCAACATCCTGCTGTGTGTACCAGTGAGTCGTTATATGCATACACTCAACGATGCTGTGGAAGAAGAGCTCTTGTGGATGATTTGTTCTTCACTAATGATAGTTGACAGTCTATATATATATATATATATATATATATATATATATATATATATATATATATATATATATATAGACACACATAAGCACACACACACACCCTCGCACACACACAAACATTTAGATATACATTTATGCAGCAAGTCTTTGAGATGGTGGACAGCTCTACTGCAGCTTTGGCCTTGAGTCCTTGTTGTGATGCCTCCCGAGAGCCAGGAAGTTGAAAGACCCCTGGATGCATGCACATACAGGTGCTGCTCTCAACGCCAGCACAATGGCAATTAGCATGTGCTTGGATCAATGTCATTCACCAGGACGCCCGAAGCCTTCAAACCCACTTGTCTGACCAAAGCACTCACAGAGAATACTATTATGTTACTGCATCATCCATCCGAGTCAAGCAAATATTTTCCCTACCCTGTAGAATGCATTTTACACCGGTAGAGAACGTAATTTTTCCCAAATGCTTTTTTGTTCTGGTTTTGTGTTTTCCACAGTGAAATGATTCCTCTGTGGAATAACAACCCACCAGAGTACAGCTGTCCCAGCGGACGAGAATACACAGTGATTTAGTGGAGCGTTGTGGAGCCTTTTCTCTTCAATCCATACACAACCAGATTCCCTCTCGCACACAGAGGGCCGCTGTGAATGCTAAACAGACAGACAATTAAGAGGTATCTATCTGCTTGTTTGCCGTTTTGGGGTCTGGATCGGCGGGGTTAACAGAGGGGTCCTCTCTACCCATCTAATGAGCAATCCTAGCCTGCCGCCTCCTCCATCTCCACTCCACTCTCCCTCATGTAACATTTCATTTGCAGGCCGGAGAGATGAATGCTAAGGGTCACCCATCACTGTTGCCATCTGTTGCTGCTGCTGCTTCTTCTTCTTTATGTGATTGGCTTACGCTTGTCATCTCCGAAATGCTAATAAATCTGCAATCCGTTTCCTTTGATTCACAACTTATTTACGTTTTACCTCCGGGTTATTACCATTCAGGGCCACAGGAGGCCCTATAACAGTCCAGTGCTGCTTGATGCTACGAGATGTCACAATATGAGGCTTTTTCTATGACTTGCAGAGTAAAGCCCCATGTTTAAAGAAACAATATGTGAAGAGAGGAAACATGTGAACTGGAATCATAAAGCAGGCATGCTGGAATAGCTTGTAATAAACATCAGTCCAGCTCACTCTAATCGCTGGGTACTGGGAGCCGTGCAGGAGCCAGGAACAGCCAGGGGCTCACATCAGCAGAACAGTGATTGGGTTAGAGGGCACAGCCAAGAGACTGTTACTACATTAACGGTAGTGTGTGGGCACACTTCAATCAATGTAATGCACCCTAGTCCATCCATGACCTCTGCTGGATCTGGGCTCCTGCTGGAAATCGTATATCAGCCTGTTCAGAATTCAGCAGGCACCCCCTCGTTTTTTGTCAACCTCACCGATGACGACGAGCTGGAGCAAAAAAGGGAGTTAAAACTCTACCCATCAAGATAACAGTGTGTGTATTCTGTACTTTAACCGAGATGTATGCAGTGCCTAAAAGGCCATGGGATGGATCATCTGTATGATGATCAAATGTTATTTGTCACATGCTTCTTAACCAACAGGTGTAGACTAACAGTGAAATGTTTACTTACAGGCCCTTGCCAACAATGCAGAGAGAGAAAAATATATAAATTATAGAATAATTATTTCATGAGGAGAAAATACAGAATGAGTAACGATAACTTGGCTATATACACTGGGTACCAGTACAGAGTCGATGTGCAGGGGTACGAGTACTAGGGAAGGACCATGGTAGAGTACACAGCATAACGACACAATTGGATTTACCAGTGGCTATGGTAGGAACCTGGGAGCCTTGTGCAAACTGTGTGATCCGTCTCATAGTGAGAATTATGTCTGGGAGAAAGGGCCATGCATGCAATCTCTCCACTACCAAAACCCCCCCAGCCCCCATCCCAGGGCCCTGTCGCACTATAACAGGATTCACCCAGCCACAATGAGGAAACTCGGTGGTTACGAGAAAGGGTGGGAATAAGAGAGATGAGAGAGGGAGAGGAGGGAGAGATGGAGGGAGAGAGAGAGATGGAGGGCGAGAGAGAGAGAGAGAGGGAGAGATGGAAGGACAGAGACGGACGGAGAGAGAAAGTAGAGAGAGTGGGAGAGACGGAAGGAGAGAGAATGGAGAGAAGGGGAGGGAGGGAGAGATGGAGGGAGAGAGAAGGGCAGGGAGCGAGAGATGGAGAGAGAGAGTAGATAGAAGGGGAAGGAGGAAGAGTGAGAAAGAGAGAGGAAGAGAGAGGAAGAGGGAAACTGAAGGGAGACAGGGAGGGAGGAAGTGAGGGAGAGAGAAAGAGAAGGAGATGGTGCAATCTGAGACAGGGCTCTTCTAATCCCCGGGCACATTTGTCACCATCACAGAAGAAGTCTGGATTCAGGAAAGAAAATTACATTTTATAGGCAACTTTGAAAGAAAACTACATTTTTGATAAATTGCAGCACACTATGTAATCATAATGGGAAAATAATTAGCACGCACAATTACGCTAAGTAATGGAAAATACACAGCGCTAAGCTTCAATGGGAGATGGGGAGGGCTATTGGTTTACAGTGCAGACACTCAACATGCATATGGGATGGAAAATGTTATGTTTGTGCTTTTCTATTTACCAATTTCTATGTTCTATGTTGGTGCATTTCTATAAACCAATTTCTGTGTTCATGCAAGTGACTGATTGAACAAATCCTCACTATCAGTGTCTGCAATTTGGCAGTACGCCCAGAACCTTGTTTAGAGAAAGGGATATCTCAGTTTCAAGGTCTCAGCTTAGAGAAAATAAGCCTCGTGAGGTATTGGTCTGTCACATGTTATGAACCAGTATTGGTCGGTCACATGAATGAAGCAAACTTTAATGATTAATTAATTATGAATAAGCTTAATCATGCAAATATGACTTGTCTGCAGTATATACTGGAACTAATGGGACTGCCCCGTTAGAGCTCCTGACAGACATTCACTATGGTGCATCAAGTTTATTGGAATCTTTCCAGCACGCTGACAATAAACAATGAGTCATTTAAGATTGACTTCGAGTGTCCCTGAGCAAGAATTTCCACAAGACATATTAAGATAGATAATCTATATTCATTTGGAGGATAGGTTGGAGAAGCTTATCTTGACTCTGATTTGGTACCATGTCCTCACCACGTTGTTGTCGGTCTGCTATGAGAAAGGAACAATATTTACCCTCCATTGTGCTGGAGTCAGATATGACCATAAAGCAAACAATCATCTTTCACAGTAGTGACGGGCACTGAGTAAAATAAAGAAATCCTGACTGATTTAGAAGGAAGTTCCACATCCAGAAAGCACTGAGGAGACTCCAGCCCATCTAATGGTGTCCTATAAAAACAGGCCTAGGCTCAGTGAAATCAAGCACAGCACTTTCACGTTCAGTAAATCCGCAGCTTATAAAAACATAGGGAGGATAGTGAACTCGGGTCCATTTTAGGTGAGTCTCCATGCCATGTGGTTCCCCATAAACAATTCCATTACAAATTGGAAAAATATGATCTCTCATAAGGGTAGTGGCCGTTTTACCTAGTGGATCTACGACAGAGAACTGGGCATGTCTGTTCATAAGCAGGAGAGAGAGGAGAGAGAGAGAAATACATACATAAACTCAGCAAAATAAGATACTTTTTTATTTTCTGCAAATTTAAGATGTGTAAATATTTGTATGAACATAACAAGATTCAACAACTGAGACATAAAAGGAACAAGTTCCACAGACATGTGACTAACAGAAATGGAATAATGTGTCCCTGAACAAAGGGGGGGTCAAAATCAAAAGTAACAGTCAGTAGCTGGTGTGGCCACCAGCTGCATTAAGTGCTGCAGTGCATCTCCTCCTCAAGGACTGCACCAGATTTGCCAGTTCTTGCTGTGAGATGTTACCCCACTCTTCCACCAAGGAACTTGCAAGTTCCCAAACATTTCTGGGGGGAATGGCCCTAGCCCTCACCCTCCGATCCAACAGGTCCCATATGTGCTCAATGGGATTGAGATCTGGGTTCTTTGCTGGCCATGGCAGAACACTGACATTCCTGTCTTGGAGGAAATCATGCACAGAACGGGCAGTATGGCTGGTGGCATTGTCATGCTGGAGGGTCATGTCAGGATGAGCCTGCAGGAAGGGTACCACATGAGGGAGGAGGATGTCTTCCATGTTACGCACAGCGTTGAGATTGCCTGCAATGACAACAAGCTGAGTCTGATGATGCTGTGACACTCCGCCTCAGACCATGACGGACCCTCCACCTCCAAGTCGATCCCGCTCCAGAGTACAGGCCTCGGTGTAACGCTCATTCCGTCGACGATAAAAGCGAATCCGACCATCACCCATGGTGAGACAAAACCGTGACTTGTCAGTGAAGAGCACTTTTTGCCAGTCCTGTCTGGTCCATCAATGGTGGGTTTGTGCCCATAGGCGACGTGGTTGCTGTTAATGTCTGGTGAGGACCTGCCTTACAACAGGCCCTCAGTCCAGCCTCTCTCAGCCTATTGCAGACAGTCTGAGCACTGACGGAGGGATTGTGCATTCCTGGTGTAACTTGGGTAGTTGTTGTTGCCATTCTGTACCTGTCCCGCAGGTGTGATGTTCGAATGTACCGATCCTGTGCAGGTGTTGTTACAGGTGGTCTACCACTGCGAGGACGATCAGCTGTTCGTCTTGTCTCCCTGTAGCGCTGTCTTAGGCGTCTCACAGTACGGACATTGCAATGTATTGCCCTGGCCACATCTGCAGTCCTCATGCCTCCTTGCAGCATGCCTAAGGCGCGTTCACGCAGATGAGCAGGGATCCTGGGTATCTTTCTTTTGGTGTTTTTCAGAGTCAGTAGAAAGGCCTCTTCTGTGTCCTACGTTTTCATAATTGTGACCTTAATTGCCTACCATCTGTAAGCTGTTAGTGTCTTAACGACCGTTCCACAGGTGCATGTTCATTAATTGTTCATGGTTCATTGAACAAGCATGGGAAACAGTGTTTAAACCCTTTACATTGAAGATCTGTCTAGTTATTTGGATTTTTATGAATTATCTTTGAAAGACAGGGTTCTATATAAAGAGAGAGCTAGAGAGAGAGAGGGAGAGAGAGAAAATAAATAGACTAGAGCCATCAGTCAAGTAGTGTCAAGCAATCTAAGATTGTTACATTGTATTGATTTACTCAGGGAAAGGTCCTCAAATAATTGCATGAACAATCTCTTCAAGTCAAGAGGACAAATTTAGTGTCCTCCCCCCCTTCCTCCATGCTCGGCGCACTACAGCCAACTTAGGGAGACATTAATGGGCATGCTGGCGTCATGGGCAGAGAGGCAGCCCAATAAAGACTGTAGAGCAAGCAGTACAACAGCCATTGTGACATTATAGAAACCAAATGAACTAAGATAGGGGAGTGTGGGGTAAGTTGAGCCATTTTTACATTCAGCATCACTCCATCAAGGGAAATAAAGTATTCTTTCCAACAAAGATGTCCACATCAGTGGCGATCGGTGCCGTTTCAGATGAGGGAGGACAATCATTTTATGAACATGGCCTTATTTCTATTACAGTATATTGGATGACTGTCATTCATATTCCAGTCACCCAGCTCAATGCAACATCGATAGCTTGTTAAAAAATGTGGTCTCTTGGCAGAATTTACAGTATAAGTTAAGCTGCCTAAAACTGTTCGCACTGAATGAAATATTACCACTACCTTTTTAAAACCATATCAATCTTTAGTTCCCAAACAATTCAACCCAATAGCTTTTTTGCTTTTGAATAATTTTAAGCATAATTTAACACACAACACACTTTGTACTGTTACTCATATCTATCTAAACTTACCCCATGTACATTGGCTCAACTTACCCAACGGCAAACATTTTGACTATATTAGCCCAGACAGTTACGAGGATGCACTTTCATGTTAGGTTTAGGACCTCATATTGTCGCTTATAGAGGCCTGATGTATAGAACAATCTTAGAATGATCTACTTTGGTTTAGACGCAAGCTTGAATTAGCATCAATTCATTTTAATTGGACCTAACTTGCTTAACACTTTTTTCATGTGGTTTCTTCCTTCACAGACTTCCTTCATGAAATTATTACCTCTTATTAAACATTTGGTAAAATTACAAACTTTATGTATGGTTTCCTAGAAACAAGGGTGGCTCAACTTACCCCACTCTCCTCTACTGGATGAAAAGCCATGTGTACGTATCTGTGTCTGGCCCTGTGCAATACTAGCCCGCTCGATGTACACACTAATCAAATTAGTGGATGCGATTTCACAATAAAAAGACAAGACAACTATCTATCAGTCGTATAAGTCCAGCTCATTCACCCAAATCAGATCAGTTTAGTTTAAGACGGGGAGAGGGGGGAAGGCTAGAAGCTTTCTGTCTCCAGTGGATTTCTCCATTGAGAGTCTGGCTGGCTGCTGGTGCCAGTGAGAGGGTAAAACATCTCCCCACTCCCTGCTCTGCCAGATGTCCGGTCGGCCGGTCGGCCGGTTGAACGGTGAGCCCAGCAGTTATAGGGGAGAGGAGAGAGAGGTCTGCTCTGCTGTGCCCTGCCTGACTGCCTCTGAATCGTATGATCCACTTCCTGAAACCAGACAGCTTGCCCTCTTCTGCAAAAACATTTAAGCAACAATATGGCGCAGGCTGAACTGACGAGAGATTATGGAGCACAGAGGGCGGTGGGCTCTGCCTCAACCGCTCAACTGCTCCAGCCCCTCAAATGCAGCACTCTGTTTACTCAGGCTCTAGAGATTCCCCCGGAATTAAGCTCCGCCACTCACCTATCACTCACACTGCCGTACTCACCACACCCCACCACTTTTATCCCAGGCCTTAAACTCTGTGATGTGATGCTGCTACCTCTGGAATGACACAGCCACTCCTCAGATAGACAGAGAGCATGTGAGTACAGTCACTCCCATCGCCTTCCCCTCCCATCATCCCCTTGTGTAGGACAAGAGACCCTTCTTCAGGATTCAGGATGTTCCTGTACTGTCCCTCCCCCTCCATCCAGCCCAATCTCCCCCTGACGCTGACTCATGCCAAATATGATGGATGCGTGCAGCCCAAACTGAGGGGGGAATTGACTACCTCTTCATAATAGACCAGTCTTGTCATGTCTCTATCAGCCCAACGCTCACAGCTTACAGTACATCTCCACAAAGTTACCATCCAACATATCAATTTCCTGTATTTTTCTCATTGGTACATGCCTCCTGCTAGTGTGTGCTCGTTGCGTTAGAGTTATGTTAGCGTTATGTTGGCGCTAGTCACACAGCACAGGGTGAGTCACTCAGTATGGGGTGATTAATGGCCACTTGGGCTGGCATTGCCTTCACATGGTGGGAGGTATGAAAATTGGATGTACCTGTTAATATTGGTTTTGACTAATGGTCTCTAGTGTTAGTCATGCACACAGCGGGCTATGATGAGGGTGACGTCTATGTATTAACGACGCAGCACAGTGTTGATCATGCCCCCTGTTCCCAGCAAATGAATGCGTGTGAAATTCAATCTATTTGGGAATAATTGTAGCACATCTATCCTTAGAGATCCTCTTCTCAAGACGGAGCATGTTGCGAGCGCCAGGCAGTGCTGGGAATTGTCCTGAACAGATTCTGCTGGAACATGACAGTGAAGGCCATGCTTTCAATTAGCCATGCACTCATGATGCATTTTCTCCTGCTTAGCCTCGATATATTAGGTGGAATATACATGGGACACCAAACCTAGATTCAAGAGGTTTTATCAATGTCTTCCAGGCCTCAGGTGTTACATATCAAAAACTTCTGAAACAATACTGTGTGTTAATTTTCTATGTGTTGACATTTTGTGAAATTTCATGGAAAAAGGAAACAGTTAGCCTGCTCTCTGCCCACAAACTGTCTGTTTTAATCCGTCCAAATACCCTAATCCTTCAGACTGACCATGAGAACCACAACCCGACAGTCATCTCATCAGAAATATTCCTGCTCATCGACTAATCCCATTTATGGCTAACAGTGAATACATTCTGATGCTATGCAATGATTCCTGGACATGTGTGTTTTACTTTAACTGGTGTATACATTCTCCAGGAGAGTTTCCTCAAAAATGTCATGTTAAAAGCCTGTGAGAAGTCTCCATGCTACTGTTCCTGGCTAAGAGGCAAATAAATAGTGCTAATACTGATGATGAAACAGATCAAACACGTTGTCAGAAGAAAATGCTTAAATTACATCTCTGACTAATATGCATTAGCGGTGGAAAAACATGTTTTGCGGTCTTCCGGTCCTTTTGTGGCAGGACGGCAGTAAAACACGACACATCCGTGACAGGAAGCTGAAATTGAAAGCCACTCATCTGTTTAAATATCCACATTATTGTCAGTTGCTAATGAAAACAATCTTTTACTGTTAAATTTGAATGGGCAAAATTGCATTTAAAAATACATAAACCAAGAGAGCCTGACTGATGTGACAGGAGCGAGGGGAGAGGAAGAGAGAGAATAGACAGAGTGGGAGAGGGAGTGGAGGAGGGGGTTGAGGGAGATACTGCTTGATGCCCCCCTCTACCATCTTATTACCACAATGCTGCTGAGCTCTTGGAAATTCCCAGAATGGAATATATTTTCTGCTCATTGAAAAGCAATTTATCATGTTGTGGTATATGGCTTCATCTTTCCTGTCTTAGTTTTAACTATGCAAATAAATAAGGGAATGCATTGTCCTTCCACATCAGGCATCAGCTGTAAGCTAGAATGTTCCCATTCTAGTTGTTTTTCTATTGATTGTGCATATTCTCACCAATGCGTCTCAAGACAGAATTAATTTAACACACCTGCTCACACATTAAACAACACATGATGGAATCTCGACAACAACGGTGTCAGGTTTCAAAATCCTATAAGCTAAGCAACCAGCCATCCGGTTTAAGAGACTCTTTGTACCATGGTGTAACAATCCCACTCCAAAGCTAGACGTAAGTGTAAAATGAATCATCACCTGGTCCTGTCAATAACTTGACAGGTACAGCAGTAGTTCAATCCTTAGTTTGTTTACTGTATCAGTGGCAACATCATAATAACTACTAGCTGCCATCAGTGCCTTTCAGTCTGTCAGTCCTCTATATGGTGGCTGCAGGGACATGATGAATCAGTGGATGAGGGGAGCAGCAGGACAGAAGGACCAGTGGCTAAAGGGTAGTTTAGTATGGAGTACTATAGAGACCTGTGGTGTAACTGGACTGCCTGCAGCAACACCACATGTGAAAGGTACCAAGGTTTGTCTAGGAAGCTGTGACTGACACCCACTGTGTAAAGTGGCTGACAAAAAAAGGCAGCAACATCTTACCTACAGGGATTTGTTAGAGAAGTTACAAAACATGTGGATGGATGGCCCTGACCTTCTCTCATGGATATAAACACAGCCGTGCATTCAGCAGTAGCTAGTGAAAGTGAGGACGGTGAACAAGCAGAGTAAATCTGGTGACTGAAACCTCCTGATTTAGGTGAACGGATGACTTACGAGCCTTCTGAGGATAAAAGCTAATTAACTTGCCAGCGGCGGGTGGATTTGCCTCATGACATTAAGCACAGAGACATATGGTAAAGTTACAGGTAATTGGATTAGTGTGATTAATACAACTCATCAGTTATAACGTGTTAAAGAGTATGAATCACTACGATAAACGTCCGTCTCAGTATTGTCTGTTTGACTAAGGGACCAACTGTGGCAGCTGCTAGTCACCCACATGCACAGGCATCGACACAGACACACAATCTGCTTCTAAGAAGGAGTTTTTGGAGTAGCACTCCTACATCCTGCAGTACACTCTGAGATCATTGGTGTGACAGAACATCAGATCAGTGACAGTGGTGGAAACTAAATATATTACAACATTTTCTCTATATTCAAATCTAGGTTGGATGACAGCCAATCCTAAATGAGTCAAAGAGTGCTGTGCCACTGCCTGTAGGAGATCTCGATAGCAGCTCTTCACTGAGAGGATAAATCCAAACCAGTGCCTTACCTACAGATGGTCAACCTTCAATCTTAATGCACATTCCATCACACCCGTGCCATCAACTATACTGAACAAAAATATAAACTCAACATGTAAAGTGTTGGTCCCATGTTTCATGAGCTGAAATAAAAGATCCCAGAAATGTTCCATGTGCACAAAAAGCTTATTTCTCTCAAATGTTGTGCACATATTTGTTTATATCCCTGCTAGTGTGTATTTATACTTTGCCAAGATAATCCATCCACCTGACAGTTATGGCATATCAAGTAGCTGATTAAACAGCATGATCATTACACAGGTGCAACTTGTGCTGGGGGCAATAAAAGGCCACTCAAAATTTGCAGCTTTGTCACACAACACAATAACACAGATAGATGTCTCAAGTTTTTAGGGAGTGTGCAATTGGCATGCTGACTGCAGGAATGTCCACCAGAGCTGTTGCCAGAGAATTCAATGTTTCTCTAACATAAGCCGCCTCTAATGTCATTTTAGAGAATTTGTCAGTACATCCAACCAGCCTCACAACCGCAGACCACGTGTAACCATGTCCAGGACCTCTACATCCGTCTTCTTCACCTGCATGATCTTCTGAGACCAGCCACCCGGACAGCTGTCTGTAATAAAGCCCTTTTGTGGGGAAAAACCCATTCTGATTGACTGGGCCTGGTTTCCCAGTGGGTGGGCCTAAGCCCTCACAGACCCACCCATGGCTGCACACCTGCCCAGTCCTGTGAAATCCATAGATTAGGGCCTAATGAATTCATTTTAATTGACTGATTTCCTTATATGAACTGTAACTCAGTAAAATTGCTGAAGTTCTTGCATGTTGCGTCAATATTTTTGTTCAGTATAGTTTGAAAAGAAAAATCTCATTTTCAGTCCCTAATATTATTGGTTTAGAAAACCTCACAGCAACCTGCGAAAACGATCTCCACCAACCAACCAGCCGGTATGCTGATAGTTTCCAGCTAAATGTGAGATTCCTCTTTTTACCATAGTTAAGCAACATCGCTGGCCCGGAGCAATGCTCTCCCCCTGTGCTGGGAAGTTGCCTGGGAGCACCACTCTAATCTGTAGAGGGCTTCTGGAGACAACTAAACATCTGTCCCCCCTCCAGGCCTGTGGCATCGCACCCACCACAGTGCTCACACACACTTACAAACACACACACCACACAGATACACTAAAGCAGACACACACACACACAGATGCATGTACACAGACACGCACACTAACAGACACAACTACTGAGCATGTGCACACACGCAGACACACTCTCTCACACACAGAAACACATTCCGCATATCACTTACGGATACACAAACACCAGAAACCACTACTACTGAGTTGAGTAAAGGTGGATGTAGGGCTCCCACTCTAAATGTCCCTAGCAGCATGCTCTATGTTTCTGTCTGTCTAGCTAGCCCACCTCCACAATGTCTGGAGCAGAGGCTGTTATCTGTCTATGGGACAAGGAACTCATTACAGCTGGTCTGCTCAAACACCTTGTGACACTGCCTCACTGCACACACTCCCCTCTCCTTAAAAAAAACAACACACGGCGCAAACAGTCTGCACACACACCAGGCAATTTTCTCCACTAGTAAACTATGGTCCTTTGGTAAATGGTGAGAAGTACATGGTGTGTATGTAAACTAGAAATATCTTCCCAGTTTGTGCATGCTTCACAATCATATTGGAGTGAGCAGCATTGGCATAGAGGGGAAAGCCATCTCCTATGTCAGAAGCTGTGATAGGGTGTTAGTAAACATATGATCTCTGGATAGTTGTAAAGCATCCTCTCGGTTTTCCCGAACTGGCAACCCCGGCCACCTCACAGCTCTCTGAGGACCTGTAAGGGCAGCGCTGATAAATCCACCTTTCCCCTGCCTCCTCTTCATCACAACTCTGGTGCTGGGGCTGCACCACGGAGCAACGGTCAGTAACTCCAAAACCCAGCCCACCATCCCTCCATCTCCCTCCTGCTTCTGTTCCTCATCGTCCTGCCCAGTACAGTACAGACAGATCCCTCTGTGCACTGTGTGCAGGGCCAGGCATTGAGAGAGGAGAACGCTATCTATTCTGTCGATGGCAGACACAGAGAACAAGCAGATTAGAGATCAGCAGACAGTGTGCGCTAAATCTAAGCCTTCTGCCTGGGATTGGGCATATGAGAGGGTCCCCTATAAATGACTACACCCCCACCATGTCGGAGTTAAACCACAGCCCCATGGGCTATCACATAGACACACAGATTTTGGAAGATCAAGAAGAAAGAAAGTGATATCAGGTACCTCACAATAAACATATACCTGAATGGAACAGTAAGGGTTCAAGGGAGTGAAGCTGCTCTCCACACCTTTGTAGCCAGCTTTTTACACTCAAATCAGTGGTGAAAGCAGAGGGGAAAAATGACCAGTCCCTGATCAACACTAAAACATCAAAAGCAAGTTCCACCCCAACGAACAAAGACAGAGAGGACATGGCCAAATAAATGCCCAAATGACCGAAGCCCAATTCCATTGGGGTGCAGATGAGACTCTCCCAGATAGAGTCGGAATTTGTAGAGTTAAACGAACTCTAGAAGTCCTGGACTAGCTCTCCACCAGCACTGATGTAAAGATTGAGTAGCTGCGTGACCAACTCTGCCAGGTGAAGAATAAACACAGACGGTTGATAGAAAACCTAACATCTGAAGTCAGAGAACTCCAGAGTGAAAGAAAGGAAGAACTCTGAAATGAAGACAGTGGCAAAAGTAGAGGAGATCAAGGAGGAGATTAGAAGAGAGGTTTTAGAAGCAAAAAAGGAGCTGAAGAACAGAGAGCACACCATACAGGCTCTGAACGAGCAGCTACCCAGGGTCACTAACCCCAGCCCACCCCCCACCGTGCTCCACCCACTCACCCCCAACAGCTCTCCAGGAGATCACTCTCCACCCAGCACCAACCTGTTTCCTCCAGAAGATCCCTCTCCAACCAACACCAACTTGTCTACCTCAGATCCCTGTCCAACAAATAACCTCCCTACCACCTCTGCTAGCTCAACCAACACTCCCACTATTTGGACTCCAACTGCAAACATCTACAGGAAAGAGAACTATTATCTGGCATGGAGGTGAGAAAATCTGGCATGGAGGTTCAGATCTCCACCCAGAGGGGCCAGCAACCTCCCACTCTGTTGGCCCCCACTCAAAACCCCACCCCACCCCACTACCCATCATGCTGACAGGACAGCACCGACCCCCCCACCCCATTACCTCCCATGCTGACAGGACAGCACCCCCTGCACCATTGAGACCAAAAGTCCAGCAAGACAGCTATTCTGAAGTGGCACGAAGAATATACCACCCTGCTGCAGCCAAGCTAAACCAGATAAAGCATCTGCTGAACATAATCCAAAAATCTATTCATTCTTTCTTGTTATTATCAGAAATAGAATTTGTAGAAATATTATCATGGTGTTCAGTTTTAGATTAGGTACCTAGGAAATGGTTCAAATGAGCTCATATGTAGCCTCAGAAGCAAAATTCATGAGATTAGTAATTTGCTAATCTTAGATAATATTTAAATATTAGCCATTTCTGAGACTCACTTAGACACACCTTTGATGATACAGCAGTAGGAATACATGGATATAACAAATATAGAAGACAGGAATGTCTATGAGGGAGGTGTTGCTGTGTATACAGTACCAGTCAAAAGTTGGACACACCTACTCATTCAAAGGTTTTTGTTTATGTTTACTAATTCATACATTGCAGAATAATAGTGAAGATATCAAAACTATGAAACAACCCTATGGAATAATGTAGTAACCAAAAAAGTGTTAAACAAATCTAAATGTATTTTAGATTTCAGATTCCTCAAAATAGCATTCCTTTGCCTTGATGACAGCTTTGAACACTCTTGGCATTCTCTCAACCAGCTTCACCTGGAATGTTTTGCCAACAGTCTTGAAGGAGTTCCCACATATGAGCACTTGTTGGCTGCTTTTCCTTCACTCTGTGGTCCAACTCATCCCAAACCATCTCTATTGGGTTTAGGTCGGGTGATTGTGGAGGCCAGGTCATCTGATGCAGCACTCCATCACTCTCCTTCTTGGTCAAATAGCCCTTACACAGCCTGGAGGTGTGTTGGGTCATTGTCCTGTTGAAAACAAATGATAGTCCTGCTAAGCACAATCTAGACGGGAGGGCGTATCGCTAGGAAAGGGCAGTGTGGAGTGCAATAGAGATTGCGTCATCTGTGGATGTGCAAGGGCGGTATGCAAATTGGAGTGGGTCTAGGGTTTCTGGGATAATGGTGTTGATGTAAGCCATTACCAGCCCTTCAAAGCACTTCATGGCTACGGACGTGGGTGCTACGGGTCTGTAGTCATTTAGGCAGGTTGCCTTCGTGTTCTTGGGCACAGGGACTATGGTGGTCTGCTTGAAACATGTTGGTATTACAGACTCAATCAGGGACATGTTGAAAATGTCAGTGAAGACACCTGCCAGTTGGTCAGCACGTGCCCGGAGCACACATCCTGGTAATCCGTCTGGCCCCGCAGCCTTGTGAATGTTGACCTGTTTAAAGGTCTTACTCATGTCGGCTACAGAGAGCGTGATCACACAGTCGTCCGGAACAGCTGATGCCTTCATGCATGCCTCAGTTTTGCTTTCCTCGAAGCAAGCATAGAAGTGATTTAGCTCGTCTGGTAGACTCGTGTCACTGGGCAGCTCGCTTCCCTTTGTAGTCTGTAATAGTTTGCAAGCCCTGCCACGTAAGACAAGCGTCGGAGCCGGTTTAGTACAATTCAATCTTAGCCCTGTATTGAAGCTTTTCTGTTTGATGGTTCATCGGAGGGCATAGCAGGATTTATTATAAGCTTCCAGGTTAGAGTCCCACACCTTGAAAGCGGCTGCTCTACCCTTTAGCTCAGTGCGAATGTTGCCTGTAATTCATGGCTTTTAGTTGGGTATGTAATTACAGTCACTGTGGACATGACGTCCTTGATGCACTTATTGACAGTGACTGATGTGGTGTACTGCTCAATGCCATCGGAAGAATCCCAGAACATTTTCCAGTCTGTGATAGCAAAACAGTCCTGTAGTTTAGCATCTGCTTCACCTGACCACTTTTTTATAGATCGAGTAACTGGTGCTTCATGCTTAAATTCTTTGCTTGTAAGCAGGAATCAGGAGGATAGAATTGTGGTCGGATTTACCAAATGGAGGGCGAGGGAGAGCTTTGTACCCATCTCTGTGTGTGGAGTACAGGGGATATAGAATTGTTATCCCTCTGGTTGCACATTTAACATGTTGATAGAAATAAGGTAGAACTGATTTAAGTTTCCCTGCAGTAAAGTCTCTGGCCACCAGGAGCGCTGCCTCTGTGTGAGCGGATTCCTGTTTGCTTATTTCCTTATAGAGCTGACTGAGTGCTGTCTTAGTGCCAGCATCGGTCTGTGGTGGTAAATAAACAGCCACGAAAAGTATAGCTGAAAACTCTCTAGGCAATTTTATCACAAGATACTCTACTTCAGGTAAGCAAAATCTAGGGACTTCCTTAGATTTCGTGCACCAGATGTAGTTTACAAATATGCACAGACCGCCCCCACTCGTCTTAGCGGAGTGTGCAGTTCTAGCTTGCCGGTGCAGCGTATATCCCGCTAGCTGAATATCCATGTCATCATTCAGCTACGATTCCGTGAAACATAAGATATTACCGTTTTTGATGTCCCGTTGGTAGGATATTCGTGATCATACCTTGTCTAATTTATTGTCCAATGATTGCACGTTGGCAAGTAATATTGACAGTAACGGCAGCTTTCCCACTCACCTTCTGCGGATCCTTACAAGGCACCCCACTCTGTGTCCTCTTTACCTGCGTCTCTTTCTCTTGCAAATAACTGTCGGGTGTTCGGAGAATGTCCTGTGCGTCCTGCTTGTTGAAGAAAAAAATCTTTGTCTAATCCGAGGTGAGTGATCGCTGTCCTGATATCCAGAAGCTCTTTTTTGCCGTAAAATATGGTTGCAGAAACATTATGTACAAAATAAGTTACAAATAACGCGAAAAAATACATAATAGCACAATTGGTTGGGCGCCCGTAAAATTGCTGCCATTTCTTCCGGCGCCATTTTATAAGAAGAAACTTTTCATTAAAATAAACTTTCAAAGCTCTTGAAATTTTACGGATTGAATGACCTTCATGTCTTAAAGTATTGATGGGCTGCTGTTTCCCTTTTCTTATTTGAGCTGTTCTTGCCATAATATCAAATAGGGCTATCTTCTGTATACCACCCCCACCTGGTCACAACACAACTGATTGGCTGAAACGCATTAAGAAGGAAAAAAATTCCACAAATTAACTTTTAACAAGGCACACCTGTTAATTGAAAAGCAATGCAGGTGACTACCTCATGAAGCTTGTTGAGAGAATGGCAAGCGTGTGCAAAGCTGTCAACAAGCCAAAGGGTGGCTACTTAGAAGAATCTCAAATATGAAATATATTTTGATTTGTTTCATATGTTTTTGGTTACTACATGATTCCATATGTGTTATTTCATAGTTTTGATGTCTTCACTATTATTCTACAATGTAGAAAATAGTAAAAATAAAGATAAACCCTGGAATGAGTAGGTGTGTCCAAACTTATGACTGGTACTGTATATATATATATATATTATTATGAATATATGCATTTTTTGTTTTGTGTTTTGTTTTGTTACAGTACTGTCATTGTCTATAACTTTTCTGTACTTTGTCATGTATTTGTACATTTTATGTGGACCCCAGGAAGAGTAGCTGCTGCATGTGCAGTAGCTAATAGGGATCCTAATAAACTAAACTAAACTAGAAGGACAGGGAGACAGACAGCGTTAAAACCAATCTCCCTTGTGCTCATCCGTCAATCCTAAACTATGGTAGTGAGAGAGATGTGTATTGAAAATAAGAATGTGGACTGTTTATGCCGTCCCCACGATATCGTAACAGGCAGACAGGGAGAGAGAGAGAAACACCCACAGACAGTACACACTAACTAAAAACACAGCCGAGCTGCAACATCTAAGCATACTATTTGGGAGGGGGTCAGGGGAAGAAAAGACAAATACATTAGATGGAGAGAGAAAGTGAGAGAGATAAAAAGGGAGGGAGAGAAAGAAAGAGAGAGAAACAGAGAGAAAGTGAGAGAGATAACCAAGGTAATGAAGAGGTTGATATGCATGCACTGCTGTGACACTTCCTAGTTGTGTTTTAGAGGGACAAAATTAATAATAATTACAGAGATTAATATCAATGATTAAATGTTCCTATTAATGATTATTCCAGTAATTAGAATCAGCAGGATGCAATATGCTGCAGTATTAATTTTTACATGCAAATCAAGTTGTGATCACACTATGTTCTCTCCTCTGTAATGAGACATACAGCTTTCAGTCTACCCAGGCAGCCTGGTTTACACCATTTCGGTATTAGGAGAGAACATGGGATGTCTCACTGTTCACGCAACGTGATTCGAGAGATGGATCCCTACTCCTTTAATCCTCCATATTGTGTTGATTTTTCCACAAGGAAAGAATGAAAACGCCCTGTTGCAGGGGAAAAAGACTGACCTTCAACGGGATTTGCGATGGTATTAGACAGAGAGACGTTGGCAGATGTATTTACTAAAATAAGGCATTACTAAAAGACTGCAGTCAAAACATGGTTGTAGGCAGGGCCGGTTCCAGGCATAAGCAACATATGCAGTCGCTTAGGGCCCCCTCTCAACTCTCAACTTACTATTGAGAGTAAGCACAGTAGAAATATTTGAAACTTGCTTGTGCATCAGTGTTTTTTCTCTTGTTATGTCAGTCACTGACAGTCACTCAATTAGCAATGTCAGTTAACAGTTTTTAGATTGGTAGTTAGTCTAGCCAACAATCTAAACTTGTAGTAATCCTGGTCGAATACAGACCGGGCAGGTCACGTGCCCAGGGGTCCTGACATCCAGGGGTCCACCAATGATTTAGTTAGTCATTCTCACTCAGATACCATATTAACCATATTATTAAGTCATTACAACATGTGTAGAATTGCAGAAAATGTATTTAAAACTGCAAAAATGTCTCTCCATCCCATGTATTTTTGGGGGGGAATTACAGGAAATTAGCTGTAAAATGAAAAATTCTCTCCGTCCCATGGCCAAAATGTGTAGAATTGCAGAAAATGTGCTTTAACACACTAACATTTTCTCTTTGCCCCATGGCAAAATGTGTAGAATTGCAGAAAATAAACTAACCAACCAAATCTCACTTAGGGCCCCCAAAAGACTAGAGCCGGCCCTAGTTGTAGGAAATTAAATTAAATATAAAACTATTAACAATGTCATTGTAAACCCCAGTGAACAGACAGTGCATGTCTGATGTCTGCTAGTAAGAACTAGTGAAATCTCATCATCATCATAAATTAATTTGTCATTTGTAACCATATGGTTGTTGATCTCAACATGTAACTTAGAGAGATCACAAATTAGTTTATGATGAATATGTCTGTCTGTTCATGTCCTTTGGAAAGCATGGTCTATTGTAAAGGACATGATGACAGTGTTTTGTCCACATTGGCTGAAGCATAGCAGGTTTAACCAAACCATAGTAAGTAGCTAGGCTAGCTCCTGCCCCAGCCTCACGCTTGTGGTTGAAGATATAAATCTTCTGGGGCACAGATTCACCTCTAAGTAACCACATTTTTGGACAATTTACAGCGGTGGATCTCGGTTAAAACCTACCAATAAATGAAACTAGGAGGTGTGGCGCTGGATGCCTGCAGGTCACCAGGCCCAAGATAAATTCCTGCGAGGTTCTGGTAATCTTAATCCTCAATAATCAAGGCCAGCAGAGTCAAGGCAAAGAGTTAGAGCACAGACAAATCGGGCCTGGGGCTAAAGAAAAATCCTCTGACCGATATTTCTCCACCTCTGTGAGCTTACTCTAGTCTCATTTCTAACTCTCTGTTTATGAACTCAGTGTATAGCCAGGATGAGTCTAAGGGGTGGTTACAAGCACAGAATCTTACCTGTTTTTTTCAATGAGCTTGGCGCACAAAGGTGAAAAGGAAAAGTATCTTGGTTATGAACAGGTTAGGTAATGTATAAGATTCATGAAACTGACAGAACCAGAGGGAATATGACTTTACCTGCACTCATGAGATTAAACTGTGAGATGCCACCATTGGTCAAACCTCCCCTGAGCATCTTCACAGATAAGTGTCCATTTCACAAGTAGGGGGAGAACATCATGGCATGATTACGACATGGTAAATGTCAGATATTCTTCATCCTCACTTATTATCTGCTGTAAGAGAGGACCAAATGGAAAACGCTGACCTGCATCAGCAGCAGCCCTCTCACTCGCCTCTAAAAATATGACACAAGTTACAGCACCCAGCCAACCAATCAGCATCCCGGGCCATGGCAGCTGGGGCAGACAGACGCTTTTCCTCGAGCCAAGAGTTGACAGGAGAGTGGGGTTTATTCAAGCAAGGCAGAATAAAAGAATAGCTTTGCTATAACAAAGAGAAAGACACCTCTGGGCTGTGTTAAATTACTGCAGGAGATATGAATAATTCAACTGCAAAATACACTGGATCAAATGTTGAGGAGGGATTACAGCTAGGGAGGATGGTTAGTGCCTATAAAAAAATGACACTGGCACAGAGAAAGGTATGCTTTCCCACTTTCCTTCTACATGTGTACGTGTGAACAGGGTGCCTTCTTGAGCTACAAGGTCCTCCAATACGCCTTGTTTCCAAGTTGTTAAACATATCCATCTGTTTTCCCGGAGCCCAGACTGCAGCCCCGCACCGTGCTGCCCTGCTCCCCGCACTCAGCCCAGCAAGCACCTTGATCATCCACACTGGTTGGTTTCCACAGGAATGCCCAGGAGCAAGGCAAGCTTATCCTTCACGCTGTGGTAAAGATAGATGTGTCAGTCCGCATCGATCCATCTGTTGTTGCCCTCCTGCACGTCAGCTCCTCACAGTATCTCCTATCTGCAAGCAAAATAAATGCCACGGCTGGACCGGATGAGGGTGGTCAGCTTGACAGAAACCCCCGCAGCTATCGGCAAAATAACTTCAGGGGCTTTGGTCGTAAATTGTGGCAGCTTCACATGAGATGGAGTCACAATGCAATTTCCCCAGGAGTCGAGACACAGTAAATAAAAGTGGTAGGGGGGCAGTACAGTTAGCTGGGAGCCTTCAGTCAGATAACCTCCCAGTGAAATCAGACCAATACAAACATCAGGCCCGGTGAGATCCACAGAGGATTACAACAGTGGAGTGACAAAGAGGAACAAAGCCACACTCATCCCTGTGTGTCATCCCCGTGTACGAGGAAACATCACATCCTGAGTGGTTTCTTGGTTCTGACTATGTCTTCCTGAGGCAGACCTTGTGCCAAACTATGTACTTATATTAGGAGAGCATGGTTAGAAAGAGGGTCTGGCTAGTGAGCCTGTGGGGCGAGGGGGGGGGGGGGGGGGGGGTGTCGAGGACAGAAAGACCAGCCACTAAGCATGCTTACTTGGACATCTGCTGCGCTCTACCAGCCACCACTAATATCCACTGTGTCACCAGAACACTGAGGCCACAGCCCCCACAGCCCTGCTGGTGGCACATGCACGTGTACTTCAGCCACAGCCTCTCTTTCCCTCCACCAAAGCGTCTAGTCACCTGGGAACAATTCGCAGTCCACAACTGACTATTGGGATTACCTAACATGACCAGTTCAGATGTGTGTGTAGGTTACTTATCTAGCAGGTTAGCGTTTTTCATCATGAATCTTGTTCTGGAGACAGCTCTGCAAAGTTGTCTCTAGCTGGCACGGCCACAAAGTCATAAGATCAGATCTTAAACCTAACGCTAACCACACTGCTAACCCTAAGGTCAAACCCTAACCTTAAATTACATTTTTGTTTTCATTAACTTTTACAATATAGCCAATTTTGACTTTGCAGCTGTCCTATCTAGGGGGGAAATGGCTCAGTTCCGCCTCCAGGACAAGCCTCATGACAATAAACATCAATCTGCACTTGTACATGTTATACAATCAGTGGAGGCTCTTCAGAGGATGAAGGGGAGGACCATCTTCCTCAGTGAATTTCATTTTTTTTTTTAAAGGTAAAATATTAAAAAAGTTATCCTCTTTAGATTAAACTATACTAAATATAATCATGTCACCAAATAATTGATTAAAACACACTATTTTGCAAAGAAGGTCTACAGCACCATGGTGTAGCCGGAGGACACCTAGCTTCCATACTCCTCTGGGTACATTGACCTCAATACAAGACCTAGGAGGCTAATGGTTCTCACCCCCTTCCATAGACTTACACAGTAATTATGACAACTTCCAGGGGACGTTCTCCAACCTATCAGAGCTCTTGCAGCATGAAGTGACATGTTGTCCACACAATCAAAGGATCAGATAAGTAATCTAGTACTAAAAGCATAAGCTTGGTGAGTAAGAGAGAGAAAGACAATGGTTGAGCAGTTTTGAACAAATTAATTTATTCCAAAATGAAGAAGCAAGAGAGAAATTTATATAGATAGAAATTGTCATTTTTTTCTCACTTTCAGTTTCACTTACTTAGCTAGCAAATACAGCTACATTAGTTTAGCCTACTGAAACACCCTGCCCAAACAGGGGGATGCTATGTTAGCTACCTGGCTATGATTATCCAAAACAACACTGGAACTCTCCAAGTCAAGGTAAGCTTTTGGTTTCATTAATTTATTGCCACCGGGCCCGACAGTGTAACTGCTTACTGACTGTACACTCTAACATTACTGCATGATTGTAGTGGGTTTACTAACTCGCTAGTTCTAAACTCAGCAAAAAAAGAAACGTCCCTTTGTCAGGAACCTGTCTTTCATAGATAATTCATAAAAATCCAAATAACTTCACAGATCTTCATTGTAAAGGGTTTAAATACTGTTTCCCATGCTTGTTCAACGAACCATAAATAATTAATGAACATGCACCTGTGGAACGGTCGTTAAGACACTAACAGCTTACAGACGGTAGGCAATTAAGGTCACAGTTATGAAAACTTAGGACACTAAAGAGGCCTTTCTACTGACTTTGAAAAGCACTAAAAGAAAGGTGCCCAGGGTCCCTGCTCATCTGTGTGAACGTTCCTTAGGCATGCTGCAAGGAGGCATAAGGACTGCAGATGTGGCCAGGGCAATACATTGCAATGTCCGTACTGTGAGACGCGTAAGACAGGAGGGACAGCTGATCGTCCTCGTAGTGGCAGACCACGTGTAACAACACCTGCACAGGATCGGTACATCCGAACATCACACATACGGTAAGACAGGAGGTACAGGATGGCAACAACAACTGCCCGAGTTATACCAGGAACGCACAATCCCTCCATCAGTGCTCAGACTGACCGCAATAGTCTGAGAGAGGCTGGACTAAGGGCTTGTAGGCCTGTTGTAAGGCAGGTCCTCACCAGACATCACCGACAACCACGTCGCCTATGGGCACAAACCCACCGTCGCTGGACCAGACAGGACTGGCAAAAAGTGCTCTTCACTGACGAGTCGTGGTTTTGTCATGGGGTGATGGTTGGATTCACGTTTATCGTCAAAGGAATGAGCGTAACACCGAGGCCTGTACTCTGGAGCGAGATCAATTTGGAGGGGAGGGTCCGTCATGGTCTGGGGGCGGTGTGTCAAAGCATCATCGGACTGAGCTTTTTGTCATTGCAGGCAATCTCAATGCTGTGCGTTACAGGGAAGACATCCTCCTCCCTCATGTGGTACCCTTCCTGCAGGCTCATCCTGACATGACCCTCCAGCATGACAATGCCACCAGCCATACTGCTCGTTCTGTGCGTGATTTCCTGCAAGACAGGAATGTCAGTGTTCTGCCATGGCCAGCAAAGAGCCCGGAACTCAATCCCACTGAGCACGTATGGGACCTGTTGGATCGGAGGGTGAGGGCTAGGGCCGTTCACCCAAGAAATGTCTGGGAACTTGCAGGTGCCTTGGTGGAAGAGTGGGGTAACATCTCACAGCAAGAACGGGCAAATCTGGTGCAGTCCATGAGGAGGAGATGCTTTGCAGTTCTTAATGCAGCTGGTGGCCACACCAGATACTGACTGTTACTTTTGATTTTGACCCCCACTTTGTCCAGGGACACATTATTCCATTTCTGTTAGTCACATGTCTTGTTCATACAAATATTTACACATGTTAAGTTTGATGAAAATAAACACAGTTTTTTTTGTTTATTAGCTATGTTGACTAGGATGTTACTTTAGCTAATATGGTGATAACGATGTAGGCTGTGTGTAGCGGTTTGGCTTGGAAAGGTTTTTCTACCTAGTCAGACACTGTACAACTGATTCATTTTGCATTGAAGTCCACAAGCGATGGCACGAGGTGAGAGGAGTAGAGCACATAGATGTGAGAAGGAATATAACATGGCTGTGTGTTTACGTGTGATCAGCGGTGTATTCATTCCACCGATACTGTTGAAAAATGTTTCGCAAACGGAACAAAACGTGGATAAACATACTTGAATTTGTCCAATAGAAACTCTTGTTTGCAACTGTTGGACTAATGATTACATTCTATATAAGCTAGATGCAGGCAAGAGCGTGCAAGGCAGTATTGAATGTCACTGCCTGGCCATTTGTCACTGTCTGTCACCTCAAATTTGTCTCTCAACCTGTGTGCACCTACATTATAAACTTTCATTCATTGGCTAGTGTTATGACTGTCCTGTGAGAATCCAAATAGGTCAGATCAGCTTGGCAATGGATGATTTCAACCAGACCCTCTCTCACCCACAGGAAAGTATAACAACTATATGTACGAAGTTTCCATGCTTTACATTGTGTATGAAATATCAAACATTATGAAAGTGTTTTTGTTAAGAGCAGGATGTGAAACTATAAGAGTAAATTGTTTCTATAACTTTGTACAAGTAACTAGTCACCGCCCCCTTGAGTGAGGTCAGAGAGTGTGTCAGCCTCACAAACCGCCCCTTTTGAAGAACTATATAAAATGATGGGTTAAGAATTACCATATCAGACCAGAGAGGAGTTGAGCTGCAGCTCACGTCCAAAGTGGTTTGAACTCTGAAATCTCAACACAAGGTAGAGACAATAACGTCACCTCCCGAACAATCCCTGGTACGGCTGATTAGCTGTCCTAAGTAAAGTATCTACAAAAGCGAATTTAAGTCGAACCATTCTACTACTCTTCAAACCATCCTATTCTACTACTCTTCTCAAATCACTGTATTCTATCTACTACTCTCATCACCAATGGGAACTGTCGACACAGCTGGCTAGCCTATCTTCGAAGGAGCATCTTCCAGAGTGAACAACAGTAGAAGATTGGGGGGGGGGGGGGCCTTTGGGACAATCAGAGCCTTACAAGCGTGCTGCGGAAAGGCCTAACACCCTTCCTAAGAAGGCCTGGTTCCGACAGAGATAAATTGCGAACGAAAGCATTCACACGTAAATAAATGTATGAGTTCTTACTCCAAACGGGTGGCGGTTCGTGTGCAAAGTATATGGTTACTGTGAGAGTAGGTCCTAAAATGTACCAACGATAAGTGTCTCTTTCTCGCTCTCTCTCCATCTCCTTTGTAACAAGCCGCCATATTGTGTCAGTCCGCTAGGGACCTGTTTCTAATGTATTAAGTGTGTATGTTTATCCTGTGTTATCATTTAGTTGGCTAGTAAAGAAATAATTAAACCAATTTGTGTAGTACTGAATCATAAGTAAGGCTGGGTTTTTTGCAGATGCAAGGAGGTTACTACGGTTCAGAATGATGATATGATAAGAGGTTATGATTCATACATTGACTGTCACCCAATATGCTGTAATAGAAATATGGCCATTCTCATGAAAACAAATCGTCCTCCCTCATCTTAAACAGCACTAACTGCCACTGTACAATAGTATATAATATCCACTCAAGATACAAGACACTGTATACATGTAGCATTTGTAGAGAAAGGGCAATCCTGAAGAACCGCTAAACGCATATTAATAAACATACTCAAATTAGGCATCTCCCAAGACGCATTGCTAATTGAAATGGGGTCCGACACTTTCCATGTCCCTCTTAAAGATCCTCAGGCAAGCCCAGGGTTACCAGTCAAAGGCTGAGGCCAGCAGCTAACATGTTAGTCGGGCCAATGGGCAGGCCAGCCGTGAAGCAACAGAAAGGAAAGAGACGCAGACTAATGAAACAAATTATCTGCGGTATTTGTTTCAGGGAGAATAAATAAATAAGCATGAAAAACAATAATCCTCAACACCGGGCCACATGCAATGATTAAATAAAAAAACTGCAGAACCAATTATTTCAGCAAGAACAAAAGGCAGCGGTGAAGATTGTTGAAAGGGTAAACAATGGGAAGAACATGGCTGGCTGCATCTGCTCCCGGAGCCCTGCCTGGTGCAATATCACGCTGACATGCTGCGTGCTCAGGCCTAGCATAGGAGGAGCAGTGGAACCTGGGCTGTTTACCTGGCTAATGCCCAGACAGCGGTGGTAGATCACTTTCCTCTGTTGCTCAGATGCTTTCAGGGCCAGCTGGGTTCTGATACAGGGAGTCATTAAGCACAATAAAAGCCATCCTGATTTAGACATGTTATTAACTCCTTTATTAGCCTTGGCTTTAACTACTAAAAGGTCATATTTGTGAGCTTCTACAATTCTGGAATTCAAAGGATGCTAAACGATGGATTGGACCAGAGAATGTGTTGAGGCCATAAGGTTCACGCCAACACTACAGTGCACAGGGCTGTGTTTTAAATAGGTCTTATGTGAGTTGAAGCGCGGCCAGACTGTGGTCTTATACAGGAGTCCATGATGAGTATGATTCGGCCCATAAATTCAGAGCAATTCTGATAATGATGCGCTGACAGCAGAGTTCCATTATTCCATTAAGGCGTCTTACAAAACCCTGACACATCTGCGCACACACACACATGGAGGCAGGCCGAGAAACGGCCACTGGCCAAATCCATCCCGCTACACCCAAACCGATAAATAAAGCTCACGTCAGCCACTCTGCATATTTCGGGCTCCTTATGACTCTGCATGCCTTCCCTGACAAAGAAAAACAAATCA
This sequence comes from Oncorhynchus mykiss, assembly GCF_057628025.1. Classification (NCBI taxonomy): domain Eukaryota; kingdom Metazoa; phylum Chordata; class Actinopteri; order Salmoniformes; family Salmonidae; genus Oncorhynchus; species Oncorhynchus mykiss. Next base: position 71,693,178 of record NC_143026.1, on the reverse strand, counting down.
TCAGGTGGCAAGATTTTTTTTTACCAAGAACCCAAAAGGTGCAATAATGTTGGCAGGATCATTAGTGGGAGAGAAAAGCACCACTAGCATTCTCTCTCCCAGTCTTTCTCTCTCTCTCGCTCTCTTTCTCCCGTTCTCTCTCCTCCTCTTTTCTGCTCTCCTCTAATTGTCAGGTTAATTAGGAGGAGTAGCAGCATTGGTTAAATAGCCTTTCCTCGTCCCTGCCCCCCCCCCCCCTCCCCCCCACACACACACACAAACACACACACAGATACACACACACAAGATGAAGGGGCCACGATGACAGGGCCCCTTTGTTACTTCCTATTGCACATTCACACACAGTCCTGACTACAAAAGGGCCAAAGAGGCCAAGGCACTTCTGGGCCTTGTTAGACAGGCCCTTGATTGGCTGGTCAGATGAGCAGAGAGCATGCTTGTCACACATCACACAGCATCTGCTTAGCTCCTGTAACGTTACTCTGCTCATCTCATTCAGCAGAGCTGAGTGGTTTGATCCGCTTACCCCACCGCCACAGGGGTAAATACAAACACTGAGGAAAATGTCAACAAGACTCTTTGTGATGCTAAAAAGATACATCTGATTAAATATGCTCCCATTTTTCCTGTAGCACCAAACCACAGCCTCTTAGCTTGACAGGAGAACCAGCATTAGTGAAAACACAGCCACACCACTTACCTGATCATCACCAAAACTGGTGCTTTTAAATCTTCACATGAACACTATCAACATGAAACCAGTCCAGAGGAATCAGGCCTAATGTTTTACAATTCCAATTATTATCGTTGCTAGTTTAAATTCAGGAGGCATTCAAGTTGTTGCCAAATTGTTCACAATAAAAACATCTGACATACCACGTTTTCTAATATTCATAATTTGTACAAATAAAGACTTGTTATGGAGAGAAATCAATTTGGAAATAGTTGCTTTATGGGGACAAAAGCTGGGGCTCATGCTGGGGGCTGGTCATAAAGTATTCATGGTTATAATTATACCCCATATTTACTATCATCTTAAATCTTGTGCCTCCAAGCTCGGTTTCCTTTGACACATATTGCTGCTGGTGTGAGTGAAAGGAGGATATTGCCACAGAGTTGTGTGCATTAAAGCCTTGATGCTTTTCAAGAGGGGTAAATCACCATATGAAGCGAGAATAAGGATATTCATGAAAACAAATGACAGCATAATCTCATTGAGGGTGAAACCATAGCACCTCCGTTTCACTCTGTTTCACACTGTCCCCCCAAGGCAAAGAAAAAGCATTGATGGGCGTCTACTGTCCGGTATATATATATATGTAGCTAGTGTGGGGGATTAGTGATAAGGACAAAATCTGGAAATCCTTACCTAATACTCCAAGCCGGTAGTTCACTGTGATGACGATAACATTGCCGTAACTTGCCAAGATGCTGCCGTCAAACATATTCCCAGTGCCCTCCATGTAGGATCCCCCATGGATAAATACCATCACTGGCTTGGGGCTACCGCTTTCACGGATGTCTGCAAGGGGAAGGAAATGATTAAAGGACAAATTAAAATGACAGCTGGAGATGCAATCTAAATTGTGGACGCTTTAGTTTTCTCATAATTTCGGACACATTGACTTAGCTTTGAGACAATTTCTGCTTTGCACGTGATGCCGTTCATTTCATACGTGACAAGTATGACATGTTCCTGGTGATTGAAAATTCCATATTAATCTTGTTTTTTTGTTTCAGGAAATTTTATGGGCTCTTATTTTTGGGGGGCCAATAAACTGTCAGCATTAAAGAAGCGTAGAGATTAAAACTGACATTTCAATTTAAGCAGCACAGGTGGCTAGTTTTATCAGTAACGTAGAATCTAATAAACAAGATTGAACCTAAATGTTTTAATGATTAACATTCTTCACGAAAAGTTTTTAATTCAATTTCAGACATCCAACGTTTCCCTTTAACAAAGTGTTACGCTTACTGAACTTTGCATAATAACATCAACTCACTTGATGCCGTCTTTGAGGGAGGACATCTAGTTTGGCCGCTGGGTTTGAATTAAATGGAGGATAGGGAGGGATACAAAAAAATAGGCTTCTGATTACTTTTATATTCCACAAAGGAGACAGACGTTTCATCTTGGGTGCAAAATATCCACATTCATGTTCAATATCTTATCGATGTTTGGTGTTGGGGGACACTTGCAGGAGGTCTCAGAGCTAAGGAAAGTAATTAAATAGTAAGGAAAGTAGGATGGCATCTTCCACAATGCCTTTATGGCAAAACATGATGCTCTATTTGCAAAATGCAAGCCCATCTCTGTTCTTTTAGTTGATTTTCTTCCTCCCACTCTGTCTTTCTCTTTCCTTCGCTCTCTTTCTTACATTTCCAGTGAAAGCGGGAAGAAAATGCCAGGGCACCTCTAATCCTCACGTCTTCAGTAGGCAATCCATAACTTCTAGAATATTGATTAGGACTGAGCAGCTGCTGAGTGCATGTGCATGCGCGCGTGTGTGTGTGTGTGTGTGTATGTGTGTGTGTGTGTGTGTGTGTGTGTGTGTGTGTGTGTGTGCAAAAGCATACGTTTTTGGTGAAAGAAAGAGAGAACAAGAGAGGGGGGAGAGAAATAGGGAAAGAGTGGGAGATACTGTAAAGAGAGAGATCCGGAGGGCAAATCTAAATTATTTTCATAAATTGCGCATCAGAATCCTAACATCTTCCATTCACTTTGATTAATTAATTGAATCACAGAAGAGCAGCTGGATTCACGCAAGTGTGTAAACTAGAGCAGCATTGAGACAGGAGAGTAATACCTGATCTCTCCATATAGTTACAAACATAACAGCAAGGTAAATGATTAAATATGTAAAATAAAACTAGGACTGAAGACTAACTGGAAAGATTGCGTGTCTGTTTGTCTGTGAAAGTGAAAGTGAAATATTCACACAGTGCATATGTAGCCCCCCTCTGTCTCTTGTGTGGATGCCAACAGCAGATTAAAGTGACACACATCTGGTCACAGAGGGTTATGGCTACAGTGTCTGTCAGGATGTCCATTACATCATTCATGTCATTCACAGTCCTTTATGCTGTTTGTTCTTGTGTTCACTTCATCTTTGTGAGTGGCAAAAGCAAGTGCACATTCTAAATCCTTTGGAGGGATTCCAGGCATCTCTGACAGAGGTCAAACCATTTTAAACATCCATCAATGAGGAATAGATGCCAGGGAATTGTGTGTGCTGGCTTTTGAGAATAGATGGCAATTCAGCCATTTGTTCTAAACTGGGCCTACTAATCATAGGGTTCGGTCATGCATCCTACGTGGACACCATGGCATGCTAGGCTACTCCTAGCTGTAGGTAAAGTACAGAGGTAAGTGAGGACAGGTGCATTCCTATACAGGCGCTCACATCACAGAAGACTAGCTGTAAAAGCACTGCACTGGATCTCCATCCAATGCCAAATCTGGATGGCCTTGCTAACAAGCTACAGTATAAAGAGAATGTCCCTGTCACAATCCTGCTGAGGACAAAAGTTTCCATCCATTACAAATCCACAGGTGGAGTGGCACCTACAGAGAACTGCACATCTTACATTCCATGACATTGAGGTTCCATGGCAGTGTGTTGTTGTTGTTATTTGATTACATATCTCTGTTGTGGCAATAGGTTAAATGTCAAAAGAGCGCCGCCAGTGAGATATCAAGCCGATTGGTCCTTGGGCCATTTCATTCACACATCTCAATGCGTTGGTTTTAGCAGCATATTGTCTTCTGTCTTAGAGAGGATTATTAGTCTGGCCTGGATTCTTTATCAAGTGAATACTTGAGAGGCTGGCTGGGATTTCACTGTATATTTGTGTCTCTAATCTTTTGATGTGTGTACTCAGGAAATCGCAAGTTGCTGCAGATCAAAGATAGCTGCCGCATTCCTAGTTTAGTTTTCTGTAATTGGTGCTTATTTCACCAGATTATACAGGAGATGTGCATTATTAAGACTGTGTTCTGTCATTAAGTAGGAAGTTAACTTTCTCACTTTCTCTTTGAATAACTTAATTTGGGGTATTTTGAGTACTTTCTTCAGTCTGTTACTTTTCAGTGAGGAGCCCGTTTTAGATTTGTTGATTTAAACATTTGGACTTGATTCCTAGGTTTACATAACTGTGCCATAATGTACTTGAACTTGTGTAAAATAGTGATGAAGAGGCCTCGTTAGGAAGGGATTTGTGATCAATATGTTACAGGTCTTTGCCCATAACGATCCAGGAACATCCATACATGTTGCATAGGAAACTTACAGTTTTTTTTATAACACAACTGAAGGTGACTTATGTGTTAGGATTGATCAGGGTATCAAATTCCCCAGGGTTGGAATAGTATATTTTATTTTGGAAAAGGAAAAGAGTTGTGAAAAATCATGCAAAAAGGTGTTACGATTTAATTGAAGGGTTAATAGTTACTCTCTTTTAGATGGGATGCAACATGTATTTATTTGTTTACAAAATGTAAAAAGAATTCAAGCAAAAACCTATGTTAGATTATTAACAATTAATTAAGTACTCTGGAATGATGTGCGACATTAAACATACTCTTAAAACATCAAGCAAAAAAGACAAAACACATCCAGCAAAAATTACGGAGAAAAAAAATCTTCACTTTCAAAAAAAGGACAAGAAATGTAAAAAAAAAAATCAAAGAGGAAAAATTGGAGGGTTCCTTGTCATGCAAATCAGTTTGGCATCAAAAAATACCTTCATCCTCCGCCCCGTCATTATCACCTAAATCATCATTGTGTTTCTTTGTAAGGGGACCTAGGATCAAGAATGGAGAAGATGGAGGAAACAGATAATACAAGAACACACAAACCTTAAAAACGCTCAAAAGAGAAAGACATCTTAAGTGATTTTCCCTGTGAAAACTTTTACTGAAAGAGAAAGAATGTAAACAATATCATACACATTTGTGGAGCTTGGTAGCTATGAGATAGTAAGACTTTTGTTACAAAGTACTGTAACAAAACAAGAAGGCTCTTCAAAATAGGACCCTTTCTTTCAAAAAGATTCAAGAATGTAAGATAAGTCGTTCCCAGTAAAACAGATAGGGTGTTTTCAGAACACAGCTTTACCTCATGTCATTCTCACCCCTCTTTCCCAATTTCAAGTAAACAGACAAAAGCATAATTGTTATGGATGTTTGTGAGGGTGTCTTCTAACATTATGTTCCAATAAGTAGCCCACGTCTGTGAATGTTAATGTGCTAAAAGAGAATACTCCAGATTGAATCATTAGTGGACTCATACTATGTAAATATGTAAAATAGAACCTAAATGAAGTAATTTCATTGTAGGATCACAGAGTGTCAAAATGCAAATGGAAAAAGTTAATGTATTAAGTGGCTCCAAACACACAGAGGTTAATTGCTTAATTCTCCCTCATTGGCAAAAGAATAAAGCAGGAAATAGGTCAGACTGCAGCAGAATAAACCAAGACAGGATTAATTTAGTGAGTAACAGCACAAAGACCGCTGCAATGGACTGTACTATAAACACGACACAGATGGACAAACAGATAGACAGGCACACAGAAAGACAGACGGGGGCACAGAAAGACACACAGGCACACAGAAAGACAGACGGGGGGGGGCACAGAAAGACAGATGGGGGCACACACAGACACACAAAGTTGACAAAGCGCTAGTCTAGACACATGCGAGCTAGATCAAGCATGTGTAAGCAGAGAGCAGCACATGAAAGAGTGAGATACACAGTATGACCAATGAAAGAAGCCTTCCCACACATCACTCAAACTCATCCTGCTTATGATCATGCTCCTTCATGACAATACGGTACAGGAAAACCAAAACAGGGAAGCAATGAGAGGCAGGGATGGGAGGGGGAAATGGAAATGCTCTGTTTTCTGTTCATTCTATTAAAATAGTCCAGTCATTTATTTTCCTCATGTCTTGTAGCCAGAACGCTAGAGCAGTAGGCAATGGCATGACACCTCTATAATTTGTAGCAACATTCTGGAGAAGAAAACAGAGGTTATTCAACACTGGAGAGAACATTTGGCGTAAACATCCCGTTTCACCCAGCAGCCATGCTGAGATTGATTTTGTGAGATACATGACAAAAAATGAAAACAGTTAAGAGTAAAGTACACTGTAGCCTACCTTATCGGAACACATCATTAAACCATCACATTCTCATAAGCTAAGGTAAGGCTTATAAAGCAACTGAACGGAGATGCTGGAGCAAGGCACTGCAGTGCCCTGTGACATGACTGTGCATGGCTGTCCCCTAACTGAGGGGATGGTTGGATCATATCAGTCAGGACGGCAACATGACAGCATGCTGTCAGCATCACGTCACTCCTAAACTCCAAGTGACTGAGGGCCAGGCCCTGCACACTGACTTTTCAACCCCTCTGACCCCCTTGGAGTACTGAGCGCCTCAACACTTTTGTGTCGCACCTGGCTCCACTGCACTGATTAGGGAGACTCTGTTTTTCTGTCTTTCCCAGTATTTATTTTCTCTTTCTCCCTTTACCTCAGTCTACCTTTCTCTCCCTCTATTTACTCTGCCTCTCCGTCTGTCTAACTGCCAAACTGTTTTCCTGTGCCGTTGTCTCTGTCGCCCCCCCCCCCTCCCCCCCCCCACACACACACACACACTGTCTGTCTCACCAGTAATGCTGTCTCCCAGTCAGATGATAAATTGATTTATTACTGCAGCCTAGCTCTTACACACCCCTTCCAAATGAATTTCCATATCCCTCGTTGTGCCGATATTGATTTGTGTTCATCTCTGACTGATAAAGTGCAACTTCACGGTTGAGTACTCTGTAATGCAGAAAAAGAGGTGGGCTGGTGAGGCGTGCAGTAGGCGGCCGACTCCGGGGCTCCTGGCCCTTAACACTTTAATGCACTATGAACCCTGAGGCTCCAACCAGATTAGGTCATTAATGCTTTGAGCTCAATTGATCTCACATTGTGCACATGGGCATCCATACGACACATTCGTCAAGGATCTTAGGCCTATCCAAATGGAAACAAACCAACTCAATCAATCATTGATTTGACCATAAAAACAACGGGCTCTCTAACATACAAAAGCCAATGAATCTGGGGAGTAAGTACTGACCTTCGATAGTACTGGCTATAAAACATATTGTTGCATGAACAAATATTTCACATCCTTTGATAAATTCCTGAATGTCTATGGTGAAATATAGCCTGTATGGTGAAATATTTCATACAATGCAGTTTGTGCCATAACATTTTGATCAAGAGCAGAATATACAAGAACTTACCTTTCAAATCAAGTCCAACAGCACAACTCATTCCCAGGGGCCGAGTGAGTCATGAGCCTGGTGCCCATGGGACACATGTAGTGCAGTGTACATGGCTATACAGCCAATTACAGGGCTCACAGCTCTGTGGATCTCTTTGATCAATGACTCAGGACCAGGTGGTACTCAGGAACAGGACACTACTGAATACATTCACCCATGTGTTGTGCACTTGATGCAATGCCATCCTACTCTATTCAAATGTTAGAGGCACATAACAGAGAGAGGCTGGCTCTTTGACTGACTGACTCACACTCTCAAAGCAGAAACAAACACAGATGAAAAACAAATGCTCACAGGTGTGGCTGGGGAGGATTTGACTGCATTAACATTCTAAAACAAGATAGTAACCTCAACCTGCACTATTCATTAAAGGGGCAATCAGCAGTTGGTGTATACATTTTTTGACTTATACATTATTGATATGGGCCCATTGATTCTTGAAGAATATAACTTGTAAATGCCCCATGAGCTTAGTTCAACTATCGTACCCCATCAGAACACAAAATATAAGCTTGTTTTACTCCAATGTTTGTAAACAAAGTAAATGTAAACACTGTATTGCCTCAAACCATGGTTAAAACTATCATTTTGATATCTGGATGGTCAGTCCTTGCTCTACACTCTACAAATTAGGCGTTCAATAATTGTTTTTCTAAGATCCTCAAAGTTCTTTGAAGAACCGTAAAGGTTCTAAGCACTGAAAATTGCCCCCAATAGGTTCATTGAGGAACCTCGTTAGTTGGTGGGCGTTCTTGCAGCAACCTAACTGCCCAACTGAAACGTTTGGATTTGAATTTCAAAGGATAGCAGGTGCAGGCACTTATCTGAAAAATGTAAAGGTCTCAATTTAAAGGGAAGGTTTGTCCCTTGAATGATGTAAATTTATATTGTTTTATGGTGATACCACCTATCTTTTCATATTTGTGCAAATCACAATTCAATGGATAGCAAATCAACAAAGAGGTAAGAATATGTAGGCTATAAGAATATGTTGAAGGCAAGATGTATTGGGTGCAGACGACTGAACTGCTCACTTTTGCATCCTTTTCTGCAAGTATACAAAGACGAGGAGGCATACACAAAAGTATGTCAATTGGTATGTTATGCAGATCACATGTATCATCCTCCTCTCTTACCTCTTCAATGAATATCCGATAGGCCTCTACATTATGGACAAGGTATGTGCATGAAAACCATTATCAAAACAGTTCATCCACATTTTCCACAAAAACCAAGGTATGAATATTGTCGTGCATGTTTTGTTAATCATCTGTATAATTAAAAAAAATGTGGATTCACAGACTTCATCTCTGATGAATTTAACAGGAAACCTGTTCGATCACCATGCACTGAAAAATCATTCTGGATATGGATACAGAAAACTTGGGGCTCTGCTGGGAGTTTACCTCATCTTTAGATTGGTTTTATTCTGCTTTGCCACTAAAATAACAATAAACACTGAAAACTAAAATATGGTGTTATTGTTGTTATTGTTATGTATATTATTATTATTAATAATAATAATAATAATAGGGGAGGGGGGGCAGTTCATCAAATTAACCCCAAATGTTCTTCAAAAGGTTATTTGAAGAACCCTTTTAAATGGTTATTCGAAGAACTTATAGGGGTTCCCCCACAGTTTCAACTTGAAGAACCTCTAAAGGATACTCCAGGAACCTTTTGTTTTTAGCGTGCATACAGTACTCATTGACTTTTTCCAGATTTTGTTACGTTACAGCCTTATTCTAAAATTGATTAAATAAATACAAATCCTCAGCAATCTACACACACTACCCCATAATGACAAAGCGAAAACAGGTTTTTAGAAATACCTTATTTACATAAGTATTCAGTCTTTGCGATCAGACTCTAAATTGAGCTCAGGTGCATCCTGTTTCCATTGATCCTCCTTGAGATGTTTCTACAACTTGATTGGAGTCCACCTGTGGTAAATTCAATTGATTGGACATGATTTGGAAAGGCACACACCTGTCTATATAAGATCCCTCAGTTGATGGTGCATGTCGGAGCAAAAACCAAATACATTTTAGAATAAGGCTGTAACCTAACCAAATGTCGAAAAAGTCATGGTCTGAATACTTTCCTATTCTCTGTCTATGAATTTGAGAGTGCTTATATTTCTCGAGCACCATCCCTCAGCTTTTTAGCGAAAAACTTTGTTATTGTTTCAACTGCTGATTGCCGCTTTAAGCCAGCTATGCATGCAGCTTTCAAGGCTCTGTAGATGCAAACTATACAGATAGGCAGGGTAGAGAAGACCACGTGACTACTATTGCTTTGCAGAACACACATAATATACAGATGACCCTCTCAGCTGGCTGCCTGCCTGCCTATGACAAGGTTTCCCTCACGTCTAGGCTAACATGTCGAGCCCAAGGCAACTAACCATGCCATATGGGACTAAAAGCCTCGGCAACCGCCCTGATTTTCCTTCAGTTCCAACCCAGCAGCCTGTCTTTCCTACTGTCTAACTATGCACCCTACTACTGGTCACACCTGCCAGAGAGAGAGAGCATTCTCTACCCTCATAGAAGGGAGACATACTGTACTAAAATGTGTGACGGCTAAAGCACAAGATGAGGGGGAGAGGCTAGGATGAAGCTTTCGTTGACAGGACCGATTACCACAGAATTGAACAAGATGCATCTAGAGCACACTCCCATGGAAGTTAAGGCTTATTTTCCAACCCGCACTTTCATATACAGTACAGCTTGTAACATATGAGAACTATGTCAACTGTGTCATACAGGACTCAACCCTGTTGCACTCAGCTATTTAACTGGTATTGCACATCATCCCCATCTTTTCTGTTTGCTCTCTTCCATGCTAGTGAGAGAAAAAGGATACTGTATCGGCACAGTGAGACCTGACATCAAACATTTCTTTCTTCAAAAATAATTTGTAACCATTCCAGCATGAATATTTCATGATGCTAATTGAATGTGCTTCAGTGTAGAGGTCTGCGCGGGACTGATTTCTTCATCCCGCCCGCACCCGCAGCTTTTCATACTGCACCCGCTGCCTTTCATACGGCACCCACAGCTTTTCATACTGCACCCGCAGCTTTTCATACTGCACCCGCAGCTTTTCGTATTGCGCCCGCAGCTTTTCATACTGCACCCGCAGCCTTTCATACGGCACCCACAGCTTTTCATACTGCACCCGCAGCTTTTCGTACTGCGCCCGCAGCTTTTCGTATTGCGCCCGCAGCTTTTCATACTGCACCCGCAGCCTTTCATACGGCACCCACAGCTTTTCATACTGCACCCGCAGCTTTTCGTACTGCGCCCGCAGCTTTTCATACTGCACCCACAGGTTTTCATACTGCACCCGCAGCTTTTCATACTGCACCCGCAGCTTTTCATACTGCACCCATGCGATATCAAAATGCTCAAAAATAACCTAAGAAATAGCCTGAGTTAAATTGAGATTTTCACGTGGCCCATTATTGCTAGGCTATGTGACAATATACTTGACGGATTTGGAAGAAAAGCAGAGTTGGGGAGACTTGCACTTTTGCAAGCTATTTTTATAGCCTACCTTTTAGGAGTGCGACGATTTTCAGACATTTCCTTGGAAAGATAACTGCCAGTGATTCTACAACCGTGCATAGGCAGCCTACTCTATTTCAATGAGACCACATATACAGTATACGCATTTTTCATTATTCTATACATAAATCCGAGACACTTCATTTAGTATGATATGTTACATTTCGTATGGTATGTATTCATTTGTGGATGTCCATCATCCATTACTTATCAAATGTTATGTATTACAATGTGTATGATATGTTAGGAATTGCCATTAGTCCAATAGGTTACATTTGCACAATGTATGATATGTTACGAATTCCAATTTATATTTGCTAACGTTAGCTAGGTGACTAGGTGGTTGCCGTTAGCAAGCTGGCTAATGTTAGCTGGATTATGGTTAAGGTTAGGAGTTAGGTTAAAAGTTAGTGTTAGGGGAAGAGTTAGCTAAAATGATTAAGGTTAGAGTTAGGGGGAGGGTTATCTAACATGCTAAGTAGTAAAAACAAGTTGGTAATTAGCTCAAATGCTAATGCTAGTTTGCGGTAATGAGATTGGACACAACCTTTGGGTTGCTAGTCATTTGCATTATACTTGTTATATGTAAAACCACTAAATGTAACATATCATAATTTCAGTGTCACGTATTTCCTATGTTATGTCTAGTCTGAGACCAGGCTGATCTCACACACCCAACTAGAATAGGAAAGGTAGGCTACTGAAGGTGAAGCAGCGACAAAGATTAATAATGTGACAAAGATGTGCTTTTACAAAGCAGAAAGATGATGTTTCCAAATAATCTGTGAGACAAAAAAATATATTTTCATCCCAAAATAATATGTCTGACCGCCCGCAACGTGAAAAATGCTGACCGTGCGGCAATGATCTCTGTCTGGACCCGCAGCCCTCTACTGTGTGTTTTCTCCCCTAATGAATCAATACACATACCTATGCTTTTATATACCTATATATTCTGATATATTTGACATGTACTGCACACTCAGTCACTGTGTAATACTGTGTAACATCAGTCACAAATGGTAACAACTGGAGATTCATAAATATTTGATTTCCGTAACATGGCTGACATTCTAACAACTGATGACAAGGGTCTCTGGACCCAGTGAAAAAGGGTCTGATGCTGGGTTTCAAATATCAGTAGTAAATGCCAGCAAAAAATGTATTTTCTTGGAATCCCCCCTGGGGAGAGCAGAGAGGACCTGGGGACCCAAATGTCACAGCGCCTTTGGATTGTAAAGGTGCTGCTGCTCATTAGAGCCAGCCACTGACAGGATTTAAAGGCAGGTAACATCGATGTGTGTGTGTGTGTGTGTGCACGCAGGGGGGATTTCATTAGGAGCTGTCAGAATGAGAACAGGGATATAGGAAATGACACACCTCGTAATAAGCACCCTTCCTGTTGAGGGGAAGTTGCCTGGAGAGGGGGTCAGCGACACCGCATCCTGCGGGGAGCACATAGCAAGATCAGTGTTTCCCCTATATGAAGTATGTAGAAAAGATAATGGACTTATATATGTTTTAATAAGATCATCTTTGAGAACTGACAATCCCCAACATAAAAACCAGACAGTCAGGGATAATCTAAAATCATGGAGCCCCCATTGATTTTGTTATTATGCTTGAGTCACTCAAATAGCATAAGAACAAGGTACAGTGCCTTGCGAAAGTATTCGGCCCCCTTGAACTTTGCGACCTTTTGCCACATTTCAGGCTTCAAACATAAAGATATAAAACTGTATTTTTTTGTGAAGAATCAACAACAAGTGGGACACAATCATGAAGTGGAACGACATTTATTGGATATTTCAAACTTTTTTAACAAATCAAAAACTGAAAAATTGGGCGTGTAAAATTATTCAGCCCCTTTACTTTCAGTGCAGCAAACTCTCTCCAGAAGTTCAGTGAGGATCTCTGAATGATCCAATGTTGACCTAAATGACTAATGATGATAAATACAATCCACCTGTGTGTAATCAAGTCTCCGTATAAATGCACCTGCACTGTGATAGTCTCAGAGGTCCGTTTGAAAGGGCAGAGAGCATCATGAAGAACAAGGAACACAGCAGGCAGGTCCGAGATACTGTTGTGAAGAAGTTTAAAGCCGGATTTGGATACAAAAAGATTTCCCAAGCTTTAAACATCCCAAGGAGCACTGTGCAAGCGATAATATTGAAATGGAAGGAGTATCAGACCACTGCAAATCTACCAAGACCTGACCGTCCCTCTAAACTTTCAGCTCATACAAGGAGAAGACTGATCAGAGATGCAGCCAAGAGGCCCATGATCACTCTGGATGAACTGCAGAGATCTACAGCTGAGGTGGGAGACTCTGTCCATAGGACAACAATCAGTCGTATATTGCACAAATCTGGCCTTTATGGAAGAGTGGCAAGAAGAAAGCCATTTCTTAAAGATATCCATAAAAAGTGTTGTTTAAAGTTTGCCACAAGCCACCTGGGAGACACACCAAACATGTGGAAGAAGGTGCTCTGGTCAGATGAAACCAAAATTGAACTTTTTGGCAACAATGCAAAATGTTATGTTTGGCGTAAAAGCAACACAGCTGAACACACCATCCCCACTGTCAAACATGGTGGTGGCAGCATCATGGTTTGGGCCTGCTTTTCTTCAGCGGGGACAGGGAAGATGGTTAAAATTGATGGGAAGATGAATGGAGCCAAATACAGGACCATTCTGGAAGAAAACCTGATGGAGTCTGCAAAAGACCTGAGACTGGGACGGAGATTTGTCTTCTAACAAGACAATGATCCAAAACATAAAGCAAAATCTACAATGGAATGGTTCAAAAATAAACATATCCAGGTGTTAGAATGGCCAAGACCTGAATGGCCAAGTCCAGACCTGAATCCAATCGAGAATCTGTGGAAAGAACTGAAAACTGCTGTTCACAAATGCTCTCCATCCAACCTCACTGAGCTCGAGCTGTTTTGCAAGGAGGAATGGGAAAGAATTTCAGTCTCTCGATGTGCAAAACTGATAGAGACATACCCCAAGCGACTTACAGCTGTAATCTCAGCAAAAGGTGGCGCTACAAAGTATTAACTTAAGGGGGCTGAATAATTTTGCACGCCCAATGTTTCAGTTTTTTATTTGTTAGAAAAGTTTGAAATATCCAATAAATGTCGTTCCACTTCATGATTGTGTCCCACTTGTTGTTGATTCTTCACAAAAAAATACAGTTTTATATCTTTATGTTTGAAGCCTGAAATGTGGCAAAAGGTCGCAAAGTTCAAGGGGGCCGAATACTTTCGCAAGGCACTGTATAAGCCATGTGGGAAAGTGTATCACTGCAGCAAATTAGCTTTAAAACTGCAAATTGTCTCTCAGTCATATGGCAATTGAAGGAAGAATTGAAGGAAATTAGCTTAAAATTGTTTTTAAAAATTTTCTGCGGAGAAGAGGGCGACCTTTGAAATGCGCCATTGGTCACACCCACTTTGCCACTGCTGCTGAAAAAAAATCCTAGGGGAAACACTGAAAATAAATAATCTCACAGGAGCATGTGCTGAGCAGCTCTGTTATTGGCCAGCCGAGTGTGGGCATAATCATTCAGGCCTTGACCATTTGATCATGAAGAGTGGCATCTCCATTCAATATAAAGTTAAGTAAGCACAAGGAGAGGATAGACTTGAGTGTGACCAATTTCCCAGCAGAGCAAAATATTGATCCAATTAAAAGTGCAGATACAGATAGTGCTAATTGTACTGGAATCACAAGATGTAGTATTGGCAATGCATGATGATGTTTGATCAATGCTTCACATGTTCCTATAATCATTGATTAGTATGCCCCACTGCGCATAAATGATGTTCTTTCTTGTCAATTTATATGTTCACTCATTACACATACACACCTTTTTTTGATTTGGAAGCAAGTCAGACCATGTTTTTTTAGGGTGAAATTCTATGCATCCATTCACTATAAAGTACTCTTAATTTTTATCCTAAATTGCTTGAGGTGTCCTGACTCAACATCTTGTAAAGTTTTAAAATAATACACAGTACCAGTCAAACGTTTGGACACACCTACTTATTCAAGAGTTTTTCTTTATTTTTACTATTTTCTACATTGTAGAATAATAGTGAAGATACAGTACCAAAACTAGAAAATAACAAATATGGAATCAAGGAGTAACCAAAAAAGTGTTAAACATATCAAAATATATTTAAGATTTTAGATTCTTCAAAGTAGCCACCCTTTGCCTTGGTGACAGCTTTGCACACTCTTGGCATTACCTTAACCAGATTCACCTGGAATATTTTGCCAACAATCTTGAAGGAGTTCCCACATATGCTGAGCACTTGTTGGTTGCTTTTCCTTCACTCGGTGGTCCAACTCATCCCAAACCATCTCAAATGGGTTGAGGTCGGGGGATTGTGGAGGCCAGGTCATCTGATGCAGTACTCCATCACTCTCCTTCTTGGTCAAATAGCACTTGCACAGCCTGGAGGTGTGTTGGGTCATTGTCCTGTTGAAAAACAAATGATAGTCCCACTAAGCGCAAACCAGATTGGATGGCGTATTGCTGCAGAATGCTGTGGTAGCAATGCTGGTTAAGTGTGCCTTGAATTCTAAATAAATCACTGACAGTGTCAACAGCAAAGCACCCCCACACCCTCTCACAAAGACATGGCGGATGGATCCAAAAATCTCAAATTTGGACTCATCAGACCAAAGAACACATTTCCAGTGGTCTAATGTCAATTGCTCTTGTTTGTTGGCCCAAGCAAATCTCTTCTTATTATTAGTGTCCTTTAATAGTGTTTTCTTTGCATCAATTGAACCATGAAGCCCTGATTCACACAGTCTCCTCTGAACAGTTGATGTTGACATGTTTCTGTTACTTGAAACACTTATTTGGGCTGCAATTTCTGGTAACTCTAATGAACGTATCCTCTGCAGCAGAGGTAACCTGGGTCTTCTTTTCCTGTGGCGATCCTCATGTGAGCCAGTTCAATCATAGGGCTTGATGGTTTTTGCGACTGCACTTGAAGAAACTTTCAAAGTTCTTGAAATGTTCCGTATTGACTGACCTTCATGTCTTAAAGTAATGATGGACTGTTTTTTGTCTTTGCTTATTTGAGCTGTTCTTGCCATAATATGGACTTGGGTCTTTTACCAGATAGGGCTGTATTCTGTATACCACCCCTACTTTGGCTCAAATGCATTAAGAAGGAAAGAAATTCCACAAATCAACTTTTAACAAGGCTTGCCTTTTAATTGAAATGATTTCCAGGGGACTACCTCAATGAAGCTGGTTGAGAGAATGCCAAGTGTGTGCAAAGCTGTCATCATGTCAAAGGGTGGCTACTTTCTAGGATCTCAAATATAAAATGTATTTTGATTAGTTTAACACTTTTTTGGTTAGTATGTGATTTCATATATGTGATTTCATAGTTTTGATGTCTTCACTGTTATTCTACAATGTAGAAAATAGTAAAAATAAAGAAAAACCTTTGAATGTGTCCAAACTTTTGACTGGTACTGAACAAATTGTATCGGTATGCATCTGTTTGTCTCACTTTGATACATCAAAAGGACTTGAGAAAATCAAGCGTGGAGATGGCTGTGGTTGAGTTAGATGTCGCCCTGAGGTTGAGCATGTCTACCATAATCTACCATAGATAACGACCAAACAAGGAATCTTCCAGACACTGAGCTAAACAACATTACCAGCCCTATCTGGTAAAAGACCCAAGTCCATATTATGGCAGGAACAGCTCAAATAAGCAAAGACAAAAAACAGTCCATCATTACTGCCACACATAAAACAACCCTCATGAGTCAAATAATTTATTAAACATAAATATTACTTTCTGGATGATCTGCTTATGTATTCATTGTATCCGCCATTGCCAGGGATGCAGCCTGATCAAATTGGTTTGGTTCCTTTTCTCTCAACTGGGCCTTTTATGTCGCAGCTAAATGGAGATTCTGAGACCGTTCTCTCCTTCTCTCTCTTGCTATCGTTCTGTCCGTCAGTCTCTCCCCCTCTGTATTTCAGTTTAGGTCTGTCTGTGTCTGTTTATCTGTCTAGGTTTCTTTCACTTTCTCATTCCAGTTTAAGTCTCTGTGGATGCTCAGAGTGATTCAGGAGGGGCTTGTCTTCAAACAACTCCTATCTACCCACATCCTGACACCTGTAGACTACCCCACTCACTAGCCACACCCCATGGCCCTGACTAAAGGCCAAACCCAACCGGCAGCTAAACAATGCACCTACTCCTAAACAACATGTTATGATGTTATGCTAGCTGGATGCTCGGTCTCTAGACTCCAGATGAGTTGTACTCTGACAGGAGCTGGACAGCCAATGTTCATCAGGGTTCTAGCCAAGGCTCCCAACACGACACAGAGCACGGAGCATGCTTCTGAAGCCAGGCCTCAGCGAGGGGAGGTGAGATGATGAGGAAAGGGAGATGTTCAAAGAGGCCCAGGCACCAGCGGGACAGCAAACAGGCTAATTTGCCAGTGTATTCTATTTTCAAATCATTTCAATTTCAAAGCACTGCATTACCATGCGGCGGGGATGAAAGAGAGGACTGCACTGCGTTGCTCAGCTCTGCCATCAACATCCCTCAACCCCAGCCCTCCTCTCCTCTCAAACAGCACGTCAGCAGAATTAGGCATCATTTACCAGCTCCAAAATGAATTCAAACACATGCTCTTTCTTTCATTTTGCAGTGTGTGCACTGATGCCTTTGATTTGGACCTACAAATTACAAATTTAGCTTTTAATCAATATTTCATCTCTCCCATCTGAGAACCTGCAGAATATCCCACTCTAACTCACAAAATGCCGATCCTAATGGTTGCAAAGGGAAAACATTTTGGAGTTTGGATATGACGTATCCTATGAACTGTGTACAGTACTTGGAAAACAATCACAAAAGTAATGCAAAGTTGTTTTTATAGTTCTGAACGTAACAGTGTGTGATAGGTTATGTAAAAATTACAATCAGTATTGTCACTGATAGGAACTAAAGCTGTGCCCATTACCTTTTGAGAGAGAGGCTTAAAAAGCAGGCAACACAATGACAGAGAGAAGAACAGGTCCACAACATGGAAACTGCCTTGCCTTTGCTATTACTGTAAGGCTGAATAATGGATGGCTCCAACTCCCCTTAATGTTCTCCAGGAGAGGTTTTGTATCTATCATCCCAAGCACCAAGTTCAATCCCGTCTCATCAAAGCTAAATTTAAACTTCGTCATCCACTTAAAAAGAACGGCACTTTTCGGAGGGTGAGAAGATGAATAACAGTGGAACGAAGGTTAAAAGTGAACGATGCATCTTGCCAGGGAGACAGGAGCATTAGTAAACCAAAGCAACAACACCCCAAGGTACATTTTATATCAATATCTCCTGCTTGTTTTGAACCCCTCCCCCCCAAAATAAAAAATATTTAAAAAATGAACATGCAAAAATTTAAATAGAGCAGCAATATCTAAAGAGCGATAAGATGAAGAGATTTTCCTTATGACAAAAAATAATCATGTTGATTTTGGATTTCCTCCAATGTTCTTCTTATCTCCGCTCTCTGCTACTGTTTGTGTTTCTCAGTGAAATGTAGTACAAAACCACAACAACAACAATCCCCTGACGGTCTACTATACAACAATAGATTGGCACAGAGGAGAAGCATTCGCTGTCAAAGCTCACTTGCAAAGAATGGAACACAATTGAGAAATGAAGCAGTATGCTAATTAATCATCAAAGCGTTGTTTTCCTGCAGTTTTACCCTCACAAGGAGGATGCCGATTTCCATTAACAATCCCCCATCTACTAACTACTCTATGAGTCTACCCATTAAACTGCAAACCTTCTCTTTCATCTAACCAAGACCAAGTTGATTCAGTTAAGAAAAGTTTAAAAAGTGGGAAGGAATCTTTGCCGAACTCTATCACTGTTACAACTAGTCCTAAGCCTATTTCTCTGTATCTCCTAGTGTATACATATGGTAAGGTATCAGAAGAATGTTCCTGCAAGGCAATAATCTTTGCCAAACTACCACTGTCACAACTCTCTCTTGAGTATCCCCTGGTGTCCACCTATGGTCAGAATGTTAGTGCACGGCATAATGCTGAATCAATATCCTCCATTTTCAGATCACTCAATTACATCAGCAGCACCCAAGCCTGGCTAATTGATCTCCTCCTTCCCTGTTTTCAAGTTAATGAGCACATCTCAGCAGCATTGCATCCGGACTGAACAACAAGGCCACTCATTTGGCCAGCCTGGTACACTATTGGCTGGCTCCACCGATCGGCTGAATGGGGAAACATTGCAAAACTACATCACAATTAATCATCTTCGATTTCTAATTAAATGTACGAAAAGGGAACAGTCTGATTATATAGGGGCAACCAATTACAGTGAACAACAAATGCAACATGTAAAGTGTTGGTCCCATGTTTCATGAGCTGAAATACAAGAACCCAGAAATGTTCCACAAGCACAAAAAGCTTATTTCACTCAAATGTTGTGCACAAGTTTTGAGGGAGTGTGCAATTGGCATGTTGACTGCAGGAATGTCGACTTTTGCCAGAGATTTTAATGTTCATTTCCCTACCAAAAGCCATCTCCAAGGTTGTTTTTTAGAATTTGGCAGTATGTCCAACCGGCCTCACAACCGTAGACCACGTGTATGGCGTTGTGTGGGCTAGCGGTTTGCTGATGTCAACGTTGTGAACAGAGTGCCCAATGGTGGCGGCGGGGTTATGGTGTAGGCAGGCATAAGCGAACACAATTGCATTTATTCGATGGTAATTTGAATGCACAGAGATACCGTGACGAGATCCTAATGTCCCATTGTGAGGGGGGCTGATCTTTATTCCCAGTCATGTGAAATCCATATATTAGGGCCTAATGAATTTATTCCACTGGACTGATTTCCTTATATGAACTGTAACTCAGTAAAATCTTTGAAATTGTTGCATGTTGCGTTTTTTGTTGTTGTATATTTATATATATATATACAGTGCCTTGCGAAAGTATTCGGCCCCCTTGAACTTTGCGACCTTTTGCCACATTTCAGGCTTCAAACATAAAGATATAAAACTGTATTTTTTTGTGAAGAATCAACAACAAGTGGGACACAATCATGAAGTGGAACGACATTTATTGGATATTTCAAACTTTTTTAACAAATCAAAAACTGAAAAATTGGGCGTGCAAAATTATTCAGCCCCTTTACTTTCAGTGCAGCAAACTCTCTCCAGAAGTTCAGTGAGGATATCTGAATGATCCAATGTTGACCTAAATGACTAATGATGATAAATACAATCCACCTGTGTGTAATCAAGTCTCCGTATAAATGCACCTGCACTGTGATAGTCTCAGAGGTCCGTTAAAAGCGCAGAGGGCATCATGAAGAACAAGGAACACACCAGCCAGGTCCGAGATACTGTTGTGAAGAAGTTTAAAGCCTGATTTGGATACAAAAAGATTTCCCAAGCTTTAAACATCCCAAGGAGCACTGTGCAAGCGATAATATTGAAATGGAAGGAGTATCAGACCACTGCAAATCTACCAAGACCTGGCCGTCCCTCTAAACTTTCAGCTCATACAAGGAGAAGACTGATCAGAGATGCAGCCAAGAGGCCCATGATCACTCTGGATGAACTGCAGAGATCTACAGCTGAGGTGGGAGACTCTGTCCATAGGACAACAATCAGTCGTATATTGCACAAATCTGGCCTTTATGGAAGAGTGGCAAGAAGAAAGACATTTCTTAAAGATATCCATAAAAAGTGTCGTTTAAAGTTTGCCACAAGCCACCTGGGAGACACACCAAACATGTGGAAGAAGGTGCTCTGGTCAGATGAAACCAAAATTTAACTTTTTGGCAACAATGCAAAACGTTATGTTTGGCGTTAAAGCAACACAGCTGAACACACCATCCCCACTGTCAAACATGGTGGTGGCAGCATCATGGTTTGGGCCTGCTTTTCTTCAGCAGGGACAGGGAAGATGGTTAAAATTGATGGGAAGATGGATGGAGCCAAATACAGGACCATTCTGGAAGAAAACCTGATGGAGACTGCAAAAGACCTGAGACTGGGACGGAGATTTGTCTTCCAACAAGACAATGATCCAAAACATAAAGCAAAATCTACAATGGAATGGTTCAAAAATAAACATATCCAGGTGTTAGAATGGCCAAGTCAAAGTCCAGACCTGAATCCAATCGAGAATCTGTGGAAAGAACTGAAAACTGCTGTTGACAAATGTTCTCCATCCAACCTCACTGAGCTCGAGCTGTTTTGCAAGGAGGAATGGGAAAAAATGTCAGTCTCTCGATGTGCAAAACTGATAGAGACATACCCCAAGCGACTTACAGCTGTAATCGCAGCAAAAGGTGGCGCTACAAAGTATTAACTTAAGGGGGCTGAATAATTTTGCACGCCCAATTTTTCAGTTTTTGCTTTGTTAAAAAAGTTTGAAATATCCAATAAATGTCGTTCCACTTCATGATTGTGTCCCAGTTGTTGTTGATTCTTCACAAAAAAATACAGTTTTATATCTTTATGTTTGAAGCCTGAAATGTGGCAAAAGGTCGCAAAGTTCAAGGGGGCCGAATACTTTCGCAAGGCACTGTATATACATATATATACAGGCTACCTGGGGCGGCAGGTAGCCTAGTGGTTAGAATCTACCTGGGGCGGCAGGTAGCCTAGTGGTTAGAGCGTTGGACTAACCGAAAGGTTGCAAGATCGAATTCCCTAGCTGACAAGGTAAAAATCTGTCGTTCTGCCCCTGAACGAGCGTTGGACTAACCGAAAGTTTGCAAGATCGAATCCCCTAGCTGACAAGGTAAAAATCTCTTGCTCTGCCCCTGAACAAGGCAGTTAACCCTCTGTTCTTAGGCTGTCATTGAAAATAAGAATTTGTTCTTAACTGACTTACCTAGTTAAATAAAGATTAAATAAAAAAATATAAACCCTGGATTGCTGATGCTATGCATTGGCCATTTATAATAGCCTAGTTCTCTTTACCGGTCGGCCATATTGGCACTCCCCAGTAGGAGTAGTCCTCCATAGGAGTGAATGGAGTTCTACACTATTTCAATTAAATGTTTCAAGGACAGAATTACATGTATTTAAGTATTTAGGGTTTTTGTAGTGGACACAGTAACATTTAAAATCTCCCAGAAATGATACTTTAAGGAATCATGTTTTAATGTTTTTTAAAATGTTTTATCTGTATGTTTATCTCACATAATATAATTTCAAGTATGCATTAAGATGTCCGTAATATAATAAGTGTGTTAAAAACAAATGTAGACATTAATAAATGCATTTCTATAGCATCCAAAATATGTTTTACATGGTGGGGGAGTGCCAAGATTGAGGCACAGTAGCTTCAACAACAACACTTCAAAGTAGCATCAGGTTACTTTTATACAGCACAGAAGATGTAATGTAAATTATTTGGAAATCATCTCTTAGATTGAGCCATGGTTGTATAGTATCAGTTTTGGCAGATCACCTTAGTAACATGTGTCTGACAGTTCAACGTGACTCACAGTTGACGATGCTACAACACTGCAACGATCATGTCTGGCTGTAGAACATGCATCAAAGTACATTCCGTATACTGTACGTGTATCTAGGAAATCAAAGCCTGGAATGATATAATAAGTTATCCCCATAGGGAGTCTTTTCAGAAGTTTGGGGTTATATTTTATGAGGGATTAATGGATGGGGTTTGTAGAGTGCTTCATGTTAGCAATGACATCTGCATAGAAATATTGCACGGTGAATCAAGATCTTTTCAGCTGCAGGAAGAGTGTGTCCTTCTTATCAGATCTCCACATGGAGGGCACACTGGTAAAAAATAGCTATGACACTGAGCCGCTTAACAGCTCCAAATTCATTTAAAATCCATTCATTGTTTGTCATTAAACTGTACAAATATGTACCAGGGCAACCCTGCACAGACAAACCTTACTCTGTGGAGAGTGATAAAGGAGCTGGCATGAAAACAGATGAGGGAAGGGGGTGAAAGAGATACAGGAACACAGAGGCAGAGCTACACTGGGATAGCGGATCAAAATGTGAACAAGCGAGAAAGAGAGATAGAGACAGTGAGGCAGAGGAGTGGTGAAAGGGGGTAAAAATGCAAGGTGGGTCCTACCATAAATGTTATTTTAAACGCAGAGAACCCTGTGTACTCTTTGGAGAATTATCAGGGTAAATGCCCACATATCACTAATCCAGGGAGGGGTAATGAACTAGTAAATTAGTCTCAGAAAGCTTTAATTAGTATCAAAGTATGAAACCGTGTACCTGACCCATTAATCTGCTATCCCCCTCTCCCTTTCTGATGACTTGAAAAGCACAGGTCAATAAAAGACAAAAGGAAAATGGATATGGATTTTCTGACACAAGTGACCAACTGAGATGATTAAGTAGTTCATCACACAAAAATATAGAATTCTTCCCACGGAGGCATCGACCTGTCCTATAGATACATTAAAAGGCTGGCAGGAAATCGTTGAGCATACGGTCGGCTATGGATCGCACAGAAGACGGCAGCCAATGATCACCTCTCTGTGTGCGTTGCAATGCGCTGGAGAACAACCCACTTCCAGTCCCACCCAGCACAGAACAAGTGCGGGTTAGGAAAGCACAAGAACATTGCAGTGACATAAACCAACTGAAAATGATGACCTACAGTATCTATCATAGCTGGGACAATAAACAGAAGATTATCGACACCAACCATGCCGATCAC
The DNA here is from genome assembly GCF_057628025.1 of Oncorhynchus mykiss. Classification (NCBI taxonomy): domain Eukaryota; kingdom Metazoa; phylum Chordata; class Actinopteri; order Salmoniformes; family Salmonidae; genus Oncorhynchus; species Oncorhynchus mykiss. Next base: position 71,669,501 of record NC_143026.1, on the reverse strand, counting down.
TTATCGCAGGCATTTTGCTGATATCGTTCATTACGATAAGTAGCCTATACTAGAGAAATGTGACGTTTGAAATGAAATACGTTTGCTAATATGGGTGATAGTTGATGGCTACAACCATTAAACGAATAGTTTAAAGGGTACTTTTTTAAAAACTGTGTTGCACATTTATGTGATAAACTCATTCTATTTATCGTTATCGCCTCAATTCAGGCAATTTATTGAGATATGGATTGTTGTCTATTTAGCCCAGCTCTACTATCTATGACCACAATAGCTGTGTAAACTAAAAGCTATATTTCACAATAAAGCAGGAAGAGGGGCTGTAGATTAGCCATTTAAAACTGTATTTGTAGTTACGTAGCAGATAGCTTGACAAGCAGGGGTTTATTCTGGTCTTCTCCCTGCGAAGGAGAATCAAACTGACTACAGACTCCCTATAGACATGCCCACAGAGAAGACAAGGGATGACAGAACATTCCTCTGAAGAAATACACAGACAGGAAGTTATTTGTAGGTTCCTCTACTTTAACAAACAAGAAAACAAGTAAAGCTAAGAGTATATCTTACAACATGTAGAGCCAGTTTAACCCTAACAGTCTGTGCCGTTTTAAATTGGCAGCCCAGCCTAGTAGAGGAAGAGAGAGGGAGGGAGGAGTCGATGGGCAGAGAGAGGAGAGCACATGTTAGATTGAATCTGAGAGCTTTGGCTAATACATATATTGCCTTTGGAAAGTATTCAGACATCTTGACTATTTCCACATTTAGGTAGGTTACAGCCTTATTCTAAAATGTATTAAATCGTTTTTTTCCCTTCATCAATCTACTACACACAATACCCCATAATGACAAATCCAAAACAGGATTTTAGAATTTTTGCAAATGTATAAAAAAAAAAAAACTGAAATAATAAAACATTTATTTAAGTATTCAGACCCTTTACTCAGTACTTTGTTGAAGCACCTTTGGAAGCACCTTTGGCAGCGATTACAGAGTCTTCTTGGGTATGACGCTACAAGCTTGGCACACCTGTTATGGGGAGGTTCTCCCATTCTTCTTGGTATATCCTCTCAAGCTCTGTAAGATTGGATGGGGAGCATTGCTGAACAGCTATTTTCAGGTCTCTCCAGAGATGTTTGATCAGGTTCAAGTCCGGGCTCTGGCTGGGCCACTCAAGGATATTCAGAGTCTTGTCTGTGTGCTTAGGGTCGGTTTCCTGTTGGAAGGTGAACCTTCGCCCCAGTCTGAGGTCCTGAGCGCTAGGGAGTAGGTTTTCATCAAGGATCTCTCCCAGTCCCTGCCACTGAAAAACATCCCCACAGCATGTTGCTGCCACCACCATGCTCCTCCATAGGGATAATGCCAGGTTTCCTCTAGAAGTGACGAATGGCAGTCCGGCCAAAGAGTTCAATCTTGGTTTTCCTCAGACCAGATAATCTTGTTTCTCATGGTCTGAGAGTCTTTAGGTGCCTTTTGGCTAACTCCAAGCGGGCCGTCATGTGCCTTTTCCTGAGGAGTGGTTTCTGTCTGGCCACTCTACCATAAAGGCCTGATTGGTGGAGCGCTGTTGTACTTATGGAAGGTTCTCCCATCTCCACAGAGGAACTCTAGAACTCTGTCTGAGTTACCATCGGCTTCTTGGTCACCTCCCTGACCAAGGCCCTTCTACCCCGATTACTCAGTTTGGCCGGGCAGCCAGCTCTAGAAAGAGTCTTGGTGGTTCCAAACTTCTTCCATTTAAGAATGATGGAGGCCACTGTGTTCTTGATGACCTTCAATGCTGCAGAATTTTTTTGGTACCCTTTCCCAGATCTGTGCCCCGATACAAACCTGTCTCAGAGCTCCACGGACAATTCCTTTGACTTCATGGCTTGGTTTTTGCTCTGACATGCACTGTCAACTGTGGGAACTTATATTGACAGGTTTCATAGCAAAGGGTCTGAATACTTATGTAAATCAAGTATTTCTGTTTCTATTTTTGTTTTACATTTGCAAAACATTCTAAAAACCTGTTTTTGCTTTTTATTATGGGTTATTGTGTGTATACTGCTGAGTTTAAAAAATATATATGTTTTAATCCATTTTAGAATCCGGCTGTGACGTAACAAAATATGGAAAAAGTCAAGGGGTCTGAATACTTTCCGAATGCACAGTATAGTGTACCCAGTAGGACTGGACGGCACCATGCTTAGTAGACTTATACACTTATCTCACCTCAGTCCATTAAAGGTGTCATTGGGCAGAAAGTGTCAGATAAAGATGGATCAAATTTCCACAGAATATCTGGAGACTTGTAGCATGGCTGTTGTCTACGGGCGGACTGGGACAAGAACTCTGCAATGCCATTTTATCCACACCAGCCCACACCACTGTGAGTACTGCCAACTCACCCCCACCCGGCCCCCCCGGCAGGCCACCAGCCATACACACACACACCATATACCCTGACCCTACACACACTTCAACACAGGCAATATTGCTGACACATAACATTAGTACAGCTTTTCTCAACCATTTCTGTACCAGTGATTGTCAAGACATGGTCCTCCTCTTTTTTAACCAGTTCATTTTCAAAAGAAAGACATTCTGTAAAAACACCACAAGAGATCCAACTCACCACTATAACCGTGCAACAGATCTAGCCTTTTGTTTGTCTCACTGTTGTGCTGCCTATATGTCTCAGCACCTTCTCTGCTGTCACTGTGCTTATTTTTGTTCTCTTGTCTATCTGCCTGTCTATCTGTCTCAGCACCTTCTCTGCTGTCACTGTGCTTCTTCTTGTTCTCTTGTCTATCTGCCTGTCTATCTGTCTGCCTGTCTATCTGCCACAGCACATTCTCTGCTGTCACTGTGCTTCTTCTTGTTCTCTTGTCTATCTGCCTGTCTGTCTCAGCACATTCTCTGCTGTCACTGCGCTTCTTCTTGTTCTCTTGTCTATCTGCCTGTCTATCTGTCTCAGCCCCTTCTCTATCTGTCTCAGCCCCTTCTCTACTGTCACTGTGCTTCTTTTTGTTCTCTTGTCTCTCTGCCTGTCTATCTGTCTCAGCCCCTTCTCTGCTGTCACTGTGCTTCTTTTTGTTCTCTTGTCTCTCTGCCTGTCTATCTGTCTCAGCCCCTTCTCTGCTGTCACTGTGCTTAAATTTGTTCTCTTGTCTCTCTGCCTGTCTATCTGTCTCAGCCCCTTCTCTGCTGTCACTGTGCTTCTTTTTGTTCTCTTGTCTCTCTGCCTGTCTATCTGTCTCAGCCCCTTCTCTGCTGTCACTGTGCTTATTTTTGTTCTCTTGTCTCTCTGCCTGTCTATCTGTCTCAGCCCCTTCTCTGCTGTCACTGTGCTTCTTCTTGTTCTCTTGTCTCTCTGCCTTATACAGTACGTTATAAAGTCCATGCTACTGACTTAGGCTATATTGCAAATGAGTGTCTGTCATATGTGTTCCCTTGCAACACCTACAATTAAGTGTTAATTACTATTACAAGGCTGCAGACTAACATTTTCCTCTGGTATCACTAACCTTTACATTTGGTGGCATCAGCCCATGATTTGGTCAGACCTAAATCATGAGTAATCATCTTATAAAGTAATCAAAAGTGCTTTATTAAGAAGTATAATAAAAATAATATTGAGGTATTCAATAAATAAGTTGTTTGATCCAAGCAGGAATGCATGTTTCAAGATATATTTATGTGCAACCTAATCCCGTGATTGTCATGAATTATGGGTTGACAAATAGACTATAGTTGCTATTATTTACTGTCAAAATAGAACTCCAGAATTATTATAATTTTTTAATAGAGATTAATTACATCTTTATGTGCACTAGGGCTGGCCTCATTTAGTTGACTGGTTGATTGTTTTGGTCATTGTTGATCGACAGAGATTTTATTTAAGTCAAGCAGTCGCTAATAGTAAAGAAATAAATCATGGCACAAGAAACACCGGTCTGATTCGCGCCTGGACTAATCCATTGCAGAGGCCGTGGGATGGCACAGTCCATCACTCTGTAAGACAGGCATCGACAACGTAAGACACGCGCACCGCAAGGGTATTTGTCTTGGCACACCAAGCAATATAATACAATTTAGAAAATAAGTGAAATTGCATTAGTTTGAAATTGCATTGGTTTTCGATAAATGGGTACTACTTTGGACCTGACACCATTTGTGAGAGTATTCCTTAGGCCTACAGTATGTGTGAAGATGAAGTGTCTTGGCTCTTGAGTTTAATTTAAAATGTTGAGTCAAGAAGAATGGGAGTCTGGCTAAGACACACAAGGCCCGTCTCTCTCCAGAATGCGTTCTCTCACGCCACATTGTGTGCATTCATTGTTTCATAACTTAATTGTGTGAATTGTTTGCCCTTTGACTGTTAGTGTCTATCAATTCCCCATTACATATTGTATATCACCAGTAGTACATTTACCGCTAATCCTCATTATTTCTAATCTATAATATTTGTTTGGTTACAGCAATTTCGGTTTATGCATTCAATATTTTATTATTATTACAGTCGTTACAGAGTGGACACATTGTTTGCAGAGCTTACGACCTATGCTACATGTGTTAGAAATAAGTTTTGGTTTATTTCATTCCTTTTTCGTGTTTTGTCCATTTATTCATTGTCTTTTATAAGGACACAAACCTGATTACGCATAGAAGTAGGCCTAGGCTAGCCTCCCGAGTGGCGCAGCGGTCTAAGGCACTGCATCGCAGTGCTAGAGGCGTCACTACAGACCCGGGTTGATCTCAGAATGGTTCGCAGCCGGCCATGACCGGGAGACCCATGAGGCGGAGCACAATTGGACCAGCATCATCTGGGTTGGAGGAGGGTTTGGCTGGCCGGGATGTCCTTGTCCCATCGCGCTCTAGCGACTCCCTGTGGCGGGCCGGGCGCATGCACGCTGACTTCGGTCACCAGCTTCCGGGCTAAGTGAGCAGGATGTCAAGAAGCAGTACAGCTTGACGAGGTCGCGTTTCGGAGGACCCATGGCTCTCGACCTTTGCCTCTCCCGAGTCCATACGGGTGTGGGACAAAACACAAGAAGATAATAACAATAAAAATAAACAAATAAAAGAGGTAGGTCTAGGGTACCTGGCCTGCGCACAAATGTCTAAATGTGCCCATTCGGGGATGTCTGATAGTATTTCTGATTATCTTAGCTCTCCACTACTAATGATCAGTGGAGCTTTTCATGGGATCGGTGTCCCCCCGCGGGACGGTTGAGCTAACGTGCGCTAATGTGATTTGCATGATGTTGTAAGTAACAAGAACATTTCCAAGGACATAGACATCGCTTATGTGGGCAGAAAGCTTACTTTATTGTTAATATAACTGCACTGTCCAATTTACAGTAGCTATTACAGTGAAAGAATACCACGCTATTGTTTGAGGAGAGTGCACAACAACAAATGGCAAATGGTTTGATACATTCACCTTTGAAGGTAAATAATGTACTTACATTCAGTAATCTTGCTCTGATTTGTTATCCTGAGGGTCCCAGAGATAAAATGTAGCATAGTTTTATTTGATAAAATCAATTCGTATACTCAAATGTAGGACCTGGGTTCTACAGTTTGAACCCCTGCTGTGTCTTTTCTGTAGGGAAACTAAATATCCATCATTTATGACATTCCTGGGAGTGTGTAAATAATTTTTTTCATTACCATATAATTGTTGTATTTTCTCTATAGTTATGTACTTGAAAATGTATCAATTTACCAATTCGGTACACTTGGGAAGACTTGATTCAACATTTTGATCAGTAATGCAATGGTTCATTGGATCAGTCTAAAACGTTGTACATACACTGTTGAAATCTAGTAGCCAAAATGTAATTTGAGCCTATACTCCTATGTGATATAATGGCCTTTCTCTTGCATTATAAAAATGAATGAATACATTTCTTTATAGAAAATGCAGGGTTTGATCCGTGATTTTTTTCTTCACCTCAAACTGCAAGTTTGTTTTTACTGTTTTTTACTGTTTTTAAAACTGTTTTTACATGTTACATGTTTTTAATGACAATAGTTCCTCAATGCATTTGAAAATTATTTCCAGCTCTCTCCCTTTTGTTAACCACAGGCCTCGGTGTGAAAGTGAAAAATGTCATTCTCTCATCCAGTGGAAACATTGTAAAATAACGGATTACTTCTTATCCCTTACAGCTGTGTGCTGTGTCTGTCCGGAGCACTGGCGTGAGGGCCAGGAACAGTTGATACAATATTGCAAGTTTGCTACTGCAAGCTTCTGCTCCTAGCCTGACCCAGTTAATAGTTGATACAATGTTTCAATTTTGTTGCAGACAGGCGGAGTAGAGAGATGAATGTGATTGAAGAATTAACAAACTGCCACTTGTATGTCCTAATTATTTAATCAAACAGGGAGCTTAAAGTATTAGACAAGTTCAGTGCATAGTCAATTTTATTAAAACACATAGGGTGTTTACAGTATATACAGTATATGGAAAAATACATGTTTAAAAATATTGACCAATCGATTAGGGGAAAGAACGACTCTTGGGTCGACCAATTTTTATATTATATATATTTTTTATTTTCGAGACAGCCCTAATTTTATAGCCTAATTACTTTAGGGTTCAACACCTTAGGAAGTGGAAGCTCAAAACGCATTAACTAGATTGCTAATGGCAGGTAGCAGGTACCCTCGTGGTTAGAGTGTTGGGCTAGTAACCGAAAGGTTGCTGGATCCAATCCTGAGCTGACAAGGTAAAAATATATAGTTCTGCAGTTAATCCACCGAAGACGTGGATGTCGATTATGGCAGCTCCCCGCACATCTCTCATTCAGAGGGGTTAAATGCAGAAGACACATTTCAGTTGAATGCATTCAGTTCTACAACTGACTAGGTATCCCCCTTTCCCTAAATACAATACCCACTGTGAGCCATGTATTCATCCAACCGTACATTTCATGTTCTAAAAAACGTTGTAGTTGTAGGTCAGGCTACTACCCCATGAAGGCCAATGGCTGGTGCGCATTTCCCGTGCGCACCTCTCCATATCTCAAAGCTATATCAAATATCTTGGTTGTAAAACCTTGCTGCTATTGAGCTGAATATTTTGAGTTGAGACTAAAACGTACACCTACAGAAAGCTGCTACCCTCAGTTCGACAAAGACAAGGGGACGAAGTTTCCAAAGCTGTGTTTTTGCTGCAATTGCATTTTTAAAAGTTATATGATCAGAATGCATTTTTCTCTTGAACGCATGGGGGGAGAGTGGTTTGCTCATCACAGCAGCAGGCCCCAGCGAGGGCACAGGGGCAGGGCAGACACTTTTATTACAGGAATCATGAGGATAATGCACTTTACTGTTTGACCAAATCATGGTTTTAGCCATACAAAAAAAGTATGTTTTGAGTGATGTGACAATGTAGAATTTGCTCGTTCTACATCTATAGGCACACATTCCATTTTTTACGAGCCATGATTTTAGCTGTCTATCTGATGACAGTTGGAGCAGGTATCTTCGCTGATGACGCATTTGACTTTGAATGTGAGTTTCCGTGAGCTCAGCCTATCAGAAAACCGGGCTGGCCATTGCCCACTGATCAGCCAAAGGCTCATTATAGATTAGTATAACAGAGAAACAGCATAAAAATCGTCACCTTTTCCATTGTTTTATTTTATATAAAAAATATATTTTTTGTGTGTCAATTTCTACCATCCCACTCAACCAAAAAATGGTCCAGCCCATCTGGCATTTGCCAGAATTGCCAGATGGCCAATCCGCCCCTGCTGGTGTATTTTATCCCCCTGCGATTTCAAACATGCATTATTTTCATACCTCCTACTCAGTGCTACAGGTAAGTGCTGAGTTGCCATGGCATCCTCTTGCTTCAGCCCCCACACTTTGGTGTTCTCATTATGTTTCTGCACCAGGACAGAGAAGAACCAGCAGATGGACAGTTCTTTCACTGATCTGTCCATCTGTTGTGGGTTCGTGGACAAGTGTATGGGTGGACAAGGATCTCCTTCAAAGTAAAAGCATTGCATGAATCTATCATCATGTTTACAGGTCCATGAAAAAATAGCCTTTTATCAACATTTCATGCAATTCTATGTCATTTTACATATTAGCCAAATATTTTTTTATACCACACACATTACCAAAATTACAGGCTAAGAATGGACAGAGAGATAGGCCTGTGTTCAGCTTATCATTATTATTTCTCTAATGCCAAATCAGTGTGTCTTATTGGCAATGAAACTGTCCCTGTTTGCTAATAATACATTCTAAGACATCATTAGGAATCTGATCATGGTACTTTTAAAAGTTAGGGCTGCCTTTCCAACCCAGACAGAGTAGGCCTACCAACGTAGAAAAATGTCAGCTTTAACTGCTGGCAACTTTTCTTCCATTGCTTAACCCAACGAGAAGGTCACAAGTGTTTCCCCAAAAGAAGTCTGGGTTTAACATCTTCTATTGTACAGAAAATGAATAGCTTAATCAATCGATAGTGACAGAATTAGATTACTTCCCAAGCAAAGTACATTTTTTGTCTCCTCGGCTATAGAAGATTGTAGCTCAGTTTCTGAATGTCAATGAAACAAAACAATATACAGTGCATTCGGAAAGTATTCAGACCCCTCGACTTTTTCCACATTTTGTTACGTTCTTATTCTAAAATGGATTAAATAAATACACAACTCTTCATCAATCTACACACAATACCCCATAATGACAAAGTAAAAACAGGTTTTCAGAAATTTTTGCTCATTCATTTAAATAAAAAACAGAAATGCCTTAGTTACATAAGAATTCCGTCCCTTTGCTATGAGACTCGAAACTGTGCTCAGGTGCATCCTGTTTGCATCCTGTTTCCATTGATCATCCTTGAGAATATTTTACAACTTGATTGGAGTCCATCTGCGGTAAATTCAATTGATTAGACGTGATTTGGAAAGGAGCACACCTGCCTATATAAAATATCCCACAGTTGACAGTGCATGTCAGAGCAAAAACCAAGCCATGAGGTCTACATAATTTTCAGACAGAATTGTGTCGAGGCACGGATCTGGGGAAGGGTACCAAAACATTTCTGCAGCATTGAAGGTGTCCCAACAACCACAGGAGGCTGCTAAGGAGATAATGGTTCATAATAATGGTTGGAATGGCGCACATGGAAACCATGTGCTTGATGTATTTGATGCCATTCCACCTATTCCTCTCCTATCATTAATACGAGGCAGTTCTCCCCAATTCAGGTACCACCAACCTCCTGTGCCAACAACACAGTGGCCTCCATCATTCTTAAATGGAAGAAGCTTGTAACCACCAATACTCTTTCTAGAGCTGGCCGCCCGGCCAAACTGAGCAATCAGGGGAGAAGGGCCTTGGTCAGGGAGGTGACCAAGAACCCGATGGTCACTCTGACAGAGCTCCAGAGTTCCTCTGTGGAGATGGAAGATCCTTCCAGAAGGACAACAGCACCAATCAGGCCTTTATGGTAGAGTGGCCAGACAGACACCACTCCTCAGTAAAAGGCACATTGAGTTTGGAGTTTGCCAAAAGGCACCTAAAGACTCTCAGACCATGAGAAACAAGATTATCTTGTCTGATGAAACCAAAATTGAAATCTTTGGCCAGAATGCCAAGCGTCACGTCTGGAGGAAACCTGGCACCATCCCTACAGTGATGCATGGTGGTGCCAGCATCCTGCTGTGGGGATGTTTTTCAGCGGCAGAGACTGGGAGACTAGTCAGGTTTGAGGGAAAGATGAACGGAGCAAACTATAGGGAGATCCTTGATGAAAACCTGCTCCAGAGCGCTCAGGACATAAGACAAGAGTGAAGGTTCCCCTTCCAACAGGAAAACAACTATAAATACTTATGTAAATGTGATATTTCAGTTTATTCTAACACATTTGGACAAAATTCTAAAAACCTCTTTTGACTTTGTCATTATGGGGTTTTGTGTGTAGATTGATGAGGAAAAACAATAATGTAATCATTTTTAGAATAAGGCTATAATGTAACAAAATGTAGAAAAATTCAAGGGGTCTGAATAATTTCCAAATGCAATGTATCTCCCAATATGCATCGGAGTCATGTCTTTCCCGGGCATTTCACAGCTTGGTTCTAGCATAATGCATTGCGGACAAAAGCGCTGTTAAAGATCACTTTACATAATCGGACACATTTTATTTTCTTCAAAGTCTTAAGCTAACAAGGGTTAGGCCTGTGCTATTTGCAACTGTCTTTAATAAAAGAATGGCCTTCACTGACACGAAGGTAGGCTATTTAAACAGTGCATTGTGGGTGGAGGAATTGACTTACAAATCTATGGATATTTTCTTTTGTCAAACAGATTTAACTCCCAATCATCGCCGGTTATGATACAGCCTGGAATCGAATCAGGGTGTCTGTAGTGACGACTCAAGCACTGAGATGCAGTGCCTTAAACCACTGTGCCACTCGGGAGCCCAAATGTATTATTTCATAAATAGGAAGATTTAGGCTCAAACACAAAGCCCTCTTGTTGTTAGTAAAGTCTAATTCAAATTAAGATTTACTTGCCTAGTTAAATAAAAATAAAAATAATTATGCCTACTCGAATTTGCCTACTTTCAATAGCATGAGTGTTCCATTCCCAATCGATGTGCCACTGCTGTTTCAAGTTTCAGCACCACGATGTACATTACTCAAATACGGCTTATTGTGAGGTCAATAACGCTGATAAATAAATCATGGGAAAGAAACATTATTTTTAATCAAATCAATTATAGTAGTAGCAAGCTATCAAAGTTGACCTCCGGTCCTCCTTCTCATCTTCGGGCTATCCTCCTTAAACTGAATAGAACATAGGCTATAGGCTAGTCCGCATGCACCATTTTTTGGACTAGGCCCAATAAAACAAATAATCGAAAGAAGCCTTTGACTCTCCTCCTGAATTGCCACCATAGGCCTACACAGCACAGTGATTGGTTAGACAGCACACAAAAACGTTTTGATTAGCAAGAGCAGAGCAGGCCGAGGCTCAGGGTGAGAATATCCACTGCAGTGTGTAATGCAGCTTAGTTTTATTTACACCATCCCAGCAGCTATCTTCGAAATATAACTTTGCTCTGTGCTTCTCCAAGAATGCACTTTGTAGCCTATAGGCCATAGGCTATAGATTACACTAAATAGCCTGTAGGCGCACTTGATACTGCACGCCCAACGGAGAATCAGAGATGAGGACATCGATATACAGCCTAATAAGTAATTAATTCTAAAACACTGAGAAATATTGAAATTGTGTCAATTACAAATTACATGACCCTCACCTGTACTAAATTGACTGAAATTGAAAAAGCATGACCCTCCCCCATTTTCATCCAGGTAACTATTCTGCAAATTTCAATCCATCCCTAAAGAGAAAGCTGGGAATAAGAGACGGCAAAGAGGAGAAAATGAGAGGAGAGAAATTAGAGGAAGAGGAGTGTGAAGGCAGAAGGGACCAAAGGAATAAGGAGAAGAGAAGGAAAAAGGGTTATTCATTTCCTGCATTAGGAGAGGAAGGGGGGTTTCCTGTAAGAGCCTGTCCCGTCCCGTCCTGCCAGCTTGCCAGCCAGCTCACATGTCTATCCATGCAAAAAGCAAACCACTGCTGACAGCCTACAATCCCTTTGCATTCCCAAACAGGCTGGAAAGAGACCCGCACTGCATCACAACCCAAAACAACAGGCCCAGATATGGGACTCCAAACCTCCTATGACAAAGCAGAAACAGCAATGCCATACAGTGTACAAGACAAGCTGACAAACTGGCCCCTGGCAGTTGAGGTGTAACCTCATACAACCACCCGAACATCTTGCAAGCTTACATTCTGTTTCGCTACATGGATTGCGATAATCAGTCTAGTAATTCGGAGGCTAGTTGAGGACACCACCTAGCTAAAACAAAAGCATGGCAGCCAGGGTAGAAAATATTACCTGTCTCAAAAACCTGAGACATACAGAACAAATGAAAGAAACCCTCAACATGCCACAGCCAATGCTGGAGAACCCTGAGATTACATATTTCTCTAGCTGTATTGATCTTTTTATCACAGTAATTCGTTAAACAACTATAAATGAAGGCTAACAAGGCTCTTCTTTCTGACAGACAATTCTGGCAAAATTGAGCAAGTCGGATGAGCAAGTCTCCTCTGAGTAGGCTTCATGGTACTCCGTGACCTCCCCTCAAATTGAACCGCTGAATCTTAAGCAACCTTATTTAGATGGTCTCCCATCGGAGCTAAAGGGCCATGTCGAAGGTATTTAACGTCTGCATTGCATTCACGGGGAGTCTTGCTTTTACATCCCATTTCCATTCCCTTCTGTAGGCAGAATAAAAAGCAGCTACAATAGCAGTTCAGTATGCTGCCCCTGCGACACAACTACAGTACAGACAGACAGAAGGTAAGAGGTTTGTTTTCTTGTTACTACATAACAATGATAAAAGAACACTGAAAAAGGTGGCTCAAAATTTTGAACTGAGCGATTTGACCTTAGATAGGCCAGCTGCAAAGTCAAAATTGGGTTTATTGTAAAAACATTTTTTTTCTTTTAGTGTGGTTACGGTTAGGTTTAAAATCAGATTTTAGGACTTTTTGGTTGTGCTAGCTAATGACCACTCTGCAGAGCTGCTTCCAGAACAAGATTCATGACAAAAAATAATAACCTGCCAAAATTATCAAAAAAAATCTGCTACTTTTAGTTCCTTTGTGAAATAAATTACACATATTGACCAACAAAAACAGAAAATCACACAACCTAATCAAATTGCATAGTGCATAGTCATCATGCTTTTTGACTGGTGCCTGCCACATCTGGCTTCCCAGTGATATACAGTTGATGTCGGAAGTTTACATACACCTTAGCCAAATACATTTAAACTCAGTTTTTCTACAATTCCTGATGTTTAATCCTAATACAAATTCCCTGTCTTAAGTCAGTTAGGATCACCACTTTATTTTAAGAATGTGAATGTCAGAATAATAGTAGAGAGAATGATTTATTTCAGCTTTTATTTCTTTCATCACATTCCCAGTGGGTCAGAAGTTTACATACACGCTATTAGAATTTGGTAGCATTGCCTTTAAATTGTTTAACTTGGGTCAAACGTTTCAGGTAGCCTTCCACAAGCTTCCCACAATAAGTTGGGTGAATTTTGGCCCATTCCTCCTGACAGAGCTGCTGTAACTGAGTCAGGTTTGTAGACCTACTTGCTCACACGCACTTTTTCAGTTCTGCCCACAAATGTTCTATAGGATTGAGGTCAGGGCTTTGTGATGGCCACTCCAATACGTTGACTTTGTTGTCCTTAAGCCATTTTGCCACAACTTTGGAAATATGCTTGAGGTTATTGGGGTGGCAGGGTAGCCTAGTGGTTAGAGCGTAGCCGAGTGGTTAGAGCGTTGGACTTGTAACCAAAAGGTTGCAAGTTCATATCCCTGAGCTGACAAGGCACAAATCTGCCCCTGAACAGGCACTGTTCCTAAGCTGTCATTGAAAATAAGAATTTGTCCTTAACTGACTTGCCAGTTACATAAAGGTAAAATTGTCCATTTGGGAGACCCATTTATGACTGAACTTTAACTTCCTGACTGATGTCTTGAGATGTTGCTTCAATATATCCACATACTTTTCCTCCCTAATGATTCCATATATTTTGTGAAGTGCACCAGTCCATCCTGCAACAAAGCACCCCCACAACATGATGCTGCCACCCCCGTGCTTCACGGTTGAGATGGTGTTCTTCGGCTTGCAAGCCTCCCCCTTTTTCCTCCAAACATAACGATGGTCATTATGGCCAAACAGTTCCACTTTTGTTTCATCAGACCAGAGGATATTTCTCCAAAATGTACGATCTTTGTCACCGTAATCCGGCTTTTTTATAGAGGTTTTGGAGCAGTGGCTTCTTCCTTGCTGAGCGGCCTTTCAGGTTATGTCGATATAGGACTCATTTTACTGTGAATATAGATTATTTTGTACCTGTTTCCTCTAGCATCTGCACAAGGTCCTTTGCTGTTGTTCTGGGATTGATTTGCACTTTTCGCACCAAAGTACGTTCATCACTAGGAGATAGAACTCCTTCCTGAGCGGTATGATGGCTGCATGGTCCCATGGTGTTTATACTTGTGTACTATTGTTTGTACAGATTAATTTGGTACCTTCAGGCATTTGGAAATTGCTCCCAAGGATGAACCAGACTTGTGGAGGTCTACAATTGTTTTTCTGAGGTCTTGGCTGATTTATTTTGATTGCCCCATGATGTCAAGCAGAGGCACTGAGTTTGAAGGTGGGCCTTGAAATACATCCACAGGTACACCTCCACTTGACTTAAATTATGTCAATTAGCCTCTCAGAAACTTCTAAAGTCATGACATCATTTTCTGGAATTTTCCAAGCTGTTTAAAGGCACAATCAACTTAGTGTATGTACTGTAAACTTCTGACCCACTGGAATTGTAGTACAGTGAATTATAAGTGCAATGATCTGTCTGTAAACAATGTGTCATGCACAAAGTAGGTGTCCTCACCAACTTGCCAAAACTATAGTTTGTTAACAAGAAATTTGTGGAGTGGTTAAAAACAAGTTTTAATGACTCCAACCTAAGTTTATGTAAACTTCTGACTTCAACCGTAGATAAGTCAAGTAGAACATGTAGTTCCATCTACACTCTTTAGAAAGCCCAGACAGACAGACAGGACTGTGTGTGCAGAACTGAAAAGCACCCCCCCTCCCTTCTCTTATTAATGAAGATCTGATATGCACGGGAGGAACAGAGAGAACCGTCCATTCCATGCATCCAAATCGTCAGATTGTGTGCTCAAGCATCCATTACAGATGAGCTCAGCCTTGATTAATCCAATCCCCTCACGAGCAGGACCAAAGATGAGATATCAACTCAAAATGAGCCTAAGATTCCCATTAGCCTAAACTCTAATCTCCCAGCCCTCATCCTTGCCTTTTCAGCAGAGCAACTTCTCAAAGGCTCCCTCCTCGAATTATAATACATCGCAGCCCGCTCCAGCAGTAATTCAAAGTTATAAGTAATAAGAAGTATATTAAGGTCTCATCCTCACTATTAAGCATTCTAAGTAAGTGCCTAATGTTATTCAGCTTTCAAATTACAAGTCCGCCACCCAAAGTGGAAGTCTCTGCTAAAACAAATTATGCAAAATTATAAATCAATTAAATTAAATGTAAGCATCAAGACACAAGACAATAGTCCTTTGCACAGCCACAAGAAAAAGGGTTGGGAAAATATTCCCTCTGGTTCAGCTATAAATGACTACAAGTCAGGTGTTGAGCAATGCATCTTCTCAGGGAACAATTAACCCCCTGCAGAAAAATAATAAAATGGACCGGATGTGAAATTGTAAAAAAATTTACAGAATGGGGAAATAAGAAATGTTGACCATGGGAACTCTGTGCCCTCTGTGTCTCTCTAGTATTAGATGTGATCTTGTCACTCAGGGAGGACGTGCATATGGTGAAAAACACTTAATAGGGGCCCCATCCTGACCCTCCCACTCAGTCGTCACGGCAACAGAGCGACCGGGTAAATCGCTGTGGCGATTGCCCCAGGACGTGCTGTGCATGGGAATGCAGGGGTCCGCTGTGGCTGCCACCATCTGTGGAGGGCTGGCTCCATGGAGAGGCTGGCGTACAAACACACACACACACACACACACACACACACACACACACACACACACACACACACACACACACACACACACACACACACACACACACACACACACACACACACAACAGACCCAGAAAGCAGGGGCTGAGAGCAGACTAGAAGCATAGACGTCATGCCCATAGGGGGCACGTGCCCCCTAAGAATTATACATTTGACTTATTTTTGAATTCTTCAGATGTTAAATTAACTACTAGACATCATGTATAAGCCCAAGTTTTATCATAAATATTTATAAAAAGCTCTGTCAGCTATATTTTGTGGAGGGGGCACTGACTGGACCAGGCAAAGAGTACCCTTCCCCATTCTCCCTAGTAAGTGGTTCCTTCCCAGGTGCACCATGGACCAAAGATATGCCAGGCAGACACTAGATACTTTAACACGTCCACCTCCAAAATCCGAGGACATGGTTGCGCTTCCGTTGTAGGTGTGGTAGCGAAGCAACCTTAATTTGAATGCAATTAACATATGTTAATATTCATTCCCATTTCTCCCGATAGTGGAAGAACTGCTCTGGTGCGCTGCATGAAACAGAGGTGTGTGTCACCCACACCGCAGCGAAAGAGTGACAGAGGCTGCTGAACTAATGTCAAAACTCTGACGAGGCGCACTGCGTGATTTCAGACAGAACTCTATCCCCGCTCTTCCAAAGAGAAAGGTACATTTTTTAGCACCATCGGTGCAGCGATGGTGCAGTGTTTGAACTAGGGCTAACCCCTCCTGGATGAGCATGGCCTGCTGGCCCTGACGTGTTGAACAAGTCCTCCAGAACCCCAAAGACTGTCTAACCACTTTTTGGCTTGGACATGACCTGTAAAAAGACATACTTGAACTTTGACGGTCTAGGTAACAATTTGATTAATTTCAAGGTCATATTGCTAGAAACAGTCATTCACCTCACAATCCTTCGTTTAATCTACAGTAATACATTTCCTTCCAGTATACACCATTTAATTTAGCCTTTACCCTGCATTGCATTCTTTTATTTAGAATACTTGTGTGTACTAGTCCTTGAGACATTTCTAGAATACTACAGGTTCTTAGAGGTCATATTTTATTAGCTATATAACTCCGTGGGCAGGTTACACTAACAAAAGGCCTTTATTTGTGTATTGTTTAAATGAGGAACATGCAATAGTGACTAAACTTGGCCTTGTATGCAGTTTTTATTTAGGAAGCCTATGCCAACCAAACTGGAATGAATATCCCTCCCAAGTTGGTAATTAAATCCTTCACCCATAATTCAGAAACCACATTCACAAATTCACTAACACCTTCCTTTTCTGATGAACTGCAGCAGGCCCAGATTCCACGTGCAGCTTCCCAAGAACTTGACAAGGGTTTTACCTGCTCTCCAATATGACAGCATACCTACAATCGTAGTTCCACAGTAATCAAATCACATAACCAATTGGAAGCCCTTAAGATCAAAGTAGAGTCTACATCATTGATCCATGACTACCCTCTGTGCACAGACGCCAATTCGATGTCTATTCCACATTAGTTCAACGTGGTTTCATTGAAATTACATGGAAAAAAAGTTGATTCAACCAGTGTGTGCCCAGGGGGTATTTTCCCCGCAAAACCAAATATCAGTGCTTCACTTTGCTCACATCCTACCATGATGTCTCTCTTTGGATCTGTTTAACTCAGCAGAGACAGGACAGCTGATATGGCGAGACCTGTATTAGCTGGGGCAGAGCACCTCCATGTTAACACCTGGTTGTTCTCAGATTTTGCCACTAGATGAGTGTGAACGAATGAGGCGAAGGTCATCCGCTTTCATCCAATTACACCATACTCCTATACTGGCAGAAAGATCCTTATTCCATGTGGCAGCCTTTCATGTTTCTCTCTCTCATATTGTGGGATGGGAGGATGAAGGCAATGTGCATAGTCTGCAAAAACGAGAGAAGAGAGGTGAAAAAAAAGACGTTGCCCTTCCCTTGGGTTTATGGCGGCCTTTTGTTCTCCCACCCAATGGATCTATATCTCAGTCCTGCTTTGAGATGGAGGAGCATGACATGGTTTTAAAGTCTAAACCTGCAGATCAACATACAACCCGCTAACCTTGGTACTGTGCTGATGTCAGCCCTCCATTGGCTCCTCAGCTCTGGAGAAAAGAGACCTCTTCCTTTACAGCTGTGAAATCCGTCATACACATGTATGCTGGCACATTTTTTTTTTTAAATATATATATATACGCCTTAATAGTGTGCTAAAATATTCTCAGAAGGTAATATTCAGATTTGCTTTGGACCCTTTGGTCCTACATGTTTTCAAGGTCCAAGCAGAGAAGTGCTTGAGCCTTGAAAACATGTAGGACTGTCACACAGATGTGTTTTGGATTGTGATGAATTTCCATGGATTACACCCAAGTCCTTGAGATGGCTCAGAGCACACAGTCAGTGTAGTAAGTTTGGAAAATATAACAGAAGTCCCATTAGAAGCTAAATCCACACTTAAAACTAAAACAGTTATTAATATATACACTGTACACATGGACCAACCTTAAAGGGACATTTCCTATTCATCTGACAGAGCATATGACTCAGTGCTTTTCCTTTACAGTAAACTGCTCTGAGTGGATTTTTTTTTCTCTGTCACATCTCATTAAAAGTCTGCTTATTCAGGTTTGTTGGGGTCAATTAATTATAGCAGTCAAGTCATTAGTTTCACACAAACTACTTGTAAAGTATACACAATCATTCTCACGATTGCTTCATTAGTTGACTAAAATGTCAGATTAAAAAAACAAAAAAAGTTAAAACCATCAGGCAAGTGAGTCCCATCAATAAGCAAATTAATTACATCAATTAGTGGAGCCGACATGTGAAAAACGATGACAAAGAGAGACAATCTCCTGAGAATGGCTCAAGGCTCACAATCAATTTAGTTTAAGCAATGTAGTGTAGCCTAATGTGTCCAGGCCGGCTGAATCCACAAAGTCACCGACCTCTGAGTTAAAGAGTCCTTGCTAACTCTCACACAGGAAATAAAGACAGGCGTAGCACTTATTAGCTCATAATAGGGTTTTCAACTAAATAAGCCCGAGGTGCAGCGTAATCAAATCCACTGCAGGCTTGATGATAATCAAACCTACAAAGAAAGTGGTGTTACAGTTTCTAAAGGATGTGCATTATTCCAACTAAACTACTGAAAGAGCTGCTTCCTGTGCTTGGCCCTCCTATGTTGAACATAATAAACGGCTCTCTATCCACCGGATGTGTACCAAACTCACTAAAAGTGGCAGTAATAAAGCCTCTCTTGAAAAAGCCAAACTTGACCCAGAAAATATAAAAAACTATCGGCCTATATCGAATCTTCCATTCCTCTCAAAAATGTTAGAAAAGGCTGTTGCGCAACAACTCACTGCCTTCCTGAAGACAAACAATGTATCCGAAATGCTTCAGTCTGGTTTTAGACCCCATCATAGCACTGAGACGGCACTTGTGAAGGTGGTAAATTACATTTTAATGGCATTGGACCGAGGCTCTGCATCTGTCCTCGTGCTCCTAGACCTTAGTGCTGCTTTTGATACCATCGATCACCACATTCTTTTGGAGAGATTGGAAACCCAAATTGGTCTACACGGACAAGTTCTGGCCTGGTTTAGATCTTATCTGTCAGAAAGATATCAGTTTGTCTCTGTGAATGGTTTGTCCTCTGACAAATCAACTGTAAATTTCGGTGTTCCCCAAGGTTCCGTTTTAGGACCACTATTGTTTTCACTATATATTTTACCTCTTGGGGATGTTATTTGAAAACATAATGTTAACTTTCACTGCTATGCGGATGACACACAGCTGTACATTTCAATTAAACATGGTGAAGCCCCAAAATTGCCCTTGCTAGAAGAATGTGTTTCAGACATAAGGAAGTGGATGGCTGCAAACTTTCTACTTTTAAACTCGGACAAAACAGAGATGCTTGTTCTAGGTCCCAAGAAACAAAGAGATCTTCTGTTGAATCTGACAATTAATCTTAATGGTTGTACAGTCGTCTCAAATAAAACTGTGAAGGACCTCGGCGTTACTCTGGACCCTGATCTCTCTTTTGAAGAACATATCAAGACCATTTCAAGGACAGCTTTTTTCCATCTACGTAACATTGCAAAAATCAGAAACTTTCTGTCCAAAAAATGATGCAGAAAAATTAATCCATGCTTTTGTCACTTCTAGGTTAGACTACTGCAATGCTCTACTTTCCGGCTACCCGGATAAAGCACTAAATAAACTTCAGTTAGTGCTAAATACGGCTGCTAGAATCCTGACTAGAACCAAAAAATTTGATCATATTACTCCAGTGCTAGCCTCTCTACACTGGCTTCCTGTCAAAGCAAGGGCTGATTTCAAGGTTTTACTGCTAACCTACAAAGCATTACATGGGCTTGCTCCTACCTATCTCTCTGATTTGGTCCTGCCGTACATACCTACACGTACGCTACGGTCACAAGACGCAGGCCTCCTAATTGTCCCTAGAATTTTTAAGCAAACAGCTGGAGGCAGGGCTTTCTCCTATAGAGCTCCATTTTTATGGAACGGTCTGCCTACCCATGTCAGAGACGCAAACTCGGTCTCAACCTTTAAGTCTCTACTGAAGACTCATCTCTTCAGTGGGTCATATGATTGAGTGTAGTCTGGCCCAGGAGTGGGAGGGTGAACGGAAAGGCTCTGGAGCAACGAACCGCCTTGGCCATGTTCTGTTATAATCTCCACCCGGCACATTCAGAAGAGGACTGGCCATCCCACATATGCTCTCTCTAATTCTCTCTTTCTTTCTCTCTCTCGGAGGACCTGAGCCCTAGGACCATGCCCCAGGAATACCTGACATGATGACTCCTTGCTGTCCCCAGTCCACCTGACTGTGCTGCTGCTCCAGTTTCAACTATTCTGCCTTATTATTATTTGACCATGCTGGTCATTTATGAACATTTTAACATCTTGACCATGTTTGTTATAATCTCCACCCGGCACAGCCAGAAGAGGACTGGCCACCCCACATAGCCTGGTTCCTCTCTAGGTTTCTTCCTAGGTTTTGGCCTTTCTAGGGAGTTTGTCCTAGCCACCGTGCTTCTACACCTGCATTGCTTGCTGTTTGGGGTTTTAGGCTGGATTTCTGTACAGCACTTTGAGATATCAGCTGATGTACGAAGGGCTATATAAATAACTGTGATTTGATTTGATTTGATTATCCAATTTCCAACGGGTGTGCATTATCGTTTATACGTGTTGCCTTCAGCAATCCGTGTGAATCTTTCACCAACAATACCTTCAACTTCTCTGACTGACATCAAAACCACAAGCGACATTTTGATATTTGATAAGTATTTGTTAAATCAAACAACGGATTGCATCAACATCTATGTACATCTATCTACATTGTTCCACCACCTTAAAAAAAACATCCAGCTTCTTGGGTTCAGATGGCAGTGTGGAAGGGACATGAAAGGCTACTCTGATGTGTAACCGATAAGCCCTTAGGAGATCCACTTCATGGGCTGCGGATGGAGATGAAAATGTGGTGTGCTAAGCCTCCCACTGACATGGTTTAAAGGGCTCAGCTCAGGACGCCCAGCTCCAGCTGTATGTCCAGGCTAGGACGACTCTGTCATTAAAGAGGATACCTGGACCAGGGCACACAGGGCTGGGGGACTCATACTTTCACTCAAACAATTCAGCAGGTGAATTTAACAAAGGGAGAAAAGACAAAACATTTGGTGTCATTTGACTGAACCCAATCCACTTGTTTTTGCACTGAGTTCAGTGTGTAGATGAAATGGTGTGTTTGGACTAATTGGATAGCTGGGGATCAATGTATCTGCTAACTGGTGGGATGCAACAGCCTGCAGCCCACAGACATAAACAGTACTAACTCTCCTACTGTTGGAGAAATGGGAAAGACTACATATGGTTTCCATACTGGGAGACAATGTGAATCATCTCCATGACTCCCTCTAATTGCTGTTTTCTCAGTAGTCGCTTCGCTTGCCAGGATTATAGAGAAAACACACTTCTTGGAGTGAGACCATACAAGTAGAGACACAATGAAGAAGAAGTTTGTTTTTGTTTGGTTTGTTGAACATCCTTTACAACTTTGGGAACGGGTCAAACAACACAGTAGTGTGGGGGGGGGTATAGGCCTACATCTAATGGGCTGGAGTTAAAGTGAAATATATGAGCAGGCAAAACATAGCGGAATTGAAAAACCATGTAACGCGTCAAATTAGTAGAGAGCAACGCCAAATTACAAATGAGGAGGAATCCCATCTCCTAATGCCTGGCATTCCACACTTCAGTCCATAGATCTGGTTAAGAATTTCTTTATTCAGAACCAAGACTCTATAGAAATCAGCAAGGCTCCACCCCACAAGCTAAACTACTGGATAATTGCTTGTCTAACAGCAGGTTGAGAGAAAAAACACAGCAGTGCTTCTAACACAGTAATACTAATCTATTGGTTTAAGCAGAAAGGGACGGAAGAACTACAAATGCTGTAGTCGTACTAATTGCTCTCTAGAATAGTGGCTGATAAAACCGTGTGGACTGTCTGCCACCACAAAAAGGGCTGGTTTGAGTAACACTATAAAACCTAATTATGCCTCACAAAAGCAGCCCGCTCCATTTGGAATCAAAAAAAGAACCCAGAGCATTAATGGCAGTGCCATTAACAATTAGTCTCTACCGCAGCTAATTAGACAGGTGAGATAAAAAATAAAAAAAACGGTTCTAAATTTAAACAGAGGGCCACATATATTCTCTATAGCTCAATACCCACCACTAATAACATCAATAACACACACCCACAGCATCAAAGGGCAACTCATTGCTGAACACAGAGGGAGAACATTTCAGGGATTTTGTTTCCCTTCCCTTATTAATGACAATAAACCCCTGAACTTAAACGAGCAGTAAGGTTAGACAATGGCCAGCTCTCCTGAGACTCGACACTACAGAGTGGAGAATTATTTCCCTGGGATTCAGGTGCAGAACAGCAGGGTGAACACACGGCCCAGGGATATCCATTTACAGTGATCAAACAGGGGATTGGGCTGGGTTGGGCCATGTTTTTTTATAAAGCCACATAGTACTGGCATGACTGGGTACTGGGTATGATATGTTCTACTCTGGGAACTTTTGCTTTGCTGTTGTTATCAGCATTTGGTAGAGAACAGAAAAGCTATTTCAAAAACATTTGTTCAAAACATACAAAATGACAAGATAATGATCAGTAGACAAACAATAAAAATGTTCAGGAGAACATAAAAATTGGCCTGTTGAAAGCACCTCCTCCTGTGTACCCTCTGCAGATATGGATGATGACTAAATGTAAAGTGCATCAGTCACCATGGTATTACAGTAATCAAACCAATAACAAAACAGCCACTGAAGGTGAGAGGAGAGCTCTCCATGGTGTCACTTAATCAATATTGCGCAAATACCAATAAAGCCTCTCGCCAGCAATCCACCCTGCTTAGCAAATAATAAAACCTAAACCCTGCAGTACTGGTAAAGGCCAACAAATTAGACAAAAAGCATTCTAAAGAGCACTCTACATACCAATCAAAATACAGATCCCAATAAATGTTTTTGGTAAACACAGTCCACTCAGAGGCTGTCATCAGTTACAGTATAAAGCAGTGGTGTATTCATTAGACCGATTCCGTTTCGTCTGTTGCAAAACATTTTGCAAGGTAACCCACCTACTTTAGGAACCAAACGAAACCAAAACTAACAAACGGGGAGGGGCCTACATGAATTTGTCCAATAGAAACTCTAGTTTTGTTGCAAAACGATTTCCATTTGGAGAATCTGACTAATGAATACACCCCAGGACTGCTCCTCACTAGCGCTCTCACCTCATGTACCTTCTATCTATCTATCTAGCCCTCTACTTGGCACTGATTCTGGTAGCCAAATTTGTTCCTCCAAATCCTCCAGATTGTTTTCACCTAATTTATTTCAGAGGGCACAAGGGGTTGCTTCAGCTTCTGGCAATAAAGCATATGCTGATGCAGTTTTTCTATGTAGGCGCCTGTGATGATGAATGTGCATGTGAACTCCTCAAATCGGACATTTCTCTCCGTTTCTCCCCCCACATGAACGTTCGCTTTACACATTGCTTACTAACTAACCTATCCTAACGCTGGTCCCATCAAACATTTTGTTTTGCATTATAAAATAACACATGCCAGAGACTGGTAATTGTATCATTTATACAAATGTTTAGATTGTATATCTGTTGTTTGGTATCGCCAACCTTTTTGTAGGCTACTCAGAGAACTGGCTCCGATGTGAATGCGAGCGGATGAAGTACCCTGATTTAGCCACAGGTTCATGCCAATTTCTTTTACATTTATTTCTACCGTTTAGGTGGTGTCTACATTTTTACTGGACAAAAATATGAACGCCACATGCAACAATTGTACTGAGTTAAAGTTCATATCAGGAAATCAGTCAATTTAAATAAATAAATTAGGCCCTAATCTATGGATTTCACATGACTGTGCAGGAGCACAGCCATGGGTGGTCCTGGGGAGCCCACCCACTGGGGAGCCAGGCCCAGCCAATCAGAATGAGTTTTTCCCCACAAAAGGGCTTTATTACAGACATAAATACTCCTCAATTGCATCAGCTGTCCGGGTTGCTGGTCTCAGACTATCCCTCAGGCGAAGAAGCTGGATGTGGAGGTCCTGGGCTGGTGTGAGGCCGTTGGACGTACTGCCAAATTCTCTAAAACGATGTTGGAGGCAGTTTTTGGAAGAGAAATTAACATTAAATTATCCGGCGACAGCTCTGTTGGACATTCCTGCAGTCAGCATGCCAATGGCACGCTCCATCAAAACGTGAGACATCTGTGGCATTGTGTTGTGTGACAAAACTGCACATTTTAGAGTGGCCTTTTATTGTCCCCAGCACAAGTTGCACCTGTGTAATGATCATGCTGTTTAACCAGCTTTGTGATATGACAAAGGATACATGCTCACAAGAATTTAAATGAATTTGTGCCAAAAGAAATTGAGAAATAAGATTTTAGTGCTTTTGGAAAAATGTCTGGGATATTTCATTTCAGCTCATGAAACATGTGACCAACACTTTACATGTTGCGTTTATATTTTTGTTCAGTATTATTAGAAACATTCATGCTTATGCAAATTATGTAGTGTATTGCCTTAAACACATAGTATTGCCTTAAACCAAACTTTTAACCAAGTTTAATTTGTCAGCTTTTCTCTTGAAAATTTCTTAAGAAAATTTTGTAGCCTTCATTTTTGTAAAAATAACGTTTTCTCCACGACCTGCACTGTAAATAAATACCACCTACGTATATCAAAACAAATATCTGGAGTTCTTTGCGCCTACTTTCTCTGCTCAAATCCAATTTCCCCTCCCTCATCTGGGTCCATGTGTGTTGGTGAGGGTAACGCAGGACTAGCCTCGTACAAACCAACCTGATGTTCACGAGAACAGAATGGTTTATAACGAGGCTACAACAGGACAAATTATTCTTTACTTTCACAGTATTATTCAGCACAAAGAGCATATAGGTCATATAATGTGCATATAATTATAGGGCATATAATGTGTGAACATGCTATGAGTAGAGAGGCTTAGACACAAAGGCAAATATCAAGCCCTTAATTAACCGCACGAGATACAGGGGTAATATCATAGTAGGAATGTGGGAAAAATATACACTACCAGTCAAAAGTTTGGACACACGTACTCATTCAAGGGTTTTTCTTTATTTGTATATTTTTCTACATTGTAGAATAATAGTGAAGACATCAAAACTATAAAATAACACATGTACTCATTTAGTAACTAAAAAAGTGTTTTAAGAAAGCGTTTTAGATTCTCCAAAGTAAACACCCTTTGCCTTGATGACAGCTTTGCACACTCTTGGCATTCTCTCAACCAGCTTCACTTGGAATGTTTTTCCAACAGTCTTGAAGGAGTTCCCACATATGCTGAGCACTTGTTGGCAGCTTTTCCTTCACTCTGCAGTCCAACTCATCCCAAACCATCTCAATTGGGTTGAGGTCGGGTGATTCAGGAGGCCAGGTCTTCTGATGAAGCACTCTCCATTTTGGTCAAATAGCCCTGACACAGCCTGGAGGTGTCATTGTCCTGTTGAAAAACAAATGACAGTCCCAATAAACTCAAACCAGATGGGATGGCATGTCGCTGCAGAACTGTGGTAGCCATGCTGGTTAAGTGTGCCTTGAATTCTAAATAAATGACCAACAGTGTCACCAGCAAAGAACCTCCACACCATCACACCTCCTCATCCATGCTTCATGGTGGGAACCATACATGCGGAGATCATCCGTTCACCTACTCTGCGTCACGGCGGTTGGAACCAAAAATCTCACATTTGGATTCTTAAGACCAAAATTTCCACCTGTCTAATGTCCATTGCTCATTTCTTGGCCCAAGCAAGTCTCTTCTTATTATTGATGTTCTTTAGTCATGGTTTCTTTGCAGTAATTTGACCATGAAGGTCTGATTCACGCAGTCTCCTCTGAACAGTTGATGTTGAGATGTGTCTGTTACATGAACTCTGTGAAGCATTAATTTGGGCGGCAATCTGAGGTGCAGTTAACTCTAATGAACTTATCCTCTGCAGTAGAGGTAACTCTGGGTCTTCCTTTCCTGTGGCAGTCCTCATGAGAGCCAGTTTCATCATAGCGCTTGATGGTTTTTGTGACTGCACTTGAAGAAACTTTCAGAAACCTTCATATCTTAAAGTAATGATGGACTGTCATTTCTCTTTGCTTATTTGAGCTGGTCTTGCCATAATATGGAGTTGGAATAATAAATAAGGCTATCTTCTGTATACCACCCTTACCATGACACAACACAAAGGAAATAAATTCCACAAATTAACTTTGAACAGGGCACAAATGTTAATTGAAATGCATTCCAGATGATTAACTAATGAAGCTGGTTGAGAGAATGGCAAGAGTGTGCAAAGCTGTCATCAAGGCAAAGGGCGGCTACATTGAAGGATCTCAAATATGAACACTTTTACTTACTACATGATTCTATATGTGTTATTTCATAGTTCTACAATGTAGAAAATAGTACAAATAAAGAAAAAACATTGGTACAGTATTGGTACTGGAACATTATTTATTGTCTTTTCAACATCTTTTACGTATAGGAGAACCTTTATCCTTCACAAAACAATTACAATGAAGCTTGAATTAGAGCAATTCCTTTAAAATAACTCTATACAGTACATGGGTGACTAGGTGTAATCGTTGTACTCTAAAGCCTATGAGGACCTGATCACTAAAACCCTCATAGAGATAGAAAATTGTAAGGGTTCTTTTCCACAGATGCGCCAATGGATAACACATTGAGGGTGACATTCCGTACAGAGAAATAGTCCCATCAGGACGAGTGGTAATGAAGGGCAATGAGGTCTGAGGATCCTCATTACCCACACCTAGGCACAGTCCAACTAAGAATGGCAGGACAGGAGGAGGCATAGATAAGCCCAGTGAAAGGAACAAATGGCTCCCAGAATAGAATAGCACCAGAGGAGAGAGGGTGTTCAGTCAGCCTGTACAGTATGTCAAATATCTTAAATTCTCCATTGTTTGGGGCTATGGCTGGCATGTCAGACAGTTTACCCTGGTCTCTGAGTCTGGGTTTCTCTATAGAGAGCGCCTGACAAACTGAGGTAATTAATAACTGTCACCTCTCTATCTCTGGAACCTTTGTCACGTTAACAAAAAAACCTACTAATTGACTCTTGACTGAGATTATCACCACAGATCAGCTAATTATTTTTTAATATATTCATATTCCAAAGTCATTAAAAGTGTCTCGACCTAGCAACAAGGACCTAGCGACTGGGATCAAGCATCACGACACCCTTAATTACAGGCACATAGTCTGGACTACCTGGAAACCCATGAAGCAAAATGCAACCTGGTTTCAAATGGAACACTGTGAACTAAGAGACAGTATATCACACAGAATAAATCATTTGTTGGTACTCGAAACATAAACAATGGTATGAGTACTACTAAAAATGGTTCAGTCTTCATAATTAAAGCTGACATTAGGTTCTCAATGTCCATTATAACTAATTGATTATGTGTTCTTTTTATGAACACACAGTAGCTAGTATGGAGCACAAGGCTTTACCCTCGCTGACAGCATCATGTTTTCAGATGGACCGAAAGATGAAGTTCGCAACAGTGACTCAGTCTGCATGGGGAAAGATTACCGCAGGCATGCTAATGACGTCAGATTAGCATAAGAAAGAGATCATCCCTGCTCAGAAAGTCTAACTTCTGATTCAATTAATATCCCCGCCATTGGTTTATTTTAGGTGTTTTAATTCCTTACAAACAGGCAGGGTAGGGCTTAATAACGTGGCCTCCTACATCCTTCAATTCAATTATGCTCCTTTCATCACACAAACACAGTTTTGCGAATCCACAGCTGTTGCAAATGCTGCTGCTGCTTCCACCAGGCCATCAAAAACAATATGATGAAGCCTCCCTCAGTTTGAAGTCCCTTTTGGGGATGTTTTTAATTTTCGAAAACAGATTTGAAATCTCCAAAGGTGAAAATCTCCTCAACTGATAAATTCCTGGTAGTAAAAAAAATGCATTTGAACTTGTCTCTCAAAGCGTATCAAAAGCCATCCACAAAGAAATATCTGAATAGGAAAAAAAGAGGACTATAGAAGCCAGGCCTGCATGGTGTGAATAATGCGGAGGCTTCCATTCTCCACCCCCTCCCTACCCTCAGACTCAGAGCCAGGCTGGAGCCAACTAAATATGAAGCAGGAATATAATAGATAATTTGGCCAGTAAATGGCAGGTATTATGGGAGCCATCTCCACTCAGAGGCATATGATTTACCTTAGACACTAAGGTAATAGCTTTGCAAATTCCCTCTGCCATTTGACAACGGCTCGCCGTACTGAAATGTGGGGGAAAAGGTCATAAGTCAATGACAATCCATCACAACATCAATCTCTTTTTATTCTCCTCCCAAGTCTTAAATACCAAACATTGGCGGAAATCGCTGTTTCGCTTCCCCTCCCCAGAAGCTCCAATCTGGCAGGTCAGGCTGCAGGGCCCGATGTGTCAGACGCCGCCCCTGAGTTCACACATTTCTTCAAGCTTGTTTTCTCTCAACAAAAGGGAAGTGCTTTCCCTTATGGTCTCCTGTGTGTCTCCGACCCAGCGGAGGGAAGGGAAGGAGAAGGGGAAGGGGCTGTCAGAGGGGCTTTCTGGCAGACTCAGCCTGCCCCTAGAGGCTGCTGCTTTGCCATCGTATGTTTTTGAGGGATATCAATGCAGAATACATTTCTGAAAACTTAATCTGCTAAATGTAAGCCTCATGGAGTCCCAATAGAATCTACTGTACTGAATGTATAGATGACAACTGCAAAGCTTGGTGCCCTTCTGTCATTTAAGATTAATCTATGCTATGTTACAGACACAGTGTTTCTTATCAATCAATTATACACATCAGTCAATATAGCTCGGTTCTAAGGGCTCAGACACACCAATAGAGTTTGCTGTTGAACATAATTTGCTGACCGATGTCAGTCAGACGTCTACAGCGGTTGGTCCCTAAAACACAGCGCGCTGAACAATCGACAGAGGAACGCTAGATCCACATTTGGTGTGATGTGTGCAAGGCTTAAAGGAAAACTCCACCCCAAAATGATCTTTTGGTAGTCCATTGTTGACATAGTCCAAAATGTTTTGCTTGTCTGCAATCAAGTATTCAAGATATCAGATACATCAAATACAGAAATTGCATTTTGCATCATATGATGCCGCGTTTTGTATCATATTGGGATGATTTCTGTATTTTGAAAGTTACATATCTTGAAAACTTGATTGCAGACAAGCAAAACATTTTGGACTATGTCAACAATGGACTACCAAAAGATCATTTTGGGGTGGAGTTTTCCTTTAAGCCTTGCACACATCACACCAAATGTGGATCTAGCGTTCCTCTGTCGATTGTTTCTGACAAGCAAAGCATTTTGGGACTATGTCAACAATGAACTAATTAATTCAAATACTAAAAGAGAGTTTTTGGGTGGTATTTTCCTTTAACTTGACCATTAGACGCCTGAACCAACCCTTGGACAGTTAGTGCTCTGTCTCTGCTTTAAGAGGGACCCTCACAGCAGGTGCGCTTCTATGCTAAACAGTAGGCATGTCAAAGAGCTGAGGGGGGCGAGAGAGGGAACATTCTATCTGACACGTCATTGCCTGTCTCCTCTCACCTCTCTGCTGGGCTGGCAGCCTGTCTGTCTGTCTGTCTGTCCTTCAAAAGGTCCCTGCTCCCATTAATCACCAGCTCCTCTTCTCCCATGGGATAATTAAAGAGACCACAGTGAATGCTCAGCCCTCCTTTTATTGTGTCAAAAACATATTTCCTCTAAACGCTTGAAGATGGCGCTGAGGAATATGGCTGACGTTTTACATTCTCCCAACCAATTTTGCTATTTTTTTTTTTTTTTTTGCATTTTGTGTAACTTATTGTGTACATAATGTTGCTGCTACCGTCTCTTATGACTGAAAATAACTTCTGGATATCAGAACAGCGATTACTCACCTCAGACTGGAAGAAACATTTTCCTTTAACGAGTCTGACGAAAAGGATATCCTGCTTTCACTGGAGCAGGCACAGATCCACGCCTATTGCGTGAAGAAAAGATGCAGGAAAAGGGGCCACAGATCGGGCAGCCTTCAGAGAATCTGTAGGCAAGCAAGTAAACTCACACTGCCATCCGTTCTTCTTACTAACGTGCAATCATTGGAACATAAAATTGAGGACCAACTATTAAGATTATCCTACCAAGGGGACATCAAAAACTCTTATGTTTCACCAAGACGTGGTTGAACGACGATACGGACAATATAGAGGTAGCAGGATTTTACATGCACCGGCAGAACAGAGATGCTACCACTGGTAAGATGAGGGGTCGGGGTGTGTGTCTATTTGTGTGTCTAATATTAAAGAAGTCTTGAGCTATTGCTCGCCTGAGGTAGAGTACCTTATGATAAGCTGTAGACCACACTATCTACCAAGAGAGTTCTCATCTATATTATTCGTAGACGTCTTTTTGCCACAGAGCGAAGCTGGCACTTAAAGGGCTCTCAACCAACTCTATAAAGCCATAAGCAAAGAAGATAATTCTCACCCAGAAAGCGGCGCTCCTAGTGGCCTGAGACTTTAATGCAGGCAAACTTAAATCAGTTTTACCACATTTTTACCAGCATGTCACATGTGCAACCAGAGAAAAAAAATCCTAGACCACCTTTACTCCACACACAGAGATGCATAAAAAGCTCTCCCCCGCCCTCCATTTGGCAAATCTGACCATAATTATATCCTTCTGATTCCTGCTTACAAGCAAAAACTCAAGCAGGAAGTACCAGTGACTCGCTCAATACGGAAGTGGTCAGATGACGCGGATGCTACACTACAGGACTGTTTTGCTAGCACAGACAGGAATACGTTCCAGGATTCCTACAATGGCATTGAGGAGTACACCACCTCAGTCATCGGCTTCATCAATAAGTGCATCAATGACGTCGTCCCCACAGTGACTGTACGTACATATCCCAACCAGAAGCCATGGATTACAGGCAACATCTACATAAAGCTAAAGGCTGGAGCTGCCGCTTTCAAGGAGCGGGAGACTAATCCAGACACTTGTAAGAAATCCCACTATGCCCTCAGACGCACCATTAAACAAGCAAAGCATCAATACAGGATTAAGATTGAATCCTACTACACTGGCTCTGACGCTTGTCGAATGAGGCAGGCTTGAAAACTATTACGGATTACAAAGGGAAACCCAGACGCGAGCTGCCCAGTGACGCGAGCCTACCAGATGAGCTAAATGCCTTTAATGCTCGCTTTGAGACAAACAACACTGAAACATGCACCAGAGCACCAGCTGTTCTGGATGACTGTGTGATAACGCTCTCGGTTGACATTTTCAACCTCTCCCTAGCCTGTAATACCTACATGTTTCAAGCAGACCACCATGTGCCCAAGGAACCGAAGGTAGCCTGCCTAAATGATTACCGCCCTGTGGCACTCACGTCGGTAGCCATGAAGTGCATCCTCCCGGACACTCTAGACCCACTCCAATTCGCATCCCACCCCAACAGATCCACAGATGACGCAATCTCAATCGCACTCCACACGGCCCTTTCTCACCTGGACAAAAGGAATACCTATGTGAGAATGCTATTCATTGACTACAGCTCAGCATTCAACACCATAGCGCCCACAAAGCTCATCACTAAGCTAAGGACACCTCCCTCCTGCACTTCCTGACGGGCCGCCCCCAGGTGGTAAGAGTAGGCAACAACACGTCTGCCAAGCTGATCCTTAACACTGGGGTCCCTCAGGGGTGTGTATTTAGTCCCTGTATTCCCTGTTCACCCATGACTGCGTGGCCAAGCACGACTCCAACACCATCATTAAGTTTGCTGACGACACAACAGTGGTAGTGCTGATCACCGATAATTATGAGACGGCCTATAGGGAGGAAGCCAGAGAACTGGCAGTGTGGTGCCAGGACAACAACCTCTCCCTCAATGTGAGCTAGACAAAGGAGATGATTGTGGACTGCAGGAAAAGGCGGGCCGAACAGGCCCCCGTTAACATCGACGGGGCTGTAGTGGAGCAGGTCGAGAGTTTCAAGTTCCTTGGTGTCCACATCACCAATGAACTATCATGGTCCAAACATACCAAGACAGTGGTGAAGAGGGCACGACAAAACCTTTTCCCCCTCAGGAGACTGAAAAGATTTGGTATGGGTCCCTAGATCCTCAAAATGTTCTATATCTGCACCATTGAGAGCATCCTGACCAGGTGCATTACCGCCTGGTATGGCAACTGCTCGGCATCTGACAGTAAGGCGCTACAGAGGGTAGTGCGTACAGCCCAGTACATCACTGGGACCAAGCTTTCTGTCATCCAGGACCTATACAATAGGCGGTGTCAGAGGAAAGCCCTTAAAATTGTCAGAGACTCCAGTCACCCAAATTATAGACTGTTTTCTCTGCTACCGCATGGCAAGCGGTACCGGAGTGCCAAGTCTAGGACCAAAAGGCTCCTCAACAGCTTCAACCCCCAAGCCATTAGACTGCTGAACAATTAATAAAATCGCCACCGGACAATTTACATTGACTCTCCCTCCCTTTTCTACACTGTTGCTACTCGCTGTTTATTAATTATGCATAGCCACTTCACCCCCACCTACATGTACAAATGACCTCAACTAACCTGCAACCCCGCTCACTGACTCAGTACCGGTGTCCCCTGTATATAGCCTCATTATTGTTATTTTTGTATGACTTTTTATTATAACTTTTTATTTTAGTCTACTTGGTAAATATTTTCTTAACTCTTCTTGAACTGCACTGTTGGGTTAAGGGCTTGTAAGTAAGCATTTCACGGTAAAGTCTACACTTGTTGTATTCGGCGCATGTGACAATTTATTTTATTTTATTTGATTTGATTTGCACTGCCTGTTTGCTGAGACTGAGAACAAGGCATATCGATGACTGGCTGAAGGAAGATGACAGTGGCAGATATCAGAGAGCAGGATCTTAGGGTTGGGGGGGGCCACTCTAATGCGGAGAGCCTCTGCTTCATCATCTAAGCACTGCAGTTGACAAGCAGGTGACCATAAATTCTAAGGGCTTAAGAGAAACACCAGAAATATAATGATTTGAAAAGAAACAGCATTTCACACCCTATTCCTTTGGCACACTTTTATCTCCCTGACAAACTTTGAAATGCCTTTGGATATAAAAAGCAAGTTATCAGTCAGGTGCAAATCTCCTTTGATATATGGGAACGTTTGGAAAACACAATTTGTGAGTAGTTAAGGTTTCCTTCTTTCCCATTATTGAGACATCAGGAGCTGAGTGCACTGAGACAGGTGTCACGAGAGCAAATGATAACAAGTCGCTGTTCCGATATCCTGTGATATACAGTACAGTGGGAACTGTTGCTCCACACTGCCTCAGTGAAACTAGCATCCTGTTACAGATCTGCTATAGCAGTGGCTTGAGAGGCATTGAGCAATATCTGGCCAGAGATGTCAAACTCAGTTTGAGCTGTTTAAAGGTCCTTCCTATCAGCAGAAACACCAATTAACCCGACTTCCTGGCATAATGGCGCTCCAAAATCCCAAACAAAGAGCCCTGAATACAATTAAACACAGGCCTCTGTGTCAGCAGCTAGATAGAACATTTAAACAGCGGAACAAAGAGGGCCAAGTCACAGTGGACTACCATCAAGCACATTAAAAGCCAAAGCCAGGCTGTCTTCCTGCGATTATTCAAACGTCAGGGACCAGCAAAAGACCAGTGTGATTTAACAAACTTGATATTTCAAATCTGTGGACTGGGCTAACCTGATTTTCAGCCTGAGTTTTATTCTCTTCTTCTTTTACGAGGAAGGAGGTAGAGAATTAGCCAAGCTTGTCATGTGGCTTCCTAAATGCCACTACACTGGTTAATAAGGACCAACAGTTGGAGTCTTGACAGCTTTAGTGGCTAAATCGCTGCTAGCTATTTGAGTATAGCGTGCCGTTTTATATCACCAAGTCATAAATCCTCCTGAAAAAAACACAGAAAATATGCTCTTTGCATTTGTTACAATCTCCAACAAAAAATGATTTGGCCCTACAGGAAGTAATGTTTCTAGAGTCTGAATGTTGTTGCAGTTTTTCTCTGTGGTTCTGGTCTGTGTTGACCTTTGGTCTAAGTGCTAAGGCTTCCGATTAAGCTCTTTATGGAGTAGCGCTGGAGGGAGATGGCAAACGTGACCCTGACCATTGCCTGTCCAATACTATTGGAATTCTTCACTGTGACCCTGAGCAGAACTGAATTTAGTGATCCCACAATATGAACTCTGATGGCATGAATGCAGTTCCTGGGTCCTGTGCTGCCTGCAACAGTCAGACATTATTCGAGCATAATTCATAGAGAAGATCCTGCTATTTTAAAGGTTATGCTAAAATTACTATAGCTAGAGGGTGTCAAAAAGTGGCATATAGTACAGATGTAGGTGTAAGATCTTAATTTGACTTTAATTTCACAGCAAAATAATCCTGCAGAAACTGGATTAGAATAATGTTGCTTAATCCATGGTTAGGCTATTATTAACCTGGCCAAAAATTGGCTACATGAAAAGTGCAAAACTGTTAATATAACCTTGTTACTGTGGGTTTTCAGTAAATGTATGTAAATCACAACGCTCATCTGCATTTCCTGCTATGGAACATTCTCAGCAACAAAAGAGTGGTCAAATTAAGATCCTACATCTGTATACCACATGCAAGAGCATACAAATGTATGATTTACTAACACTGACGGGGTCAACTGAAAAATTCCTAAATCATATGACAATAATGTAACTACAGCAGATGATGCTATATACTGTCATATTCTTCGGTCTGGATTCAACCCGGAACGCGGAAGATAAAATATAAAGGTAATTGCCGCTTGAGACATTGCCTTTAATTGTCAATCTCACTATGAAGCGGATCTTCAGCGCTACGGATTGAATAGAGCCCTTCTTGTCACAATGTGACAGCACAAAAGGAGTCTGGAATGCATGTTATCCTCTGACTCAACATGAAATTCTGCTTTATGGAATTATTGATGTCTAACATTAACTTCTTTGGGCTTAGATCTCTTACACAGAGACACTGATACACTCAGCTCTGGCGAACACCCACAAACATAAAATAGACAACAAAGCATCACATCCTAGCTCGGGGTGCGGTTTGAGTGGGATGATCCAAAGTTAGTCAGACACAAAAAGGAGTGTGACTCAGACTTGAAATGGTGCACATTCTATATAGAGTCGACTACTGACTCAAAGTGAGGCATGTGATTGGCGCAGCCGGACTCTGATGTCTGCTTTTAACTCTGCACTGACATCCTTTAACACCTCAGGGGAGTATACTCAGCTCAAACAAGTCTCCACTCTGCAGACTGTCGGAATTAAACATATACAAATAAGATTCTGTGTGATTGTTTTGGCTGAATAGATCTGTAGTTGTTTTGGTTTCATGCACTGTAGTGTACTAATGATTGGTTATTTTTGAGTTACCACACTGTAAAACAATATACATTTCGTTTTTTTTCCCCTCTGCCCATTTTTCATAAGAATGTCTACTTGTTCAATGAACCCCAATGGGGTTCTACCTGGAACCAAAAAGGGTTCGTCAAAGGTTCTCCTATGGGGACAGCCAAAGAACCCTTCTAGGTTCTAGATAGCACCTTTTTTATTTAGAATGTACAGTAGTTGCAGTTGGATTGAAAATATTTTGCTTTGACTTGTCTATCATGTCCACGTACAATTCTGCTGTAAGCAGGCTGCACAGTTGACACAGAATAACCACAGCGGTCTGATACTGAAGCTCCCGTACCTCCCTCTCTCCCTCTCTCCCTCTGCCTGGCTGCCACAGGGATTGATGGCTCTGCCCAGCCATTAATATTCAAGGTGAACTCCTCATAGTTTCAACTGCTTGTGGAACCTGCTCGGCGCGGCCGGACCTCAAGGCTGATTTCTCCCAGTCTGCCTGTTTTCTGATCGTCACTTAATGTACTCCTCCACCCCTCCATTAATCATCACCTTTGCCTTTACCTGTCAGACCAGAGCGTCGCCTGGTTGCAAGATGAGTGGAGAGGCCACCCACCAGAATACATGTTACTTTTCTAGCTGCGTGCACACATTATGAACTCTGTGATTAAATGACCCCCGCTATAACGACAATATGCACTGTCACCGATGGGAGACGGACAGTGTGGCGAGCCGCTGAACCAGTGAAAAAAAACTGACTGCGGCCCATTTCCTGGTTGCCAATATGCTTAATGACAGGAGTGATGAGTTATTGACAGCTCTCGTCTAATTAGAGGCACTGAGGTGTCTATTGCAGCCTTTGTGCAGACACAAAGAGGACCATTGATTTTGCTGTGGTGGACTGTATCTGGATACTTCAGGGAGTGTGTGTGTGTCTGTGAGGGAGAGTGTGTGTGTGTGTGTGTGTGTGTGTGTGTACTGTATATGAGTGTGTAAGAGATTGCCGGGCAGGGGAGCAAGTTATCTGCTGTTCCTTTGACCGACAGAAGCCTTAAATTCCAATTAGTCACACTTCCGTGGATTGGTGAAACTAATTACTGGCTTTAACTCCAGGCCAATAATGAAATGTTTGGTGGAAAGTGGGAGTTTGGGAGACCTGGGTAATTTGTGGCTTAGTCCCCGAAGTATTCAAGTCCCACATGTACCATTCTCGACCACTCCTGATTTTTGTTTGAAATTAAACATTAAAACAAGTGAACACAGGGTGAAGGTACTTAATGGTTTCAAATCCTCATGGATTTATCTTTAATATGCATCTGAAAGCCGCCTCGACAACTGCTGCGGTTAAACATTTATTAATGACACCCTCTGATATGGAGCACCTCAGTAGAACGTGGCTCCTGGCTAAGTGATTTATGGACTCCTGTATGTGCAAATTACAGTTTATTACTTCTTATTCCAAGACTAACCTCTGTCACTTAAACATATTTGTTACGGGGGCCAAAAGTATTAAAAATGAGTTTCTACATGGGAATTAAAATGTGCCAATGACCTTTCTACAGTAAACAGCCAGACTGTAGAAGAGGTAGCAGCTGGGAGGTAAACTTAAACCCATTGATTAACACACTCTGGGTCAGGTGCTTTGTTCCCATTATCAAGTCAAGGTGAAACCTGCATTTACTTAGATTCCCCTGCACGGTGGCCATCTGCAACAGCTTGTCACTCCAACCCGCTCTCTTTCTCTCTCTCTTCCCCCCTCTTCTTCAGGTTCAATAGTTGTCACTTACTGAGAAAATGCACTGTGCTCAACCGGGAACAGGGCCAAGTGCAGCACGGAATCTGTTTCATCCGACACTCCCTAATTTAGCATAAACCATAATTAAAGTGACTTGGCAGTCGGCTAAAACCAAATTTCATACTCCCTGATCACAAGAATGGGTGTGCAGTTGGTAGCCAGAAATGAGCCTGATGATGTGGACTTGTTATTTAAATGCCCACCCTGACAATTATTAAATACGTTTAAACTGATGTAAAACTATCAATGGCAATTGGTTAATGTACTATATATTGACACTTTTGGACTACAGTGCAAATAGAAAAAACAGGTATAGTACAAGGTATTCTGAGTATACGGTCCCAGGTATCCATAATGTAAGGCCTATATAAAACCTATGGGGTTTTACTCATCACAGAACCAACAAACAAGCCACTTTCCAATACTGCATCATCCTGAAATCAAGGTTCCTGTACCATCACATTTCATCACAGGTTGCCATTGGCATTACCATTCTGTTTGAGTTATACCTCACAGTCTTCTGACACATAGCAAACATGTCCTTGGGCAATTAGTGGATTGTATGTCAAGGAAGATGATGTTTAACAGTTTCCCACTGTAGTTCAAATGGGGCACACAGCAACTCTGCACTAAAGTGTGGCCTGGCCCTTTAAAATGGGCCGCAGTGAATTGGCGTTTCAGAATTTATCACAGCTGCCACCGACCAAGTCGGTCCAAACATTATATCACCCACTGGCGCTCTCTCTCTCTCTCTCCTTCTCTCCCTCTTTCTATCCCTCGCTTTCTCTTTCTCCTTCACTGCAGCATTGCACATCCGGGCCTGTGTTTTCTTAAAGAGCCTCTATTCAACCCTGCTCTGAATTCCGAGGAATAGGCCATGAGATCACAAAAAAATGAAGTGATAGAATCAAACCCTACTGCGATGAACATACGTCGGCATGTGTAAAAGTGCAAAGATGCGCATACTGTACAGTGCTTGTACGTCTGTGCATCAACACTAGGGCTATAGTACATGTTATTGACACTGATTAGAAAACTAACTCTAAATGTGGGAACATTTCCCTCTCTACTCATTGCATTGTCATTGTTGAATGTTCTCCATCATTGCACTCCATCATGCATTACATAGTATAAGGACATTTTGGAAAGGCCCATAAAGAATGTCTGTGAATATGAAATTGAAACTATGGTAAAAAGCTGTTACTTCTCGGCAGCAATATCTATGTTGATTCAACAGTATATTTTAAATATGCATGAGAGCTTGCAATGCATTTCACACTGCATCAAAATACCATTTCTTAGAAATGAACAGTACAGAAAGCCATATTAGGTCTGTAGTTTTCCATTGTTTCCCTACTACTAGCTCTATAATAAGTGTCATGCCTGGACTGTTATCTTCAGTTTAATGCCATTTATTAAAGATTCAAAA
Organism: Oncorhynchus mykiss; assembly: GCF_057628025.1. Classification (NCBI taxonomy): domain Eukaryota; kingdom Metazoa; phylum Chordata; class Actinopteri; order Salmoniformes; family Salmonidae; genus Oncorhynchus; species Oncorhynchus mykiss. Next base: position 71,630,476 of record NC_143026.1, on the reverse strand, counting down.
ATGAAGATACTCATTTATTTATCATAATACAGTCGTCATTAATATATAACTGAAGCTATCAACACTGGAACCTTGGAATCCCATTTGTACCTTCACAGAAACATCTTAGTATGACAACAATAGTAAATGTTCAGCCACCATTCTTCCTGCTACAGCATAAAAGATCAGGGGAGACTTTCCCAATCAACATTTTCATACCTCATTTGATGGAAACTCACGGTGAGAGCACGGAGATATCAAAACCAGGTGAGGTATTACTTTTTCAGATTGAAAATACACTTGAAGTGTGGCTCTCAGTAGTGGAATCAGCATTGATCAATTGAAAATTAACAGATTAGATTTGCCATGAAGTCTGGAAGCACCTCGTTAAGTCTACAGAGCAGTCCCACGACTCACACATTCTTACTACACGCCGCAGCAGTTAAATCCCTCTGTATGTGCATGCACAATCCGCAGAGAGAATCCAATCCACCATGAATAACATATAGGGCCTTTCCCAACTCTACCAAACTCTAATGACTTCACTCACAGCCTGATTCTTATGAACGCTGAGCCCGCCATTGTACACTTCTGCTCAAATTGAATACACTTAGCACTACATTCACCACTGGAACACTTTATCTCTGATTTCCTGATAGAGAACAAGCCTGTTTGTATGTGAACAGAAAAGTCTACAAATGCACACCCACGTTTGCCCGCACAAACACAAACACACAGGTTTGCCTCTTTTGATCTCTCTTACAGAGAAAGACTGAAACACATGGAACATACAAATCATATACACATTCACCCACCCACCCACAGTGCTTCAGCCCACATAAAGAAAGCTACAGCACACCTTTAAAACTAAAACTTTAGCCCAGGTTTTACAGACAGCTTCTCTCCGGGGAGACAGTAGGGAGAAGGCTGGAAACTTATTGGAGCTGTAAAAATCTATTCCTGAGGTCCTGCACCTCCCCCAGGAGCCCCCTTCAACCATTACAAAACTGGGACGAGACCTCATAAATGGAAAGGGGGGGTGGGAGTGCTAAGGGCAACTATATATCACTCTATGTGTAAAACAGCCTTCATCATAACACTAACTACACTGGGTTCCAGTTATTTGGAGTACTGCAGAACTACTATAACAACTGAACAGCAGCTCATAGAAACCATCCCCGAATTGATTAAAGAGCTTTATTTAAGCTTCACCGACTTTCCCCAACCACACAGATCTATTCTAAATCAGCTCTGTAATACCCTCAATGTGGATGCAAATTTGGAGAAAAACCTAACTAATATCTTACTAGATGGGGAGTGTTTTAAAAAATGCATGGAACTCAGTCCGGCTTTAAACTTACTCTTGAAAGTTGTAATAGTAGAATGCACATTGGGTAGTGCATCATCAGTTCCTCTTGTCATGTTAGTCATTTATTTAGATTTTTTAACCTATAGATTTTGTTGTCATTTTTTAGTCACTCAAAAATCACATAAATACACATTAGACATGGCAAAATGTAGTAAGTAATTAGTAATTAGTAATTGCAAGAAAATTTGCTTTAAAAATGCAACATTTTATTTGCACCCCATGACGAAATGTGTAGAATTGCAAGAAATAAGCTTTAAACCTGCAAAATTCTCTCCGCCAACAAGAGGGGTGTGAAAAGTGCACAGTGCTTGTGCCCATAGAAATAGACGTAGTGAATGCACGCGCGGGGGGGGGGGGGGGGGGGGGGGGTGTTCCTAAAAGCTGGAAGGCGGGCCAGAGTGAAAAAGTTTGGGAAACCCGGATGTGAAATAGAAGTACCACACTATCACAGTTCAACCTGAATTACACAACACTCAACTTCAAATGTGCCTCTCTTTTACATACAGTGCCTTGCGAAAGTATTCGGCCCCCTTGAACTTTGCGACCTTTTGCCACATTTCAGGCTTCAAACATAAAGATATAAAACTGTATCTTTTTGTGAAGAATCAACAACAAGTGGGACACAATCATGAAGTGGAACGACATTTATTGGATATTTCAAACTTTTTTAACAAATCAAAAACTGAAAAATTGGGCATGCAAAATTATTCAGCCCCTTTACTTTCAGTGCAGCAAACTCTCTCCAGAAGTTCAGTGAGGATCTCTGAATGATCCAATGTTGACCTAAATGACTAATGATGATAAATACAATCCACCTGTGTGTAATCAAGTCTCCGTATAAATGCACCTGCACTGTGATAGTCTCAGAGGTCCGTCAAAAGCGCAGAGAGCATCATGAAGAACAAGGAACACAGCAGGCAGGTCCGAGATACTGTTGTGAAGAAGTTTAAAGCCGGATTTGGATACAAAAAGATTTCCCAAGCTTTAAACATCCCAAGGAGCACTGTGCAAGCGATAATATTGAAATGGAAGGAGTATCAGACCACTGCAAATCTACCAAGACCTGGCCGTCCCTCTAAACTTTCAGCTCATACAAGGAGAAGACTGATCAGAGATGCAGCCAAGACGCCCATGATCACTCTGGATGAACTGCAGAGATCTACAGCTGAGGTGGGAGACTCTGTCCATAGGACAACAATCAGTCGTATATTGCACAAATCTGGCCTTTATGGAAGAGTGGCAAGAAGAAAGCCATTTCTTAAAGATATCCATAAAAAGTGTTGTTTAAAGTTTGCCACAAGCCACCTGGGAGACACACCAAACATGTGGAAGAAGGTGCTCTGGTCAGATGAAACCAAAATTGAACTTTTTGGCAACAATGCAAAACGTTATGTTTGGCGTAAAAGCAACACAGCTCATCACATTGAACACACCATCCCCACTGTCAAACATGGTGGTGGCAGCATCATGGTTTGGGCCTGCTTTTCTTCAGCAGGGACAGGGAAGATGGTTAAAATTGATGGGAAGATGGATGGAGCCAAATATAGGACCATTCTGGAAGAAAACCTGATGGAGTCTGCAAAAGACCTGAGACTGGGACGGAGATTTGTCTTCCAACAAGACAATGATCCAAAACATAAAGCAAAATCTACAGTGGAATGGTTCAAAAATAAACATATCCAGGTGTTAGAATGGCCAAGTCAAAGTCCAGACCTGAATCCAATCGAGAATCTGTGGAAAGAACTGAAAACTGCTGTTCACAAATGCTCTCCATCCAACCTCACTGAGCTCGAGCTGTTTTGCAAGGAGGAATGGGAAAAAATGTCAGTCTCTCGATGTGCAAAACTGATAGAGACATACCCCAAGCGACTTACAGCTGTAATCGCAGCAAAAGGTGGCGCTACAAAGTATTAACTTAAGGGGGCTGAATAATTTTGCACGCCCAATTTTTCAGTTTTTGATTTGTTAAAAAAGTTTGAAATATCCAATAAATGTCGTTCCACTTCATGATTGTGTCCTACTTGTTGTTGATTCTTCACAAAAAAATACAGTTTCATATCTTTATGTTTGAAGCCTGAAATGTGGCAAAAGGTCGCAAAGTTCAAGGGGGCCGAATACTTTCGCAAGGCACTGTATGCCCAAAGAGGAACAAAACATTGAATGAATACAAACATTAACAGAAAATCTCTGCAGTATAACAGGGGATATAGAGGATGAATTAGTTCTCCCCTGAAACAATCAATGTGACTGAGACATTCTGATCTGTAAATTTGAAATCCTATTATCAACGTGGTCTGGAATGATGAAAAATGGCCTACTAATAAACATATAAAAGAGAGGCACAAAACATGACTCTTTACTGCATTACTGATGTCCCTGAGCTCTACTCATTGCCTGAATTGTGTGTGCTTCCACAGTGACCCGAGATATAGAGTGAGTAGATAATTGCAGTGGCAAAATGCTGAGTGATCAGTGCCAAAAAATGAATGAGACATACATCAGTGTGTTGCAGCTTGTGGTGACTAAAACATCCTTCCATCTCATCAAACTGCTTTACCCATGAAGCACTGCAATCAATAAATTATATCCCTAACTTAGAGGAAGCTGTGTCATTTTTTTAGGCAATAAGAACACATGGAAATAGACAATGTAGCAAAACACAGTAACATAGTTGTTGCAGTTTTGCCATCATCAAGTGAACATTTAAGAGAGACATTAAAATGTGTGATCAGCCACTTCATTGGCTTGCACTCGGCAGCGGCAGAGTCATGTGACATCTGTCATTCTCCAATTTCCGTGTTAAGTGGGGGGGGGTTCAACATGGTGGCTCTGACTGGCAGGAAAGGAGGTCAAATGATTAAGCAAAGAGGAACAGGGAGAGAGGGGACAAGTTATGATATGATTAGTTAGTAAAGGTATATTGGGTATATACAGTTGAAGTCTGAAGTTTATATACACTTAGGTTTGGAGTCATTGAAACTCGTTTTTCAACCACTCCTCCACACATCTTGTTAACAAACTATAATTTTGGCAAGTCGGTTAGGACATCTACTTTGTGCATGACACAAGTAATTTTTCCAACAATTGTTTACAGACATATTATTTCACTTATAATTCACTGTATCACAATTCCAGTGGGTCAGAAGTTTACATACACTAAGTTGACTGCCCCTTTATACAACTTGGAAAATTCCAGAAAATTATGTCATGGCTTTAGAAGCTTCTGATAGGCTAATTGACATCATTTGAGTCAATTGGAGGTGTACCTGTGGGTGTATTTCAAGGCCTACCTTCAAACTAAGTGCCTCTTTGCTTGACATCATGGGTCAATCAAAAGAAATCAGCCAAGACCTAAGACAAAAAAATTGTAGACCTCCACAAGTCTGATTCATCCTTGGACCAATTTCCAAATACCTGAAGGTACCACCTTCATCTGTACAAACAATAGTATGCAAGTACAAACACCATGGGACCATGCAGCCGTCATACCGCTCAGGAAGGAGACACGTTCTGTCTCCTAGAGATGAATGTACTTTGGTGTGAAAAGTGCAAATCAATCCCAGAACAACAGCAAAGGACCTTGTGCAGATGCTGGAGGAAACAGGTACAAAATTATATATATTCACAGTAAAACAAGTCCTATATCGACATAACCTGAAAGGCCGCTCAGCAAGGAAGAAGCCACTGCTCCAAAACCTATAAAAGTTGCAGACTACAGTTTGGAACTGCACATGGGGACAAAGATTGTACTTTTTGGAGAAATGTCCTCTGGTCTGATGAAACAAAAATAGAACTGTTTGGCCATAATGACCATCGTTACGTTTGGATAAAAAAGGGGGAGGCTTGCAAGCTGAAGAACGCCATCCCAACCGTGAAGCACGGGGGTGGCAGCATCATGTTTTGGGGGTGCTTTGCTGCAGGAGGGACTGGTGCACTTCACAAAATAGATGGCATCATGAGGGAGGACAATTATGTGGATATATTGAAGCAACATCTCAAGACATCAGTCAGGAAGTTAAAGCTTGGGTCTTCCAAATGGGTCTTCCAAATGGACAATGACCCCAAGCATACTTCCAAAGTTGTGGCAAAATGGCTTAAGGACAACAAAGTCAAGGTATTGGAGTGGCCCTAACCTCAATCCTGTAGAAAATTTGTGGGCAGAACTGAAAAAGCATGTGTGAGCAAGGAGGCTTACAAACCTGATTCAGTTACACCAGCTCTGTCAGGAGGAATGGGCCAAAATTCACCCAACTTATTGTGGGAAGCTTGTGGAAGGCTACCCGAAACGTTTGACTCAAGTTAAACAATTTAAAGGCAATGCTACCAAATACTAATTGAGTGTATGTAAACTTCTTACCCACTGGGAATGTGATGAAAGAAATAAAAGCTGAAATAAATCACTATCTCTCTACTATTATTCTGACATTTCACATTCTTAAAATAAAGTGGTGATCCTAACTGACAGGGAATTCTTACTAGGATTAAATATAAGGAATTGTGAAAAACTGAGTTTAAATGTGTTTGGCTAAGGAGTATGTAAACTTCTGACTTCAACTGTACATTGGAGCTACTGTATATGTCTACGAAATACTATATGTGTGACTACCTCTGGGTATATATGTTTAATTAAGGGACTTGGAGGACTGCTAGTGGGATGGAATATCTGAGATGATGTGGGAATATGTTGGCAATGCTATAACAGTGTCGGAGCCTGATATGCCAGAACCCAAATCTTCGGAGGGGAGGAGGGTTGGAGAGGGGTTGCCCTGCCCAGTGTGTGTAGCTCAGCAGAGAGGAGAGAGGGCGCAGAGAGAGGATGTTTAATGAGCGCCCCCCCAGCCTCCTGCCTGCCAGAGTGGCTGCATTAACACCACACGCCTTATCAAGGGCGCTGTCACCGGCCCTGAGAGGCACAATGCACTGCCACTCTGCCAGCCAGCAGAAGAGAGGGAGAGAAGGAAGGAGAGAGAAAGAAAGAAAGAGGAGTGGGGAGGGAAGGAGCCTAGAGAACATTATCTTGATGAAGCCATGATCGATAAAGCCAGAGCAAGCCAATGGAACAGCGATACCATCCCTTTTAATTGAGATTAGACTCTGCAAGTTCACCGTGCGCCCATCTAATTTAAGAGTGGCCGACGTCTCACCACAGTTAACTCCTCACACACGTCATCAATTACAGGATACTCTCTGACCTGGGACCTGGCAGCCAATCAGAGGGCCCCACTTCCTCTCCTCACCTCTCGGTGGATCGCTGACTGGGGAGGGGAGACGCCTCTCTCTGGGGCCCCATGCCACCGGCCCTCCCTTCTCTGTTTTCTCTGTTATTTATTCCAGTGCATACATACCTCCTTGTCTACATATTTTCTTGCCCGGTTTCCTGGCACATTCCTTGGATATTCTTTTTACTGTAAAATGAATAGAAGACTAAAAAATAACATGGAGCTCCATTAAGGACAGTTGGAGCATGCAACACCACTATCTGACTGCTGAGGAAGGAGAGAATGTGGTAGCAAAGAGAGTTCCCACTGGGCACACACCGGTTGAATCAACGTTTTTTCCACGTCATTTCAATGAAATTACGTTGAACCAATGTGGAATAGGCGTTGAATTGACATCTGTGCCCAGTGGGTTGCTCTTACTGGCTTAGTTCATTAATCAATCAGTCAGTAAATCAATCAATAATCATTATTTACATGAGCTTCCTCCTTGATGAGCCCTATTCATTGTGCCTACACACAATGGACAGATGATGACCTGCTATCAGTCAGGAGTGAGGAGTGAGGAGGAGGAGAAGCAGGAGGAGGAGGGGAAAGGAGGAACCAGTCTCACCTGAATGGACGTGCTGAGGTAAACAGGAGGATGTGCGTGAGGAAGGGATCAGGAGACTGATGAACAGCCGCACACTCACAGATAGACACACACACACAGACACACACACACACACACACACACACACACACAGAGGCGCACACACACATACATACTCACACACATAAAAGCAGTGTCATGCACGTAAACATGCAGAGGTCATGCTTTTCTCACTCTTGTCAGTACAAAACATACAGGAAAATATTTTAAAAGGGGTTGTTGGTTTAGGTCTGTTTTTCCTGTTGGTCCTGCTGTTAACTCACCATCCTCAGTGGGAACATATATGTTTAAGAAAAGGCAGTCCTCGCTCTGGTCCTGTACGTAAGAAGACACTATCTCCAGGTTGTTAGTGAACCACACAGGCAGCATGACGTCTGGCAGACGCCCCTCCACGATGGTCTGAGGGCAGACCGGGCCGAACTGCGTGGCGTTACGGACCTCCGGCCACGAGATGGGCGGCTCCGGGGGCTGGAAGCGCCTCTCGCCCGTGGGGGGTGCGGCATAAGGTACCCCCTGGAACTGAATGACGGGTCCCAGGATCTCGTTGTTGAGCTCCTTCTTGACGCCCCTCAGTTTGCCGTAGACGGTGGTGACCACAGGGTCTGTCTCGTCCAGTTTCTGAGAGGCCGTGACCAGGGCCTGCTGTGCTAGGCTCAGTATCCATAGCAGGAAGGTGAGGTCCAGGCCCAGACCCAGGCCTACGCCCAGCCGGGGCTGCATGACCCTCCAGGCAGGGTGCAGCCTCAGACGGCCAGGCCTCTGCAGGGGCATGCTCCCTCTGCCACACCAGTAGATACACACACACACCAACTAGGGCTCACCACACCGCAACGCTAGCAGCAACAATCCACTTTAGGTCCGCCCACAGAAAAGGGTACAATCAAAGGAAAAGTATGAGGCCTCCCAAACGTGCGGCTGTCAAAACTTTCAAAGGCTCTTTGCATGGCAAGTACTCCCCACTGATTTCACACTGGCGGAGGCAACATCTTCACTTGCTGCTATTCGTCAGACCGCATCCTATTGACAGTCCTGTTTTCCATCCTGGCGACGCAGGCAGGGCAGCCATTTGCAGCAGGTCTTCCACAGATAAATCAACCCCAGTCGAGGCGTGGGTCTATATCCTGCAGGAAATAAAAAATAACGAATTAGTACTGAGGTGGAGAGAAGAAATATGAACAGAGCAGGGCTTTACTGGCTGTTACATTCTGGCTATGTTGCCATCAAGTAGAGCACAGGGGAATCACAGTCTGCCTAGTGACACCTCATCAATCATGTGCAAGTAGCAGACTGACTGAGTGACTGGGCATTAGTTAAGGGAGCCCTCCTCCTCTTCCAGACCAGGGAGGGAGAATTAAGAAGATCATGTTCATAGAGAGAAGGAAATCCTATTTTGTTTACAATGCGATGACACCTGTCATAGACACATAGTGGGGGACATAAAGAAACTTCAATTATGACAGTGTTAGCATGGAAATGGGAAAAGAGATCCAAACATTCTCTAAGAGCATCCATATTCTTATGACTAGAGCACCCTTTTGAACATGTTTACTCAACAAGGAGATTGACGTTAATTAGGGAAATATGCTCAGAAGAATAACATAATAAAGTTGCAAACCGAGCCTTGAAGTAATGCGACATGTTGACTTGCTTCTCCTTGCACATTAACTGGCTACTTCCAAATCTTAGGAGAGAAACCTTTCCACCTTGCATACAGTACGGTACATAAAACAAATATTTGAAAGCTATATTTGGATCATCCTCTATAGACGGGTTAGCTGATGTCACGAAAACGTTGCGCATGATTTAATGAGGCAGAAGTTTGTGTGATTCTGGATAGACAGATAGCTAGCAACAATGACAAGAAGCTGCCATGTGGGGAATCATAGGTGGCTCGTTTCAGCTAGTTTCATCTTGTTCTTAATACCATGTCTTGTTTTGAGGTGTTTTGACTGATCACAGCTAGCACAGAGGATCTGGGCCAATTCGGCTGAGAGTCGGGACACTTGGTTGAGAGTCATGTGGCCCGAGTCTGTGCTGCCTTCGGCAGTATTACTTATGGCTACGATGCGGGGATTGAGCTCGGGCTGATTCCAGTGTGAGTTATCTGTCCCAAATGTATTTCATTGGGCTCTGGGATACTCTCTGGCAGATGACTACACAGGCTGATTTATACATTACATTTCATCATTTATTTTTCCATATTTTCTCATTGTTTCTGTGATAATTTAAATGAACATTTAAATTGACATTTTTAAGAGTCGTGTGATACTTTGTGCAACGCAATTGATAAACATTAAAACTTTGTGGATGGAGCCTCCCAAATGACGCGGTGGTCTAAGAAACTGCTTCGTGCAAACTGCATTGCTACAGATGCTGGTTCGAAACCCGAAATGTATACAAAATATCTATATCTATATATATTATAAACAGGACACATCTGAGGAGTCGAGTGTTCCAAGCTCCCCCTATGGGCATGATGCCTCTGCATGTAGTAAGTTACTTTAAAATGAGTGGCCCAGTGGTGAAGTAGGTTGACACCATGGAGAGATGAAGTGATCCTAACAACCCACAACCCCAAGACATTAAGCACACCCTAAGGTTGGACATTTTTAGACAGCAGTTCTAAAAATACACTGTAGCTGTGAGCATGTTGAAAGAAACACTTAGGTTGGTCAAGCAGATCTGTCCGTTTATTGGTCTTCCTGTAGACCTAAGTACACGTATGTGTGTGTGAATATACAAGGATACAGGGTTGGAACAGAGCTTTATATCACCCATAGTAAATGTAAATTAAGTGCTCTGGGTTGGAGGAGTTTTGCAGTGGTCTGATAGTTTTAAACCATCCCAGACACAGCAGATGAGATGTCCAGGTGTACCCAATGGTAATATTTACAATCACTTATTTTTTGTATATAGCCAAACACATTCATTACTGGTACCACTCTCACTTGAACCCTTGCAACAAAACCATATTTCAAACAAATCGCATCTATTGACAGAGGCATACAAATGATATGCATCCAAACAAATGCATCGCAAGCAGTTTGCGCCCTGGAATAATTAGGCAAACAGATAAACAGAGGAATGAAATGAAAACCTCTGGCATTGATTGTGTACTGTATTGTTAATGAGGCTATAAAACTACTGTGAGGTTTTTACAATGGGGAGGCTAAGAAAAACTGCACATGGACCTCGCCGCAAGCCTTTGTCATCTCTGACACACCGGACAAATATTTAGACTGCAGACAGGCAAATAAAAACCAAGGCTTTGGCTCTAATCTTTTTTCAGAATCCAGGAGGGGCGAGGTTTGGCTGGATGGATGATAGCTGGCTGGTTGGAGCAAAGCAGGATTTGGTAACAATGTTGTGCTGCACTGTGTGAGGGAGATGAAGTAAAATGAGTGTGTGCACAGAGGATGAGATCAGATTGTGTCCTTTAATCCTTATGACAATCTAACTCAAACAGGCCTATGGTGAGAGGAGTTTAGTGAGGTCTCTCCCAAAGCTAAATCTCTCTGGGGTGGTAATGTACTGTACACATCCCAGCAACACTGGGCCACAAACCTATGGTAGCTGCCTTAACACTCTGTAATATCTACGTCATACCTGCAGCATAACAATAGTGTCACCCTGATGTCATTTGAATCAAAAGGAAAATCAATTAAATTCTGTACTATATGCTCATGTTTTCCTTCTAGAAAATTATTTCTCATTCCATTTTCCTCACTTTCCCTAAATGGGGACAACAAATGGTTGCCACTTTGCCTCCAATTTCCATACTTTCTGTGTGTGATTAAACCCTTCCAGGTGTTGAGAACAAATTTCACACGTGGCCAAGATATCCATTTAACAAATCCTTTGAAAATCCCCTGCTTAAGAACCCCAACATAATAAGCTCAAGGAAAAAGATGAAATGAAATCTATGAAATCAACCTTGCCATTTATTTTGCAAGTGGAGTAACTCATGTATCATCCTGTTTTTCCAGGTTTTTTTCCATGTTGTTAGTATGTTGTTGGTTCCCAGAGTACATGGAGAAGCATGCATCGTGCAGATCCAGTGCAGGAACTTGTCCCAGTGTGAGTCGAATCACTAACCTGCTCAGGGACACTGCAGCCAAGTGTCAATGCTGAAATGGGAAGCTTTGAAATGGGACGCAATGTTATGACTGTATGTTATGTAAAAAAACATGTCATTGTTCACTTATAGACAATCTATACCTGATGCATCACAATACGTCATCACCACTTCATTTATTACCCTATTAATAAACTGACGGGTATACGGAGTGGCAAAATACCACAGAAAAGGCATGGCTATGCAGTACATAGACTGAGAGACGATGGTAGATGAACAGCGTTTAATGAGGTTCAGCACATTTTTCCCCATAGGAGCCACTGGAAGGTCCCCGATTATATAGAGGTGTACTCTGGAAAACAAACGGCCTATTATTTCAGCCCAAGCTGTAAAGCATAGAGAACATAGAGGCACAAAGCAGAGTTATGGTGGCAGTCAGTCAACAGACTAAACCTTCCATCACTGTGTGGTTTACATCCATGCGAGCTCCCACTGACCTTAATGATCTAATTTCACCTCCAATAAAGGCTTTTGGGGAATTTATAGATGACTGCTTATGACTATTTCAGTGGATGCTTAGCCAGCAGGTTCGCCATGGCCAGAGTGTGATTTGGGGATTTTGCGGTGTGACAGTGAGATGTCGCTGTGAATTAAGAACAGGAGTCAGAAGCCTCCTCTGTGCTCATAACAAATTGAGCACCGTTTGTGACAATGTCCATTGTATCACCATCCTTCAGTAAAACATGTCAGTCACATTGTGAGGAAGTGAATAACTAGACTTGACTGCAGCAGCTCCACTGAGGCCTGTCTCCAAACTGGGGGAAATCCCAGGGCTGGGGTTATTAATAAAGACTGATGAATACATCCAGCATCCATACATTAATAAGAAGAAAGCTACAATCTATAGTAAATCCATTAGGAAATGATGATTAAGAAACAATAATGATCATATGACAAATGACCACCACCACTATGTGTGCTACTAATAAAAAATGATAGAACGCTGATACCAATAATATCATCAATTACATTTGGTAGCAGCGGTAGTAGTAGAATCACTAATACAAGTAGTAGTATCCACCATTTTGGTTTTTCATCATTACTACCATCTTAATTATGGCTAATGACACTTAACAAATTCCATGATTTACTCAATTACTGCTTAAGTCCCTCTGACTGTAGCAGGTTTTCTTGTGCTGTCATGTCACATCAACTCTGATGGCCCCTCAGTGCTCTGGAGTACTGGGAACATGGAGAAGTTAAAACTGTAATGGCAAGCCGTGAGCGCTTCACACTGCACACACACACTGCACACAAACTGCACACACACACACAGAGAAACACACAGCGTATGGTGCCCAGCATACGCCTGCAGCTCGTGGCGGAGCACTGAAGTGCATGACGACAGGGGTGACGTGGCTGCGCATTATTCAGCCTGCTCTACTCCCAGCGTCTGCAGCAGCTCTGGTGAAGTCCTGCATCACACTGCACACTATAGCCTACACTACTCCCTACTTTATTTACCCCCTTATCCTTAATTAGCCCCCTTAAGAAAGCCTCCTCCTCTGGTCTCACATCCCCATATTACACTGTTTACCAAGATGATAAACAGCATCATAACTGGACAGCTTCATTGGTGCTTCTACATAGCAAATTGGGTCAATTCTCTCAAATCAAGTTTATATTTAACTGCATTTCACCTGGGTGTCGAGACACTGAACAAAATGAAGCAAGAACTGCCAAACAAAACAATGAAAGAAAAGGGAATACAAGTTGAACAAACATTGATAACACAATCAATGGATAAAGACCGGGACAGGTAGCGAGTAGAGGTGGGAGAGGCAGTGATCAGCTGATCACAGCCCTTGTTAGAGCCTGTATTTAGAAAACATGTTTTCATAATTTGACTACATTTATGCAGCATGGATGGATTGGTTGTGTGGGAGGGCATCTGTTTTTTTCCCTTCACTTGGTTCACCTGACTGCCATCTTCGTGCCTTCTTGCCAGGGGTCACAGCTGAAGCACTAGGTTGGCGTGAAATTTTTAAAAATGGAAAAGCTTCCTGCCTTCTCTCCGAGTGTCCCTGTGCTCAGTGAGAAACACTACCTCCCACTCTCTCACTTCAGGGCACAGGGAATAGGCCTGGTCAGGAGGAGGCGTGGGAAAGTCATTATCATACTTAGAAAATTATCAACTCCACTATTAGATAATATTTTCCACTAATACAAATGTGGCAGGCTCTCCCCAGCCCAGCTCTCCTGGGGCAGACAGGTCTTACGGCTCCACTTTAGCCCACCCCTAGGATCCAGGGGGCCCCCTAAAATTGGTTTACATCAAAGCAATAATTAGTCAGTTAGTTACTGCAGAGCTCATAAGGGACTGGGATGTCCTCAAGGGCCAAGCCTGTGAGCTGGAGAGAGTAAACACAGAACCTACACTCAGCTAGTTTCCCCTGGTGGGACTCAAACTTGGGTTTGATTTCTTAATGGGCACAAATAGAGGGCAAAACTTTCTTTAAGAGACATAAATGAGTCAAAACTTTAGTGGAGCATTTGTGGTTGTTAATTCTCGATATGAATCCAATATTTTTTCACTTTGCTCTGATCTGGCTTTAAAAGCCACCCCCCTGAGTGGAAGGACAGGTGTTCTTGTGAAAACACAGAGCCTACTGAATTGGAAAGTGTGAGAGCGCTGCTGTGGCCCAGCTCTCTCTCACCTTTAGAGCTACAGGACTCTGATCGATTGGCTGAGACGTCCTTTCACTCCAGCAGCTGTGGATAGGTGAGAAGTGGAGTACAGATGAGAGGAAGCGAGCAACAAGCAAAAACTGCACTCCTCACAGGGACACAGAGATAAAAGTCCATTAAAGCCGTTTAGCTTTGTCTTGCACTTTGAGTCCCTGGCACATACTGTGCTTCACTTTATGTGTTTTGATTTTCTTCAGGAAATGGACAAAATAAGTGTAAAAGGACTGGATGCCCTCAGGTGAGAACCTGAGCCATCAGACCAGAGGGTTGGTCAGGTCCCACAGCAGAGCTCTGTGCCTCTGTCCACTCATTAGATTGGGTGCTCCAACGTCCCTCCATGGGTACACACACACACACACACACTTCCGACCTGATTAATGCCCCATTTCCCAGAGCCTGCTGTGCTCCCTGTCAGAGCTGATGCTCTCGCTGCACCCATTTCCCACCTCAGATCAGTCAGACATAATGAACTGACCAAAAACACAGCAAATAACCATTAAGCTCAGCTCTCATGTTGACAAGAGGAGACCATCAGTCCACTTGAGTTGAAGAAAGACTGTAGGGCTAAATAACTAGCAAATGGCTAGTTAACATGCAAAACCACCTACCATGGCAAATCCCAAACACCATCCATGACACAGGATACTCACAAAGCCTTCTTTAGAGGGGCCATTTGGAGCCCATGCTAGAAAATTTGCAAAAAATGCAGACAGTTCCAAAATGGCCCCAAATTAAGCAACACCAGGTCAGAACTTGTAACAGAAAACTCCACAGCAATCATCTAAGGAGGAAAGGATAGCAGATATCTTCCATATTTTCCATCCCATAGCTAAAGCAGGTGTGCTTCCCACATGTCTATTAGCTTGTGGAATTATTATCTGAAACTAAAAGCCACACTGTCTGACTGTGATCATGTGCCAATACAGTCCATGCAATCTGTAAAGGGAAAGTATTTAGCTTTTAAAAATAAAATAAAAAATCTAAAATAGTAGTATAGAAAGAAAAACTGGTGACGGTCATCTTGCTAAATATAAATGCCCAGACAGAGAATGTTATGTTCAAAGACATGCGACAGTTGGAGGCTCTCTGCCAATACTGTAATGAAAAGAGTAGTATTCCAATGACAATTTGGCAATCAGACTTTTTTTTGCAATACTTGTAAACAAGGGAAATTAGATGAATAATGCATTATGAGACCTGGAGTTGACTTTCTGTACTTGAACAATAGAATTTGCCATCAATGGTCATTTGTCATAGGCTGTTGATTTAGCACAACGGTAGGCACTGTGCATAATGCACTGAAAAATAAAGTTTTCCAAAAATGTCCTAACCAACATTATGAGGGTGAGTTCACTAAATCGGCCATATAATTCTAAAGTAACGCACCTGAAACAACAGGAACGCAGAAGTCAACACTTCCATAATTTATAAACTAGCTCCCTCCCATGTACAGAGTGGGTAGCTGAGTTAAGAGACTGCCAGGGGCTAAAGGAAAGAAGGTAGATTATTGTAAGAAGCTCTAACCTTTCAGGCTACTGGCTTGACAATAGATCAATGGTTTGAGACTTTTGGAGGTATGAACTACTGATGACACAGATGTTAAAAAATATAAATAAACATAAATAAATGTAAAAAAAAAAAATAAAAAAAAACAGTAGCCTAAGCATTAGCAACATTGTATCCCATTGTTTCAAATCAATTTGGCTCCTTCCATACATTCTAGTTGAGTTGAGTGAGTCAAAATGATATCTTTATTTAGCTAGACATTTAAATTAACATTTATATGAACAATTTTGAATGTTACTTTCAATGTTAAAGATGTTAACTTAAATGGCTACGGAAAAAAGCTAATATTTTACTCGTTGCTCTCACAAATCAGTAGACATAATTGATCATTTTTTGTGCTTGCGTTACAATATCAAATGTAATTGGTCACATACACATGGTTAGCAGATGTTAATGCGAGAGTAGCGAAATGCTTGAGAGCAACTAATCATATCGCTCTCTATTTCAAATCACATTCAACTGTGTCCTTGACGCTAATATTGTGTACGATTTGATTGGTTTAGGCCTACCTACTACCTCATTTTATGAGCTTTTACAGGAGCAAAATCCAATGTGGCTAAAACGACACAACATGCAGTGTTCATGTCAATAAAACTGTAATTAACAGCACCACGCCAGAGCGCACTGTATAGGAGCTTATCTGAAAAATGCCCACTTATGCATATAGCAATCGATGTAAGTCAATGACCAATAGCTTGAAGATCATATGGTGAGTTTATCCCCCATATCAAACATACCTTAAACATCCATATTGTAGATAATATCAATAACGACTATTTGCCAAAGCCAAATAAACTAATCCAGTCTTTTACTGCTATGAGTAGCTTGTCCTGTCTGTGGGCTATGAATTGAGCGCACATAAATACCGCATTTATCCAGTTTTCTGGTTCCCCGTGCCTATAGCCAATAGTGCTGAACTTGCCCATCAAACGTTGCCTACTCGATTTACTATATAATACATTCAGATCTTCATAGCATAAAATGTTTAGCCACCAGCTGAGTGTTTTAATTGTCTACTCAGTCGTCTCTGAACATACCCATTGACATTAATTAATGAAGGCTAAGACATTCCCGACTCAACGTGAGGTATATATCCTTAATTATGGGTCAATTAATATCAAGTAATTTGGCTGATTAATTTCAATTAAGGGTGGAAATTGATTTTCCTTCATCAAGTGAGGATGGTGTTCTATCTTAATTGCACTGAATAGGGTTAGGTCTCTTCTCAGGACTGCAACTGACGTTAAAATGGACAGTGCATTTTGGACCTAAGCACCTGTGCAACTGGCATCAGCACAACTGACCCTTATGAAAGTAGATGTATCACATTTTCATATTCAACATACATGCACGTGAGTGTGTGAGCTTCCAACAGAGAGATTTCACCAGAGAGCTGAACAGGAGCATATTGTCAAGCATCTATAGCAACATATGCTCCATCGTTTAATGTAGCCACAATTCCATCATCCCCAATTGAAATTCGTCATAACTCTAGGATAATTATATAGGCTATGCAATATACACATTATGCATGAAATTAAATACATTTAGGCAGTCTAAACTTGTTTATCACCTCCTTTCCAAAAGATTACAATTAACCTCGACACAAAGGCTCGCGTTTAAAATCCCCATTTGATAAAAGTACACAAAAGCTGGGACCGAGTAACATGTTTAAACAGTCATATTTGCGTACATGTATATTTACCATAAGGCTTGATCTCCACCACTCGTCGTCACCTCAGACAATTTTCCTTAGTGCCATGTTCCGTTATTTCAGAGTGCATTGCTCTTTAAAATCAGGGACACAAACCTTGCCAGAAAAAATAGGACTTTTCACTTCAAAGGTTAAAAACTTGCTTTTTCATACTTCGTCATAATTCGGTCCAATTTCGCAGAATAAAGACAAACTAAAGGGTCCCCCTCAGCCGGAATAAGTGTTTTTAATCCAAAATGTTTTCCTTCATCAGACGACCATTTGCTCTGGGTCTTGCGCAACCCTCCTTGTCTTAACAACATGAAAACTAAAGAACTGAAATATTTTTTTTATCTGCTCCTCACGATTCAGGGTGCACCTGCTTGATAAAATGCCGAGGTCTCTTCTCATCCCTGTTGGAGAGAGGATGCGCTGATCGAAAAATGGAACAGAGATACACCTAGTGGCCCTGGAAAGAACTTCAATAAAGCTGCTAAATATTTTTTAAAGAGACAAGGAATATTTGTTTCCGTTTGTCTGCAATTTAACTTCCTCTTTTCAAGTCACGATTTTACTCCAGCCCATTATAGGTTACCTATTGTGTTGTATCTCAATGTGTGGGCATTTCTGAAGTAGCTATTATTCCCAGAATGAATCACTTCCCTGAACGTACTGCTGTTGCATCACATTCACAGGTACTTTTTGACTGCATTTTATTTGCCAGAGTGTTTGTTGTTTTTTAGTACAGAATGATCACCAGTGCATATGAGCATACACCACCTGAGAGGGATAATTATTTAAACCCTGGATTGGATTTAGCCACCATATAGAGCCATTGTTCTGCAAGCACTTCACAATTGATAGGCTACTTGCAGCACATGGAGAATGTTAAGAATATTGCTCTGTTTGCTACAAGCATTGTGGGACTGCCACTATATATGATTTCACCTAAAGAATATTTTCAGCAACACGGACAGCCTTTCCAAGTAGAGAAAGATAGAGGGTACAAACAACCGTTGAAGTTGTACCCTATTAATGTTAAAATAATAGGGCAGAGGAGTCAGAGAAGGCTAGGTTTAATAGATTTCTACACTTCAAAGGGAGTTTCAGTTGTGATTCTATTGTGTAGACATGGTCACAAAATAAGAATCTCAATTTATACTGAAAAAAATATAAACGCAACATGTAAAGTATTGGTCCCATGGTTCATGAGCTGAAATAAAAGATTGCAAACATTTTCCATATGCACAAAAAGCTTATTTCTCTCAACTTTTGGGCACACATTTTTTTTACATCCCTGTTATTGAGCATTTCTCCTCTGCCAAGATAATCCATCCACCTGACAGGTGTGGCATATCAAGAAGTTGATTAAACAGCATGATCATTACACATGTGCACACACATGTGCACCTTGTGCTGGGAACAATAAAAGGCCCCTCTAAAATGTGCAGTTTTGTCACAAAACACAATGCCACAGATGTCTCAAGTTTTGAGGGAGCAAGCAATTGGCATGCTGACTGCAGGAATGTCCACCAGTGATATTGCCAGTGAATTTCATGTTAATTTTTTACCATAAGCTGCCTGCAACATCATTTTAGAGAATTTTGCAGTATGTCCAACCGCCTCACAACTGCAGACCAAGTTCATGGCATTGTCTGGGTGCTCGGTTTGCTGATGTCAATGTTGTGAATAAAGTGCCCCATTGTAGCGGTGGGGTTATGGTATGGGGAGGCAAACTACGGACAATGAACACAATTGCATTTTAACAATGGCAAAGAGATACCGTGATGAGATCCTGAGGCCCACTGTCGTGCCATTCATCCACTGCCATCACCTCATGTTTCAGCATGATAATGCACGGCACCATGTCTCAAGGATCTGTAATTCTTGGAAGCTGAAAATGTCTCAGTTCTTCCATGGCCTGCATACTCAGACATGTCACCCACTAAGCATGGTTGAGATGCTCTGGGTAGATGTGTACATCAGCATGTCCCAGTTCCCACCAATATCCAGCAACTTTGAACAGCCATTGAAGAGGAGTGGGACAACATTCCACAGGCCACAATCAACAGCCTGAACAACTCTAAGCGAAGATGTGCTGCATGAGGCAAATGGTCACACTAGATACTGAATGGTTTTTGGATCCACGCATCTACCTTTTTTTAAGGTATCTGTGACCAACAGATACATACAGTGGGGCTAAAAAGTATTTAGTCAGCCACCAATTGTGCAAGTTCTCCCACTTAAAAAGATGAGAGAGGCCTGTAATCTTCATCATATGTACACTTCAACTATGACAGACAAAATGAGTAAAATAAATCCAGAAAATCACATTGTAGGATTTTTAATGAATTTATTTGTAAATTATGGTGGAAAATAAGTATTTGGTCACCTACAAACAAGCAATATTTCTGGCTCTCACAGACCTGTACCTTCTTCTTTAAGAGGCTCCTCTGTCCTCCACTCGTTACCTGTATTAATGGCACCTGTTTGAACTTGTTATCAGTATAAAAGACACCTGTCCACAACCTCAAACAGTCACACTCCAAACTCCACTATGACCAAGACCAAAGAGCTGTCAAAGGACACCAGAAACAAAATTGTAGACCTGTATCAGGCTAAGAAGACTGAATCTGCAATAGGTAAGCAGCTTGTGGGAGCAATTATTAGGAAATGGAAGACATACAAGACCACTGATAATCTCCCTCGATCTGGGGCTCCACGCAAGATCTCACCCCGTAGGGTCAAAATTATCACAAGAACGGTGAGCAAAAATCCCAGAACCACACGGGGGGACCTAGTGAATGACCTGCAGAGAGCTGGGACCAAAGTAACAAAGCCTACCATCAGTAACACACTACGCCGCCAGGGACTCAAATCCTGCAGTGCCAGACGTGTCCCCCTGCTTAAGCCAGTACATGTCCAGGCCCGTCTGAAGTTTGCTAGAGAGCATTTGGATGATCCAGAAGAAGATTGGGAGTATATCATATGGTCAGATGAAACCAAAATATAACTTTTTGGTAAAAACTGAACTCGTCGTGTTTGGAGGACAAAGAATGCTGAGTTGCATCCAAAGAACACCATACCTACTGTGAAGCATGGGGGTGGAAACATCATGCTTTGGGGCTGTTTTTCTGCAAAGGGACCAGGATGACTGATCCGTGTAAAGGAAAGAATTAATGGGGCCATGTATCGTGAGATTTTGAGTGAAAACCTCCCATCAGCAAGGGCATTGGAGATGAAACGTGGCTGGGTCTTTCAGCATGACAATGATCCCAAACACACCGCCCGGGCAACGAAGGAGTGGCTTCGTAAGAAGCATTTCAAGGTCCTGGAGTGGCCTAGCCAGTCTCCAGATCTCAACCCCGTAGAAAATCTTTGGAGGGAGTTGAAAGTCTGTGTTGCCCAGCAACAGCCCCAAAACATCACTGCTCTAGAGGAGATCTGCATGGAGAAATGGGCCAAAATACTAGCAACAGTGTGTGAAAACCATGTGAAGACTTAGAGAAAACTTTTGACCTCTGTCACTGCCAACAAAGGGTATATAACAAAGTATTGAGATAAACTTTTGTTATTGACCAAATACTTATTTTCCACCATAATTTGCAAATAAATTCATAAAAAATCCTACAATGTGATTTTCTGGATTTTTTTTCTCATTTTTTTCTGTCATAGTTGAAGTATACCTATGATAAAAAGATGAGAGAGGCCTGTAATTTTCAAGTGGGAGAATTTGCACAATTGGTGGCTGACTAAATAATTTTTTGCCCCACTGTATCTGTGTTCCCAGTCATGTGAAAGCCATAGATTAGGGCCCAATTAATGTATTTCAATTGAATGATTTCCTTATATGAACTGTAACTCAGTAAAATCGTTGAAATTGTTGCATGCTGAGTTTATATTTTTGTTCAGTATACATTGAGTTGCTCGTAAACGTGTAGAAATGCTGTAATTACACTAATAACAATATTGTATTAATGTGGTAACACGGAACATAGTACATTGTTGTGACTGTAGTAATTCAGCTGGTATAACTAAACGGATATAATAGAGCAACTTAATGTCCGTGTTATCTTAAACAGTGCTGTCCTGTTCACAGTCATCAGATAACTTAGGAATCAGTAGCCTAGCCAGCCAATAGTGCATCTGCACAAACGCCTAGCTTGATGTGCATCCTCCATTCAGGCTGCAAAGGCATAATTTTCCTCCTTAAGTAGCTTCAATTGCGAGAAGGTGGGAAAAATGGGAAATATGTGTACTTTCTTTATGAAACACCTTTTTCCACCCCCATTTTCAGATTTCCAGCCAATTTAGGATGTTGCACACTGTGTTCAGCCAAGGGTGTGCAATGTCCTGTCTGAAAATACAAAAATGGTGGTGGAAAATGGTGTTTCATCAAAAAAATAATATATATATATATATATATATATATATATATATATATATATATATATATATATATTTGTCACATACACATG
This sequence comes from Oncorhynchus mykiss, assembly GCF_057628025.1. Lineage (NCBI taxonomy): Eukaryota > Metazoa > Chordata > Actinopteri > Salmoniformes > Salmonidae > Oncorhynchus > Oncorhynchus mykiss. Next base: position 71,608,700 of record NC_143026.1, on the reverse strand, counting down.
GTTAGCAGATGTTAATGCGAGTGTAGCGAAATGCTTGTGCTTCTAGTTCCGGCAATGCAGTAATAACCAACGAGTAATCTAACCTAACAATTCCAAAACTACTACCTTATACACACAAGTGTAAAGGGATAAAGAATATGTACATAAAGATATATGAATGAGTGATGGTACAGAACGGCATAGGCAAGATGCAGTAGATGGTATCGAGTACAGTATATACATATGAGATGAGTAATGTAGGGTATGTAAACAAAGTGGCATAGTTTAAAGTGGCTAGTGATACATGTATTACATAAAGATGCAGTAGATGATAGAGTACAGTATATACATATACATATGAGATGAATAATGAAGGGTATGTAAACATTATATTAAGTAGCATTGTTTAAAGTGGCTAGTGATATATTTTACATCAATTTCCATCAATTCCCATTATTAAAGTGGCTGGAGTTGAGTCAGTATGTTGGCAGCAGCCACTCAATGTTAGTGGTGACTGTTTAACAGTCTGATGGCTTTGAGATAGAAGCTGTTTTTCAGTCTCTCGGTCCCAGCTTTGATGCACCTGTACTGACCTTGCCTTCTGGATGATAGCGGGGTGAACAGGCAGTGGCTTGGGTGGTTGTTGTCCTTGATGATCTTTATGGCCTTCCTGTGACATCGGGTGGTGTAGGTGTCCTGGAGGGCAGGTAGTTTGCCCCCGGTGATGCGTTGTGCAGACCTCACTACCCTCTGGAGAGCCTTACGGTTGTGGGCGGAGCAGTTGCCGTACCAGGCGGTGATACAGCCCGACAGGCCAGCCAGCTGGTCTGCGCATGCTCTGAGGGCGCGGCTGGGGATGCCGTCTGGGCCTGCAGCCTTGCGAGGGTTAACACGTTTAAATGTTTTACTCACGTCGGCTGCAGTGAAGGAGAGTCCGCATGTTTTGGTAGCGGGCCGTGTCAGTGGCACTGTATTGTCTTCAAAGCGGGCAAAAAAGTTATTTAGTCTGCCTGGGAGCAAGACATCCTGGTCCGTGACGGGGCTGGTTTTCTTTTTGTAATCCGAGATTGACTGTAGACCCTGCCACATACCTCTTGTGTCTGAGCCGTTGAATTGCGACTCTACTTTGTCTCTATACTGATGCTTAGCTTGTTTGATTGCCTTGCGGAGGGAATAGTTACGCTGTTTGTATTCGGTCATGTTTCCGGTCACCTTGCCCTGATTAAAAGCAGTGGTTCGCGCTTTCAGTTTCACGCGAATGCTGCCATCAATCCACGGTTTCTGGTTTGGGAATGTTTTAATCGTTGCTATGGGAACGACATCTTCAATGCACGTTCTAATGAACTCGCACACCGAATCAGCGTATTCGTCAATGTTGTTGTTCGCCGCAATGCGGAACATATCCCAGTCCACGTGATGGAAGCAGTAAGTACAAATATTTTCCATGTTTTTTTCAGCTGCCTATTCAAGGGAACCAAAGACTGAATAAGCACTTGAACATAACTTTAGATTGTGAAACTGCACTGATAGATATCAAGCAACTCAAGTGCTACAGTTGATATGGCGACTTGGAAAATGGAAGTTCTTTTTAAGAATAAGGGGAAACTTAGCCACTCTTCGTCCACTGTCCAGGGGCGCAACTTCGGTTTTAGAAGTGTGTGGGACATAATCTGGCAGGGGTTCCTCCTTCAGATTTTTTTGTGGCATCTAAAGGTAATTTCCTGCATTTCTACTAAGGCTGTCACAACAACAACAAAAATCTAGGTCCAACAATAGTACTCTTTTCTTTCGACAATCAATAGATTGGTGTATTATTACATAGGCCTATATAGACACACCCTATGTGTTTTAATAAAATCAACTAGGCTATTTGTACTGAACTTCTCTGATGCTTAAACAAGCTGTTCGATTAAAAATCAATACACACAAATGACTCAAGAAGGAGCCAGAGATCAAGATAGCCTCCTAACCCTCCTTCCCCTTCCTGCTGTTATGCTCCTGAGGTTGCTGGTAATAGGCTACACCAGTGCTCGACAAGCTTTTCCATTTGGAGTGCAAATGTATCTTACCATTTCTACCAATTTCCATGCCATTTATGATTTTCATATGCACATTTTTGTGGAACAGTTTAATTTCATTTATAAAAGTCATTGTATCTCAAAATCATTGTCTGTGGTTAATCCACATTCTATCTAAATCTAAATGAAAATTATACAAATCTAAAAGTAACTTTTCTTGCCATTCCCAACTATGTAATAATAACCTACATAAAGCCAACACAAAAACATTGAGGCATGCAGGGAGAAAAGATGATGATACAAATAAATAACCTGTAAATCACATTGGCTATGCACAGTCTGTCTGCAACGATCGTGAAACATTGTATCAACTATTAACAGGGTTGCCCCAAAACTCTCCCTAGCAAAGTTGAAACATTGTATCAAATATTCTGGGCCGTGCCAGTGAGCCCATAAAAGACACAACTGCAGGCTATTTGTGCAGGGGATAAGAAGTAATCAGGTTTCCACCTTATCAGAGCATTACATTTTTCAGTTTCATGCCAAGTGGTTATCGAAAGGGATAGAGCTGGAAATATTGTGTAAAACCTTTGATGAACTATTGTCATTATTAATTGATTCTAAAAACAGACTTTGTTTACTTGCTGTTTGAGGTGAAGAAAAATGACTTTGAGAAGCTCCACAACTCATTAGTGGTGGTGAGTTAAGACAAGCAGAAATACTACCAGACATCCGCAGTACAGGTAGACTAGTCCTACTTCTATATGCGTAATCAGGTGTGCATCCTTACTCAACATTGACAGGAGCGTTTCAAACAAAAGACGATTAATAAATTGACAAAACTTCTCACAAGTGTAGCATAGGTTGTGAGTTCTGTAAAACACATGTCAACTCCAACAATGAGAACGGTAAATGACTAATAATAAATTGAATGCATCAACAGAAATAACCCTAACCAAACAAACATTGCAGATTAGAAATTATATGAATTAACGGTCTTTTTTTTTATTTAACCTTTATTTAATCAGGTAGGCCAGTTGAGAACAAGTTCTCATTTACAACTGCAACCTGGCCAAGATAAAGCAAAGCAGTGTGACACAAACAACACAGAGTTACACATGGAATAAACAAACATACAGTCAATAACACAATTGTCACGAACGTCGTAGTGAGGAGACCAAAGCGCAGCGTGATGTGAATACATCCTTTTAATGATAGATGAAAACAAACACAAAGTACATTAAACAAACTATCAAAATGAACGTGACCGCTATAAATACTGAGTGCAAACATGCAACATCACATAGACAATAACCCATGAAATACCCAAAGATGGCTGCCTAAATATGGTTCCCAATTAGAGACAACGATAAACAGCTGCGTCTTATTGAGAACCAATCTAGGCAACCATAGACATACATAAACACCTAGATGGTAAACAACCCCATAAACCTACAAAACCCCTAGACAGTACATAAACACATACATCACCCATGTCACACCCTGACCTAACCAAAACAATAAAGAAAACAAAGAATACTAAGGTCAGGGCGTGACAACAATAGAAAAGTCTATATACAGTGTGTGCAAATGAGGTAAGATGAGGGAGGTAAGGCAATAAATAGGCCATAGTGGCTAAATAATTACAATTTAATTTAGCAATTAAACAAATGTAGGCTACTACTTGTGATATATGTAATGGGGAATTGATAGACAAGGAAACAATGCACACAATTAAGTTATGAAACAATGTATACGAAATGGTGGGAGTGAGCACATTCTGGAGAGACGTTCTTTGTGCATCTGAGCCACACTGCCCTTATTCTTGGACCACGGCGTCCCTGCGGCCTCATCAATGGATTAGTATACTGAGACAGGCGCAAATCAAATAGGTCACTCGTGTGCCATGACAACAACAAAAAAATCTATTTGTGACTGTTATGTTTTCAATACAGACTCTTTTGTCATACAGTAGGCTCGTCCATATAAGGCAGCCAGACCTGATGAAAGTTGCACAGTATACCCTTAATCTTGTAATAAATCTAATCTAGTAGTGATACATAACTTGACATTTCTGCCATCCATTGTGACATTGTGGGAGCATAACCAACCTTCCAATTAATGGCAATACATTTCCTAACCTCTATCAATAATAGGTTACACTGTTTCTTTTGATAACAGTCTCCAGTATCAACATTTCCAAGCAAACAAAAACAGAGAGAAGGGAGAATCCGTAGACATGCTGAGATAGCAGATCATACTCTTTGCCAGAATTCAGCCATCCTTCACAAGACAATAACATGCAAATATGTCCCCTTTTGGTTTTACATTTTCAGCAGAGGAATTGCATTTCTGAGTGCATGATATTCAGTTTCACTGGCATATAGGATGTTCTACGGATGGTCGTAAACTGCAGTAATTTATGTCTGAGATTATATGAACATGACTGGGCATTCAAACATTCAGTCTCTGTATTCAATCATCATCACTATTGTGTTGTGTACTGAGTTTGCACCATGACGGTGTAGTCTGTAGAGCTGTTTATATCATGTCAGTATGAAAAGTAGGGAAGTCGCTAGAGAAACTGACAGATCAATAACGTTACATTGCTATACTGACATTAATAAAAACTCACATTGCTACGTCAAAAAACATCAGAATATCGAGCGTTTGGACGCTGGTTTCATCGTTTGATTCAGATCTAGTGTGATTGAGGTAAAAATAATACCGAAAGTTTGTGAGCTAGCTAGCTAACGTTAGCCAACTTTTGGATAGCTCTAATGGTACATCAACTGATGATAACTAGCCAAATTAATTTACTTCTGTTGAAACGGGATAAAAAGATTACAAAACATTTCCATACACACAACAGTTGTTAGATACTGCACTCTGACATATAGCTAGAGGCTATAGCTGAACTGGCTGTGGTAGCTACTCGCTAGCTAGCTAGATGATTCTCTTCAGACGGAACTTCAGTCGAGAAGGGATGAAACATTAGCTAACATTACATGTCAGTTACACTACAAGCTCAGCACTGCACTGGGAAAAAAGTTAAACAGTAGTTACCTTGCCAGCTACATCAGTCAAATAAAGAGTAGCCAGTTTCTGCTCTGTTTGCTTTTACAACTCTGAGAAAAAGCGCAACACAAAAATGCAATTTTAGAATATGTGTGTGTGTGTTTCCACAGTGAAAGTTGTGCCACTGTCTATTGCCAAAGAGGTTGCTGTATTGTAAATCCTTTGTGATGTGGATGATGTTTGGCTCATGTGGGCATAGCTGTCCTTGAAGACAGTTGTGTCGTCACAAAAGGCCACTACTGGGCTAGCTACCCACATGCTGTGGTTGCTTGTTGCTTTCACTGAATGAAAGACAATGCACAGCCTGTTTCCCATTTGAGTGAGCTGAACCATTTGAAAATAAAAAATAGCCTCCAGCTAACTGGGTCTTCCTTGTTCAGTGTCATTGTTTCTTATATCATTTCATAAATATTGCATATTTTAATTGACGTGCTCCATTTTTATCACAGACAACCATTGAAAGTTTTAATGCACTTTTCACATTAATGCACGTTGGTCATTAGCAGTGAAACGTTGCCCTGACCTCATCCAAGATTCATTCCACCCACTGAATCTAAAAGCTGCTTTTTGCCTGTGGATACTCTGATGACAGCTCTGCATTCAGCGCAGACTGTGGATTCTAATATCTGTTAAGAACCACGAACAATGTAAATTACACCAACCCACTTCTCCTCTGTGGATCCACGTTCACTCTTCAAAGCCTGAGAGGAGGACGCCCCCACCATATGACTCATGGTCAGAACTACAACAGCATCCATCCTGGCTATACTGTATTTCATGGGCAACAAGATGATCCCCCAGAAAGTGGCTATTGTATAGGGAGACACTTGAAATTTACTCAAATGTTAGTCATTCACCCTGCCACTCTCTCCACCCATGTACAATGGGCCAAGCTGGAGAGGTCTTCTCTAGAATTATATGAAACACCGCCAGCTTTTCCATATGTCAGCCTGGGCTGTCATTCTGAGGTGCCTGCCATCATGCAGACTGGTCGTTTTCTATGCACAATGTGGAACAAGCATGTGGACAGATGTTGGGGAAGACACAGAGAGGCTGGGTACAGCACCACGTGGCTCCATTGCCCCGAGAGGAGAGAGGAAAGCATGGTGCCAAGCACACGCTGGTGTAATAACCAGGCCCCCCTCAGGCTGACTCTGATGATCGGCCTGCCTATGCCTGGCTACGAGCAGCTGCCGCTGCTGTGGCCAACCCCCATGTCGTCTGACCCACTCTCCTTGTCCGCTGCCACAGCCTCCTCCTTTTCCTGCTTCTTCTCCTCCTCCTCCACCTTATCCTGCTTCTTCTTCTCCTCACCCACTTAGTTACCTTCCAGTAAATCTGAAAAGAGCACCAATCTAAAATAGAGCCCACGCCACACCATCGTCACATACTGTATGTACCACCACTCAACTGCCTGCCAATCCACTATGAACTACATTTTGCAAAGCACAGCAAAGTACTGTAGGTCTCTTTATCTCTCTAAAAGTATTGTGATTGATTTAAAGCCCCACCGACCACTTGTTTCCTGGATACCACCTCCAGGGGGTTCCGCATATAGAGAAGGTATGATAGTCTAATGGTGTAATCTGTCTACCAACTAGGTCTCAAGCACAGGCCCTGCTAAAACCGTGCCAACGTCACGATTAGTAAATGGGTCAGGTTTTCATCTCTAACTAAATTAATGGAAATGAAAATGCTTCCATTTGTGATTGCTCCTCCCTTGTGTCGGAGAGTGCGGTAAGCCATAATCAGTTCCACAGGTATTCTGTAATGACAGTGTGGTTTGTGTCCTTGCTGGCTGCTCTCAAATAGTGCTGCTCATTCTAATCTGTAATACAAAGTAAATAATTTTACATTAGTGTCTACAAATGAATTTACAACTGCCATGGTGTATGTTGTAAACAAAGAACACCGGCTTTATCCATGTTTAAATAAGAAAAACATAGCGTGAGAGGATCTGCAACATTTACCAATGAGCTGAATATGGAAGGCTACTGTAACAAAACTCTTTAGGCTATGAGTTCCCCTGTGCCACATATCAATACAATGTCAGCTACACACCATTCTAATCAAGGCATGCAAGTTTTAAAAGAGTAGTGATAACAATGTGCACATTGCTCTACTGTATATTTGTAAACCTAAAAGATTTTGGTACCAAACCATTTTTTAACAGAATACCATTCACACTCATTTCGCATTCAAGTCATTGAATTGAATTTCTCTCTTCCTTCATCTCTAGTAGGATATGGTTAGAGGCAGACGTTCTGGCAAAAGTGACTCACTCATTGATGTCTGAGCGAAAAGCCCATCAAATTTATATCTGATGCCAGGGGGACCGGCAGCCTATTGTTCCAGGAGTGAGAGAGCAATCATCTGATATCATCAAACTGTAATGAATCTATATGGGGGGGAGAGGCGAGAGTGAAATTAAATGCGTCTTACAGAGCCATTTCAACTCCAAAGCACAACAATCCTCTCTCATTGGCACAGTCAATACAGAAAGAACAACAAGAAAAACGAAATGTGTCGTAACTTTTTTTAAAGGGGGACTAATGCACTGCATTTAGATATGATGTTAAAAATGTACAACAACAAAAAGTCTAAAAGCTTTATGATGCTGAACCATCCAAGCTAACCACTATGAATGGTCTGTATACAGTCCAATATTATTTAGGCGTTTGACCACCCATTGAGTCTTAAGGGACTTTGTCTGTGCCCTACATCATGCAGAGTGAAATGGGATTCATTGGTCGTGCAGGATCTCTCCCTTCATCACTGAGTGAGGAACTGGGAGAGTGTGGATCCACCATATCTGAGAGCCCATTCCAATTACATCAGAACGGGGAAGGGCTGGAGCTGCCTGGCACATATTGACTGCCCACTAAATCTTGTTTATACCGCGCCACGGGGTCAACAAGTGTGACTGCTGCGGCCCACTACTGGCAAAACATATTTCCACGGGTTGGGAAAGGAAGCCTCTAGCCTACAGCCCTCCTCAGCCTCTCTCTGTCTGGAGCATCAGCTACCTGTTCTACTCTGTCTGATGCCCAGACTGACAGAGGCATGGTCTTAGAGACACTCACATCAGTGGAGGCTCCTCAGAGGAGGAAGGGGAGGACCATCCTCCTCAGTGATTTTCAGAAAAATGTAAATAGTAAAAGATTTAAAAAGTTATAATTTTTAGATAAAACTATACTAAATATAATCACATGCCACCAAATAATTGATTAAAACATACTATTTTGCAAAGGAGGTCTACAGTAGCCTCAACAGCACTCTGTAGGGTAGCATCAAGGTGTAGCCGGAGGATAGCTAGCTTCCATTCTCCTCTGGGTACATTGACTACAATACAAAACCATGATTCTCACCCCTATCCATAGACATACACAGTAATTATGACAACTTCCGGAGGACGTCCTCCAACCTATCACAGCTCTTACAGCTTGAGCTGACATGTTGTCCACCCAATCAAAGGATCAGAGAATGAATTCAGTACTGAAAGCATAAGATACAGCTAGCTAGCATTGACGTGCATAAAATGTTGTGAGTAGTTGACTCAGACAGAGACAGAAAATAGTTGAACAGTTTTGAACAAATTAATTTCTTCCAAAATTAAGGAGAAGCAAGAGAGAAATAGAGATTGACATTTTATTTCACTTTCAGTTTCACTTACTTAGCTAGCAAAAGCAGCTAGCTAGTTTATCCTCCTCAAACACCCTGCTCAAGCAGATAGATGCTATGTTAGCTAGCTGCCTATGACTATCCAATACTTCCAAGTCAAGGTAAGCTTATGATTTTCCCAAATTTATTGCCACCAGGGCCCGCCGGTGTAAGTGCTAAACTGTTTACTGACTGTACACTGTAATGCCACTGCATGATAGTAGCAGGTTTACTAACTCATTAATTTTATTAGCTATGTTGACTATGACGTTACTTTATCTAATATTGTGGCAACGATGTAGGCTGTGTGTAGCAGTTATGATATGGTTTGGCTTGTAAAGTTTTTTTTGCCTGGTCACATACAGCTGATGTTTTGTGCATTGAAGTCCACAAGCAAAGGGACAAAGTGAGAGGAGGAGAGTGCATACATGCGAGAAGGAATACAACGTGGCTGTTATGAAAGTGAACTGTGTTTACGCGTGATCAGGGGTGTAATAATTCTGCTGATTCTGTTGAAAATTGATAAAAATACCTGAATTTGTCCAAACTCTCGTTTGCAACTGTTGGGCTAATGATCACACCCTATATCAGCTAGAGGCAGGCAAGAGTGTGCAAGGCTGTATTGAATGTGTCACTGTCTGTCCATGTGTCACTGTCTGTCACCTCAAATTTTTCCTCTCTCATCTTAAACGGCACTGACTGCCACTGACTCACATAATGTGCCTGGGAGTATTTTGGTGCCTACAAGAGACGACAGAAGTGTCTCTGAAGCAGGGGGAAAGGGACAGACCTCTGAATCTATCTGAAAAATAAAAGTGTGGTTTATTGTAGGGAAATTATTATGATATACAAAAGCCTGGTTTAGTGGTGACCTGATCCCTCGATCAGGAGTCCCAGACAGTGTCTGGAATAAGTAAAAAATGAAATTAATTTATAAAGATTTTATCTGAGATAGTTTTATTTTATTTTATCTGAGACAGTCGAGGACATATTAGCTTCTTGACCTCCCATTTCCACTTGCCCATGAGTCTAGGGAGTTTGGTCTGGCCATAAAGCTGGGCTTACTGTGCTGCTAAACTTAGTAGGATGTGTCTGCATTGTGGACATGATAATGCATTAGTGCGCTAGTAGAGAACTGATAAATAAAGTAGTGACCAGGGGAAGTAAGGCAGAAGTGGTGTTTCTCATTGGATGCAAGGTCAAGCAAATATGGCTGTTTCAGAATTCTGCACAACCTCTTCCCGAAACATTTGCCTGACATTGACATCACATTCAGTGTCCTTGCGGGGAAACTGTTTTTGCTCGGCGCCTTTTGCTCATTTGTATTCCAAAACAAACAGGACACCAGGTTGATGAGACTGCGTTATGAAACCTGGGCTTTCCATCTTCTTTGATGTAAAAAACGACCTCTTACTTTGTTTTTGACAACAGAGGAAAAAGTGCACAGCTTCTTTCCCCTCATCCTCCCGGTCTGCCTCACTCTTCCTTGGCAAATAAAGGGAAAACCTTGGGAAAAGTACTGCTGAATTTGTCAACCCCATAGAACTCTAAGTTCCCCCGAGCAGCATAATGTGTTTAAACTGAGTGGGAAAAAATTACACCAGAGAGATAGAATAACCTGAAAGTGTGAAATGGACCTAAATTGATTTTTACCCTGCGAATGATGCATTTTAGGCTAAAATTCCAGTATGTGTTGTGAAACTTGATAGATACCTTACATATTCCACTGTTCATAATTTCAAGTGTAAAGGGAAGTCTGTCTTTTGTATTCGATTTCAAGTTCTTCATTGATGTAATTGGTCGTGGCATGGGGAGAATGTGAGGCCTCTGACAACTGTAAAAAGCTCTAACAACACACTATTGTATAATATATATGTCAGTAATGGAGCTCTATCTTGTTTGATTCCATAAGGGATAATAAATACTACATTACAAGAGGATTACTGACTGCTCAAAAAGTTAATCCTTCAGATACTGCAGGAGAAAAACATTAAATTTTTACATTTTACAATTTAGTCATTTAGCAGATGCTCTAATCCAGAGCAATTTACAGTTAGTGCATTATTTGAAGATACAGTATCTAGGTGGGACAACCACATATCACAGTCATAGTAAGCACATTTTTCCTCAGTAAAGTAGCTATCAGCAAAGTCAGATCGCGTAAGCTATATATATATTTTTTTATCAAATAAAAATAATCAAGTGTGAGTGTTTTTTTATTTATTTTTTATTATTGTTTGTACTTTTGGGGGGGGGGGGGGGTGGATCAGCTTTAATTTTGCAGATAGATTGTTGCTTCCATCAATGTAATTGTCTGCATCATTTCCAATCCCCATATATTTTGTGGTTTGTGTGCCTTTAAACAGATAGGCTAATTGTGCCTTTCTGATAGGCTAATTGACATCATTTGAGTCAATTGGAGGTGTACCTGTGGATGTATTTCAAGGCCTACCTTCAAACTCAGTGCCTATTTGCTTGACATCATGGGAAAATCAAAAGAAATCAGCCAAGACCTCAGACAAAGAAATTGTAGACGTCCACAAGTCTGGTTCATCCTTGGGAGCAATTTCCAAATGCCAGAAAGTTCCACATTCATCTGTACAAACAATAGTACGCAAGTATAAACACCATGGGACCACGTAGCCGTCATACCGCTCAGGAAGGAGATGTGTTCTGTCTCCTAGAGATGAACGTACTATAGTGCGAAAAGTGCAAATCAATCCCAGAACAACAGCAAGGGACCTTGTGAAGATGCTGAAGAAAACAGGTACAAAAGTACCTATATGCACAGTAAAACCAAAGTCAACCTAACATGAAAGGCCGCTCTGCAAGGAAGAAACCACTGCTCCAAAACCGCCATAAAAAATCCAGACTACGGTTTGCAACTGCACATGGGGACAAAGATCGTACTTTTTGGAGAAATGTCCTCTGGTCTGATGAAACAAAAATAGAACTGTTTGGCCATAATGACCATTGTTATTTTTGGAGATAAAAGGGGGAGGCTTGCAAGCCGGAGAACACCATCCCAACCGTGAAGCACGGGGGTAGCAGCATCATGTTGTGGGGGTGCTTTGCTGCAGGAGGGACTGGTGCACTTCACAAAATAGATGGCTTCATGAGGAAGGACAATTATGTGGATATTGTGGCGTACAGCAGGTCAGCTACCAGGGGGAGACTCGTCGAGGAGTATACATCATGAGGCGATGGCTCCATCTGCTGGACGTGCCAGGTCTAGACGGGCTCTCCGCTCAGGACTAATTGGGTCTGATTGGAGAGTTGGTGAGTAATCAAGGGCTGATTGCTCACCAGCTGTACAAGCCCCATAAAGCTGCCAGACGGGCAGCACACAGGAGAGGACTGGGGAATTAAGGTGACTTCCGTGTAGTTGGAGACGGTGCCCGAGCTAAGACGAGGGAGTTTGAGTTTGTGTGCCCGACAGGATACAGGAAGACCCGGAACCCAGAAGACAGTATCCCGGAAAGGGTCTCATGGGGGAGACCTATCCTTTTCTTTTGATTTATTATTTAATAGACACCCTTGAAACCGAGCTAGTCATACTCTGTCCGTGTCTGATCTATGTAAACGTCTTGACCCAACCACCCTGGTCTGCCACAATATATTGAAGCAACATCTCAAGACATTAGTCAGGAAGTTAAAGCTTGGTCGTAAATGGGTCTTCCAAATGGACAATGACCCCAAACATACTTCCAAAGTTGTGGCAAAATGGCTTAAGGACAACAAAGTCAAGGTATTGGAGTGGCCATCACAATGCCCTGACCTCAAACCCATAGAAAATTTGTGGGCAGAACTGAAAAAGCGAGCAAGGAGGCCTACAAACCTGACTCCGTTACATCTTCTCTGTCAGGAGGAATGGGCCAAAATTCACCCACAACTATTTTTGCTAACTTTAAAATAAAATGCATTGGAGTGAGATAATTTTTTTCTTTCGGGATATGTATACCGAATATGTCCACATCCCCGTCAGACCATTTTATTGGTAAACTACACGGTAATGTAAAAGTATAATTTTTTTGTGATCCAATTCATAATATAGTACAGTACACTTATCATAATTTGGTTTTAATCCAGAGAGGTTAGAAAATCAGCGCACATGACACCTTTGTTTTTAAGCCATGATTTCTAATCCCTTAATAATATTGTTGGATCTCATTTTAACAGCTAACATTTCGATTGCAATAATAAATAGATATGCCGATAGTGGATAACCTTGTTTTACTCCTCTTGACAGTTTAAACTTTCTGAGATGCAGCCATTATTTACTATTTTACACCTAGGGTTACTATACATAACTTTAATCCCTTTTATAACAGATTCTCCAAAATTGAAATATTCTAGGCATTTATATAAACTCCAGTTGTACTTTATCAAAAGCTTTTTCAAAATCAGCTATGAAAACCATACCTGTTTTCCCTGATATTTCATAGTATTCTATTGTTTCCAGTACTTGTCTTATATTATCTCCAATGTATTGTCCATGTAAAAAAACCTGTCTGATTAGGATGAATAATATCTGACATACCCTTTTAAATTCTTTCCGCCAAGCATTTAGATAGAATATTTTTGTAAGAGGCCTCCATTTTTTAAATGGACTGGATCTTCATATATACCTGTCACGGCCTGACCTTAGTTCCTTTTTTATGTCTCTATTTTAGTTTGGTCAGGGCGTGAGTTGGGGTGGGCATTCTGTGTTTGTTCTGTGTTTTATATTTCTAGGTGTTTGGCCTGGTATGGTTCCCAATCAGAGGCAGCTGTCAATCATTGTCTCTGATTGAGAACCATTATTAGGCAGCCTGTTTTCCCACTATGGGTTGTGGGTAGTTTTCTGTTTTGTGTTTCTGCACCTGACAGGACTGTTTCGTTTTGTTCATTCTCTTTGTTATTTTATTTTGTGTCCAGTTTAAATAAAAATAACATGAACATTTACCACGCTGCGATTTGGTCCACACCTTCTTCATACGACAACCGTTACAATACCACTTGGATCCTGTTTCAGTAATAATGAAATCAGACCTTCTTGTTGTTTGTCCGATAATCTAACATTTATATAGAGTGGTTAAAACATGCTAATAATGGTCCTCTGAGTATATCAAAAAAGTTTGTTAGTTTGTGTTCTTTTTCCCATTAGGTTTCACCTTTGTTCCAACACCCAATAAGGTTTAAGTGCCTTGAGGCAGTAGCCCATATAAAATGGGGGGCGTCATAATATGTGTGCCTGAAGGAAATGTTTTTTCTTTAAAGAGTGACTATACGACAGTATATACTGTGCCTTCAGAAAGTAGTCAGAAAGTATCACAGCCCTTGACTTTTTTCACATTTTGTTGCGTTACCGCCTGAATTTCAAATTGATTCAATTGAGATTGTTGTCACTGGCCTGCACACAATACCACATCATGTCAAAGTGGAGTTATGTACTGTCACGCCCTGATCTGTTTTATCTGTTCCTGTGATTATCTCCACCCCCTTCAGGTGTCGCTTATTTTCCCCAGTGTATTTATCCCTGTGTTTCCTGTCTCTCTCTGCTAGTTCGTCTTGTATGTTTAGTCAAGTCAACCAGCGTGTTTTTGCCGTACTCCTTTTGCTATTCATCTTTTTCTAGTCCTCCCGGTTTTGACCCTTGCCTGTTTCTGGACACTGTACCTGCCTGCCTGACCATTCGGCGTGCCTTGAACACGAGCCTGTCTGCCAATCTGTACCTCCTGGACTCTGATCTGGTTTTTACCTTTTTGCCTGTACACGACCATTCCATTGCCTACCCCTTTGGACCATTAAACATGGTAAGACTCCAACTAACTGCCTCCAGTGTCTGCCTCTGGCTCTCGCCTTGTGCCTTGATAGTACGAACTGGCCATGACCGACCTAGCAGACTTGGACCAGCTCCGCCATGTTGTCTCCCTGCAGGGAGCCACCATTAGGAGACATGAGGAGTTGGTACATGGCCTTTTGGAAGGGCTCAGGTCCTTGACGGAATGCCACAACCAGGCTATTATGGAGCAAATCAGGAAGTTAGCACAGAGACTACCTGCCACCTCTGAAAAACCCCATTCACCCAGTAATTTTTCCCCTATCTGTGGTAAGTTTGTACAGCCTATCACGGCTCCCAGAGAATCCCACTTACCTCCTCATTACGCTAATGTCGGGAAGGGCGCTCTCCTGGGCTACGGCAGTTTGGGAGCAACAATCTGCCATTTGTGGTCATCTGGAGGAATTCATGGCAGAAGTGAGAAAGGTTTTTGAGTCTCCGGTTTCTGGGAGAAAGGTGGCCAGTAAACTGCTTGACTTACGTCAAAACTCCCATAGTGTGGCAGACTGCGAACTGCAGAATGCAGACGTGCAAAAATCAACCGCGTGATTTTCGCACGTTGGCCGCTGAGAGTGCCTGGAATGCAGAGTTATTTTTGATAGTCTTTTGCACTAATTATCTGAGGAGGTAAAGGATGAGCTAACTGCTCGGGAATTGCCGATGGATCTCGACTCCCTTATCGCCCTTACCACCTTCAAGCAGCGCAGCCTTCCTCAAGTCACCTTTCTCTGGATGTTAGCAAGACTATGGATGTCTCTGCTATCCCCACAGAACACCATGACCTCCTGGAAGTGTTCAGTAAGGCACGGGCTACTTCCCTTCCCCCGCACCACCCATATGATTGAGCCATCGATATTCTCCCAGGTACTACACCACCTCGGGGTCGATTGTATTCTCTGTCTGGACCCGAGAAAGCTATGGAGGAGTACATATAGGAGTCTCTGGTCACTGGGGCCCTCCGTCCGTCTGCAACTCCTGCTGTACGCCACAATATCCACATAATTGTCCTTCCTCATGATGCCATCTGCTTTTGACCTTTTTGCCTTTCCACAACCATTCTCTTGCCTACCCCTTTAGATTATTAAACATTGTAAGACTCCAACCATCTGCATCTGGGTCTCGCCTTATGCCTTGATAATAAGTATTCAACTCCTTTGTTATGGCAAGCCTAAATAAATTCAGGAGTAAAACATGTGCTTAACATGTCACATAATAAGTTGCATGGACTCACTCTATGTGCAATAATAGTGTTTAACACGGTTTTTGAATGACTGCCTCATCACTGTACCCCACACATCTATAAGGTCCTTCAGTTGAGCAGTACATTTCAAGCAAAGACAATGGAGGTTTTCCAATGCCTCACAAAGAAGGACACCTATTGGTAGATGGGTAAACATTTCAAAAGCAGACATTAAATATCCGTTTTAACTTATTATTTATTTATTAGTTATTAATTATACTTTGGATGGTGTATCAATACACACAGTCACTACAAAAATACAGGCGTCCTTCCTAACTCAGTTGCCAGAAAGAAAGGAAAGCACTCAGGGATTGCATTGTGACTTTAAAACATTTACAGAGTTTAATGGCTATGAGAACTTGATGGATCAATAACACTGTGGTTACTCCACAATAATAACCTAATTGACAGAGTGAAAAGAAGGAAGCCTGTACAGAACACAAATATTCCAAACATGCATCCTGTTTGCAACAAGGCACTAAAGTACCACTCTCCATATTTTCAAACAATGCGGTGGCTGCATCATGTTATGAGTATGCTTGTAATCGTTAAGGACTGGGGAGTTTTTCAGTATAAAAAATAAATGGACTGGAGCTAAGCACAGGCAAAATCCTAGAGGAAAACATGGTTCAGTATGCATTCCACCAGACACGGGAAGAGGAATTCACCTTTTAGAAGGAAAATACCTTAAAGCACAAAGCCAAATCTACAAGGGAGTTGCTTACCAAGAAGACAAACATTAACTGAGTGGTCTAGTTACAGTTTTGAATTAAATCTACTTGAAGATCTACGACAAGACCTGAAAATGGTTGTCTAGCAATGATCAACAACCAATTTGACAGAACTTGAAGAATTTGGGAAAATAATAATGGGCAAGTGTTGCAGAATCCAGGTGTGGAAAGCTCTTAGATACTTACCCCAAAAGACTCACAGCTGTAATCACTGCCAAAGGTGCCTCTACAAAGTATTGACTTGTGGATGTGAATGCTTATGTACATGAGATATTTCTGTTTTTCATTTTCAATAAATTCGCAAACATTTTAGATTTTTTTTCACTTTGTCATTATGGGGCATTGTGTGTAGATGGGCGAGAAAAAAACGATGTAATCAATTTGGAATTCAGGCTGTAACGACATTTGGAATAAGTCAAGGGGTATGAATACTTCTGAAGGCACTGTATAGTGTTCATACACACATAATACAAAGGTCAAGCCAGGTGTATTTTGGAAATCAATATGTCCAGTATTCATTGACCCAGCAGTGTCACATTAAGCTGTAGTCATTTGAAAATGAGAGATGACAATAGGATATAAGACCTCAGGTTTCAAGAATTAATGAGGAGAGGGGAAAGTTGGGAAAGTGGGGTGAAGGAAAGGCAGGTTGATGTTTATTGTCATGAGTCTTGTCCTGGATGCAGAACTGAGCGATTTCCCCTTAGATAGGCCAGCTTCAAAGACAAAATGGCTATTGTAAAAATGTATGAAATCAAAAATGAGCTTTTTGCTTTTAATTTAATGTTTAGGTTAGGCATTAGGGTTAGCAGTGTGGTTAAGGTTGGGGTTAGGTTTCAAATCCGATTTTGGGACTTTGTGACTGTGCCAGCTAGTGACTACTCTGAAGAGCTGCTTCCAAAACAAGATTCATGACAAAAGTTCTAACCTGTAAAGGAAAGGGGTGTGGAATTGTCACACCTTTATGAAGAACTGACTGCTGTCTGCCATCACCAAGGATACGCCATGGCCTCTCTGAATCAGAGAATTACCCCTATACCAGGAGTCAGGTGAACACAGCGGGAAAATCGATAGCAGAGGGCCAAGATCCCTGTTATGCAGAATGGTCCAGGGATATAGTGTGACGTGTGTGGTTGGGGAGGGGGAGTGCATGACTATTAGATAGAGGGACTTTTCCTGTAACCACTGAGAATGGAGACCCATGATGAAACAGCTATCTCTGAAGGACACAGCTGTGTATGTGTGAGTGCTAGCGTTCATTTCCTAGTATTGTATGTATGATCGTTAATTTATCATTCCATTACACTTCAGGGAAAGCCTGCTATGCTTGCATCGGCAGCCACAGTGGAGCAGTACAGCAGCCAACAGGAGCTCTATGGGCAGTAAGCATAGGCATAGGCCCAGTGTGTGCTGCACTGTAAAATAAATCCCATTGTGAAAAGACACACAATTACTTAGAGGAATTAAAAAGCTATACTGAATGTGGAAATGGCCTCATAGTGGTTCTCAGAGAAAGTCTTATTTTTCAACACACCCCTCCTACTCTCCCTCCCTCCTCTCTCACTCCTCCATTCTTCTTCCTGCTCGTTCTCTGTAAATCTCAGCCAGTCCTTCCAGGGCCTGATTAAATCTGAAATGGGAGAGTGAAGAGCTGAATACCCTCCATTCTAAAGGTAATTCATATGGACTCCCTCCCTATCTTGGTCCACCTTCATTAAAGACCTCAAAGAGACACATTTGTTGATTACGTACACTGCCCTCATCTACTGCAGATACAGGTCATAAACCAAGGTGAGACACATAATATTGTAAAATAATTACATATTAAACTGAGCTGGATCATTGTGAATTGAAACAAGGGTAGGGTGTTAGTGTGTGTGTGTGTGTGTGTGTGTGTGTGTGTGTGTGTGTGTGTGTGTGTGTGTGTGTGTGTGTGTGTGTGTGTGTGTGTGTGTGTGTGTGTGTGTGTGTGTGTGTGTGTGTGTGTGTGTGTGTGTGTGTGTGTGTGTGTGTGTGGGGTACTGTATGGGTGGGGGTTCTCTAGTCTCACTGATACAGATGTTCTGTCAGGGGATTGGACCTTACAAGGCACATTGTGGCAACAGCGGTGCCATTACACATTCACACATATGCTGTGTGTTTATCATACTTGCATAGCTTGGCCTAGAAATGTTCATTTATCATCCCTCCATTATTTATTACTGTCACTGCAACTCCACAAGGTATTTTACACATGGAATACATTAAGGATGAAAAATGCTGACCTGAGACATGAATGTGAATATTCTTCCACTTTAATGAGCATATTGCAGCTCCTTTTAGAATAATTAACTGAGCACCGATTTCCAAATAGCAATAATAAGAGTTATAATAATCTGCTGTTAAATAATACTGACTGCAGCTATTTTTGCATTACTACAGCATAGAGAACAAGTATGCACATTATGAGGCTGTTCGTGGCCAATACATTATTACAGTATGTAAGGTGGCATCTGTGTGGATGAAATATTACTGGAAATTCTGTCTTCCAACTTCACTTACTGGTAATGAATATTTCTCTCTACATTTATATTTACATTTATAGAGACTAGAATGCAAGCTTTTGTACAATGTGACCCATGACCTCAGACTTTTAAGGTCACCATTTGTAGACTTACTGGCAAATTGAATAAGGAAAATTAATGGATCCAAACAGTCTGAGGCTAATGGATGTGATTCTGTATGTGTGCAGTGTGTTCAAAAAGTGTCTAGCTTAGTATGAGGTCAAAAAAAAAGGAAAGAAGTTTGTGTTTATAAGGCCTCTATTCCTGGAAATTCAATGTGATGAGCATTCACCAGAAGAAATTTGAAGCTCTTCAGAATGTTAGTGTGACAATTCTGTTTCACTCCCCGTCTTTCTAACAAAACAATCACATAGCCCAGTCTACAGTACATCTCAATGTGGTCATGACTTTTGCCACTCAGTGTTATAGTTTATAGAGTCACAAATGACAGGCAGTCATGTCAGTGGCTAAAACTTAACAGAGCCTTGTTTAATGGCCTTCCTCCACTAAATAATGCAAATACTAAAATCCCACGGTGAACGGGATTAGAATTCAGATGTATCTCTGAGTCAGAGCAGGACGTGTCTGCCCTATTTAGGTCTACAAATGATGTGTGCCTGGCCTAATTCTCAGGGCGAGAGGAAGCCACAGCACACGCAACAACAAGATAATTCCCACCAGCCATCTCTTTTCTGCACTGTGCCACCTGTCAACAATGGATTTGCGTCAGGGGAAGATGACGGTGCAGAATCTCTCAACGGTTATGAAACTCGAAAAATAACTGGTCGTGTTACATAAGGCAGCTGTGAGATGTACAGTAACAGTCAAATGTTTGGACACACTTACTCATTCAAGGGTTTGTCTTTATTTTTACTATTTTCTACATTGTAGAATAATAGTGAAGACATCAAAACTATGAAATAACACATATGGATTCATGTAGTAACCAGAAAAGTGTTGAACAATTACAAATATATTTTATATTTGAGATTCTTCAAAGTAGCCACCCTTTCCCTTGATGACAGCCTTGCACACTCTTGACATTCTCTCATCAAGTTTCATGAGGCCTGGAATGCATTTCAATTAACAGGTGTGCCTTGTTAAAAGTTAATTTGTGGAATTTCTTTCCTTCTTAGTGTTTAAGCCAATCAGTTGTGTTGTGACAAGGTAGGGGTGGTATACAGAAGATAACCATATTTGGTAAAAGATCAAGTCCATATTATGGCAAGAACAGCTCAAATAAGCAAATAAGAAACGACAGTCCATCATTACCTTAAGACATGAAGGTCAGTTAATGCAGAACATTTCAAGAACTTTTAACGTTTCTTCAAGTACAGTCGTAAAAACCATCAAGCGCTATGATGAAACTGGCTCTCATGAGGACTGCCACAGGAAAGGAAGAGTCACCTCTTCTGCAGGTGATGATAAGTTCATTAGAGTTACCAGCCTCAAAAATTGCAGCCCAAATAAATGCTTCACAGAGTTCAAGTAACAGACACATGTCAACATCAGCTGTTCAGAGGAGACTGCATGAAACAGGACTTCATGGTCAAATTTCTGCAAAGAAACCACTACTAAAGGACAGCAATAAGAAAAAGAGACTTGCTTGGACTGGTGGAAATCTGTCCTTTGGTCTGATGAGTCAAATTGAACATTTTGGTTCCAACCGCCATGTCTTTGTGAGACGCAGAGTAGGTGAACGGTTGATCTCCGCATGTGTGGTTCTGACCGTGAAGCATGGAAGAGGAGGGGTGATGGTGTGGGGGTGCTTTGCTGGTGACACTGTCTGTGATTTATTTAGAATTCAAGTAACACTTAACCACAATGGATACCGCAGCATTCTGCAACGATACGCCATCCCATCTGGCTTGCGATTAGTGGGACTATCATTTGTTTTTCAACAGGACAATGACCCAACACACCTCCAGGCTGTGTAAGGCCTTTTTGACCAAGAAGGAGAGTGATGAAGTGCTGCATCAGATGACCTGGCCTCCACAATCACCTGACCTCAAACCAATTGAGATGGTTTGGGATGAGTTGGACAGCAGAGTGAAGGAAAACCAGAGAACAAGTGCTCAGCATATGTGGGAACTCCTTCAAGACTGTTGGAATAGCATTCCAGGTGAAGTATTCCAGGTGTTGAGAGAATTCCAAGAGTGTGCAAAACTGTCATCAAGGCAAAGGGTGGACACTTTTTAAGAATCTCAAATATAAAATATACATCGATTTTTTTAACACTTTTTTGGTTACTACATGATTCCGTATGTGTTATTTCATAGTTTTGATGTCTTCACTATAATTCTACAATGTAGAACATAGTAAAAACAAAGAAAAACCCTTGAATGAGTAGGTGTGTCCAACATTTTGACTGGTACTGTATGTGCAGTCGAATGTTCAGATACAAGGAAGAAAATTGCTGTCTCTTTCTCTGTGGCCGAGCACTAGCCTGATTATTGAGCCGTGAGCACAAGCCGCAAGACCCAAATGTGCAGAGTAAAAAAGGGCAAGCCAATTCCAGCTTCAAGCCAAGCATATCATTTGTTGTTTTGTTCCCGTCATATTTTAGGACGAAGGTTTTATTTACCCCTAAGTTACTTTAGAGGGATTTGAACCGGAAAATATACTTTCAAAGAACATGGAGAGAAACTGAAAATAAAAAAGAACTCCTTTTTGTCTGGAAGAAAATGTCATGTTCTGGAAAAAGCAGCAGACATGAATGAAATGGAGTGCAGCAAACAGCCACAACACCCTTCAGAGGCAATGGTTGCTGTTTTGATAAGCCCAATAGAAGCACTACGTTACTTTGGTGACCCAAGCACTACCACATCTGACTCAAATGGCTGGTCAAAATGGACTTCTTGTACAGCAGAGGGGTAGATTGGAACTGCGAAGAAGCCCTTTAGAAGATTACAGTAGAATGAATGGAAGAGGCTCTAAACTCCATACAGACATAGAGCATGTCACTAATTGCAGTTTAAGTGCCGTTCATCTACATTAGGCTACGAGGTTGTTCATCTCAGTGGATCCATTCCTGTTGTTCAGTTATCAATTGGTTACCTTACTTTTGTCCTATCTGTTAGTGTGTGGTTAAACACAATTCATAAGCATAACCCGAAATCGTAGTGCTTGTTAAAAGCTATTTTAAGGTAATTCCTCCTCCCCTCTCTCTGGTGTATTAATTTGGGGATGTAAAGCTTACAGTAAACAATGTTTTACTTGTGAAATCAGGTCTTTTTCATCTGACAAACAAATTACTGTTTGTATGGGAAAACCTTGCAGCTAAAGAGATATCTGCCAAATCTTCTCTTTGTGTCCGCTCCAGCCATGCTTAGATGTCATTATGCGCATGTTGGAGTAAAAAAACTGCCACAAATCTTAGAGGGATATTGTTCTGTATTCAGAAGCATCGTCATTCTCTAGTCTTTAAATGAATCATGGACATTAACAATGACAAAACTCAGACCTGATTCATGATCATTATCTCCAATAATGCTGTAAGTCAAGCTTGTAAGAATGTCCCAATGTGTAGTGTGAGTTACATTTAATTTGGATTTGTGTGTGTGTGTGTGTGTGTGTGTGTGTGTGTGTGTGTGTGTGTGTGTGTGTTTGTGAAGCAGCCAATAACAAGAAACATGAACGGGCAGGGTGGGATCTTCCTCCCTACAGTGGCTTAGACAAATGGTTCTCCACAGTTAATGACTATGTCAGTGTGCCCCCACTGTGCCTCTATTGACCATTTGTAAAACACCCAACCCAATCAGTGGCCAGTGGATCACCACCTGTGTGCCTCCAACCCCTCTCCGAGCAGACCACCACTGTGACACACTGCATCATGACTCAATAATGGATGGAGAGAGAGGAGTGGGAACCAAGGATGGAACTTCACAATCTGATGTTATTTTTCTGTTGCTGGCCATCATTGTTTGTGTTGCACTAATGGTCAGCGAAGGGGCTCCCAGTTCCATTAGGAGAGCCAGGAGCTGGTAGGACTGTTCACACCATGCATAAATGTCCTGGTTTATTCAAGCATGAGGTAAAATAACACATCGGCAACGAGCTGTGCTGTCAATATCAGTCAGAGTGGAAATAAATGAACGATGGGATCAGTGCCATTTATGCCTTCTAAGCCAATACGTTGAAGTGGGAAGACATTCATTAATCGGCAATAGCAGCAGGTCTGCTTTAAAGGAGGCTCCCTGTTGAAAGCGCCTCACCCGGCTGTCTGTCTCAGCCATGCTCCTGTTCTGTTCTCTCGTTGGGAGTGTTCATCCCGTAAGAGGGCCGTACTCAACAGCATGCATTTTTAAAAGGGGGATGCGTAGTGAGCGCGGGATGCATGATTTATGCCCACCATTTCAAGGCTTGGTGCCTCCTCTTGAGGTCTGAGTGGTGCAGCTCCATTAGTGACAAACAGACCTGGCTGCAGCCAAGGAGAGGAGGAGGGGTTGGGGCAGGCACAGTGGGAGGAGACCTGGCACATGTCACATGACCAGGGCACCATATCACACAGAAGTAAGGGAACGGACTCACCTGGAGCCTCAGTGTTTATGTAGGCTGTCTGGTAGCTCAGCCACCACAGCTCCCTGGGCCCTCATCCCCCTGCATGTACTTTCATGCCTCGTCTGTTCCTATCAGATTGAGGCTCAGCAGGACACAGATTATTTTTACCTGAAGTGGAGAATTAAAGCGACCAATCCTGACCCCTCCCAGGAGCCCTTTGTATAGTGTCAGAGCACCTCCTACTGTTCAAACAGGCATGGATAGAGCCATGGATGCACCCATCACCATGCTATGGTACTCATCCAATCACCCAGAGCAATTTACCAGTTTCATATCAGTGGGAAAAGCATCACTCCACCTCATCCCACAAATTCACCACTTTTCTGCCACTTTTCCACTCCTAGACAGAGAACACACATACTCATGCTCTGTCAGCCACTGTCTATAAAAATACAGCCACATACATACAGCCACAGTCTATAAAACTACAGCCACATACGTACAGCCACAGTCTATAACAATACGGCCACATACAGTATGTACATACAGCCACAGTCTATAAAACTACAGCCACATACATACAGCCACAGTCTATAACAATACGGCCACATACAGTATGTACATACAGCCACAGTCTATAAAACTACAGCCACATACGTACAGCCACAGTCTATAACAATACGGCCACATACAGTATGTACATACAGCCACAGTCTATAAAACTACAGCCACATACATACAGCCACAGTTATTGGTACTAGAATAAGGAATATTGATCCACACTCTGAAGCCAGGAAATAAATACTGTTGTAAAAACAAGCAGTGTTTTTTTTCCATCTCCAGATTTATTTACATACTTCTTCTACACCAGTTCAGAATTTATAGAACCAACACAACAGAAAGGTATTCGGGTTTATTCATTCTCCTGTATGGAGTCCTGCTCCCTCGGCCCCCTTATAATCTCTGGAGTACATTCTGCGGTGCACCTCCTGTGCAAAGCCCTATGCCCACTATGGCATCCCTCTTCCTCTGGCTCTCAATGCCCCTCTCTGACAACAGAATAATGAGGTTTCGATATTTAAAGACATTAAAGTGGGATTTGGGGAGCCGTGGAGGTCCCTCCAGCAAATATGGATTTGTTTTTAGGCATTCAAGAGTTCGGGCCTCATTTCAGACGTCAGGCTGAGACTCCTCACTGGGTAATCTAATACACTTCGCCGCTGTTTGGAAACCAATCTGTTCATCCTTGACAACAAATGTTCTTCTGTTTTTGCCGCCTTCCAATTTTTTTTTACCTGGGGATAAAACCTGTTTTGGAATATTAATGGGGCACCTATTCCTTGTTCAATGGAGCTCTGACCCTTCCCTCTCATAGTATAGGGGAACATTGGTCCACTGAACTGACTACCAAGTTTGGAAGCCATTAGCTATGTTAATGATTGAAGAACCACATTGTCTTCTTTTGTACGGCATGTAAATGACAGGCTGTATTAAAATATGGTATCAATAAGTGGGTAACATCTCTAATAACGTATTTTGTTTTTGACTGTAGACAGATCTTCATATCCTATGCAATTACGTCAAGTAGAGACAGAATGCATCTACAGTATATGCCTGGAGAGCATTTAAGATTGGACAATATCAACCCTGACGTTTACACATATGATGTGTCATGAATTCAGAATTACGGTATGTGGGACTATGGCTTGTCACAAAACTGCCATTCACATGGTGCTGGACTGGTTTCAAATCCCAACAAAACTTCAGTGAAGGATATCAAAAGCAGTCTGACTGCTAATGACAGATTTTTTCAGATTAACGCAATAAGTACCCACTTCCTGTAAAGGCAGTTACAGAGGATCTGTAGCATAATGAGGCTCTTTGAAGTGAGAGCCAGAGATCAGTGAGTTCCTCAGAAGAGGAGTTTTAACTGTCCCATCCTCTATCCAGCTCTACTGATTTAAGCTGAGGGAGACAGCGTGAGCCAAAGTAGCTTTAACTCCTCTAGTCTCAGGCCTCCTAAGGATCCTCTCTCTCTCTCAAACACCAGGGAGGACTGAAACACTTCTGACATCTCTGTCCTTTATTACAAGGTGGGTGCTGCCATGATCCTACTTCTGGCGTTGTGCACCGAATGATGGTAGTTGGACACTTAGCTTAGCTGCATACTAATCAAGCAACAGCATCAGACTGAGAGGAACATTTCTGTCTAAATAATATGAAAATATCAATAAATAGCCCAACAACACATTTCCTTCTAAATGGAAGCACAGCAATATTATTGGCTTCTAAATTGAACATAGTGGTTCCAGTGTTAGGAGCCTGGCTCTAAAGCTTCTACAGTATGTTGCACAATGTAGATTTGTATGAGAAGCTGTGAAATCAGTGAACATGCCCTCTCTCCACTGATTAGTCATAACTCCGAAGCACCTGGGATTGTCTGTTTGGTTGTGCTTCCGCCTGCGTCTGGGTGTTAGTTCTCAAGCCTTTAGGGTTGTCATGCTCTGACTGCTTTGAATCTTCGACATTTGTGAATCTCAACAAACTCCTCCTATTGGTATTCAACAACAACACAAATGTAGTGTAAGCAGCCATTTCACACATTTCTCTGTGGCGGTCCACCAATTCAGTTGCTTTTGTAACTTGGTATAAAAAAAATATACATGTTTGATTTCAGAAATATTTTACATTCTGTCATAAAAAGCACAGGTTCAACTTAATTTAAAAAAAGTTTCCCCATCTCCAGAGGTTAAATAAAATAAAAAAGACTATAGTAAGAGTCTATTAAGTGCCAAAGAAAGTAACAGGGTTGACCTTAACAGGGTTGATGTTTTAATCTTAAATCACCCATAAATCCCCTTGTGACAGGGGGAATGGAAGCTTGTTTTGTGCAACAGGGAAGTGCAGTTGAATGCAAAATTAAAATATATGTATATTGTTTTTGTTAAAACATTTCTAGCCTGTCTACCTATGGGTAACAGGGTTGACGTGTTATGCTCTTAAATTCAGTTTACGTAACAGGGTTGTCCTTAAAATTAGGGACAGACACAAATGAATCACTAATCACATGAAATAAATAATAATCTTCAGAAATGACTTTGCCAAAGCAACAAAATAACTTTACAATAAGAGCGATAACGGATTTATTGAATTCTCCATGTGGTCTATATTAAAGGGCACTTCATTTAATATAACAGGCTTTTAAAATGCAATATTGGTGCACAATTCCTACTTAAAATATCAAAAGTCACTCATTTTGTGGAACGACCTTTATATTGTCTCGGTTGAAGATGGCACTTCATGCTAACCATTTTGTCCTCTTGTCCTTGAAAAATCAGCCAGCTCTGCTATTATTCCCCACCTCACTGACAAAGATGCTTGAGGCCACCACTTCATGTCCAGCATTCAGATAATCACACAACGATGTGGTAAGTTTGCGCAAATGGCATGATCCACCATTCAACATCTGAAAATACACACATGCTGCACTAAATATCCCACCGAATGTCCCCCTTATTTCTATTCCAAACTGAGCCTCTGCTGTATGAGAATGTGGATGACCTGCCAAGAACTACCTTTAAAAATGTAAATCCCCTGCTACTATCATCTGGGAACACACTTGCGCACAAAAATAGCGAGCCACTTCCTAAACCGTACAATGGGTATGGACTAGAGTGATATGGGGGAACGTGTACGAGCAGGAGCAAATAATCTCATGAGCACTTCCTGGTTCTTTACTGGTGTACCTGTAATGTATCACACGCTTTGATGAAGGGAGGAAAAATCACAGACAAACAAACCAACTTGGAGTGCTCCAGTGATATTTGTTAAAGCCCTCATTTGAAATTCATAACTTGACACCTGACAGAGAAACTAGCAGCAGCCCGATTGCAATTTATATGCCTTCATTAATAAGATTATGTTCCGTTCTGCATTTGCAGAAACAAACACAGAGCAAAGCACACAGTTTGAACTAATGACACAGTGTATGGCAACCCTGCCTTTTTTCTGCTAACAAGACCAGGCATCTTAATCATGTGGTTGGCTGCTGGCTGTCCTTCAGGCCTCCTGGATCACCAGGAACAGACATCTTACTCCTGTCTGTCTGTCTGTCTGTCTGTCTGTCTGTCTGTCTGTCTGTCTGTCTGTCTGTCTGTCTGTCTGTCTGTCTGTCTGTCTGTCTGTCTGTCTGTCTGTCTGTCTGTCTGTCTGTCTGTCTGTCTGTCTGTCTGTCTGTCTGTCTGTCTGTCTGTCTGTCTGTCTGTCTGTCTGTCTGTCTGTCTGTCTGTCTGTCTGTCTGTCTGTCTGTCTGTCTGTCTGTCTGTCTGTCTGTCTGTCTGTCTGTCTGTCTGTCTGTCTGTCTGTCTGTCTGTCTGTCTGTCTGTCTGTCTGTCTGTCTGTCTGTCTGTCTGTCTGTCTGTCTGTCTGTCTGTCTGTCTGTCTGTCTGTCTGTCTGTCTGTCTGTCTGTCTGTCTGTCTGTCTGTCTGTCTGTCTGTCTGTCTGTCTGTCTGTCTGTCTGTCTGTCTGTCTGTCTGTCTGTCTGTCTGTCTGTCTGTCTGTCTGTCTGTCTGTCTGTCTGTCTGTCTGTCTGTCTGTCTGTCTGTCTGTCTGTCTGTCTGTCTGTCTGTCTGTCTGTCTGTCTGTCTGTCTGTCTGTCTGTCTGTCTGTCTGTCTGTCTGTCTGTCTGTCTGTCTGTCTGTCTGTCTGTCTGTCTGTCTGTCTGTCTGTCTGTCTGTCTGTCTGTCTGTCTGTCTGTCTGTCTGTCTGTCTGTCTGTCTGTCTGTCTGTCTGTCTGTCTGTCTGTCTGTCTGTCTGTCTGTCTGTCTGTCTGTCTGTCTGTCTGTCTGTCTGTCTGTCTGTCTGTCTGTCTGTCTGTCTGTCTGTCTGTCTGTCTGTCTGTCTGTCTGTCTGTCTGTCTGTCTGTCTGTCTGTCTGTCTGTCTGTCTGTCTGTCTGTCTGTCTGTCTGTCTGTCTGTCTGTCTGTCTGTCTGTCTGTCTGTCTGTCTGTCTGTCTGTCTGTCTGTCTGTCTGTCTGTCTGTCTGTCTGTCTGTCTGTCTGTCTGTCTGTCTGTCTGTCTGTCTGTCTGTCTGTCTGTCTGTCTGTCTGTCTGTCTGTCTGTCTGTCTGTCTGTCTGTCTGTCTGTCTGTCTGTCTGTCTGTCTGTCTGTCTGTCTGTCTGTCTGTCTGTCTGTCTGTCTGTCTGTCTGTCTGTCTGTCTGTCTGTCTGTCTGTCTGTCTGTCTGTCTGTCTGTCTGTCTGTCTGTCTGTCTGTCTGTCTGTCTGTCTGTCTGTCTGTCTGTCTGTCTGTCTGTCTGTCTGTCTGTCTGTCTGTCTGTCTGTCTGTCTGTCTGTCTGTCTGTCTGTCTGTCTGTCTGTCTGTCTGTCTGTCTGTCTGTCTGTCTGTCTGTCTGTCTGTCTGTCTGTCTGTCTGTCTGTCTGTCTGTCTGTCTGTCTGTCTGTCTGTCTGTCTGTCTGTCTGTCTGTCTGTCTGTCTGTCTGTCTGTCTGTCTGTCTGTCTGTCTGTCTGTCTGTCTGTCTGTCTGTCTGTCTGTCTGTCTGTCTGTCTGTCTGTCTGTCTGTCTGTCTGTCTGTCTGTCTGTCTGTCTGTCTGTCTGTCTGTCTGTCTGTCTGTCTGTCTGTCTGTCTGTCTGTCTGTCTGTCTGTCTGTCTGTCTGTCTGTCTGTCTGTCTGTCTGTCTGTCTGTCTGTCTGTCTGTCTGTCTGTCTGTCTGTCTGTCTGTCTGTCTGTCTGTCTGTCTGTCTGTCTGTCTGTCTGTCTGTCTGTCTGTCTGTCTGTCTGTCTGTCTGTCTGTCTGTCTGTCTGTTTGTTTGTTTGTTTGTTTGTTTGTTTGTCGGTCTGTTTGTTCATGCATGGACACCAGCCGGCAAAGCATTAGTATTCAGCAGGCCCCGGCTAGAGATGTGAGAAGTCTGGACACAGCAAAACCTTTAGTGAATCCATTGTTTATCCCGAGGGGGCTGGCAGAGCTCGTGGTCTGTGTTATCACTGGAGCACAGCTATTCACATACTGTAGGTTTCCATCAGACTAGAGAACTATAGAGGGCTGGGGAGCTTAGGCCGCAGTTATGGCTAAATGTGTTCAATCTTCTCCATCAAATCTACCCACAACCTCCATCTACACCACCACACAATCACAGATTCATCAGCCATCCACCATAAGCCAACGGGAGTTAAAATGTGAAACCAAATTTGCTCTTCTTCCATAATTAAGTTGAACGCAACCTGTCTCAGCGAGCTCAGGCTACTGAAACTCCCCCTAATCCCCTCTAAAGGTAGATGGTACATTGTCTTCTCTCGCCAACGCAAGCTCCACATATTGCTCATACAGTGCCTTGCGAAAGTATTCGGCCCCCTTGAACTTTGCGACCTTTTGCCACATTTCAGGCTTCAAACATAAAGATATAAAACTGTATTTTTTTGTGAAGAATCAACAACAAGTGGGACACAATCATGAAGTGGAACGACATTTATTGGATATTTCAAACTTTTTTAACAAATCAAAAACTGAAAAATTGGGCGTGCAAAATTATTCAGCCCCTTTACTTTCAGTGCAGCAAACTCTCTCCAGACGTTCAGTGAGGATCTCTGAATGATCCAATGTTGACCTAAATGACTAATGATGATAAATACAATCCACCTGTGTGTAATCAAGTCTCTGTATAAATGCACCTGCACTGTGATAGTCTCAGAGGTCCGTTAAAAGCGCAGAGAGCATCATGAAGAACAAGGAACACACCAGGCAGGTCCGAGATACTGTTGTGAAGAAGTTTAAAGCCGGATTTGGATACAAAAATATTTCCCAAGCTTTAAACATCCCAAGGAGCACTGTGCAAGCGATAATATTGAAATGGAAGGAGTATCAGACCACTGCAAATCTACCAAGACCTGGCCGTCCCTCTAAACTTTCAGCTCATACAAGGAGAAGACTGATCCACGCCCAATTTTTCAGTTTTTGATTTGTTAAAAAAGTTTGAAATATCCAATAAATGTCGTTCCACTTCATGATTGTGTCCCACTTGTTGTTGATTCTTCACAAAAAAAATACAGTTTTATATCTTTATGTTTGAAGCCTGAAATGTGGCAAAAGGTCGCAAAGTTCAAGGGGGCCGAATACTTTCGCAAGGCACTGTAACTGTCAATGTTTTTAGTTCTTCCTAAACCCATTCAGAATTGTTCTCTGTCTCTTGCTGTTGTCTTTTTCTACTTTTTGTGCCTATATTCAATCGAATTGTTTACGAACAAGTTGACCCAAAAGAGGATCGTCCCATCACAACGCTGTGGGGAAGAAGGCACAACAGCGCGTGTTCAACCTCAGGCGGCTGAAGAAATTTGTCATGGAACCTCACAAACTTCTACAGATGCACCATTGAGAGCATTCTGTCAGGCTGTATCACCGCCCGGTACGGCACCATCCTCAACCGCATGACTCCTCGGAGGGCACGTTACCTGCACACTAGGACATTTACAGCACTCTGTCAAAGGAAGGCCAAGAATATCACCTTAGCCACCTGAGTCACAGTCTGTTCACTCTGCTACCATCTAGCAGACAGAGACAGTACAGTGCATCAGAGCCAGGACCGAGACGCTGAGAAACAGCTTCTATCACCAGACCATCAGACTGTTGAACAGCTATCACTAGCCGGCAACCTGCCCAGTACTTTGTCCTGGGCAGGAGACATTTTTGCACACATACTCCCACACACTCACACAAAACACGCACACAAGCTCACACACACACACACACACACACACACACACAGACTCCTGCACTCACACATACAAATCAAATCAAATCAAATGTTATTTGTCACATACACATGGTTAGCAGATGTTAATGCGAGTGTAGTGAAATGCTTTTGCTTCTAATTCCGACAATGCATTAATAACCAACGAGTAATCTAACCTAACAATTCCACAACTACTACCTTATACACACAAGTGTAAAGGGTAAAGAATATGTACATAAAGATATATGAATGAGTGATGGTACAGAACGGCATAGGCAAGATGCAGTAGATGGTATAGAGTATAGTATATACATATGAGATGAGTAATGTAGGGTATATAAACATAAAGTGGCATAGTTTAAAGTGGCTAGTGATACATGTTTTACATAAAGATGGCAAGATGCAGTAGATGATATAGAGTACAGTATAGACATATACATATGAGATGAGTAATGTAGGGTATGTAAACATTATATTAAGTGGCATTGTTTAAAGTGGCTAGTGATACATTTTACATCAATTCCCATCAATTTCCATTATTAAAGTGGCTGGAGTTGAGTCAGTATGTTGGCAGCAGCCACTCAATGTTAGTGGTGGCTGTTTAACAGTATGATGGCCTTGAGATAGAAGCTGTTTTTCAGTCTCTCGGTCCCTGCTTTGATGCACCTGTACTGACCTCGCCTTCTGGATGATAGTGGGGTGAACAGGCAGTGGCTTGGGTGGTTGTTGTCCTTGATGATCTTTATGGCCTTCCTGTGACATCGGGTGGTGTAGGTGTCCTGGAGGGCAGGTAGTTTGCCCCCGGTGATACGTTATGCAGACCTCACTACCCTCTGGAGAGCCTTACGGTTGTGGGCGGAGCAGTTGCCGTACCAGGCGGTGATACAGCCCGACAGGATGCTCTCGATCGTGCATCTGTAGAAGTTTGTGTTTTTGGTGGCAAACCGAATTTCTTCAGCACTGCTGCGCCTTCTTCACAACGCTGTCTGTGTGGGTGGACCAATTCAGTTTATCCGTGATGTGTACGCCGAGGAACTTAAAACTTACTACCCTCTCCACTACTGTCCCGTCGATGTGGATAGGGGGGTGCTCCCTCTGCTGTTTCCTGAAGTGCACAATCATCTCCTTAGTTTTGTTGACGTTGAGTGTGAGGTTATTTTCCTGACACCACACTCCGAGGGCCCTCACCTCCTCCCTATAGGCCATCTCGTCGTTGTTGGTAATCAAGCCTACCACTGTAGTGTCGTCCGCAAAACTTGATGATTGAGTTGGAGGCGTGCATGGCGACGCAGTCGTGAGTGAACAGGGAGTACAGGAGAGGGCTCAGAATGCACCCTTGTGGGGCCCCAGTGTTGAGGATCAGCGGGGTGGAGATGTTGTTATCTACCCTCACCACCTGGGGGTGGTCCATCAGGAAGTCCAATACCCAGTTGCACAGGGCGGGGTCGAGACCCAGGGTCTCGAGCTTGATGACGAGTTTGGAGGGTACTATGGTGTTAAATGCTGAGTTGTAGTCGATGAACAGCATTCGTACATAGGTATTCCTCTTGTCCAGATGGGTTAGGGCACACAAGCATATACCCATTCTCACAAACACACACACATACAAACAGACAATAGTGCTGTCCCGTGTATATAGAGACATTAAACACTGGATACTTCACGTTTATTTTATAGTGTTTTTCACACTGTATACTCTTCATATAGCTCATTACAATATATCTTCTACCGTACATTGCATTTTTGTTACACTGTTTATACACACCGTATATTCATATACTTGATTATATACTGGATTCTTGACATAGCTAATATATCTACTGCTGTACATATCATTCTCACTATATATTTTTTGTTTATATACACATAGATTGCATTTGGATTATTGATACAGTGTTATTTGGGTTGCTAACTGGAATTTGTTCTGACATTTCTTGATTTCTTGTTTTTTGTATTTTGTTGTTAGGAGCTAGTAGCACAAGCATTTCGCTGCACCCGCTATAACATCGGCTAAACTGTGTATGCGACCAATAAACTTTGATTTGAAAGCTGTAGCACACAAATCAATAGCAAAATAGTTTTCTCTTCACACATGGTAGTTTCCATGAGCTATGTTGTAGAGGGTAGCTTGAAAGTGGTTTATATTGTGTAGCGTTTAGACACCAGTGAGCAGTGTCAGTGGTGTGTACAATACCAATAGTGCCTATCTGAGATACACAGGCATTTCTGGAAAGCTCAAACCTTGATGCACAGAACAACTGTATAACAATGATGCATTTCAACTCTGGATTGCTGATGCTATGTATTAGCCTAATGTATATATAAATCATTGCTGTATACGTGTGCGTTTGGGAAAAAACACACACCACCCCTTCACAGAAACATAATGTTCCGGCGTCCTCACACACACCCAAAGTAAAGAAAGAGCACCCAGAGGGAGCTCTATGCACAGCATATACAGCACTTTAATGTGACACCAATGACCTGGTCTCTGAGTCCGTCTGCCCCAGGGACTGTAAGGGTGGACAGTGGACATTAATCAAAGTCCATTCTGAGAGCCAGGACAGTAGTGGCTGGCGTGGCCTGCCAAGTCGTTTCACCGGGTTCATCATCTCTCTGACTGCTACCAGCCAAGGAGATACTGTAGGAGCTCAATACTTCATTATTAACAAATCACAGTAATGACTGGGTCAACTGCAGGTTGTTATTCTGATCCTACACCTTGGAGTCATTTAGATTAATATATTTAACACATTGTCTCACGTCGGATAGTGCGACGGCCTAATAAGCGAAAACACTCATGGGATAGCTAAAAATATGCTGTCCTAAAATTTGAAAATGTTACTAAGGTGATATCGTCCACTGAACTTCTTTTATTCTCAAAAGTGTTCATCTTATCAACAATTATAAACCTGTCGGTACTATTGATGTTTTTTTCCGTGGGCAACTTTTCACTACCTAATTCTACATCTAACTAAGGGGTTTTGTGGTGGTAGAATTAGTATTTATGAAATTCGGAATGTACACAAAAATGTGCTGGTTAACGCGTTAGCTAGCTAGTGTCTGCTTGCTGGCTGAACAACTCTCAAATATATGAAACAAACAAACATATGAAACAAAAGGCAGGGTTGCTAACAGCGCCAGTTCACACACTCAGTGCTTAATACTCCCTCTAGCTAGCTAGTGAAGTGAAGTGACGTTCTAGCTAATGCAAAATTATAACTATAATTATTTTCATTATAACTGTTCTGCCGTGATTAGTGCGCCGAGTACAACAGCAGAGCCGACTGCTCTCTGTCACGTTATCACGTTGGCCAAATGTTACAAAGTAGCGAGGCACAGTGCCAGCTGTCAGAGTCAGATACATGCTGATTTCTGAAAACAGTCCCACAACTTTGGTGCCGTACAACTTAATCAACAAGCTGGCAAACTAGCTACCGTATGGCCATTCAAACAAACTTGCACTAGGCTACTACAGTAGCTGGATAGCTACCAAAAGTGGATTAGGAATTTGTGTTAGGCGGATGAGCAAAATCTCAATTTTCTTTAGATGAGTTCCACATTCTACCTGACATATTGGTTGAGGGTCGTGTAGGAGTGATCTGACGTAAGACAATTATATTTAACATGTGTAACAGTATAACTTTAGTCCATCCCCTCACCCATACCCGGGCTCGAACCAGGGACCCTCTGCACACAGACAACAGTCACCCACGAAGCATCGTTACCCATCGCTCCACAAAAGCCACGGCCCTTGCAGAACAAGGGGAACCACTACTTCAAGGTCTCAAAGCGAGTGACGTCACCGATTTGAAACGCTATTAGCGTGCACCACCGCTAACTAGCTAGCCATTTCACATCGCTTACACTCACCCCCCTTTTGACCTCCTCCTTTTTCCGCAGCAACCAGTGATCCGGGTCACGGCACCAATGTAACAGTATAACTTTAGTCCGTCCCCTCGCCCATACCCAGGCTCGAACCAGGGACCCTCTGCACACAGACAACAGTCACCCACGAAGCATCGTTACCCATCGCTCCACAAAAGCCACGGCCCTTGCAGAGCAAGGGGAACCACTACTTCAAGGTCTCAAAGCGAGTGACGTCACAGATTGAAACGCTATTAGCGCGCACTACCGCTAACTAGCTAGCCATTTCACATCGGTTACACATGTACTGTATATTTATATATATCCAAGACAAATCAACATGGATTTTTTCACTGTACAGTCTATGGGGCAAGAAGGCAACACACACAAGTACATTCTGGCTCGCTAAGCCACTTGAAAGACACTGCAGATGATTGTTTTATGAGATGTGACATATAGGCACTTGATATGAGGGGATTTATTATGGCACCATCTGTTCCTCACATAATGCATTGCAAATGCCTCATGCAGCCATCATGTGATGTTCATGGGATGAGGGATCTGGGTTAGCGATGATTTACACCTGATCCTTTGCCACAATGGCTGTCTATTATAGATCACAGCATCCCAATCTGTCTCACAATCACTGACGTGTGTTCAGTGTTGTTCAATGCCACTGAGAATCAACCACTGCATTCTTGGTTAGCTGCCTGTCTAAGGACCGTGTCGGCTCCTCTGCTGGCTGCCGTAGGACAGAGCTACCTGTAGGACAGGACATTATTGTTTCCCATAATCCAATAGTCACCAGGGCTCACTGCTTAAGAATACTTGTCAGCAAATTCGAACAGTGTTCCTAGGCTCTGCTCCCAGGTGCAGGTTGGCTGCTGCTCAACCATGTTCGCTGTGCATTTGGCCACGCTCCAGGGTAATTTTTGTAAGGCCAAGTAAACTATGGGGCGACATTTGACGGAGAGCACTACAGATGATATCATCACAAGCAGGGACATGACTGTGGGCTCGGCATACTAATGCTGCCTCCATAGAATCAACCCAGCCGTATTTGATAATACCTGTCTGACTACAACAGGGTTTCTGAAGCCATTTTACATTCACCTTGTCTATCATGCTACTGCTTCTAAAAAGGAGGACAATCCATCTGCACTTCTCTGAAATTCAGATTATACACTGTCTCAGTGTCTAGTGAGCTCTACACAACACAATGACCTATTGTAGATGACCAGGTTGTTTGGGATTTACCATAGTTGTAGTTTAGGGAATCACAAGAGGCTGTTTTTACTGGTAAGCACATTTGCCCTATTAAATAACTAGAGAACATTTTGACATTTTTACCACGCCTCAGAAAAAGGGAAACAAATTAATAAACCAACATTGAACTGGTAATAACCAACTGTAAATGTCCAGGTCTGGCCATTAATCTGCAATCCTGTTGTCGTTTTTACACATAGACCATCCCTTTTATCGAGAACACGGATGACGTGGTAATTTTGTCTGTAAAACCAAAAGTGAAGCAGGGCTGAGCAGTTTAGGAGGGGCACACAAAAACAAAACAAAAACAACATAAAGTAGTTGTTTGGTAATATATACTCTATAATTAACTATATGGCGAAATCTCTCCCCCTCCGTCTTCACTGTTTGTGCTTTTTTTTAATGCAATAGTGCATTGATTTCAAGCTCTTAATTACGTTTGTCCAAAGAAGTTTAGAGGGCTGTGTGAGGGTTGAGAGTGAAAAATTGCGTATTAGGGCCACTCAGCTCATTGCTGATTCACTCTAATACCAGGCTGAATGGAGGTCAGCCAGATATAGACTGCAGAATGCATCAAATGGCGTACAAAGGTCACGATCTTCACCTGCAAGTCAAACGGAAGCATTTGACTATTCAAAAAGGAAATGCATTTCTTTAAACCTACTCTTAAAAAGTTTCAAATATAACAGATGGGGCTTGAGAATAAAAACATTTGCAAAGTGGTCAGTGTTAGCCAAAGTGCTCTAGCTGACAGGAATTATTTAATTGTCTGATCAACCTTCATATCCATAATTTCACTTGCATATTCATATCAGCTCTCCCCAGAGATAACCTTGGAGAACCCTCTTACTCCTAAGAGGCCCAGTGCTTATGAGAACAGAAGACGCGGTGGAGAGGCAGCGGTGGCTCTACCCAAGGTTCTCATTTGAGTTCAAAGTGAGGCAGTAAGTAGATCACATAGCTAGGTGAAAGAGGTCTCATCCTCACTGCAGTGATAACACATGTCCCAGCACTTCTCCTATAACCAGTGGCTATTCCACTCCTCCCTCCCTCCACTGCTCTGCTCTGCTCTGCTCTGCTCCCCACACTGACCAACAAAGGCCTGGGAGAACATGATCCTCATATCTATCAGGCTCCTGGCCTACTTTTCCTGGAAGGAAGGGTCATGATCTGTTCAACAAGGTTCACACAACATTTTCAGGTCTTGAATGTTTGCAACAATAACAACCCGAGACGAACGAGGGGGAGACATGAGTGAGTGTGGCATGTTTTCAAGTGTTTCTAGGCTTAAAAAGCAAGAGGAAGCCGTATCAATGTACAAACCCCGCCCTCTCTCTCTCAAGGCTTCCCTAAAACACATGGAAGTACTGATTTGTTACATTTTTCACAGAGCAATTTAATAAAAGATTTAACTGCTGCTTACTTTGTCATGGAGAGCGGAAGGCCGCAGGAGCATTGGGCTGAGACTAGAGTCAAACATCCACTTCTGTAAATGGAGAAAGGAGAAGGGAAGGAGTGGTGGAGAATAGAAGGTAATGTACAACTGCTTCAGTACAGGTAATTCAGATGAATGCAGTGAGTGCAGGCCATTTACTCAGGATGGAGAGAGAGAATAAACAATTAGAATAATTACATTACCAACTCTCCTTAACACTAGTGAGAAAGAACCCTGAGCTTCTGGGGTAAGCTTGTTAGTGACATCTTCAGCAAAGAAAAAAATAACTAATATAACAGAATTTCATTACCTGTAAAGGGCAGCCTTAGAAAAAAGCATTCCTAAAGGGTTCTTCGGCTGTCCCCATATGAGAACCCTTTTTGGTTTCAGGTAGAACACTTTTTGGATTCCATGTAGAACCCACTATGGAAAGAACCCACTATGGAAAGAACCAAAAACGGTTCTTCAAAGGGTTCTCATATGGGGATAGCCGAAGAACCCTTTTATGTCTAGATAGCACCTTTTTTTCTAAGAGTGTAGCCTGTATACTGAATGGTATTTGGAAAGGCATTCCTTAGGCAATGTACAACTAGTACTGTTTACACTCGTGAGCACTGTAGATAGCTAGCAGTTTCTATTCTATCCATCTCATGAGGATGTTCTGGCTCAGTCAGTCTCCGTGGCTGTGTTTTAGCCATGAGCGCCTGCCTGTAGTGCAATATGTTGCCATCTATAACCTTGGCAGTGGCCCTGTGAGAAAGATCTATAGCCAATAGACAGGTGATCCATATAGTGTATTACTGCGGTGGTCAGTCGTTTAATCTGGTGAAGTGGGCAGTGCTGCTGTTAGGAGCAGGGCTGGTGGATGGACCCATTGTGTGGGTCAAGGCGGATAGTCACAGTCCTCATCATCGTGCTGCACACAGTGACAACGTATGCAGCCAAACACGTGGGGACATAGGGACATGTATGTATGGACAGCTGAGAAGACACAAGTTTGTCCCCAGCCACACTCGGGCGTCAACATCAGCTAAGCAGCAGAACATATAAATCATACAGACAATGTGGAGCCTTTTTCTCTGAATAACACTCAACCAACCACCCAACTAGCTCCATCGTTCCAGTACATAAGGACACAAGCGCGAACACACAGACACACACACACACCTCTGCATTAGCTGTGGAGAGCCACAGTAGGGGTCCGGCCGATCTTTGAACAGGACATCTCAATAATATATTCATGTTGTCATTAAATTAATCAAGCTAAAGCCAACCCCAATTGATTGTTGGCAAACAACAGTTGACCTCCACTTCTCTTCCACAAGACCTGGACGATTACACTTAAGCACTGTACAGGCAGAGGCCCCCTGCTCCTAACGAAGCAGCCATTTTCATAAGTGAAAAAGATGCTATCTTCTTCGGTGTGGGAGGAAATATCCTCTGCATTTGAATGCAAATCTGCATCTGAGCTTCTGTGCTTTATTGGCAGTAATAACTCAGATAGACTGCAGATGTACAAACGTTTTGATGATAATTGACTCCAGTCTTCTGTATCCCCCAGGGGATATGAGTCGGATGATCAATGTGGGGAACACTTGCCACTTTATACCCTCACTTCATGATTACTTTCCCTCAGATCTTATTTCACTATGTCCTCTGTGTGTGCAAACAACGCTGCAAGTCAAAACCACAGACTAAAATGAATAACTACAGCCCATGAATTAGTAGGAAGCACAATTTAATAAATGTACTTTTTTTATCTTGCCTTGAGCTCCACATTCAATACTTGAATGCTTTGTTGCTTGTAATTTTCCAAGCCATGTTTAGAATCCCATTATGCTATCGAGACAGATCCTGGAAATGTTGCATAATGATACAACGCTGAAGTATTTAAGTACTGGTGAGGATTCAAAATGCAAAGATAAAGTTTAAACTGCCTGGTTTCATGAACCAGAAAAATATCCAGAAAAATAGGAAAGTAATGGAAAGTAATAATGTCAGTACTGGGAGCATGAAAAAGATCAATATGACTTTTAAGGCGTCTGATTCCCCAGTAATGACTAGGTAGGTTATATTGGTTTACGAATACAAAAAATATTAACTATAGTAAAGAAGATATCAGCAAATGCAGTCCTACTTCACCCAAATACATACAGAACTGTTAGCTGAGCTCATTAGTGTCATACTCACCAAAGATACTAAATGAAGCCGTTCCCCATATTCACTTGATGTGTGACTTCCCTAATGGGGAATATTCAAATTTGACTAATGCTGTCTTATCAATTTGCTCAATGAACCCAATGAGTCTGAGTCTGACCATCACCAGAGCTGTGTTACGTAACATGGCTTTGCCCTCTGCCATCCGTCAGCTCTGTGACTCTGTGTACATCCCAAATGGCACCCTATTCCCTGCATTGCACTACTTTTTACCAGAGCCATATGGGGCCTGGTCAAAAGTAGTGTACTATATTGGGAATAGAGTGCCATTTTGGACGTAATCCATGTCTCATCCCCCTGTTCCCTCTGACAGAGTGCCTTAACATTAGCTGTGACTGCACAGCTAATTGCCGTGTTTCAAGCCTGTGTGACCGAGGTAGAGGAGCTGTGCTCATATTGACGTGACCGGGACGGTCAAAAGCTAAAGGTGACTATAAACAGTCTCCTGGCGACAGGGCTAAACAAGGAGATAGCCACGGCGCTAGCAGGGTCAAACACATCCCAAATGAATGAGATTTCACTGCGGAACAGACCTATTTAAGTGACCTATTCTTCCCAAAAATGATATCCATATTTTCTGTTCACAAAGTCAGAAAATGGAGATGACTAGGACAATGAACATGAGCTACAAAAATAAACCTGTAAAAAAAACTACCTTGTCTTGTTGACACTAGACATGGTTCATGTCTGTGGAGACCTCAAACACATATGAACCAGGTTTAGAAAGTCAAAGTAGTCATGAGGTGGCACTCAGAGGTGGCACTCAACACTCAGCTTACATATCAGTCTAACTCAATGGAGAAAAGAGAAAACATTGTTTCCAATACACACTGTGGAGTGGATTCACGAACAATGGACATACAGTACATGTGTGTCAAGGAGACAACATTCAGGTTTTAAGTATTGAAAGAAAGGACACTCCAGCGATAAAGTGACCCTGAGAGACGTGAGTAAATAAAGCAGCGTCTTAGTTAACGTTTTGTGTTTCTGTGCTTGTTATATGATTTGTTGTTGAGCGTGAGGCAGAGTGAGGCAGTGACCCTTCATAGAGAAAACATGCTGTTATTTAGATGAGCTGTCTATAGTACCCTCCTGTGCCTATGGCAACCAGTAAACAGTCAGGACAGACCAACAGCATGACTCAGGTTCCAGCACAACATGAAGCATAACATGTAATGTAATTACAACATGGCACTGATGGCAGTTTAACATAGAAAGTATTACAAACGTGATACATTACCTTCAGCCCATTAGCCAAGCAGGCTCTCATGTACAACCTGAAATACATGTTTGTACCAGCAACCCACTTTGATCAACCCAACACCATGTCCTTCAACCAAACAAAAGTCAAATAACCCAACTGTATTCAATATTGGTTTATCTAAAATCCTTGGTTTGTGTAACAGAACAATTCAATCTTCTAAATGACACACACCACTTCATTTGACAATGACAACTTGACTAAGAATTGGAACCCATCAAGTAAACTCATAGCTCTGTAGCTATTCAGTGGTGAATATTTCTTCACTCTTTTACTTCTTCCACTGTAGTACTCAACAGGATGTTGAGAACTCTCGCTCGCTCTCTCTCTCTATTTCTCTGAATATCTTTTTAAATGGTTGTCTATCTCCCTTTCCCCCTCTTCTTATGCAGTAGACATTCAAACTGAATCAACTAATCTCTGTTGGCAGTCTACAGTATGTAACCCTGGATTCAGTAATAATGAACAATGAGACAACGACAGTGGCCAGACAGCATGACCCTTGGAATGATTGTTTAAAATACAAATTAAAAGTGAAGTGTGGAAGCACAGCTGTAAATATTCATATGATGGACATGGAGCTGGCCAGCAGAAAAATACAAAGAGAATTGTATTGTGGTTGATGTCAAAGCTGTCTGGCTTTCATCTCTACAAAGAGGAACACAGGGTCACCAACAGACCACCAAACCATGATACCTGTGACTCAGACACCCAATAGAGCCTGTGCATTGCTTACCGTATCCAGATAAATTAAATATAACTTCTTAATTTCACAGTGAGTTTAGTTCTCACTGAATCAGTATTGACCTTATCAGTACATCAGCTGTGAGCATGCCTTGATAAAATATATCCAGGTCTGCTTCATGAAATTATGCAAAGAGTCTATAATGCACAACTGTGTAATCCACAGAATTTAGATGAAGGCCTAGAATGCACATTACTGTACACTCTGCACATTCACTGAGGTCAGTGTTTTACATCACCATTCATCCAAACATAAATCATGATAAAGATACATTAGTCCATCACCATACCACAATGAATAATTCAACAATATCTCGCTATGATACCCCAATTACACTAGACCTGTCAATGGCCTATCAGGATTGATGGTGTTGTGTGTAAATTAATATCTGACCTGTACTGCCATCTACAGGCAAACAGTCCTGAGGGTAACAACCACTGAGTTTGGCAGTGCCACTAATTGAGTGAATTTAAAAACCATATCTCAAGCTATCCTTTATGATCACAATCACTGTTATCAGGAGATAAGCAAGCAATTTGATGGCCTCAGGCCTACATAGTGTTATCACTACTATCCACTGTACAGAGACTGGAGCGTTGTGATTTATGCTATCCTTTTCAGCTATCAACTATACTGTAGTTGTATGAGGCAGGGAATATCTCAAATGCTTTGAATATGAAGGTGTCATACAATCATGAATCTCATGTTGTGAGTATCCAATAAGTGCCTCAACCCCGACCAGTATGTGTGGCAATGGTTGACGGGGTTGGTTGTGGTACTGATTTACTGTGTCAAATTGGACTCAAGCTAGTGTTTCATTTAAAGAGAGAGAGATGAGGCAACTGATGCCGTACTGCCTGATGGCTGGTGCCTCTGCGCACAGTTCTGGTGATTTCAACTGAAAAGCCAGGCTGGAGAAATGGCTCCTGTCGAACAAGAACTACACGCATGGCCCGCAAACTGTCTTAATCAGCACCATGAACAGCGACGCAGTGCTTTCTAAAGAGGAGACTAGAGCTGGCCTGGCCCCAATGTTGGAATATGTGAGGGAAATCGTAAAACACTGGGGAAGTTAGCAAAGCTGCTTACTTCTTATTGTCTCAATTGTTAATTCAATTAAAATTAATAAAAGCTCTGATACTACGAAATGTCGCACCAGATTTTGCAATGGAGATCGAATACTGTTATTTTCAGACTTGTTTTATTTATTTGTAAGCCACATTCTCTGTCTTGAGAGCTAGTTTATTAATTCGATGATCATGTTGTGGAGG
Source organism: Oncorhynchus mykiss (assembly GCF_057628025.1). Lineage (NCBI taxonomy): Eukaryota > Metazoa > Chordata > Actinopteri > Salmoniformes > Salmonidae > Oncorhynchus > Oncorhynchus mykiss. The sequence goes on along the minus strand of NC_143026.1, from coordinate 71,565,319 downwards.
AAAAATTTGACTTTCTAAATATGAATAAATAATAATATTTCATCACTTTGTTGACGTAGTAATAATTATCTCACTTGGAATTATCGACCTCCGGGTAATATGGCCTAATACACACTCACTCAGTTACTCATCATCTTTCTCGCGCGCACACACACACACACACACACACACACACACACACACTAATCAATCAGAAACTGCAACTTTGTTTCGTCTTGATAGTTTTCCTCAAGAGGCATGAATCATCAGTTGCATTATGCAAATAGAATAAGGATGGAGACTGGCCTTAAAAACATAGGCCTAATAAATCACATGATCTAAGACAAATCATTAAACAATGTAAAATATGCTGATAGCTTATAAGACATACCTGAGTTATGGGAGAATCTCTATTTTGCTCGTCGAATCGGAGCAATCCTTGAAAGAGTTTTCCCAGTTAATACACAGTTAATGATGGTTGACTGTTGCGATGACTGAAGCAACGGGAGTGGCAAAGGTTTTTCAACTGCACCCGGTTTCTACCGTCAATACTCCCAAAAAGCTTATCAACAGTCAGTTTACCATTTTTTCTCAGAATGTCTTGGACCAGCTACATTTCGTGCAACCGTTATACCTTCCCTAAGTTTGAAGGTAAAACAGTCGACTCCCGCTCCTGCGCCAGTTGCTGTGTGTTTGACAGTGAACGGAATAACAAGCAGAATAGAGTCCGATGAAAAACCAAGTCAGCTCTGACGTTTCAATGAGAACGCCGCCGACATGGTTATTAAACTGTATGTTGATAGACCAAGTCCAGACAAATTACCCAACTCTTATAGTCACCAATGTTGATATGAAAAGATGAGCAGTTAACCGCACAAATCTTAACGAGGCGGTGCATCTCCGCTGCCATAACAAAAGTGATGTGAGATTCTGCAGAAAGCAGCGCGAACGTGCTATGTTTAATCAGGTTTTAACACAGGTTAAATCTCAAATGTACAGGGAAACTGCTACGTTTATTTGAGCTTGGTCTATTAGAATACATTCATAGAGATTCCCAATGTACACCCATCCATTTTGACCATTGTCTTTGAATGTCTCTGCAATATTCTGAAGAATAAAACAAGAATATAATTAACATGATTTGGCACGTTTGAACCTTTAGAACCCAGTTTTTGAGCCGCTGAATTATTTAGCCTTGTTTTCACATAGGACTAGGATTCCCCGGGGTATTTCCTTCCCCCTAGGGGTTTGAAGTTCCTGAGTGTAGGATCATATTCTGTTAAAAACCTAATCTAATCCTATCAAGAAATGTAAGAGGAGATGGAATCAAATGTTCAACAGGCAACCGTGTAAATACTTTTTGAAGCAGGAAAATGCATGATTATTTTCTCAGGAGCTTAACAGTTTGACACTGTAATGATCTTCTTATAAAATGAAAAGACCAGCCTCATTGAGGAAATACAATTAGTTTACAAATCTCAATCTCAAGATGTGAACTCTTATACCTGTGTAATAGAGACATTGCTCGTTCTGATATGTCTTAATTTATTAATTTGTATTTTTTGGATGTGTGTGTATTGCGGATACCATACCCAGCAGAGATATATCTTTATCCTCATTATATGGTTCCTTCTAAAGCAGGAGTATTCAACCCGGGCCCGCGGCCCCCTAGGGATCCACGGAGGTACTGCAGGGGCTGGAAACGACAGATTTTTTATGGAATATCTGCATAGGCATAGAGGCCCATTATCAGCAACCATCACTCCTGTGTTCCAATGTTACGTTGTGTCAGCTAATCCAAGTTTATAATTTTAAAAGGCTGATTGATCATTAGAAAACCCTTTTGCAATTATGTTAGCACCGCTGAAAACTGTTGTGCTAATTAAAGAAGCAATAAAACTGTCCATCTTTGGACTAGTTGAGTATCTGGAGCATCAGCATTTGTGGGTTCGATTACAGGCTCAAAATGGCCAGAAACAAATAACTTTCTTCTGAAACATGTCAGTCTATTCTTGTTCTGAGAAATGAAGGCTATTCCATGCGAGAAATTGCCAAGAAACTGAAGATCTCATACAGCTCTGTGTACTACTCCCTTCACAGAACAGAGCAAACTGGCTCTAACCAGAAAAGAAAGAGGAGTGGGAGGCCCCGCTGCACAACTGAGCAAGAGGACAAGTACATTAGAGTGTCTAGTTTGAGATACAGGCGCCTCACAAGTCTTCAACTGGCAGCTTCATTAAATAGTACCTGCAAAACACCACTATCAATGTCAACAGTGAAGAGGCGACTGGCCTTCATTAACAATGTCTACACAGTACTTCTGATCAATTTAATGGTATTTTAATTGGACAAACAATATGCTTTTCTTTCAAAAACAAGGACATTTCTAAGTGGCCTCAAACTTTTGAACAGTAGTGTGTGTATATATACAGTGCCTTGCGAAAGTATTCGGCCCCCTTGAACTTTGCGACCTTTTGCCACATTTCAGGCTTCAAACATAAAGATATAAAACTGTATTTTTTGTGAAGAATCAACAACAAGTGGGACACAATCATGAAGTGGAACGACATTTATTGGATATTTCAAACTTTTTTAACAAATCAAAAACTGAAAAATTGGGCGTGCAAAATTATTCAGCCCCCTTAAGTTAATACTTTGTAGCGCCACCTTTTGCAGCTTCACCTGGATTACAGGTGTAAGTCGCTTGGGGTATGTCTCTTTCAGTTTTGCACATCGAGAGACTGACATTTTTTCCCATTCCTCCTTGCAAAACAGCTCGAGCTCAGTGAGGTTGGATGGAGAGCATTTGTGAACAGCAGTTTTCAGTTCTTTCCACAGATTCTCGATTGGATTCAGGTCTGGACTTTGACTTGGCCATTCTAACACCTGGATATGTTTATTTTTGAACCATTCCATTGTAGATTTTGCTTTATGTTTTGGATCATTGTCTTGTTGGAAGACAAATCTCCGTCCCAGTCGCAGGTCTTTTGCAGACTCCTTCAGGTTTTCTTCCAGAATGGTCCTGTATTTGGCTCCATCCATCTTCCCATCAATTTTAACCATCTTCCCTGTCCCTGCTGAAGAAAAGCAGGCCCAAACCATGATGCTGCCACCACCATGTTTGACAGTGGGGATGGTGTGTTCAGGGTGATGAGCTGTGTTGCTTTTACGCCAAACATAACGTTTTGCATTGTTGCCAAAAAGTTCAATTTTGGTTTCATCTGACCAGAGCACCTTCTTCCACATGTTTGGTGTGTCTCCCAGGTGGCTTGTGGCAAACTTTAAACGACACTTTTTATGGATATCTTTAAGAAATGGCTTTCTTCTTGCCACTCTTCCATAAAGGCCAGATTTGTGCAATATACGACTGATTGTTGTCCTATGGACAGAGTCTCCCACCTCAGCTGTAGATCTCTGCAGTTCATCCAGAGTGATCATGGGCCTCTTGGCTGCATCTCTGATCAGTCTTCTCCTTGTATGAGCTGAAAGTTTAGAGGGACGGCCAGGTCTTGGTAGATTTGCAGTGGTCTGATACTACATTCCATTTCAATATTATCGCTTGCACAGTGCTCCTTGGGATGTTTAAAGCTTGGGAAATATTTTTGTATCCAAATCCGGCTTTAAACTTCTTCACAACAGTATCTCGGACCTGCCTGGTGTGTTCCTTGTTCTTCATGATGCTCTCTGCGCTTTTAACGGACCTCTGAGACTATCACAGTGCAGGTGCATTTATACGGAGACTTGATTACACACAGGTGGATTGTATTTATCATCATTAGTCATTTAGGTCAACATTGGATCATTCAGAGATCCTCACTGAACTAATGGAGAGAGTTTGCTGCACTGAAAGTAAAGGGGGTGAATAATTTTGCACGCCCAATTTTTCAGTTTTTGATTTGTTAAAAAGTTTGAAATATCCAATAAATGTCATTCCACTTCATGATTGTGTCCCACTTGTTGTTGATTCTTCACAAAAAAATACAGTTTTATATCTTTATGTTTGAAGCCTGAAATGTGGCAAAAGGTCGGAAAGGTCAAGGGGGCCGAATACTTTCGCAAGGCACTGTATATATATATACAGTACCAGTCAAAAGTCTGGACACACCTACTCAGTCAAGGGTGTTTCTTTATTTTACTATTTTACATTGTAGAATAAGAGTGAAGAAACCCAAACTATGAAACAAAACATAAGGAAACATCGTGTAACCCCCAAAAAGTTTTAAACAAATCAGAATATATTTGAGATTTGAGATTCTTCAAAGTAGCCACCCTTTTCCTTGATGACAGCTTTGCACACTCTTGGCATTTTCTCAACCAGCTTCACCTGGAATGCTTTTCCAACAGTCTTGAAGGAGTTCCCACATATGCTGAGCACTTGTTGGTTGCTTTTCCTTCACTCTGTGGTCCAACTCATCCCAAACCATCTCAATTGGGTTGAGGTCGGGTGATTGTGGCGACCAGGTCATCTGATGCAGCACTCCATCACTCTCCTTCTTGGTAAAATAGCCCTTACACAGCCTGGAGGTGTGTGGGGTCATTGTCCTGTTGAAAAACAAATGATAGTGGAACTAAGCACAAACCAGATGGGATGGCCAATTGCTGCAGAATGCTGTGGTAGCCATGCTGGTTAAGTGTGCCTTGAATTCTAAATAAATCACTGACAGTGTCACCATCAAAGCACCCCCATGCCATCACACCTCCTCCTCCATGCTTCACGGTGGGAACCATACATGCGGAGATCGTCTGTTCACCTACTTTGCGTCTCACAAAGACACAGCGGTAGGACACAAAAATCTCAAATTTGGACTCATCAGACCAAAGGACAGATTTCCACCGGTCGAATGTCCATTGCTCGTGTTTCTTGGCCCAAGCAAGTGTTTTATTCTTATTGCTGTCCTTTAATAGTGGTTTCTTTGCAGCAATTTGACCATGAAGGCCTGATTCACACAGTCTCCTCTGTACAGTTGATGTTGAGATGTGTCTGTTACTTGAACTGTGTGAAGCATTTATTTGGGCTGCAATTTCTGATGCTGGTAACTCTAATGAACTTATCCTCTGCAGCAGAGGTAACTGTCATTTGGACTGTCATTTCTCTTTGCTTATTTGAGCTGTTTGTGCCATAATATGGACTTACCTTGACACAACATAACTGATTGGCTCAAACGCATTAAGAAGGAAAGAAATTCCACAAATTAACTTTTAACAAAGCACACCTGTTGAAATTGAAATGCATTCCAGGTTACTACCTCATGAAGCTGGTTAAGTGAATGCCAAGTGTGTGCAAAGCTGTCATCAAGGCAAAGGGTGGCTACTTTGAAGAATCTCAAATATAAAATGTATTTTTATTTGTTTAACACTTTTTTGGTTACTACATGAATCCATATGTGTTATTTCATAGTTTTGATGTCTTCACTATTATTTCACAGTGTAGAACATAGTAAAAATGAAGAAAACCCTGGAATGAGTAGTTGTGTGCAAACTTTTGAATGGCTGATGGCAAGCTTTCTTGACTTGGACTACATTTTTGCCAAAACATTGCTAACCTTTGTTTAACCAAAAAGATGGGAATATCTTCTTTCTACTGATGTCAACTTTATTTTTGAACTCCTAATATTGAGCAAATTACACTGATTTGAGATAATTACACTCACTGGAGTATCTGACACACCAGCTGGCTGTCAAGCTGGCTGATGGCAAGCCTTCTTGGCTTGGACATAAATTTTTCCAAAACATTGCTAACCTTTGTTTAACCAGCTTAACAGCAGCAATAATCGAAGATGTGTTTGGAGTATGGCTGGCACAATTACAGTATCATATAATAATTGTCATTATCGTCTTACTACACTCATTTTAGGAGAAGGGGGAATTCAACTTCATATTCAACTAGATATAGTTTACCCAATAGCAGTTTTTTTCTTAAATGAAGTGGGTAAAGTTGGTAATCATTTTACGAGCAGAATGGCAGGGTTAGGAGGAGAAGCTTCATTACCAATTTCTTTTCATTTCTATCAAAACCATTGGTTTTTGAGACAGGGGTGTCACCAAAGCTGTATTGCATTCATTAGGTATGGTTTTCAAAGATGTGTTATGAAAAAATAATATGACAAAAATTACAATTATGGCAATAACAATGTCCATTTGCATGACAGTTAATTGTTTGTTACCCAAAATTCCATAATCATCACAGCCGTAGTTTAGAGTTACCTTTCTAGCTAATAGACTATGTCAGATGTTACACTTTCAATTGTAACGTGGCGAGGTCAAAATAACAAACAAAAAAATATCTTCCAAATGTATTCATTTTAAAATGTTAATTACTTCTCCTTGCCATTATTATTCACCGGATGATAAGACAAGACACGTGGAGAAAAAACATAACATGATGGGGGTTCCCTGGTTTGCCGATTTGCATGAGAGGGGGTCCATAAGGCAAGAAAAGGATGAAGACCCCTGTTCTAAAACAAAGTTGTTTATTATTATTTGTAGTTTACGACAACAGAGAGAGAGAGAGTGGGAATGTGCCTCAGAACATTGCCTAAATGAGTTAGTAAATAGTTGAGTATGTGAACAAATGTGGAGCAGCGTTTAAAAAAAACTAAATCTCAATGACTGCTGAATAGAGTCAGCATGTTTCAGATATATTCATTGAACGAACATCGGGTTTTGGCTACAATCAGAGTGATTTAGTTCATTTGCCAACCTCAATATCTGAGTGGAAAATGTGTCTCTGTCTTTTTAATTATATGGTAGAATGGAACATTGGGTTGTAATGTTTCAATACTTGGTCTTGAGGTGGTAGGCTACACCAGTTGATATTAATGGCAAATTACAGAAGGCATTGATTTCTGTTGCAACTAACATTTGTTTTATTTCAGAAGTGTTGTGTTGTTATAGAAGGGTTGTGTAGCGAAACAATTATGTTTTACATGACCTCACGAAAGAGCTCACCTTCTGTGGTAGACCTAAAGTCTAGATCATGGTTTAACTACTTCAGGTGGTGGAAACAAAATCCTGCCAGCATCCTTTATGACGCAGATATGATCCTGAATGTCACCATGGTGATCGTGGTACTGGGTAATATAGCTTTCAGACAAATCAATCAGCCATGATATGTATGCTAGACTCAACATCTATCCCAATCACATCTACATCATTGTCAATCACTGTGTACATTCAAAAACACAAATAGCCTCTAATTGAAAGAAGTAAAAGACAACACTTCACTGACATGCACACAGTGCTGGTATAATTGCTCAATAACTCATCGACAAACACCACCAGAATCAGATAAACATACAGCGTAAGTAGAATATTTGTTATGAAATGCCAGAGGCAGGAGCTGCATTGATATTTTCTACAGCATTAATAAAACAATGTTTATCAATATGCCAATAACAACATTCTTTATATTTAATGGGTTACTGTTGAGGGTCTCATGTCTGTTTTTTCACATTTATAATTAATAAATGAAACATCCAATATTACAAGGTTCCCCTCCCGACCTAGAGCATCTCTCCTTTAGAGAGAAGCTTCCTGGTACTGAGTCTGGGCTGTGAGCTCATTTTAACATCATAGTGATGACACTCTGTGGGTCCCGTGAAAAGCCTAGCACTCAGCAACAGCATTAGGCCAGCACCATCCATAACACTGACAGAGACAGAATCATCCATGCTGCCAGGCCCACTGTGGCTAACACTGAAATCCACAGAGAAGACAATGGATGCACTCTTTCTCTGACATAATATAACAATCTTTACCATGCTTTTATTAATTCACTTTCCTTCAAATGCCATTGTCTCTCATCGCCTTCCACCAAGCTCACTTTCTTATCCTGCATCCACTATTAGCTTTTGGATCCAAATTCTCCTTTTTGGCAAACAGGTAGTTGTGTGCACGTTTTATGCATCTCTCTTGATGAGAATTTATTGTATGTTAAAACATGGTATCACTTAAAAGCGTATTGTTGTAGACAAAGTGGTGGGAAGTAAAGCTCACTATAGTACACAGAACACAAATGTACAGCCATGCAACCTTTAGAATGCATCTGATGGTAAAACAAAGGTACAGCTGAGCTTACTGTCCTTGATCCAAGACAGCTGAGATCTCAACTGACAGTGGAAACGGCTTACACACGGGGGATCTGAGTGTGTTAATGAAACAGATCCACTGAACATTGTATTGACCTTGCCATTTCTTAGAACATTCTCATATACAGCACATATTTATTTATACACTACAAAGGCTGTTCAATATGGGGTCAATTCATACAAAGTAATGGGCCCCATTAAAGACGTTTCTCCAAGCCTGTTTGGACATTAAAGACGTTTCTCCAAGCCTGTTTGGACATTAAAGACGTTTCTCCAAGCCTGTTTGGACATTAAAGATGTTTCTCCAAGCCTGTTTACTTTTAGTAAAAAGAGGTTAAACTAAAGTTGGGCAAGTACATTAGCCCAGAACCATACATTATATTACGTCAGTAATGTTGTGGTTGGAAATCCTGCATCATGTCTAGTACCAACACCCTCAAAAGTTATTCAACCGAGTATGAATAAAGAACACTTCCCACCGAAGCAGGGAATTGTCATAGCAAGCCAGACCTCAGCCGCATTTCTAGAGGGACACATAGATAATGTGTGGTATATCCAACAGTTTTTTATTTATTTGAAGTGTATCGTTTTAGATGAAAATATACGGAGTAGAAGATTGTAGGGCTCTTGACATGGCCCGAAAGCATTTTCTCATCCACATGTATTCCACACCATGGTATGTTACTCTAAGAACCAGATACTTATTCTCATGGTGATTTACCCCAAAATAAATCTGATGACATATGGATTTAATTACGCATTGGCAGAGAGTAAGGTTTAGTAAAGGTTTATGATTTGAAGTCAAGGTTCAGTGCTGAAATTGGTTTAACCCTTGATGGAACAGAGTTAAGAACGTGTTGTAAACTCACTCCACAGTTGGCTTGAAATGTCGTTGATGGAGCTGTCTAATTGGTACTGTTTGTATAGTTCAAACGGTTGGTACATTGGCAAGGAGGTGGTTACGTGTGTTGCAAAGCATAGGATCCCTTGTTCAAGCCCAGTATGGGGACAGGGACAGTAGAGGAAGATACACTGTTAGCAGCATATTGATGTCCATTTCATTAACTCAGCGGTATCTAGGATTACAAAGTTGGCATATTTAGCTTTTTGTTTTTGTAGTAACAAAATAACACAGAGCTTCCATTTCACTTTGATTCTGTTATGTTCATTATTTAGAAAAAGAAGTCAGAATCTCTTCTGAACCAATTTGTTTGTATTGTTAATCAGTTACGGACTGATGATTTTAATTAATTATTATTTGTAATTCTAAATTAATTTTACATTAGCACCCACCCTTCCCCATCCTCTTCCTCTTCCTCCTCTAACCAGAACCACTACATTAGCATTGGTACTAACTTTGACTCCCGATGAGTACTAGCCTTGTCTCCCTATGCTGTTTGCTGTTAGACTCCAGCTACAACCAGTTTACATGATTTATTTAATCAGCCGTGTCAGCCTTTGTGAGCAAACTGATTTTTATATGGCCCTACTTTCTTCATTTGATATCCACTCAAGTTATTATATTTCCTTCGTCATTGCTGATTTCTTTGGGGCTCAGGAAAAGCTTCAAGCTATAGGGTCTAACAGTAGACCCACCGCTGCAGAGAGGAAGCCAGAATGAGTTACCCACCCCTCCTCCAAACCATCCACATAGCAGCAGCCTCTCCATCGGGAGACGTCGACGACACCTTTCATGTCATTACGACTCTCCACGCTTGACTACTGAACATGCAAGGAGATGGATTCCACTGTAGCATATCATCCATGTTATCTTTCCCAAGGTAGGGTGAGCAAGGTCTATGTATTGGGTTACAACTATGAGAAGGAACAAATGTAGCAGCAAGAAATCTCAAGGATGCCTCTGTGACGTGGCTTTCTGTTTCATTGTGAATAGTGTGTTAGACTAAGCATAAACATACTCCCAAGGTCCTCCTCGGGTAAGGTAGATGCATATGGATGAGCTGCTATCTCATTATTAGCAAAGAGATTGAGAGAAAAATATAACGGCTTGACTTTAGAAAGTGCAGCTGTATCCAGAAGCACTTCTTTAACGTGAAATATGGCACACTATAACAGCCCTCCACTTACTTATCCAGGAAATGGTACAGCTCTTAACTGCCCTCTAGACAAATACAGATGCAAAGAAACTGCTCTGTAATAAGAGTATTTCACACAGATGTACTCCGCACTAGTCATATAACAGCCATTTACAGCACCATAAGATTGTCTCTAATGGACTATCTAATAATTCAGAGCTGAGGTCTTTTATAAATTTCACTTTGCCAGGCCGTGTGGACTGTGACATCGAACCCAGCCACTAAAACGAGTGGTAAGCAAAAGGTGGAATAAACAGCTATTTATATGCATCAAAGGGAAACAATAGGCAACAGAGAAATAGCTGTGTCTGCTGTTCTGCGTCAATTGTCTAGGTCCAATCTGCTGTGCAACATGTGCCAGTACCATGGTCCTGTCACTCAGATGACTGGAAAGGAACAACTACGGCTGGCACAATTATCGTACAACTGTGTAACCGACGGTTATGAATGAAGACCGACATGAAAATGAAATAACCATCATAACCGTAAAAAAAAATTATAATCATTTGAGTGAAAAAAAAAACAGCTAATTGAAGATGGGACGACCGGACATTTGTGAGGTTGAGTCAGTTTTAGCCATAACATGGACTCTTAACAACGTGATGAAACTTTGTTTCTTGCTGATGTAACGGATGTGAAACGGCTAGCTTAGTTAGCGGTGCGCGCTAAATAGCGTTTCAATCAGTGACGTCACTTGCTCTGAGACCTTGAAGTAGTAGTTCCCCTTGCTCTGCAAGGGCCGTGGCTTTTGTGGAGCGATGAGTAACAAGGCTTCGTGGGTGACTGTTGTTGATGTGTGCAGAGGGTCCCTGGTTCGCGCCCGGGTATGGGCGAGGGGACGGTCTAAAGTTATACTGTTACACTGAAACAAGCAAAGTAGTCTACGGTTGCCTAGACAATGCAGCAGCAGCACATATAAAAATATAATAAATAGAACAGTCTTGGAACCTCTAACCCTGGCAATTTGACTTGACTGGTAAACTCATGGGTACACTCGCAATGGCAGTCTGGTATTGTAATGCAATAATTTGCATGGTAATGTAGAATGTTCATTCAAATGATGTTAACTGATGTGGCTCATCCAATGTAATGTATTGTTTGTAACATCAGTTGAGTTTAATCAACAAATCACAGCACATATTTTAGCACATATTTTACTTCCTGCTTTGCTCCTATGGGTACACTCGCAATGGCCACCAGTCCACCCATTATGTAATCTTTGACTTAAAGGGGATCCACGTTCTATTCATTCAATTTCTAATGCAACAAATGCAGTCAGGAGCGGAAGAGAGGAGAAAATGTGCATTTCGAACTGTTATTACTGTGACCGTGGTCATTTGGCTGGCCAATTACCGTCATCCAAAATTCCATGACTGTCTCAGCCCTAGGAACAACAAAAGCTTTCTGCCACAGGAGAGAACCCTCAAGAAATCACTGGATGGGGGTTAGAGAGGCTACTGCATTTAAACAACACCTGTCTTATTGTTGAAAATTAAGACATCCTTATTGAGTCTACTGAAAATATGACCTGCTGAAACTGTACTTTGACCCTCAAAACAACAGGAGATCAAATGGCTCTACACACTCATAGTCTTTGTCTAGTGTATCATTCACTCTGAACCATTAACAACCCCATAGCACAGTACAGGGTATTGGTAAAATGACACAGACAGGTTGAGTGTAGTCCTAGCAGAGCTGAATGTGACACCATACTTGAGCACCCTCCAGCTCTTTTGTCATTTCTAAGGAACTCTAAGTCAAAGTTGTATGATAAATCTTCACAATGGCAAATGAGTATCATACAATACCAAGCTTTTAGTGTTATTTCAGTTTCACATTCTAAACCAGAGAATGAAGAGACAAAAAAGACTTGGGGCCATCTGATGACATTGACACATTTTCTCTTTAATTGGGTCTGTCAGTTTTAAGTGCCATCTTGATGCAGCAGACTAAAAATGGCAGAATTACACCATCTAAGCGATTGGGATGGGAGGGTTCAGACATTTTATTAATTTACTTCATACACTTATCCCCATCTGCATGTGATAAGGTTTAACATTCTCTGAAAACCCCCAAAATTGCCTTGACAATAAGCACAAGTTGTGTTAGGACTACCACATGTGAGACTGACATGTAGACTAATAGCAAAGTCAGACACAGATTCATGGATATACTGTAGGTATCAAATAAAAATGGATGTGTGCAGAACATTCATTAATCTTGAGAGGTCAGAATGTTAACTACCTCTGCTGGAGACAAATGGCAGATTCACTCTCCTTAGAGGCAAAATTATACATCTGTCACCAAGCTGTTGCTGAGGTACAATGTCGCTGTGAGTTATGGGATGTCTATAAACATAGCAAGTTACTGTCAAGCCATCTGAGCATCTTCATTCTCACTGTTGAAACTATAGATTATTATAGCGCACGCAGTTCCTTGTTTAAATATTTCCTCCAGAGAGACTTTTCAAATGCTTTGTACCCATATAAAGACCATATAAAAGGCACAAATAATGTTCTATTTTTGGTTCAAGGTACTTCTGGTAGCCTATATTGTCAGGAGCTCCAACAGAAGCATAATTTTCAGCCTGCCAATCAGTATCCACTTGCTCTTGAGAAGCCATGGCATTAATAAGGCATTCTGCCTCATCCCAAGGGTTCTCAGCTATAAGCACCATTTACTGGTGGGACCATGTAAACAACAATCCCGATGCTCTGTTTTAATGTTTAGAAACGTCAATAATCGTAGCTTGCAATACACTTTTCGAAACATATGGAACTTATCTTTCATATCAGAGAGAAATAATTGTTTAAAAAAATATACACTTACTGTAGCAGGTTTGCACAGCAAGTGTATAGGCTGTGTGCCTCCAGCAGGCAAACTGCACTTCCGCTAGACTTCCTCCCCAGTTTTTCTTACACACAGGTGTTCGAACACCCTAGATAGCTAATAGGCACAGGTGGTCTCCTGTCTCCAGTCTGTCTTCCGTAAACACACACTGTAACATGGAGATATGGCCGTGTGGGAACACTAAACCTAACTCTATAAAAGGTGTGGTGTAATTTAACCTATTGTTTTGAGAAAAATATTTCTCACTGATATGAAAGCTATGTTCCTTATGTTTCCAAAACCGTACCGCATTTGATGAACAGTAAGCGTCAGACGGCTCTTAACAGAAGTCCACCGGGAAGGCTACACCTTCATCAACAAACCTAAAGGTAGTTAGCGTCTATGAATGGCTAGACTTGCTTATGGTTCTCACAGGTGAAGTAAAATGAAACAAGTTACTTTGCTCATGATGCGACCCTCAAATGACACGAATATACCAACAGTCTAAGTGCACTGGATTTGAAACAACGATACAGATGTAACCATGCTATTCAATGTACTATCGGAGCAGAACTGGTGGTCCCAAGTCAAAATGCCATGTGCATTCCACAAATCACGTAAATGTGTTCAGAAAATAATAATAAAGATTAGGGAAAGTTTCGCAGCACACATGTCATGGTGCAGAAATATGTATGTTGTTGTTGCAGCTTTAATGCTAATATTCTGCAATTCTAAATGTTTTCCCATGAGGCAGAGAGAAAACTTTGCATTCTTAAAGTAGTGCATTTATAAAAGTTTTTTTTAAATAAAAGGAACTATTGAGTTGAAACGTATAATTAATTGGTGGAGCACTGTGGACACAAATATCCTTGTGGGCCCATGGTGCCCAGGATTAATAACATAGATTGTAGATACATATTATTGTATTACACACTCTAAACCTATTCCACGGATCTCTTGGCCAATTATTTTAACCTATAGTTGTTAGTAATATTAATTAAATATGAATATTTTTGATCTGGCTGTGGACCGATCCCTGCAGCACCTCCACAGACCCCACTTTGAGAAACGGATCTAATCATCAAGCCCTTGACACGTCGAATCAGCTGTTTTGTCCGTGTCTACAACAAACATGTAGGCCTACTGTTGGTTGTACTCGAGGACCGGAGTTGGGGAAACTCTAGTCTGGATGCCACTTTCGCCATACCCAAAAACTGTAATCAAGTTGCAGCAGACAGTGTACATTTCACCTAAGTCTATTGGTTCATGTTGATATACTGGAATCAAATACGTGTTTTATGAACAGGCGTGTTTTTTTTTTGCTGCACAAATTTGCCGCGAATGATAAAGCATGGAATCCAAACACCTGAAGAACGCTTTCAAATGGTCTAACAGAATGTTGTTTTACGAACCGAATGCAGATGATCGAATGCATACAATCCACATAACAAGCAAGCAAAATATAGGTGAGTAACAATTCCCATCTAGCCTACATACCAAAGAGCCATTAAATATATATGGTGTTGCCTAATATGTTTACAAAAACGCATCCATTAGCAGCGAATTGATGTCGCCACTGAGCAAGATCTGTGGATAGCGTCCGCATTACTTTCAGAATCTCTGACTTTGAAAGCAGTCTAGGTTACATATAACATATTATTGCACAGTTGTAGGCCTACCTTACCCTGGTTAATGCACAATTAGACAGGGGGCAAGGTTAGGCCTACCATTATGTAATCTGTCTCTAGGCCAACCTCATGTTTGAGAAACTTCATATTTTCTACTTTGAAAAGTTCTGATGTAGACTAGGAATTTGGTTTATAACCTATAACGCATATTTTGCAGGAATTTGACATCTAAACCATGTTTCTCTTTGAGATGATTTCTTTCCACACACAAACAGTCACAATGCTTTGGGCCAGGCTACACAGTAACAAGTATATTTGGCCTCATGAGTCTACATTATCTGTTCATATTGGTGATCATCTCCTGCAGGTGCATCATGGTTCAATCTGCAGGAGTTCCACAGCTTTCAGATAATCAGGCTCCGCCGGGGAGACCCAGCTCGGCTACAGAGACAGAAGTTAATCGGATTCACAATACCCAGGCACCACCACCACCCAAGGAAAGTGGCCCAAATAAGAGGAGGAAAGCGAGAGTGAGGGGAAACAGCACCAGGCCCAAGAAGAGAATGACGGACAGCAGGGGTGTTAGTGATAGACCACTAGTGGAGAAGCAGGGGGTGTGTGATGAGGGAAGCCCCTTACCTCCACCCCTCCGTATCTCTTTAAAAAGCCTGTTGGCGGCGGAGATGAAGCTAGTGTATGGTGACGAGCAGCACAACATTACCCAGCAGCCCTCCAAGTCCCCAGTCACCTCCTCGGCTTCACAATTTATGTGTCAAGCCTCTGAAATAGTAGGTCCTCCAAGTGGACCTAATCTCGGCTTTCTGCCTCAAATTGACAAATGGCTGGATGTAGCCTTACAGGATGCCGACTCATACTACCAACAGAAGAAATATGGGATCGCAGCCAGTCGTTTTACCACAGCTCTGGAGGTACTTGATATTTAAATTAAATCTGTCCATAGTCCTTCCTCATTTATTTATTTATTTGTTCACTTCCTAAACAAATAGATTACATCATTATTTATTGTCTCCATCCCTCCCCGGTCTTGTAAAATGATTGTCAAACCTTTTTAAATCAAAGTGTTGAAAACTTGAAATGAAAACTGCCAGAACTTATGGCAGCAGCCAGCTTTCCCCCAGGGTATATGACCTCTATTTTCACAGATATCATGTGTTACAAATGTCATGGCCTTTAATGTAATACATCTTTTAGATACAGTTGTGTTCATCTGTTTGTCTTGTATGGCACAATGTTGTATGCTTAAAACAAAGCAGCTTATTACAAAGCGTATGTACTTTGAAAATCCCACAAAGCAGCAAACTTCGAGCAGTATACTACAGAGCTGGATACATTAGTTAACCAGCTAACCCACTGGGCAAAAACTGGTTGAATCAACATTGTTTCCACGTTATTTCAACCCAGAAAATCTATGTGATGATGTTGAATCAATGTGGAAAACTGATTGGATTTTCAAGAAGTCATCAATGAAAGGGCATTTCGTCTTTTATTCATCCAACTTTTAATGACGTGGTGACCTTTTTTGTTGATTTGACGTTGAATTCACATAAGTTGAAAACTCAAGCCAAATGTAAATCAGAACTAGACGTTCATGCCCAGAGAAACTTTGATGATCAAGCACAAATAACTATTCATTTTCTGGTTCATTAAAAAATATAAAGTTAGATATGCTGAATTTATTAGACCATGCCTATCTTTTTAAAAGTAAAATGTTACACTATATCAGAATATTTAGGCAAGTTATCTGGATAACTCCTTGAACCTGCTTTGAACACTAGACCAGAGGGGTATACTACAATGTAAAAATCTCAGTTTATTGTCTGCTGAAATAAATTATTTCATTAGTGCATCACCAGGTACATCTGTCTCTTATATGCAAATTAATAATTCATGAATCCTTTACCGTACATTGTTGAGAGGTCCTATAATTAGCACATGCTGCATAGTTTTGCCAGTGGCACTAAAATGTTGTCATAGTCATTTGATTATGCTCCTCTGATGACTCATTTGTGTGTTACTGGTCACCCCAACTACACATCTGACATGTTTTCCATGATCCCTAGGAAAAAAAACAGGACTTGTTTGAAATGTTCTGTTCATATGATAATTGCATAGGCAAAAGTATTTCTTAGACTTGATGTCAAATGTGCCAACATTCTGCCTTCTGAGATTTTACTAATTTCTGTCTATTTTGAGAAGCTTTGTGTTCTAATGTTGAAATACTCAGGTTGTTATCGAGGGAGAGATTGTTCTGTAGCTCAATTGTGAGATTTGTGTAGTGAAAGTCTCTCTCTCTCTCTCTCTCTCTCAGCTGTGTTCAAAAGGCGCTGCAGTTGAACAATCTTTGCATGCGGTGTATGAAGACATTTCTAAGGTTGCCAGTTTGATTGAGTCCAGACTTGTTGCCTGTTACCTGAGACTGAAGAGACCGAAGATAGCCCTCAACCACTCCCATAGGTAAGGATGAGGATGCTTGTCAGATTTTATATTCACAAAAACACCCAGCAAAGGACTCAGCAGTGAGAGTAAGTCAGACTTACCCACAACCAGCCTGAATACAACTCCCATAGACATCCATTTTGTGCAGAAGGATAATATAACCATTACCCCCATCATGTGTAGCCAAAAGCAGTCTGAAAAGTATTTATCTGTATACTGTTGATTCCATGCGTATAAAAGGGAGGATGTGTTAATGGAGCAGAGATAAAGCTAGTTATTTCTGAGCAGTTTACATGCTGCCCACCTGCCTGACCTCCACTTGCCTCTGTCCCTCCGACCTGCCTGTTAGTCAGACCATTACACCTGTCCACCGCCCCCTCCATTAGGACCCAGACCTGGACCCCCATAACTCACCCTGTCTTGGCCCCACTGTCTTCTTACCCTTGGAAGCACACAGTGCCTGGGAACTAAACATTTCCCCTGTCTGGACCTGTTATGTATGGAGAGCTACAGTGTCTTCAGAAGGTATTCAACACCTTTGTTATGGCATGTCTAAATAAGTTAGGAGTAAAAATGTGCTTTAAGAGTAAGATAATACGTTGCATGAACTCCCTCTGTGTGCAATAATATTGTTTAACATGATTTTTGAATGACTACCTCATCTCTGTACCCCACACATACAATTATCTGTAAGGTCCCTCAGTCAATCAGTGAATTTCAAACACTGATTCAACCATAAAGAACAGCAAGATTTTCCAATGCCTCGCAAAGAAGGACACCTATTGAGCATGGTAAAGTTATTAATTACACTTTTGGTGGTGTATCAATACACCCGCTCACTAGAAAGAGACTGGCGTCCTTCCTAACTCAGTTGCCAGAGAGGGAGGAAACCGCTCACGGATTTCATCATGAGGCCAATGGTGACTTTAAAACAGTTAGAGTTTATTGGCTGTGATAGCAGCCAGGATGGATCAACAACATTGTAGTTACTCTACAATACTAACTTAAATGACAACGTGAAAAGAAGGAAGCCTGTACAGCATAAAAATATTCAAAAACATGCATCCTGTTGGCAACAAGGCACTAAAGTAATTCTGCAAAAAATGTGGCAAAGCATTTTTGTCCTGAATACAAAGTGTTATGTTGGAGGCAAATCCAATACAACACATTACTGAGTACCACTCCATATTGTCAAACATAGTGGTGGCTGCATAATGTTATGGGTATGCTTGTAATCATTAAGGACTGAAACAGTCCTTAATGATTAAATGAAACAGAATGGAGCTAAGCACAGGCAAAATCATAGAGGAAAACATGGTTCAGTCTGCTTTCCACCAGACACTGGGAAATGAATTCACCTTCCAGCAGGACAATAATCTAAAACACAAGGCCAAATTTACACTGGGGTTGCTTACCAAGAAGACAGTGAATGTTGCTGAGTTAGTTTTGACTTAAATCTGCTTGTAATTCTATGGGAAGACATGAAAATGGTTGTTGAGCAATGATCAACAACCCATTTGACAGAGCTTGAAGCATTTTCAAAAGAATAATGTGCAAATATTGTACAATCCAGGTGTACAAAACTCTTAGACTTACCCAGAAAGACTCACCGCTGTAATTAATGTCAACGGGGATTCTAACAAAGGGTGTGAATACTTGTGTAAATTAGATTTCTTTTTTAAATTTTCAATACATTTGTGAAGATTTCTAAAACCATGTTTTCACTGTCGTTATGGGGTATTGTGTGTAGATGGGTGAAGGGGGAAAAGTATATTTAATCCAAAGATGTTGATGTGCAGTATAGAATCAGAACATGAACTAGTGACAAAGGATCTCAAGGCTTGTTTACTAACAGACAAGTCAACAGTGTTTGGTCGTTTTTGGGCTCTGTCTACTGTTGGCGATTTCAGCTCTGGCATGTGGTCATTTTGGATCAGGGTGACCGGTAGTTTAGAGCAGAGGTTTTGAACTGAAAATATGTTTTGGGAGTATGTAAAACCAGTCAAACATTAGAAAAGGAAATTTGGCCAGAAAAGTTTGAAAAGGGCTTTTTAATACTTCCAGAGGAGCAGTATGTCATATATATATATATATATATATATATATATAAGGTAGTATGCCCTACCTTTGAACAAGTGAATATTATTATTCAACTAATGGCAGCTGCCTACATTTCTTTCTCAGCCGTACTGTGTTGGTTGCACAACAAAATTCTGAATGAAAGTTTGCTTTATGGAGTTGGTAACACTTAGAAAATCAATGGGTTCAAAGCAAGCGCACATGTTCACAGCTCCTGAAACCACAAATGGATTACAGATAATTTTTTTCCCTTTTGTATTTTTGTTGTTGTTGCATTTACCGGCTGTAAATGTGGTGCATTCTGTATTTTCTGTTGCTTCATAGGAGCTGGCTTTGAGCAGGATGAGGGGAAAGGCGGGATTCGATCAAAGACAGCCATGACGATTCCCCCATAAATGTATTTTGAATGTATTAGTTTAGGAGGCTGGAACCCGACAAAACAATACAGATAAAAATACCATGGTGCAGTCTTTGAACCCGCTGTGATGACAGCGTTTATGGATGACTTTCTGTTCCAGGGCTGCGTCTGTCTCGTCTTCAGGTTGTAGATGCCATCTCTCTTCCAATGCTGTTCTGTTCTGACATTGTCAAATCGCACATCTACAAAATGTTTGTCATCTACAAACAGTTATTTTGAGATCCCAACATCCTCCTCAGACTGGAAAAAAAGTCAACTGAGAAAATTTGAGTGTCCCTTATGTAAATTAGATTTACTTTCCTCTTTTTTTCTCAGTAGATGAATTGATGTACGTACAGATCTAAAGTATGATTGAGTCATTATGTTTTACCAGTTAGTGCATTTTCATTATTATTGTTCCTGATGTAGTGCTACACTGTAGCGGTGTGTGTTCTCAAGCTATATATGTGACCGAGGAAGTTTCCATTTTCTTCCCTAAAAGCAATGAACCTCACCTTCATTGAACAATGGCCATTTACTTGCCATTTCTGTCTGTAAAGTTTAAAATAGAACACTTACGTACAAGAAACTATAGCTAAAAAGCTGTGCGTTCATCTAAATGCCAGCCATTTAGTTAAGGCAGCAGATTAATGGCTGTAATTACCTGGGAGGCTTTAAAGAGCCAAGCCCTACTCAGATAATCGTTTCCATGTAGATAAAATAGTATGGCCATAAACAGTTTTAGGGAAGGATACTGAGCATTTGTGGGTTTTTTTCTGTGCAAGGAGTTAACAAAACTTTCCCAAAGTGATCAGTGGCACTGACATTCATATTGCATTATCTCACTTTCTAGCAGATTTTTCTCCTTAGCTGCAGGTACGTGTTTACAATACATTGAGAGTGGTGCTGAGATGTCAATTAGCCAGCCAGACAATGTCAGACCAGATTCAGACAAACAGGTCCCCAGACATCAAAGGAGAATAGTGTTCTACTTTTAAGGAGAGAAAATAACTAAGTTGCCATGATTTCCTGATTAGGGAGATGGTGATATGCTCTGGCCCTGTCACAATAACAGAACAATATGGCTTCATAAAAGGCTGTGAATGTTCTCTGCTGTTTCTCAACACGGAGGATCCCTCAGGGGTACATACTTAGTCCCCTCCTGTACTCCTGTTCACCCACAAATGTGTGGCCATGCACGACTCCAACACCACCATTAAGTTTGCCGACGACACAACGGTGGTAGGCTTGATCACCGCCAACGATGACACAACGGTGGTAGGCCTGATCACCGCCAACGATGACACAACGGTGGTAGGCCTGATCACCGCCAACGATGAGACAGCCTATAGGGAGGAGGTCAGAGACCTGGCAGTGTGGTGCCAGGACAACAAACTCTCACTCAATGTGAGCAAGACAAATAAGCTGAACGTGGATTACAGGAAAAGGAGGGCCGGTCATGCCCCCATTCACATCAACGGGGCTATAGTGGAGCAGGTCGAGAGCTTCAAGTTCCTTTGTGTCCACATCACTAAGGACCTGTCAATGAGAAAGAAGGTGCCAAAAGACATGGCAGCTCTGCTTCTAGCGCCTAAGCAATTTCGCAGTATTTTTAATTGTTTTGTTATTTCTTACATTATTAACCGGAAATAACTTTTGGATATCAGAGCGGCTGTAACTCACCAGCATTCTGAACAGAAATACAACTTTCCCAAATTAGAACCTTTGTTTGTTTGCCCCCAAGGCAATTGAACTTATCCCAGATGCTGCTCCAAGATGCCGCAGGTGGAGAAGAGGTATTCGGAGTGGACTTTTAGTCCAACTTAGGAGCTGTGCACACCATCCACCGCTTCCGAGTATATTACTTGCTAATGTTCAGTCCCTGGACAATAAAGTAGACAAGCACAGGGTGAGGATCTCCTTACAGACAGACATCATGGACTGTAACATATTCTGTTTCACGAAATCATGTCTCTCTCCAAATATACTGTCCCCGTCCAGACAACCAGCTGGGTTCTCAGTACATTGCGCAGACAGGAATAAAGAACTCGCCAGGAAGAAGAAAGGCGCAGGTGTATGTCTCATGATTAACTACTCATGGTGTGATTGTGATAATGTACAAGAACTCAAGTCCTTTTGCTCACCCGACCTAGAATACCTCGCAATCAAATGCTGACCGTATTACCTCCAAAGAGAATTATCTTTGTGTAACGGCCGTTGGTGGAAGAAGGTGAGGACCAAGGTGCAGCGTAGTACGTGTTCATATTATTTATTCGAAACTTTGAACACTAAAATGCAAAACAACAAAGGGAACAACCGAAACAGTTCTGTCTGGTGCAGACACAAAAACAGAAAGCAACTACCCACACAACCCATGTGGGCAAGAGCTACCTAAGTATGGTTCTCAATCAGAGACAACGATAGACAGCTGTCCCTGATTGAGAACCATACCCGGCCAAAAACAAAGAAATACAAAAACATAGAAAAAGGAACATGGAATGCCCACCCTAGTGTAACGGATGTGAAATAGCTAGCTTGTTAGAGGTGGTGCGCGCTAAATAGCGTTTCAATCAGTGACGTCACTTGCTCTGAGACCTTGAAGTAGGCCGCGGCTTTTGTGGAGCGATTCTGCGGAAAACGAGGAGGTCAAAAGGGGGGTGAGTGTAACGGATGTGAAACGGCTAGCTAGTTAGCGGTGGTACGCGCTAAATAGCGTTTCAATCGGTGACGTCACTTGCTCTGAGACCTTGAAGTAGTGGTTCCTCTTGCTCTGCAAGGGCCGCGGCTTTTGTGGATGGGTAGCGATGCTTCGTGGGTGACTGTTGTTAATGTGTGCAGAGAGTCCCTGGTTCACGCCTGGGTATGGGCGAGGGGACGGTCTAAAGTTTTACTGTTACACTAGTCACATGACACTTTGGTTTAGGGCTGATCTCAATTAGTCGATTGTTTGGTCAATAGGCTGTTGGTCGACCGAGATTTTCTTTAGTCAAGCAGTAGCAAATATATATATATACTGAAGTATTTGGACATCCCTTCAAATTAGTGGACTCATCTATTTCAGCCACACCTGTTGCTGACAGGTGTATAAAATCAACCACACAGCCATGCAATCTCCATAGACAAAAACTGACAGTAGATTGGCCTGTATTGAAGAGCTCAGTGACTTTCAACGTGGCAATGTGATAGGACGCCACCTTTTCAACAAGTCAGTTTGTAAAATGTATGCCCTATTATAGCTGCCCTGATCAACTGTAAGTGCTGTTATTGTGGATTGGAACAGCTCAGCAACAACAGATCAGCCGCGAAGTGGTAGGCCACACAACCACCGTGCTTCTTCACCTGCATTGCTTGCTGTTTGGGGTTTTAGGCTGGGTTTCTGTACAGCACTTTGAGATATCAGCTGATGTACGAAGGGCTATATAAAATAAATTTGATTGATTGATTGAAGCTCACTGAATGGGAGTGCTGTAGCTCGTAAAAATCATCTGCCCTAGGTTGCAACACTCACAACCGATTTCCAAACTGCCTCTGGAAGCAACGTCAGCACAATAACTGTTCTTTGGGAGCTTCATGAAATGGGTTCCAACGGCCGAGCAGCCGCACACAAGCCTAAGATCATTCTTTTACTTTTAGATTTGTGTGTTGTGAATTGTTAGATATTACTGCACTGTTGGAGCTAGGAACACAAGCATTTTGCTACACCCACATCTGCTAAATAGGTGTATGCGACCAATAAAATTTGACTTAATTTCATTGTCCAAACACACCAAGACAGTCATGAAGAGGGCACGACAACACCTATTCCCCCTCAGGAGGCTGAAAAGGTTTGGCATGGGACCTCAGATTCTCAAAGTTCTACAGCTGCACCATTGAGAACATCACCAGAATGGCAACTGCTCGGCATCAGACCACAAGGCGCTACAAAGGGTAGTGCGTACGGCCCAGTACATCACTGGGGCCGAGCTTCCTGCCGTTCAGGACTTCGATACCAGGCAGTGTCAGACTCCAGCCACCCAAGACATAGACTGTTGACTGTTCTCTCTGCTACCGCATGGTATGTGGTTTCGTAGTGCCAAGTCTGGGACCAAAAGACTCCTTAACAGCGGGGGATGATACCCCAGTAAAGTAAAACTGAAAGTCACCCAGTAAAATACTACTTGAGTAAAAGTATTTGGTTTTAAATATACTTAAGTATCAAAAGTAAATGTGATTGCTAAAATATACTTAAGTATCAAAAGTAAAAGTATAAATTATTGGTAATTCCTCATATTAAGCAAACAAGACAGCACAATTGTCTTGTTTATTTAGTTTATGGACAGCCAGGGGCACACTTCAACACCCAGACATAATTTACAAACAAAGCATTTGTGTTTAGTGAGTGTGCCAGATCAGACGCAGTAGGGATGACCAGGGATTTTCTCTTGATAAATGTGTGAATTGGACATTCATGAATGTCCTTCTAACCATTAAAAATGTAACGAGTACTTTTGGGTGTCAAGGAAAATGTATGGAGGAAAAAGTACATAATTTTCTTCAGGAATGTAGTGAAGTAAAAGTTGTCCAAAATATAAATAGCAAAGTATGCCCCCAAAAACGACTTAAGTAGTACTTTAAATTATTTTTACTTAAATACTTAACACCACTGAGTGTGACGCACACTATCCCCTGTCTAGACACGAGGATCCTCCCATGCATAAGAAGTTTAGAAGACATCTTACTATACATTAGAGTGATGCAGAGGGGGAGTGGGGATGATGATGATGTTGACAGTATCTTAGCTAAAGATCCATGGCATGTTAGAACTGACCATAAGCTCAGTTCAGATGCATCAGACAGGCAAAAAAAAAATGTTATAGGTTACTGTGGATTGTGCGCTTAATAGCTCTGCTTTCAAACCAGTTAATTATTCAGTGGATGGGGTTGGGGCGGGCAAAGGATATGAGGGGGAACAAAAGGCGAACAGCAGAGGGGATAATGACTTCGGGCCGATAAACCGAGGGGAGAGTTTGCGGGATTCCACCCGGAGGGGCAGATCCCGGGTGGACAGCCATACCTTCTGCCCTAGCCAATGCCGGGGTCCGGTGGCGATCTGCTTGTCATCCATACCTGGAGGTGGTTTTGAGGAGGTCCGACCGGGCTCTCATCCAGGTATGACGACAACGGCAGACAAACATCTGGGCAGAAGTTATGCCGACCTCTTATTCTTACTCAGGGAAGAGTGGGGGCTGATACCCCAGGGGACACTCAAAAGGTGACAGGTCCGTGGCAGAGCAGGGAAGGGTGTATTCGACCCACACAAGCTGCTGTCTCCAGGTGGTGGGGTTGGCCGAGACCAGGCAGCGCAGAGTAGTCTCTAGGTCCTTGTTGGCTCGCTCTGACTGGCCATTGGACTGGGGGTGGAACCCGGAGGACATGCTGGCCAACGACCCAATGAAGGTGCAGAATGCCTTCCAGATGGGGGAAGACCCGTGACAAAGTCCAGGGAGAAATGAGACCAGGCACGGTGAGGGACCGGCAGAAGTTGGAGGAGACCAGCCGGAGCTTGCCGGGGAGTCTTGTTCTGTGCACAAACTGTGTAAGCGGCGACGAATGCGGACAGGTCAGGGACCATGGTAGGCCACCAAAAGCATTGTCGCACAAAAGCCAGGGTCCGACGGGAGCCCGGGTGGCAGGCAAACCTGGAGGTGTGGACCCGAGCCAGGACCGCGGAGCGGACGGCGTCAGTAACAAACATCCAGTTATCAGCCCCCCCCCCCCCCCCCCCCCACCCCCACGGTTTTTCACCGTTATGTCATTGAGACCCCGATAGTCGATGCGCAGTCTTGTCCTTCTCCACAAAAAAGAACCCTGTGCCTGCGGGAGAGGAAGAAGGACTGATTAATCCTGCAGCTAGGGAATCCCCAATGTAGGTCTCCATTGCCTTGGTCTCTGGTCCCGACAGAGTACAGTCGTACCCGGGGCGGAGTAGTGCTAGGGAGAAGGTCAATCCTGCAGTCATATGGTCGGTGCGGCGGAAGCGAAGTGGCGCGGGCCTTGTTGAACACCTCCCGGAGGTCCTGGTACTCTGCGGGAATGCCGGAGAGGTCCAGGGTAACTTCCCAGGAAGACGTCCCGGGGCAGGTTGTGCTGACTTCAGGCAATGGGCGTGGCAGAATGGGCTCCAGCCCATGATGGCACCAGTAGACTAGTTAATTGGGGATTGTGTCGCTGGAGCCAGGAGAATCCCAATACCACTGGAAGCTGAGGAGACTTAATGAGCAGGAACTGGAATGCCTCACTGTGGTTTCCTGACACACGTAGGTTGATGGGAGTGGTGTTGTCGGTGACTCGACCTATGGAGTTCCTGTCCAGTGCTCTAACATTCATGGGAATGGAGAGGGGCTGAGTGGGGATGCCCAGCTCGGGAAGTCAGGGTAGAGTCCAAAAAGCTCTCATCAGCCCTAGAATCGATGAGGACCCGGAGAGATTTAGACTGATTGCCCCACAGCAGAATGGCATTAAACGGAGTGTGAGTAAAGGAATCAGAAAACCCACCAGAGTACCCGCACCTACCGGAGAGCCTTTCCTTTTAACGGTCAATAGGACACAAAATTATCATGAGTCCCACAATACAGGTAACTCTTAGTGTTGAGCCTGTATAGCCGTTCCGCTGGAGACAACCCAGCTCTGCCTAGTCGCATAACTCGGGAAACGGTGACCTGGCCGTCTTCGGCAACTCTCGGGGAACCTTGGGTAGCCTCGGGTTCTCTCGGCAACGGGGCCATCGGGGACTTTCGGGATGCCTCGGAGGCGAGGTAGAATCCTTGGATGGGCGAGCGAAATCAAATCTCCTCTCCCTCCGTCGTCAAGGCAATGAAGGAATCGATGAGGGAATTCCCGGGCTAATTATGGTGGAAAATAAGTATTTGGTCACCTACAAACAAGCAAGATTTCTGGCTCTCACAGACCTGTAACTTCTTCTTTGAGGCTCCTCTGTCCTCCACTCGTTGAACTTGTTATCAGTATAAAAGACACCTGTCCACAACCTCAAACAGTCACACTCCAAACTCCACTATGGCCAAAACCAAAGAGCTGTCAAAGGACACCAGAAACAAAATTGTAGACCTGCACCAGGCTGGCAAGACTGAATCTGCAATAGGTAAGCAGCTTGGTTTGAAGAAATCAACTGTGGGAGCAATTATTAGGAAATGAAAGACATACAAGACCACTGATAATCTCCCTCGATCTGAGGCTCCACGCAAGATCTCACCCCGTGGGGTCAAAATGATCACAAGAACGGTGAG
Organism: Oncorhynchus mykiss; assembly: GCF_057628025.1. Classification (NCBI taxonomy): domain Eukaryota; kingdom Metazoa; phylum Chordata; class Actinopteri; order Salmoniformes; family Salmonidae; genus Oncorhynchus; species Oncorhynchus mykiss. The sequence goes on along the minus strand of NC_143026.1, from coordinate 71,538,484 downwards.
CAAAAATCCCAGAACCACACAGGGGGACCTAGTGAATGACCTGCAGAGAGCTGGGATCAAAGTAACAAAGCCTACCATCAGTAACACACTACGCCTCCAGGGACTCAAATCTTGCAGTGCCAGACGTGCCCCCCTGCTTAAGCCAGTACATGTCCAGGCCCGTCTGAAGTTTGCTAGAGAGCATTTGGATGATCCAGAAGAAGATTGGGAGAATGTCATATGGTCAGATGAAGGAGGACAAAGAATGCTGAGTTGCATCCAAAGAACACCATACCTACTGTGAAGCACGGGGGTGGAAACATCATGTTTTGGGGCTGTTTTTCTGCAAAGGGACCAGGACGACTGATCCGTGTAAAGGAAAGAATGAATGGGGTCATGTATCGTGAGATTTTGAGTGAAAACCTCTTTCCATCAGCAACGTGTCTGGGTCTTTCAGCATGACAATGATCCCAAACACGCCGCCCGGGCAACAAAGGAGTGGCTTCGTAAGAAGCATTTCAAGGTCCTGGAGTGGCCTAGCCAGTGTCCAGATCTCAACCCCATAGAAAATCTTTGGAGGGAGTTGAAAGTCTGTGTTGCCCAGCAACAGCCCCAAAACATCACTGCTCTAGAGGCGATCTGCATGGAGGAATGGGCCAAAATACCAGCAACAGTGTGTGAAAACCTTGTGAAGACTTACAGAAAACGTTTGACCTCTGTCATTGCCAACAAAGGGTATATAGCAAAGTATTGATAAACTTTTGTTATTGACCAAATACTTATTTTCCACCATAATTTACAAATAAATTCATTAAAAATCCTACAATGTGATTTTCTGGAGAAAAAAAATTATCATTTTGTCTGTCATAGTTGAAGTGTACCTATGTTGAAAATTACAGGCCTCTCTCATCTTTTTAAGTGGGAGAGCTTGCACAATTGGTGGCTGACTAAATACTTTTTTGCCCCACTGTACATAACAAACAAGCAGTAGATATTGGTTACTAACAATGATGGAAAAAGTCCCTAGTGGGCTAAGCCGATATGACGCCTTGGTAGATAAAGGGAAGAGAGTGTGGACTGAGAAAGAGCGGGAAAGACCACATGGATTCATTACACACAGTCTATAATTATATTGATTGAAATGCTAATCGTTTGCCCATGAATGGCCGCTCGTTTGAAAAAAATTAGCAATTCATATTTACAACCACATGTTGTTGTTGTCTTCTCTGTTGGAATCAGGTCCGTCTGCAGGAGAGTTCATCAGAGTCTCTCTGGTTGCGTTTCCCAAAATATCAAAATCCTTCATGTTGTTAGAATGGATACTTCAGAGTACCATTCAGGAATGTTCTCATAGAATAGCAGTATTGGCGGTTGTCTGTATTCTCGTCCTAGGTTTACGTGATTTCTAGCTGCATACTAGTAATTAATGTCTAAGATCTGCTCTTATTCTGTAGGGATCGATTAGTCTCAGATTTTAACAATTTCCAGCCGTGTAGCCAATGCTCCATGTGGTATGGTTTTGCCCTTTGGTAGAGTTGTAGTTTAAACCACTTCACACACCAGCGTCACCCGGCAGGTTTTGGTCTCAGAAATTAAACCATTTGCAACCTCAGCTCACGCTGCGGTTTGCTTAGTCTGATGTGAATTTCATCAGGAGTGGATTTCAGTAGAAAAGGGCAGTCCATGATGCCAACGTAATGTCTATGCTCATGTCGGCTTGGCCACTGACTAGTTAATCTTTATATGAAAATCCATACTCATTTAGAAGGTTAGTAGCACATATTTTTTCACAAATAGTTTTATGTGTAATCACATACATTTCACAATATTTAGATGTAAACCTGACAGCTGGGAAATGTACACTCTGAGATACAGTTATGTGTGTTTCCTGTCCTTCATGAGATCACTACATGAAACACTCCTCATAAGGGACAGCGAGGTGTCCACAGACTATTCCCACATTCTCAAAAGTAGCAATATTGTTTAATTCTCACCTTTTTGGTGATTAGAAGTTTGGCCAGGTCTCTGTTCTGGGAGACTCCCTCAATACTGCATGGTAGTTTCTACCTGGTATTTATGACCTGAGGTAATAATCCTGGGTTAGGAGAGGTGAGGGGGGGGGGGGGGCATGATCTACACTCAGAAAGGGCCACATCATGACAGCGCAGTGACCGGTGAGGCGGCGCTGCTAACAGCCGAGTTACTGAGGGGCTGTGAGGTTACCTTCGTAGTAGGCTGCCGCCGAGCCAACCCACAGAATTGCTCCAGCAAGATGTCCAACGCCCTGTCATGATGTTCGGGCCAAGGTGTGGACCCCCTCCATAAGGCTACGAAGCAATTCCTTGTGCCTATTAATGGTGGCTCTTTGGGAGGAGATGGCGTTGCGCAGCTGGTCCGAGTCTGCTGGGTCAGTCATGGACAGGTTGTACTATCATGTTTCAGGTAAGACCCAGATGCAGACCATGTCGAAGTAACAACAGTTTATTAATCGAACAGGGGCAGACAAAAAGCAGGTCAAGGGCAGGCAGAGGTTTGTAATCCAGATAGGTGGGGCAAAGGTACAGGATGGCAGGCAGGGTCAGGGCAGGCAGAATGGTCAACACCGGGAAAATTAGGAAACAGGAACATATCGAGAGACAGGAGCAGAGGGGAAAACGCTGGTAGGCAAAACAAATCAAACTGGCAACAGACAAACAGAGAACACAGTTATAAATACACAGGGGATAATGGGGAAGATGGGCAACACCTGGAGGGCAGATGAAACAGATCAGGGGGTGACACCACCTCCTTTTCTGTTTAACCCTTTAACTGTCTCCTCTTGAAAAATATATGTATATTTACAGTACCAGACAAAAGTTTGGACACCTACTCATTGCAGGGTGTTTCTTTATTTGTATTATTTTCAACATTGAAGAATAATAATGAAGTCATCAAATCTATGAAATAACACAAATGGAATCATGTAGTAACCAAAAAAGTGTTAAACAAATCTAAATATATTTGAGATTTGAGATTCTTCAAAGTAGCCACACTTTGCCTTGACGACAGCTTTGCACACTCTTGGCATTCTCTCAACCAGCATGCATGCATTTCAATTAACAGGTGTTTGGAATTTCTTTCCTTAATGCATTTGAGCCAATCAGTTGTGTTGTGACAAGGTAGGGGTGGTATACAGAATATGACCCTATTTGGTAAAAGAACAAGTCCATATTATGTCAAGAACAGTTCAAATAAGTAAAGAGATATGACAGTCCGTCATTACTTAGCCTTAGAAATTGCAGCCCAAATAAATGCTTCACAGAGTTCAAGTAACAGACACATCTCAACATCAACTGTTCAGAGTGAAGGCCTCATTCAGAGTGAATGAGACTTCTATGGTCGAATTGCTGCAAAGAAACCACTACTAAAGGACACCAATAATAAGAAGAGACTTGCTTGGGCCAAGAAACATGAGCAATGGACATTAGACCGGTGGAAACCTGTCCTTTGGTCTGATGAGTCTGAATTTTTGATTTTTGGTTCCAACCCCTGTCTTTCTAAGACACAGAGTAGGTGAGCGGATGTCTCTACATGTGTGGTTCCCACTGTGAAGCATGGAGGAGGAGGTGTGATTGTGTGGGGGTGCTTTGCTGATTATGCTGTCAGTGAATTATTTAGAATTCAAGGCACACTTAACCAGCATGGCTACCATAGCATTCTGCAGCGATATGCAATCCCATCTTGTTTGTGCTTATTTCCAATATAATTTGTTTTAAAACAGGACAATGACCCAACACACCTCCAGGCTGTGTAAGGGCTATTTGACCAAGAAGGAGAGTGATGGAGTGTTCCATCAGATGACTTGGCCTCTGCAATCAGGGATGGGATGAGTTGGACCACAGAGTGAAGGAAAAGCAGCCAACAAGTTCTCAGCATATGTGGGAACTCATTCAATACTGTTGGAAAAGCATTCCAGGTGAAGCTGGTTGAGAGATTGCCAGGATTGTGCAAAGCTGTCATCAAGGCAAAGGGTGGCTATTTTGAAGAATGTCAAATATACTACATGATTCCATGTGTTATTTTATAGTTTTGATGTTTTCACTATTATTCTACAATGTAGAAAATAGTAAAAATAAAGTAGGTGTGACAACTTTGGACTGGTACTGTATATATTTCCCTATAAAATCCTACAACTTCCAATAGTTTTTTTTCTCAGATTTAATGTTTATTTTTAGAAAGGACAGCGCTCTACAAGGGATTGGGGCCCATGTTGACTCCAATGCTTCCCACAGTTGTGTCAAGTTGGCTGGATGTCCTTTGGGTGGTGGACAATTCTTGATACACACAGGAAAGACCCAGCAGCGTTGCAGTTCTTGAAAACACTCAAACTGGTGCACTTGGCACCGAGTACCATACCTCGTTCAAAGGCATTTAAATGTTTTTTGTCTTGCCCTCAGAATGGCACACATTCACAATCCATGGCTCAATTGTTTATTCTTTAACCTGTGTCCTCCCCTTCATCTACACTGATTTGAAGTGGATTTAAATAGTGACATCATTAAGGGATCATAGCTTTCACCTGGTCAGTCTATGTAGTGGAAATGTGTTCCTAATGTTTTGTACACTCAGTGTATAGTGCAATGTCACCTAAAACAGTTTTCTTCCATTTTGAAATGATCCAGGTTTTTCCAACATGTTTCGCACATGTTCAGACTACCTTTTGAGATCATTAATATTTGGCAAAGTAGAATTTTTGTATTAATATTATAGGCATTATTTTAGAGGCAACATTTAGTCTGAATATGGATTAAATGACCTCAAGGGGCATGAAATGCAGTTTCACCAATTTGTTGCATAATATAGTGTGTTGTCAACAATGCAATATTTTATTCACCAATATAAGTATTTGCATAAAAAAAAAAATCATACTTTATAGTACCTTATTATTGACTTATGAACCGCGTGGTTGAGCACATTTTTTGCCTTTTTACATGTTAACTATTTATTTACAAATTCCTACTCTTCAAGGTCTCTACTAATTGTTATGGTGCCATATTTATCCCTCACCAACTGAGTTCCTTTCTTTTATCCCACATCTTTGATGACTATTTTTTTGTTTTCGTACAGCCCTCTGAGTGGGTAAAGTTAGTGCCACAACACTGAACTGCATGAACCCAAAAGGATACAAATTATGTAAATTGATGCAGGGGGGCTGGGGGAGTTGACCAATCAAGTTAAAGTGAATTTTAAAAAATGTCATGTCCACTTCTAAATCCACTGTCAAAACATACTCTACCAGCAAAATGTTTATCATTTAATTTGTTTATATCATTTTGCTTTACAGTAGTTATCTTGATGATGTGTCTTTTTAAGCCTAGCCTTAAGAGGACAAGGCTTGTAGAAAATGGCAAACACATCAGGAACAATAATTGCACAGAGTAATTTCACATTTCACATTAAACCTATCAGACCTTAATTCTTTTCCCTTCTTGCATCACAGTTCCTCGCTCCCATTGAACATTTCATTCTATGATTACCTCATAAATCTCCATAACTGATCTGCCATAAAAGTATATTTCTTTGTCTGAAACAGCCTCAGCCAAAATCACTCTAACTCAGCACAATGACAACAATATTTTCCCCTTTTAAGTGACCCAAAAGAACAACTCAGCAATATGTTGTTTTAATTTTGTTGTACAATGTAACCACCAGGCATCAAAGAAAGGCTGTTTTTGAGGCAAGTGCGTTTAAACAGATTCTCAGACAATGAAACTAAGGACTAAAGAACTGGTTGAATCTCTCTTCAATAACACTAGTCTCTTTTTATTTCTCTTTGTTCTTTCCCAGAGCCATCCAGCTAAACCCCATCTATTTCCGCCACCATCTGCGCCAGGCCATGGTGTATCGACTGCTGGGGAACCCATGTGCCGCGGCGAGGTAAGAGTTGGTGGTAAATGCTAGGGTGTGAGGAGGGGGTCCTCCACAGGAAATGAAGATAGATTAACTTTGGCTAAAGCCCCAAGTCATTTACAGAGGGAGGATGAACACATGTCCAGTCAGCGGGTTGTAACATCGGCTCGCCGACTGTTGGATCCGTCTTTTCCAGGAAAAATATGTTCATGGAGACACATAAATACTAACTGCTCACTGTAGTATGAGTAGTGGGTAGAGGACAATTAGACTCATAATTACATTCTCTTCTAACGCTGCCATAACCCAGATACTAGAAGCCATCACTTCCTACAGCTCCGGTGTTGTTAATGTGTCCACCAGTAGTTCCCTACATATGACGGTGCTTATTCTATATTGAATGAGGAGGGAATAAATCTCAAAGGGCTCCAGAGCCACAGCCGACCGTCTGCTATTTATTTTGTTAATGTCCCTTCCTGTTTCATCATTATCGAACCACATCATTGGAATGGACTGGAGCAGAGAGCAGGTTAAGTTTGGTTAATCTCTCTCGCTCTTTCCCCCCTCCATCCCTCTTTTGAATTGTCTGGGGGACCAATTAAATCAAAATTTAGCGACCTGCCTACTAATACAAAAATAAAACGGCCTTATGTATTTAGCAGTTTTCCGTGTGCATTAGGGCTTTGATAAACAGTCAATGGGAAGGTCAGTTGCCTTTTCTTGGGTCTCTGTGTTGGGGTTCTGGCATTGGGCCTGAACTGAATGGCTACAGTACAGTTGTCAGGGATCCAGGGAGGAGAGGGAGAGGAGGACACAGGCAGTGGACAGTGCTCTGTCTCTCCTCCGGACACGTCTCAGACTCCTGTCCATTCCCCTCAGGTCAGCCAATGCTGACACTGCTCTGTCCTGGACACTCCAAAACAGAAAATCAGCATCTTTGCCTAGGCTCAAATCATCGTAGATTAGTGAACTGAGGGATGCACCTTGTCAAGGCATTGCATATGCGGTTTCTGTTATGACATTTTACATTTGAGTCATTTAGCAGACACTCTTATTCCAGAGCAACTTAGAGGAGCAATTAGGGTTAAGTGCCTTGCTCAAGGGCACATTGACAGATGTTTCACCTAGTCGGCTTGGGATTTGAATCACCAACCTTTCGCTTAATGGTCCAACGCTCTTAACCGCTTGGCTACCTATGAGAAAAGCAGCCATAATCTTGGCCTGCTGAAAATAACTGATTAAATGTGTCTTCTGGATGGCACATTGGTGAAGATTGCTTGTGTGTACCTCTCTGGGTACAGTAGGTGTATGAGCTACAATGGAATCTTTGTCATACAATAGACTAAAACCTTTTTTGTTTTGGAATTTCAAGAGATTTTGTGCTTAGCCTTGCTTATAAGGCACTCCATTTTCTTGGAAATTATATAAAGCCATATCAAAGCTAATTACATGGATAAGTGAATGCATTCCTTAAGCCGTTTCAGGTGGGCAGATAATTAACGAACATCAATCTCATTTAATATTCATTTAATGGTTCTGTTCTTTTATATGCCAATGGTAGTGAGAATGTGATGGATTCTCCCCTTTGTTCCATGAAGAAATCCTGCTAGTAGAAGGATCTCACCGTGCCTCCACTGAATTGTGCTTTGCAATTTTCCTGACATTTGGTGCACTTTCCATCATTGGACAGTCATCTGCAGACAATTACATTACAGGTTGCCACCTTGAAGATTGAATAGGAATGTTTATTTGACCACTCGTATGCTATAACATGTCTCTCCTGTAGAGGGTTTCTTCCCAGGAAAAAGGCTCTGTGAAGAATGGGATTTTAGACAAAGGAATTTGTCCATTTAAGCAATTAAGGGTCATGGTTTCCTCTCTCTAGTGTCAAACTGCGTTGGCACAGAAATGTAATGAATAGAGTGGCTCTGAATTATTGAATACCCATACAATGCTGCTGTGATCCTAATAGCCTTTTTTTTTGGCAAATATGTTTTACATGTTGTAGGAACATTTATCACTTGACAAATGTGGCCGTTATGTGCATTAGTGATCCGCAGGTTGACTCATAACTTGCAGTCCCCACAGTTATATCCGCGGTGTGGGCGGGTTAAGGGTCATGGAATATTGTGTGGATGAAGGGCGGGGTAGGTGGCGGTCGGGTTGAAACAATACATTTTTAAAAATCTATAAATGTTTTTCTTTCATTATTTTTTGTCTAACTGGCATTAGTACATAAGTCTAAGCTTCAGGGCCTAACTTTACACGCGCCAGATAGCATACACGCCAATCGGGCAGCAAAAGTTAAGGTCTATCCACTGAGGCAAAAAGGACAATGTCTGTGTTTTAATTCGAAAAGCGAAAGCTGTGAAATGGAGAGTTAAAAATAAAGAGAAGAGAGGGCCAGAAAAGTCATGTTTGGGAAAGATTTGATGAAATGGTAAAAGAGGATGATAGCAGTGCCTATGTTATGTGAATGATGATTGTGCGGCGCTATAGAAATTTGACAGTCACAAGATGGGGACTTCAAAAAAGCCTATGGCACAGAAGGGAACTGTAGCCTACTGTTCAGATGGGTACAATGGAAACTGAAATATGGACACTGACTGTAGGTCTATAACTTCTCACATAGTCTTAATATGAACTCCTGTAGAATTAAGCATTTCTTGCAGTAAAATGGTACTGACTCAGGAGTCGAGAAATATGATTTCTTCGTTTCAGCATCTTGAGAGGTGCTATCTTTATAAGCATCATAAAACATGTGTCCAAGCCGAACTGAAATCTTATCAGAAACATGTTGGGGGGTTATTTTCACAGCTTTCTATTTTCTCACAACTGGTCAAACTGATGTTATTTAGACATTTCCCCCCCCCCCCAATAATATTTTTTTTCCCAAGGTCCCTAAACGTCTTTGCTCTGTGAAAGAAGCAGAGAAGGCAGAGGAACTTTACCGACGTCAACTAGATTGAAGCATTCTTTCTCTCATTTAGGACATATTCTAGTGAGCAAGGGTTTATTTAGTCTTCTAGGGAAACATACAAAGACAGGAGAGAAGGTGCATGTATTTAATTATAGACTAACAAATAGCCTACCAAAATTCCATAATTATAAGCAGAAAAATATCTAAATTAGGCTAAATAAATCCTGCACCCCCTGTGAAATCGTTCCGTCCTCTCTGACTGTAGCCTACAGATAATTTTCTATATTTGCAGGTTAGGGTCGGGCATTTTCACTTTAGTACAGTAGGACAGTTGTAGATGGATTATTAGCAATTGCGTGCGGGTGAACAAACAGGTGACCAGCGCACCGCTAATGTGCATTCCATTTATAAAGAACTACTTCACTGTAATCAGATGGCTAATATTAATACTATGCATGCCGGCAGTGGCGGATTTAGGTATGGGCGACATGGGCATTTGCCCATTTGCCCAAATGGTGACATTTGCGTAATTTGGTTTTCTATCACTCATTTGCACGTCACTTCAGTGATATCATGTCACCATGTGGGACTGTGGGTCAATTAACCTTGTCAGAGTGGGCACCCTGATTGTAGTTTGTGAGCTAGGCAGGCTACTGCCTGGGAAGGTCTCCCATTCAGAAGTACGAGCTGGGGAGGGGGGTGGGGGTAGGTTGACCTCAGGTCTCCCCACTGGAAGCCCGAGGTTGTGGGAGCGGGGGAATCTATCAAATAGCTCACCTCTAACTTTGTACAGTACTAATGCAATTAGTAAAATCAGTCACACTATGAAATGGTTAAGAATAATATAAAACCGGTCTGCACACCACCAAGGTGAATTGGTTTAGTCTTGACTCTTGGTTGACAGTGTTGGGGGATGGGTAATGTATTGATGCTCGAGTGCCAAATCAACACAAATGGATAAGAAAATGTCTAAGCCATCAGGTGCCCAGTTTAGGAAAAAGAGGAAAGAAGAAGAGGAGAAATGCGCAAAAGATAAAGGTATGCAGCTATGTCATCTCTTTATGAGTATAATATTATGCATGTCATGAAATAGGCTAACAAATAATAGTGTTATACTAGCCTATGTTGCTATGTTGCTTGCTATGCTATTACACATAGGGCGACAATATTCCGTTTTCTGTCCAACTAGCTTACATAGTATTAGATATAATTTCACACAGTTTCATCATGATAATGTGTGTAGCCTGCAGCAAAATGATTACAACCTGAATAGCACATTATTGATTTGGTTAACTTTCATTGAGGTGACATCATAAATGTTTTCTGTGATTGTGTGACTATGTCCTGAGCTCAGTAAGGGGAATTTCCAATGCTGTAGGCTTACTTAGAAGACGTCTATATCATGCTGATATTTTGTATATTTTGTGATATATTGAGTCTTTTGGGGTGTCTTATGCCTAGTATTAGCCAATGAGGTTGGTTGTATGGTTCATGTGGTTCCTATTCTGAAAGTTTTATAAATTGTGCATAATGACATATATTTAAATGTGCAACAAATGTATTTAGGGTGTCAGACTCATATACTGTATTTCAATGTAAATTCAGGGGCACTTCTGAAATATTTTGGAGCACCCTCTGGCACTGGCCAGGATGAGGAGCCATCTACCTCCTCAGCCACACAGGCCTCTTCAGAAATGATCTCGGAGCCTCAGAATGAGGAGCCATCCACCTCCTCAGCCACACAGGTGTTTTCCCAAATGTTGTCTGAGCCTGAGGATGAAGACCCATTTGCTTCCACTTCTCCCCAGCAGGATTCTTCAGGTGTGTTTGTGCACGAGCACGTGTGTGTGTGTGTGCATGTGTGTGTGTGTGTGTGAGTACACACGCATGTGTTTGTGTACATCCCTGCATAACATAAACAAAATAAATACTTTCCCTTTTGCAAAGTTTTAAGTTTCCATATTGTAGGTAATGATGATTTTATTATTACTGGGTATGTATGTGGGATGTTCCACCACTATAAAACTATAAATGCTGTGAATAATGTGTGTAAACTAATGTCCATGTGCTCACCATTAGAAATGCATTCCCACCAAATCCTGCTGCTGAGGATGAACCACTGTCTACAGACTGGCCTTCAGTTCTGACTGACAGAATTCGGACACGACTAGTTTGCAGAGGACCAAGTGAGGTACCACCTAACTCTGTTTTCCCAAGGAATGAGAGTGATGGAAGAAGTTGCCACCACCAGTATTTCAGGAAGACCTTGGTGAGTGGTGAAACAATCCCTAGAAGTTGGTTGGTGTATTCCCAAAGAAACAACAGCCTCTTCTGCTACAAACTCTTTTCTAAGAAGAAATGTAATTTAGCAAACTCAGGTCTGACAAACTGGAAACATGCAAGTTCGTTGCAGACTTCACACAACAGCAGTTCAGAACACCAAAACTGCATGAAAACATGGAAAGAACTGGCAAAGAGGATCAAAAAAGGGGAAACAATTGATAAACATGAGATGGTACTTATGGAGGATGAGAGGATAAGATGGAGAGAGGTGTTCACACGTCTGACTGCTATTGTGCAGTCTGACAATTAGAGATCTGGCACTAAGGGGACACACAGAAACACTGTACTCTCCATCAAATGGACATTTCCTCAAAGAGGTTGAACTGATGGCACAATTTGATCCAGTCATGAAAGAGCACTTTAGCCGTGTCCAAAAATGGACCTTGAGTCACACCACCAGCTACCTTGGCCACCAAATACAGAATGAACTCATTGATTTGTTGAGCAGCAAGGTAATTTCAATAATGGTGAGTGACATCAAGCTGGCAAAATGATTCTCTATAATTCTAGATTCCAACTCAATTGTCATCCACACTGAACAGTTGTCAGGAGGAGGAGTCCCTCATAAAGGAACATTTTATGGGGGTTTTGGAGGCAGAGGAGCCAACATTTGATCCCATGATTCTCAAAAGATTAGCGTAGCTAAACATTACTTTTGAGGACTGCAGGGGACATAAGACTGCAGGTCTTATGATAATGGGGCCAACATGAGAGGCAAAAACAAAGGTGTCCAATCCAGACTCCTGGAAATGAATCCAAGAGCTCTATTTATACCATGTGGGGCTCACACATTGAACCTGATTGTGGCTGATGCTGCTAAAAGTTCTGTTGATGCCACAGGTTACTTTGGCATCTTACACAAACTGTACACCTTGTTCTCAGCCTCCACACAGTGATGGGCCATCCTGAAAAAACATGTGGACATCACTTTGAAGATGTGGACTGAGACAAGGTGGGAGAGTGTCGAGCCACTGAGGTATCAGGCAGCAGCAGTGAGAGAGGCACTGAGGTATCAGGCAGCAGCCGTGAGAGAGGCACTGATTGAGGTGAGGGATCAAACCAAAGACCCTGTGATAAAGATTGAGGCCCAGTCCTTCTCAGAGGAGGTGGGATCATACCACTTCAGCATCTGTACAGTGGTGTGGTATGACATCTTGAGCCAGATCCAACATGTGAGCAAGCTGATGCAGTCTCCCAGATTGCATGTGGATGTTGCAGTCAGTCTTCTCAGAAAGACAGAGAGAGGTCTCAGCAACTACAGGGCAACAGGCTTTATGACTACACAAATGTCAGCCAATTATATTTGCGAGGGAATGAATGTAGAGGCTGTTCTACAGCAAAAAAAGGCTGAGGTCCACAAAGCAGAACTTTTCATACAAATCATTTGATGAGCTTTTGATTGATGCCTGATGAAGCTGGAGGTGACATTTTTCAGTGTCGTTGTTGATGTTGCAACCTCAGCCCTCCAGGAAAGATTTTCCACATTGGAAAATGTAGGAGACAAGTTTGAGTGCTATCAACCTTTCAAAGTCTCTCAAATAAGGAGCTGACAGAACAACGTGAGGCCCTTAGTATGACATTGCACTATATAAAAAACACTCAGACTTGGATGGCAGAGAGCTTGTGCAGGAACTGAAGAACTTGCCTGACTTGCCATTAAAGACCATGACCCTGCAGATAGCAATACTGGGTGATTTTAAAAACCATAGTTAATCAATCAATAATAAAATAATTATTTTAGTAAAAAAATATATTTTTAATTTACAATCTGTAGAAGTTATGAGAATAGAAAGGTTCAATACTTTTGTGAAGCATCACTGCACAGTTGAAAAATATATGGCAAATAGAAATCCAAAATGGGTGATGTTGAGAGATAGATGGGAAGGGTTGAATGGAGCTGAAGGGTGGGACTAATAACAAGATAAACAATGTAAAACATACAGGGTCTGTAGAATGTATATAGGTTCAGAGCTTTTGTGAAATATCACAGTTACAAATATAAATCAAACTTGATGGACATCAGAAACAAAGGAAGGACTAAAAACAAACAAAATATAACTATTGTAAAATAGATTGTGTCTGTAAAATGTGTATAAGATATATAAACTGAAGGTAGATGCCTAAGTGTTTATTGGTTTGCCTCCAATTTGGGGAAGGGTGGTAGTGTTTGCAGGGAATAATAAATGCATATTCTAAAAAAATATATGTATGTCTATATAGGTATGTGTATGTATATATGTGTTTATGTATGCATGCGTGTATATGGGGGATTGAAAATGATGCAGACAATTACATTGATGGAAGCAACATTCTTTCCACAATATTAAGCTGATCCACCCCTTAAAGGGGGGAAAAAAATCCCTTCTTTTGGATAGGGGGCAGTATTTTCACGTCCGGATGAAAAGTGTGCCCAAAGTAAACTTCCTGTCCCTCAGGCCCAGAAGCTAGGATATGCCTATAATTGGTAGATTTAGATAGAAAACACTCTAAAACTGTTAAAATAATGTCTGTGAGTATAACAGAACTGATATGGCAGGCTAAACCCCGAGGACAAACCATCCCAAAAAATAATAATTTCACCTTACCACTGTTTTTAATGGCTAGTATAATTATAAGCCCAAGTCCTCCCAAATTGCAGTTCCAATGGCTTCCACTAGATGTCAACAGTCTTTAGAAAGGGTTTTTGGAAAAATGACCCAGAAATTTTAGTTTTTCTAGGTGGCTCCCATTTTGGCTGTAGTGTTTCCAAGCGTGTGGAGGAAAGCGCGTTCTTTCTTATGTATCTCCGGTAATGAACACACTATTCTCCATCTTAAATTGTATCATTTATTTGCGTATTAGGATACCTAAGGTTTGATTCTAAACGTTGTTTGACTTGTTTGGAAAAGTTTATTAGTAACGTTTGGGATTCATTTTGTATGCATTTTGATGGAGGGAAACTGAGTGGATTATTGACTGAAGCGCGCCAGCTAAACTGAGTTTTTATGGATATAAAGAAGGGCATTATCGAAAAAAAGGACAACAGAAGAAGATCTTCAAAGGTAAGGCATATATTATATCGCTATTTCTGACGTTCGTGTCGCAACTCCCTGGTTAAATGATTTGTTATGCATTCGTGTGCTGGGCGCTGTCCTCAGATAATCGCATGGTTTGCTTTTCCTGTAAAGCCTTTTTGAAATCGGACACAGCGGCTGGATTAACAACAAGTTAAGCTTTATTTTGATGTATTGCACTTGTGATTTCATGAAAGTTTAATATTTATAGTAATTTAATTTGAATTTGGCCCTCTGCCATTCCATCGGATGTTGTCGAGGTGTCCCGCTAGCGGCACGCCTTTCCTAAACATTAAACGAAAAAAAAAAAAAAAGACCAGGACCCTGCTTGAGCTGCTGATATTTATACACAAAAGGGAGCTCTCAGAAATGTATCCACATTTATTAACTGCTCTCAGAATTGGTCTTACTCTTCCAGTGACCGTAGCTGAAGCAGAGAGGAGCTTTTCAAAGCTGAAGCTCATCAAATCCTACCTGAGGTCCACCATGCCACAGGAATGCCTTAGTGGCCTTGCTGTCATCAGTATTAACCATGCAATTGCTGGGCAGATTTCTTATGATGATGTAATTGATTACTTTGAATCAAGGAAGGCAAGAAAGGTCAGGGTTTAGATGGCAGTTGTGCAATTTAGTTTGTGTGTTTCTTGTTTGAAGTGCAATAGTGTAATAATCAGGTTCTCTTCTTTATAAGTGTTATTCTATTTGTGTATTTGTGTGATATAGGATTTGTGCAATTTAGTTTTTTGTGTGTTTTTTGTTAGCAATGGGGTAATCGTGTAATAATTAGATTTTCTGTATTTGTATTTATATACTACAATTTGTTTCTATTTGTCTTTGTTACTTTTTGATATTTATGAGTCTTATTTTGTATATATTTTTATATTTATATAGTTTTAAATGTTGTCTGAATAAAAATGACAGTTAGTGCAGAATGGTGCTTGTTGTTGGCTGTGGGGTAGCTGAAGGTGGGGTTCTCCCAGGGAGCCATACAAGCTAGAACCGCCACTGCATGCCAGTCTCGCTTGGCTTAGAGTTGAGGAAAGACTGACTGCTTCACTTCTTTTTTTTATAAGAAACATGTTGGAAATTGCAAGTTGTTTGCACTTACACAAAGCACTGACCCCACGAGACACCAGTTTTTTTTAGTCCCCAGGTCCAGAACAAATTCAAGGAAATGTACAGTATTATACAGAGCCATGAGTGAATGTGCAAGTGAACAGCAAACCTGTTTTTTTTTTTAAACATATAAAGCAACCCCTCACGGCACCACACCTCTCCCCCGTGGGAGCTACTTGTTGTATGTACTGACATGTATGTGTAACTGAAAGATGCACACGCGCTCACAGACTACATTTTAATATTTGTAAATGTATGTAAAGTCTTTTGTCTGTAATGTATTTTTTGTTATCTGTCAGAGCCCACTAAGACTAGCTGTCTCCATTGGCTAATGGGGATCCTAATGAATCAAATGTATATCAATAGACACATGTATGCCATGATTATGGGAACTAGAGGAGGTAGGCTACTGAGTGCCTGGTGAATGGAGAGAAAAATATCCTGTACACACCACTAACTCATTTTCTTATACAATTCACTTTTGTCTTCCATTATGCATACATCTGATTAGCCAAGCCCAGACCTCGGATTTGTGTGAGAAAAGAGCTGTTGAATGCCAAACCTTTTGCACTCGGGAGCCAAGAGTATGTAGAATGCTGACACCCGTAGAAAACAACGCCATTCTCTACAGCTGCATGTGCTGCTAATGGAGCAGCTGTGGCGTGTTGGGTTGGGCTGTTATTTTCGGCAGCTTTGAAAGACCATTCTTACAATGGTGTGTCACCTGAGTATCAGAACATATCTATGTTGTGGTACAGTACAGCTACCTGGGCTGAGCTGCTGTGTGAAGGGAGTTGGTGGTGATGATGAATTGACCATCCCCTAGTAGTCCACTGTGCTGTGGGGCTGCTGTGGCCTTCCTCTTACCTTCCCCATCACTTCGGTTTGTTTTTTTCTTCCTTAGCCTTTAATGGTGTCACATTGTGAAGTCTCTACACAAGCTGCCTCTATTGGCCATTTTTTCAGGCTAGCCGTCACAAACGGCCCCATGCTGTCAGACTGGTCATTATCTTGATATGAGGGGTCAGGCCGGTCCCAAATGTTTTTTTCTGTCTTGAGATTGTTGTTTTTAGGTTGTCATGCTGTCCTTTGACAAATCTCTTATTGTTCGTCCATACCCCCCATGTGGCCAGAGTAAGAGCACTAACAGGAACTTTTCAAATGAACCCAAATCCCAGTCTGCCTGTTGAATTTAACTCTGTCAAATTGACTGCCAGCATCGACATAAAGGAGATATCAAGAGGACGAGGAGGCAGGAGGCTAGTCTCATAGGGCGGTCACAGTGCAACCGGAAAGGTTTCCAATTCCAAGTGTTTTGAAGATGTTTTTAAAAGGCTTTTGATAGCTACATCTACTTTCCGTGACATCACTCAATAGACAGGGCCTCTCATGTAAGGGAGCTATTGATCTAATCATCCCTGTTACCTTGGACCCTCAGAAAAGGGGATTAAGGGGTCAATTGACATTATTGGCAAACCTGTTTTTATAGCTCTCTCTGTTACAAGAGTGGCATGACAGGATTTTAAATGGGTGTTTGCTTTCACTCTGTAACAAAGAGAATATATTTTAAACTGAGATGACTGAGAACTATGGCACTCTGCTTCCAAACAATAGCTGTTTCTATATGCAGCTTCATGCTATATGTAAACTATGCCAGCAATTAGCATTCCATTGAATGCTTCATGAGGGGGAAATCCAAGATGCAGGCTTCTCGCAATCTTGGCTTTATTGTAGAGATCGCATAGAGTTAGCACTCTGATGTACATTGAAAGCTACCAATGCATTTGACCATTTAATTGTTGTGGGAATGCTAAGACTCTAGGGCTTACTAGATGGACTTCACGCCCATTAACCAGGCATGAGTCCTAACCTCCGCTGTAGTCAATAGAGGCTGGTCCAACAATGGGAAATCAGTTGCTTCACTCTTTGGGGAGTGCAATTGGGTTTTCCTTTCTCAAACACACCAGTGCTCTCATGAGGTTCATTGATTGTGGCTGTGATGATGACTTCAACCATGCCTGGCCTCTCTCTCTCTGGCAATCCAGGCCCACTGGCCCATCCATCCATCCCTTAGAGCTGAGCCATCATCATCAATGTCAGATGAACCAATCATGACCAATTACTGGGATTATCTTTCAGTGATCACAGCACATCTGGCAGCCATCAGCCACTGTATAGATTGTTGGAAGCAGGGGAGACAGCAACCTGGCAGGCCAAGGCATGATCCTAGCTGCTAGAGACCTGGCCAGTGCCAACAGGGTTGAACTGCAACTAGGGGAAAGGGGCATACCTAGTCAAAAACTGAATGCAATCAACCGAAATGTGTCTTCCGCATTTAACCCAAACCCTCTGAATTAGAGAGGTGCGGGGGGCTGCCTTAATCGGCGCCCAGGGAGCAATTGTTGTCGGAGGTGGACTGCCTTGCTCAAGGGCAGAACGGTAGATTTTTCCACCTTGCCGGTTCAGGGATTCGAATCAGCAACCTTTCGGTTACCGCCCCTAGAATATTATTATTATCATCATCGCCACTCAGCCTCTTTCTTCCAGCCCTTGTCCCAACAAGTACCAACGCTTAAGATAATTTATTGGTAGCTTCTTCTCTGGTGGGGAGCCAAACATCAGCCAAAAAGAGAATAAATCTTTGATGTAAAATCAGAGAGTTGCTTCATCAATTTGACAAATGTGATGTGTTCTTCTGGCGGCTTGTGTCACTTTCTACCAAAGCACTGAAAATGATTTTACAGTTATGTTACCACAGTGTCTTAAGAATAAAAACTCAAATCCAATGTGCCTCCACGAGTATAGAGGTAGTGTAGTAGAGACAGACAGGAGTGTGACTGCATGGTGGGATGATTTTAAGGGTCTTTCACAGATGATTGGTGAACATGTTTGTGGAGGATTTATGCATTATCAGATGTGACATCTGTAAGGCGACACAGTGTGCCATATACAGAGCCCCCAGCCATGGACGGGCATTGGCTATAAATGGGGCATGCTAAAGTAACCCAAAGGTACTCTTTGCAAAACAAACAATACCTGACCTTGTGATCGTTTACGCTATGCAGTTACTCATTTGTGCAAGATCCACTTACAGGCATAGTGCTCCCAAGACTAAACGTGGTAGAATGCTTTTTCAGTCCCTTATGTTTTTTTTGTATCATGTCATGTGCAATTCATTCCTCTTTTTTTTTGTTGGCAACCTGGTTATTCTGAGAACATGGGACAAATACACAAAAATGACATAAAGGTTTTTGAATGGCAGGATGCCAGGCAATAATTTTCCCTTGACATATAGTTATCCTTACATCGCAGGGACACCAGAAACACTGAAACTGGGTCTTATGTCTGCTATTTTGGTTGACTTTTTGATATTGCTGCAGATGGTTCTTTTGATAATGTTATCAGTGCTATGCTGTTCCATTTTAGAAGAATGAAAACCTCTCTGTTTTGTATGTGCTCTGCTTGACTCTGCTGTGCTTTGCTCTCCTGTGCCATGCTGTGCTATGCTAGACTATTGTGTATGCAGTTTTCACCTAGCTATTGAATGTGTGTGCTGTCTCTCTTGTGCCTCTCTCCCCACAGAGTGTAACATCCTGATTGAAATTTGTCTGATAGTTTTTGTGTGTCTCTGTCCTTGTCATTAGGAGTGCCATGATTGCTGACTGGGTGTACTGGCTGTCCGGGGGCTCAGATGAACACATAAGCAAGCTCATCAAACTGTATTGGCAGGTGAGAACAGATGGCCCCAGAGCAGAGACGAGGGGCCCACCGCCCAATCAAAAGCTCAATGAATGATTATTACTTAAAAGACTGCCGACTGAGGTAGCTCTTTGCATATCAATCAGGCAGAACGCTGCATAGCAGTAAACGGTTTATAATGAACCAGAGCACAGCGGGGTGGCACCAAGTGAACCTAACCTCAACACTGGCAAGCAAAGGTCATCCAATGAATCAGCCTCTAGACTACTGTATGGTTACACAAACATTGTCCTCTCTCTAATCTAACCTTAATGACCTCAACCACTACTATCACACAATTTACAGAATTGACAGAATACATGTAATGTGTTTGCTATGTTTTCCCATCTTTACTTGTCTTGCATATATCTAGCATTGTAACCATGTAGTACTGAATATAAACCCCAAGCTTTGTACATGAGTTTCCATAAGATGTTGGAGGTTGGCGAAGGAACACATGCAAACATAGAGGGAATTACACTCGCTGAAGTTGCTTTTCTGCACTTCAAGTTTAGCAGAGGAAAGGTGAAGAGTTTTTTTTTTTAATTCAGAGGGCAAAATGAATGCTTTTGCCCTTGAAAGTGGGTTTGTACGGATCTGCATTCGCTTGAAATCGAGCCTTGATTTGCATTTGCTTGAAGTGAGATGAGTGCGGGATAGATTTTAGTATTCAGTACATCAAGCACCTTCCGTTTTATTCATTTCTGTCCCATGTGAATTTCAATACGTCTGTGTGTGTTTATCCTGACGGCCCTTAAACTAGCTCCCAACATCACACACAGCCTTCTACCCACTGTGGGTTTCAAGTCCCTCAGTGAGGGCCACAGATTTAGAACCACACTACTTCTACTTTGAATGTTTCCTTTGTCAAATAAGCAGGGGAGAAACTTCGGACTGGTATTGACGTCAAGGAGGCATTTTGTTTTTCTATCGCATGGCCTTTTTATGGATCATCTTTACAGCTAACTCATTCCATATTTTATTGCAATACTTTCTCACTAAACATGCACATGGAAATGAATGTTAATAGAAAATATCTTAGAGCCCATTTGTTTCATTGTGATATATTTTCTTGCCTGCTGACAAATGGCTCAGAAATTCTCCATCAAAACAGAACACCCCCAAATAATTGAATCAATGGGCGAAAACACAACATTATCTCCCTAAGTACTGTAGGGAGATAATGTTGTGTTTCTCTGGGTGGTCAGACTATTGAAGCCTCAGCTCTTTCTCCTTAACTTATCAATAGAGGTGATTTAATAAGGTAGCTAGCTAGTGATCTGAAGCTCAAAACGAACTCATTGACATAGTACTGTAATCTGTTTATTCTAATGTCATCTGAAATAATAAGTAGATGGAAAGCTGAATTGTCTGGTCGGGTAATATTTCCCTTTAGCTTCAGACAAATGTAAAAGGTTATGGTAAAACCAAAGCCATGTTAATCCCCAATCCATAATCTGTTCCCTCTCATTCAGAGTGGATTTAAAGGGAGAATAGATTAGTCCAGGAAAACCGTTAGTTTCCCAGTTGCAATGTTTTATTCATCCCAACAACCCAACGGAAAGCATAGCAATGTTTAAAATTCTTAGACATTTTCTTGTTTACAATACATTTTTTTCCCCAGTCCATCAAAGCACAGAAAACAGTAAGAACAAATGTAACCTTCAATGGCCAAATCAGCAGATCTACTGTAGCAGCTCTTGTAGCAGCCTGAACAATTCAATCAGCTCTGCATTTAGTAACTTTCATCATTTTAGGAGTGTCTACCTCTGAGTAAGGCCAGTAGCGTACCATCCTGTGTCCCACTGCTGGCTTGCTTCTGAAGTTAATCAGGGTTGGTCCTGGTTGGTCCCTGGATGGGAGACCAGATGCTGCTGGAAGTGGTGTTGGAGGGCCAGTAGGAGGTACTCTTTCCTCTGGTCTAAAAAAATACCCCAATGTGATTGGGGACATTGCTCTGTGTAGGGTGCCGTCTTTTGGATGGGACGTTAAAGATCACATGGCACTTATCGTAAGAGTAGGGGTGTTAACCCTGGTGTCCTGGCTAAATTCCCAATCTAGTCCTCATACCATCACGGTCACCTAATCATCCCCAGCTTACAATTGGCTCATTCATCTCCTCTCCCCTGTAACTATTCCTCAGGTTGTTGCTATAAATGAGAATGTGTTGTCAGTCAATTTACCTTGTAAAATAAGGGTAAAATCAAAAAAAATCAAAAAGGAAATTAGATAATGGTCTTCTCTTACTCTCTTCCCTGCCTCTCACGACTCCACAATCCCAGGCTCTGTTGGACGAGGCGATCATCATGGAGGATGGTTTCTCTGTCATGTACACCCCGTGCTCTGCTGGGGACTCCGTGGGGGATTGCATCGCCAAGGCTGAGGAGACCTTCAGGAAACAGAACCCTGCCTTCACAGACTACCTGTTCACAGGTATGGAATATAGACCAGGGGGAATGGGAGCGAGGAATAGACTCATCTCTATGAGATTCATCCTTTAGAAATGATAGAGCTCCCTCCAGTAGAAGGAGTGAGTGAGATGAACTTGGTTCTCCCCCACATCTTCCTCTCAGCAGGAGGCTGTACTGTAGCCTGTTCTACTCACTGTCAGCCTGCATCTCAAACTAGCAGGGGTCAAACACACACACTGCCAGTGCCTCAATTAGCCTGCCCTGCCTCATCTTTCCACCATGCCCTCCTATCGAAACAAATGCATATCTACAGATCCCTGTCTAGATCAAATAAGCTGCCCTCTACCGTGTTGTAGCCACATTAGCTGGTTACCCCCCCATGTAAGTGTGTTCCAATTTGAGAAGTGCTGTTCCATTAACTCTTAAAGATGCAGTACGTGATCTTAAGCACTTACAAATTTGTAACATATTGTACGAATTGGAATTCGTTAACGTATTATACGTATTGCAAAAAAAACATTTATATATTTTTTTTCAAATGCAGGACATAACATATTTGAAATGGATGACATAGTACACAATTGTGCAACATTTTCAGGGAGCACTACTTCCAAAACTACAGGCTGAAATAATACAAAACCTCTGGAGACTCACTTTAATTACCCTCTACACTGAGACATGGGCTCTGAATGGTGCATGTGTCCGCAGACAGGTTCGATTTCTCAAACTGCCATGGGGTGAGGCATGAGCTGTAGTGTCCAGGAAGGTCATCAGCAGGAATGGTTGGAAGAGAGGAGGAGAGGAGAGGGGAAGGAGGAGGGAAGGGAAGGGTAGTACCCAGAGACAGTGGACGAAAAGGGCTGAGGATCTCTGAAGGCCTTGACTAAAGTTGTGCTCAGTTCTTTGCTTCCACCCAGCCAGGATAACAAGCCAGACCTGTAACCCCCGGTGACACAGGTTAGTGGTCAGAGAGGAGAGGGGAGTGCTCTCTGGACCAGCCTCATCAATAACACCACCACACAGGGGAGGGAGAGATATACACAGACACACACACACACACACACACCGAGAGAGGAAAGAGGAACATTCACTTGAGTTGCTCCAAAAGTCTAGGCTACAGTATTACTATTATAAGACTCAGTGAGTCTTGCTGAAGGGTATTGCTTTTTTGTATTGTATATTCATAGACACAGCAGGGAATTCATCATCCATCCATCACCACTTTGAGGGTGAGTGTCTGTCTGGGGTGAATCCTTTTAAGGCTAATAGCATTAATGTAACTTTGACCCAAGGGTCAGCAATGCCTTGAAAACAACCCAAATGAGTGACCTGGTTTGGGAGCAAAGCATCCATTGTGGGGGACACTGGTAATACAGTAGGCTATCCAATTCCAATGGCACCCAACTCCCTATGTAGGGTCCCTATTCCCTATGAACTGTCATCAAAAGTATTACACTAAATAGGGAATAGATTGCCATTTGGGATGCAGCCTAGTTGTAATCCAATCATTGGAATTCTATGGAGAACACATCATCCCCTGCTGTGGCTTCTGTCAACTTTGCCTTGGGGGATGAAAAAGGCAATTTCCCCATTTTTACGTATTTATGGTACACTATGCATACAGGCAGTAACATATGAAAGGGCTGACATTTGTGTGTGGTTTTGAATTTAATATTTACGGGTGAATTGGCCTGTAGAACATTACAAGACTTAAAGACACTACTTGTATGTCAGAGCATTGTGAGAATAGCAATCAACAGACTCAAGAAGAATCAGCATACCCAAGTCTGTCTCTCACACATACTGTGCATTATATTGGTCATATACTAAAAAGACTGATTGGATTCTATTGATTTGAGAGAAATGAGCTGTTCGCTAAATATGGTGCAACACACCACTTCTCACTTCTGAGATGTACTGTATGCCTTTGATGTACACTGTCATTGATGAAATTAACCTAATAAATAAATAGAGTAAGATTTACCTTGAATGTATTCATGTTAATTACGCAGCCCTCCTGTTCCTCTCTGCCTGT